>NC_039511.1:2131810-2771593 GCF_003672135.1 Ooceraea biroi
CCATCATTGTTATTATTATTATATTCTTACCGTCATTATTCTGATTATCGTTGGTATCATTATTCTTATTATTATTACTGTCGTTGTTGTATCTTTGTTTGTTCATTCGGTACTGTGATCATTATTGTGACATGGTGAAGAAAGCGAGCGCGAGAAAATGGAAAATAGATAAGAGAAAGAGAGTAGATAAGAGAGAGAGAGGCTCACGCACACGCACATGGACGGAGTTACGAGTAAATGAAAGTTTCGATTCTCACGCGAGCGCGCGCTCGCTTTCCCGAATTATTATCACTATATTTAGTCATATTATTGTTACTGCTGCGCTTATATGTCGTATATTGGACACGACAGCAAGGAGTGATCGTGAAAGATCGTTTATGTTGGAAAGCATGCACTGCATCGATGAGATGAGGAAATACCGCTCTTCTTCTCCTGCGCAAATTATCTTCCTATGCAAATTATTTTCTCTCTTTTTTTCTCTTTTTTTTTCAAAGTAAATTTTGCATATACATGTGTTTTCTCTATGTTGTTATAGAATGCAACGATGTTTGCGCTTTTACGGATTAAAGTATTACTCATGTCTTTCTGGGAACGGTATCCTTTTCTCTCTGATTGGTGCACATTTCAGACGTTTGCTCATGTATATATACATACATATATATATTCTCATCATCGTAGACATACGTTGTTTTATCTTCGCCACGTTTTCTATCACGATATATATCTCTCTGTATATACATCTCGCTGTAATGATTAGATATGGAGGAGTGTCTGTGTGATGTCGCGTTTAATTAGTTTTTATTATTATTATTATTATCCTTATTCTTATTATTATTGTTATCGTTATTGTTATTATTATTATTATTATTATCCACTTGTATCATGCATTCATGATTTCGTCCCGTCGATCAGGTGACCGGTAGAACGCGACTCTCGATTTTTCTTGAGAAATTACTTCTTTCACGTTCGCCTTTACAGTAATCCTAAATTGCAAATTATCTGGAAAAAAATAATATATATAAATTATCTTTAATCGCGAGGGAGATCGAGAGTCGGCGTAGCCTTGCGATCTAATTGCACTTTGGGAATTGAGAACTCACACGAGACATAGCAAAGCACGTTTTCAGCCAAAGCGCAAGTAGACGGTCGCCGAGTTTGCATTTTGGAATGGTCATTATTATATAGTTCTTATACGGCACACATCAAGCTTCTCTTTCTCTCCTTGTCTCGCAGTTGATTTTCGGCTAACTCAGAAGGAAATGCGAAAAGCGTGCATGCGACGGGAACGCGCGGAGTGCGCTACAGCGATTTCTTTCTAAATGCAGGTGGACTTGCACGAGGCGAACAAGAAACTCCAAGTTGGAGTCGCGAAGGCTGGCGCCGATACTATGCAAGAGAGGAAACAGTTGGACGATCAAAAACGACAATTGGACGATCAGAGAAGACAGACGGAGGACCGGGCGAAGTCCATAGACCAGAAAGCTAGAACATTAGACGAGAAGGAGAGGACGCTCCAAAGTCTCGACCAGGATCTGAAGAAGAGGAAGGCGAGGATGGACCAACTCGAACAGCAACTACAGAAGGTGAGCGTAGTGGTGTATTATTACTAACAATAATCGATCAGTATTTTATAATTTCGTTAAATGTATCGTCGACACACGAATGAGTTCTGTCGCAAGTTTCCTCTCTTCTAAAATTGATTACATGATTCGATGTGTGCGAACAGAGTGGCGGAGCGCCGGACAAGAGATTAGCGGAAATGCAAAAGGCGCTCGAGACTGCCGAGAAGGAACTGGAAAAGGCAAAGGAAGAGTCAAGCAGGAGCGTCGCCGAAACCGAGAGGCTATTGCACCTCATGCAGATGACCCAGGAGGAACAAAACTCCAAAGAGAAACAGATCAGAGATCTTCACGAGTGAGTATACTTTAAGCACTTCAGACACAACAAAAAGCTAATAAATTTTCGTAATATAACTAACATATTTATCTATAAAATATGATTATATATATATATATTATCCGTTTATTAATGGTGGATTTGCTTGATTTCTTCCTTATACAGAGCACTCAAAGTCGCACAAGCCAAGTTGAAACAAGCTACAACTGCACAGCAAGAGGTCAGTATACCTCATACTTACTTATCTAATAAATATAATAATAAAAACATAAATTAATTGATTTATATTAACATACTTTTCTTAGACCTACTAACCATTTGTTTTTTTAATATTTTTCATGCTGCCTACGGATGCATACACACACATTTACACACGCTTTATATACATTCTTGGTTATGTATTACACGTATTTTCCTTCGGCTTTATATTAATGTACAATACGAAAACGTTTTCGAAACGTTGCGAGCAGGCGGGACCCGCCGGATTCCTAAAAAGCTTGTTCTAAGGTCGATTTTCGTTGGAAACGCCTTCTCCGTTCTTTTTAGTACAATTTGCATATTATAAGCGGAACTTGACGAGCATATATATAAATATATATATACATATATATATAAACGTACACATGAGGGACTTAAACGAAAGATTGATGTCGGTCCGCCGATGGACAAAACCCACGTCGAGACATATAATTATTTTACGTAAAATGCTGCGACCATTGTTAACATATATAATAATTATAGCGAGAGAATAATAACGATAATAACACAACAATAACTTGGTATATATATATAAATATAAATATTGAAAATATAAATATTGAAGATAAAAAGAATTTAAATATAAATTTAATTATACAGATATATAGATATATATATATACACAAAGAATAAATTATAAATATAAATATTAAAGACGACGCGAAACAAGACGACAACGGCAACAATAACGTTAATTAATTATTATTATCAAAGAGATCGAAATATATATAAATATATATATAAATACATGTACCTACATATTACATGTGTGCGACACAAGAAATACGAACACACGCGCCTCCGTCTGTACATACATGTAATACTTACACGGCCGCGGGAAGGATATACGTATGTAGATGTATATATGTATGCACACACATAAAATTATAAATATAAAAAACGCGAGTATATAAATCGGGAGGAGGGGAGAGAAAAAAACAGAAAGAAAGAAAAAGGAGATCAGAGACGGTGAACGGCAGACGCGAAGAAAAGGGAAGAAAGCAACGAAGAATGCGAGGGAAGACTACATGTAACATAACGGACGGTAATTCAAATATCGACTAAGCAAAAGAGAGAAACAAGAAAACAAGTTTACCACGATTCGTCCCGCAACCAGTCGAAGACGTACGTTCCTGCGTCCTTCGCATTATCTTCCTTTGCTCGCTCCTGTGTGCTTCCGCTTTTATTTTCGTTGTCCATCCCGGTACGTTTGGTCATTTCGCCACTTTGCCGCGAACACCGCTTCGACACGCATACAGCTAGTCTCAGGGATAAGCCCTCTCGGCGAGAAACCCTTAGAGATGGACGATAACATCCTTGATATAGAAACGAAGGTGGACAGACAGTGGATAGAAGAGCGTAAAGAACTGCGCCCGAATATACATACGTACATGAGATTCTTGTGGAATCTCGTGCGCTTCGAGAAATTGAACATCCTCAAGCTGGAAGAGCAAGTAAGCCGCTTGATGTTAAAGTGTGTGGACGACAGAAGGAAGAAGACTTATTTAAAAGACTGTGATGAAACAAATAACAGAAAATACAAGGAGGAAATGGACATACTGAAGTCTTGGTATTGGAAAGCGTCGGCGCTTTATGACTGGACTTATATATACAATTTGGAGGAGCAACATCAATATAAAGCGGATGTGCAGAAGTTGCAGGATGCGCATTTGCAGGATGCGGTCGACAGGAAGACCAACCAGATTATAGAACTGCAGAACGATGTCACTGAGCTGAGGGACGTCCTCGCGGAAGACATGAAGGAAATACAGAACTTACGTCATCAGAAGTCATTGCACATGGATCACATCTTGGTGTTGGAGAAGCAGCTCGAGCAATACAATTTCATGAAAACGAGAATGGTAGAGCTGGAAGAGACGGTGACGAGTCTGGAAAACTACGTCAGGGAGCACGACATCGACGGTCTTAAACGAAAGCTACAAGATCGAGAGTGCAGGATCGAACAGTTGTGGAACCAAGTTGTTGAATTAAAAGAGGTGTCGAAATTGAAGAAAAATCAATCAGGTAAATGCGAGTAAAAGGTTTAGCAAAATTATTATATTTTATAGCTTCTGTCGTTTTGCAGATATAAACAATTTGAGAAAGCAAAACGAACCAAAGAAAGAAAATGATTCATGACATGATTCTATTCTTTTGTGTCCTCAATTAGAAAGAAGGAATTGCAAACATATTAGTTTTATTTTTAGCCGAGTATTTATCATTATGACTATAGTCTTTTTTCTTCATTATTCTCAGGCAAGAATACATTGGAGACGAGCGAGTTGTCCGACAATAAAGTAAAGGAGAAAGCAAAAGGAGAAGAAATAAAGGAGATGGGGCATATCATCTCGGAAGAGGATGATAAAATGGAATGCGAGCAGCTGAATGAAATCAAGGAACAGAATGAATTCCTGAAAATGGAGCTGCGAAAGAAAGAACAGAAAATGAAGGAGATGGAGCACGACATCTCGGAAAAGGACAACAGAATCCAAAAGTACGAGCAGCAGGTAGTCGAGCAGCGGAACAAGATACTGGAGATGGAGAAAACGAAAGTCGAATTGGAGAAAGAGTTGCACACGATAAAGTTAAAGGGTACTGACGATAATAAGAAGGTGCAAGAGTTGGAAATAAAGATTCACTTTCTGAAGAATTCGCACGTCGAAAGAGTGAACACAATCGAGAAGCTCATAGCCACCTTGAATGAAAAGCAAAATATAGAGCTTAAGTTGAGGAACCATACCGAGTGTATTGAAGAAGAGAAGTGTATATTGAAAAGAACCATATCGAAGCTAGGAAAATCCTTAACACGCTCGGAATTTAAAGAATTCAATCAGAAATACAAGAAAGTGAGTTGCAAATCTTTACAATGTATTACAGTTTAAATTACGCACAACCTTTCTCTGAGATACGTTCAATTTATGTATTGATGTCCATAATGTAGTTTCTAAATCTGCTTATCTCAAAGTTCAATTTATTGTACTTTCGGTTTCTGATTAATTATGTAAGAAGCAATGCAATCATGTTTGTCAAATAAAAACTAGCTGTTGGTTTGTCAGATATTTGAAATGGAGAATAAGATTGCAAACCTGATGAAGCTGCATACCGATCAAATCACAGAATGCCGCAAGTGTGACTTGTTTTATCGCGAAAAGTCTTGCAGCATCCAGAAACTTACCCGGTTGAAACAGGAAATTGATGCCGCAATAGTTCAACTAAACCCATGCAAGTACGTGCTTTAAACAAATAGAAGAAGTAAAGACAGGAAGTACGCATAATGCTAAGTAGCATAGATTGTTATCCACAATTTTCTGTAAATTTTATCAATAATAAGTTCAAACAATTACTAATGATAAACTAATGATAAATCAATTGCGATCCATCCTGTACGTAGTGAGTGCAATGCGATTTTAATGATTTAATTTAATGTCGCTTGCAGATCGAACGATGTAGAAACTAATCTTCCTAAACAAGACGCTCATTCATCTCCGTTAAAACATTCAAGCGTTGGCACAATTCCGGCCCAAACGGAAGAAACCAAGAAACCAGGACTCGAAGAAAACACACTATCCAAAGAAGGAAAGGAGCAGAAGGTAAAAACTCTCTGTCACGATTCCTCTTGTGCATAATCCGAAACGATTTCGCTAGTATTGATATCTTCCCCAGGATGAAGAAACTACGAAATTCACATGGGACGCAATACCGCGAACATTTAAGAAAAACCTCGACGATAGTAATAATCGTGCTAAGGACTGCGCATCGAAAATTTGCTCAAGTAGCTCCACGGAACCCATCGCTAGCACGTAAGTCTCAAATAAACATTTGTTTCAAATTAAATACTGTAGAAGCGCGTGGATAGATAATCAAAACTGAAAGCTCTCAATTTCTGAATACACTCGAAGCATTCGAGCTTCGAGTAAAAAAGAAGTGCGATGTTAAGGTAAGAGGTAGGATTTCAAGTATTAAGGTACGACAACGTACAACAATTTATAATCCATGCTTTCATTAGCTACATTTACAGTGTCTTTTACAAGAACTCTCTACAACAAACAAACTTTGAGATATGATATTAATACTATCGAGCATTGTGTGAAATGATCAAGACTAGTTGTTGCCAGTATAGCAATAACAATAACGACACTTTACAGATCGCTGGAGTGGGAAGACTCGTTCGATGATCAAAAGGACCTCTCATGGGGCAGTTGTGGGGAGAATTGGGACACAGTTGTCTAACGACACAGAATAGCAGTATCTGGAGCCTTCTACGGTATTTCCAAGTATCGGTACCTTCGTTACCTCGATATTGTCATACGCACACACACCCGCGAACGTAGAGACAGCGTAGAGCATCTAGAGGCTTAGTGAAAGAGAAAACAGCAAAAACTACAGCACACCAACAACTACTACTACAACAATTGCAACACAGCCAGCTCTCCCGCCTACTCACGCATCTACTCTTCATCATCACATCATCGTCATCACCATCATTCGCCATTAATCAACATTTCATCATCCACGTGACGTATCGTGCTGGAAACAGTTGGCAAGATCGCGAAATCTGAAAGTTGATCCTTCTAGCAATTCAGGGAAGATTCAATGGTTCACGATGGATGAGGTGATCGGATACGATGACATCGGATTGTCCCAAACGTGCGCCATGAACGTTAATCTTCTTTCTTGTTCAACATCTGCGATGTTTAGATCGTCGTGTAGGCGTAATTTGTTATCGTTACAATAACGTATTGCGACATAAGTAAATTCGCGCGCAATGAGACATGTTAATTATTACGTAATTCTTTGCAGCGCGACGTGTGTACGATACGATGTACTGTTACGGAAATCGGAAGTTCCATCTAGAAGAGCTTGTTTTATATCTTGTTTGAGATTCTTAATTCTAAATAAATGTGTAATTACATAAATAAATTAGCGCTGCAAAGAGATAGAGATTAGATTATAAGAGGCCATTAGAGTGAATAATAAAAGACTCACGTGTTACTGCAACCTTATTTCACGGATTTCAATATTTTAATATCTACCAATGATAGAGAGTCTCGTCTTAAACTATCCACGATCGTTTCAAGCCTTGAATGCCCTTCGATCTGCAACGCGTCTACGCATTTAAAAGCGCATTTCAGGCTTGACATCGTCGCGAACGTATCGTCCATCGCCCGCAAGTCTCAACCCTGGCGACGTCGTTAAACACTCGCGATGCGATTTATATGAAAATAGATTATACATCTCACTTTTCTCCTTACGCTGGTAGCCACCGATCACTATCACGAAAACTGTCACAAACGACACGACATTGGACGTTGAAGAAGTGCTATCGCCGAAGAGAAATCGGCGAGCGATCCGAGATACGTAATGCAACGTTCACGTGCGAGCGCGTTAAATATCGCGTTTCTTCAGTGTCGGATAAACGGAGGATTTCTTCGAGGTGATAAAACGGTTTAAGATTAAACGTGTCGCAAGGGAAAAATGAAGAACCAGAGGAACAGCCAGAGGAAAAGCGGACGACACGTTTCTCGGTCGTTCGGTCTCAGTTCCGCCGTTGATATCGTCGCGTCTGCCATTGCGGTGAGTTAATTGCGCGAAATGTTGAAAGTGTAAAATTTTATCGTTAATACTTGAGGATAGGCCCACCCTTTGCGAATTTCGCGGGTACTTATTTCGCACTTATCTCGTTGCCGGTTGCCCATCCCCGTACATTCGTTTAACTCCGGCGCCTCTTTGCAACTCGACGAAACGTCTACGAACCACTTTAGACCCAAAAGACTTATTAACTCGACTCTAATATATATATATACACATATATATACATATATATATGTGATATATATATATATATATATTTAAACGTTAGGGCGACGTACTATACTATGTAAGCTGGAATCAAAGTGAGTATTATGCACGGCGTGGAGATTTGTCGCGGCGAAGTATCGCGAGTAAAATGCGTTCAGAGATCTGAAATCTCTCATTCGAGCGAATTATTTTAATTAAGTCAATTAAGATAGTTCTGTAGACATATATGTATTATTTGTATTATTTATTTCATTTTTGTGCTTATTAAGAATAATATTGAACTTGCGCATAAGCTAGATTTTAATTTCTTTCAATTTTGTATCAAAATTCGATAATACTTGGTTTATGAAAAAATACTTATATATTGATTGCACATCGCGATACTCGGCTGCAAATATTTTTGTCCGAGTGACGGCACACGCGATTGAAATATCTCTTCTTTTCTTATTTCTGCGCTTCAATCTCAATGTAGATGTACACATAATGATGATACAAGTCAAAATGAGATAATTTAAATAAATATTATTAAAAAAGTATGTAAAAATCGTTAAAAAGCAAAACTTATATTTATGTTAAAATTATGTAAGATTAAATCAATGTACTTTTTACACTTAACTTTCCACAAAAATTACTTGGAAATAATCTCTAATAATCATTATTATTTTTTCGAATTATATAATAACAATAAAGTCCGTTGTACTCAATTCTTGTTTAATTTTATTTTTCACGTCAATCGAATCGAGAAATAACAATGAGAGAAGCAAGAAGAAATGAAAAGGAAGAGCGATAAAAGGGAAATAACAAGAAACAATTAGTTAACGTGTGCCATCATCATATCAAGCCTATATCATCGTGTTACATCATATATAGCTAAATAAAAGAAATAATATTATCGTTAATTAACACAATTGTTAACATAGAACGAGTGTTTGATGCGTGAATGCGTTATGCGTCCGATAAATCAATTCCAAGCTTAAAACGACTGACGACATTATTTTTCAACGTGGAATTTCTCACTAATTAATAAAAAAACAAGCACTTGCTGTTATGCAGACATACATCGACATTCTTTTGAACTTCTCAGAAATTGCTCTTTTGATCAATGTTATAAATATTAAAATTTAAGGGATATTCATCTTTTGGACACACGTTGCACAATTTTCTCGACAGCGCATAATTCTACATTTGCAACGTTTTCCACTTCCGCGAGAAACCGTGCAAACGTAATGCGCTTACGAGGAGGTGACAATGACACGGACAAAGTATCAGATCGAATTTCTTGTTGACATATTAGATTCTACTCTAACGTAATATGATAATATAATAGTAACGTATTATCTCTCCGGTCACACACTCCACGAGATTCTTTCGATACAATCGATGTCGTAGAACTTTTATCGTCCGCGTCAGAAGAGCGAAAGGCTCGATGGTGAGAGAACGCACGAGGGGGAGGATGCGATTGGATTTTTGCAACAGATCGCGCCTAAATCCTTAGAACCATAATAAGCACTTAGTGTAAGAAGCGCTCATTAGTTAACTTTAAGCCGGACTTGACTCGGGACGATCATCGTTACTTAATTATATCTAAATACAATGTGATCCGTGATTCGGTATTGTTACGTTAAATAATTGACACTTAATTTCTAGACGTCCCCCCTTACGCCTAAAGTCGTTCTCCAAAAAGTGTCACTGGGCAGGATGCTTCGCTTAATCGCGCAAAATCACAACAGACCTCGTCATCGATTACCGGCGAATTATCGGCAATTATCGAGATCCTCCCCTCGAATCTCACCCTTTACAAGGTATTCGAGAGATCCTAAAGGCGAGACTGCAGAGTGAAATGAGAATGAGTGAGTCGCGTGAGAGTGAGCGAAAGAGAGAAACGGTCTTGATATTATTTTTCGACTCGTGACTGTTAAGTCCAAAGTGACTGTTAAGTGTCCATGATAAGAAAATACCAAAAAAAAGAAAAAAACGAACGATTTTTATGTGAATATTGCAAAGTGAACCGTACCGGTGTTGCTGCAACCCTTGTTGGATGTTGTTTTATAAAAAAAAGAAAATGATGAAAAACTGACGAGATAATGTTGAAGTTATTAACTTATCTCAGTGCGACAGCTGTGACAAATCAAGAACACAGGGATAATCGTTATAATAATTTGATTCCATGAGAAATTCAAATATGTTTTTTTTTATTGATAACGAATGTTCAAATCGGCAACGGAATTTCGTCAAAGATTTCATCAGTATCCGATGCATCCGACAAGGACCGACACCGGTACGACGTGGTTCCGCTCCTTTTCTATTCTCCAATTTTTACGTGTTTAATCGCTAAGTGAACAATAGATAAACGAGTCTAAGCGACAACGCGGAATACGCGGAGAAGGGAGGAAAACGCTTTGATTACATTATCGTGTAACGTGTTTATCATTCATAATCGCGAAGAATAGACACAACTTCGATCGCGTGTATATACCTAAGCGAATGATAATAATTTGACAACGGCGAAGTGTAAGTCAAATGTGTGCGTGAGTGTGCGTGAATCAAAAAGAAAATAAGAGAGAGAAAGAGGGAGAGAAAGTGAGAGGAAGACAGATTGAAGAAAGGAGAAGCAAGAGTGAGGTAGATCATGTTTCGCCTAGTCCTTGCGACGCTTGATTATCAATTAAGCGACGTATTATCTCGAATGAATGTTGCGTTATCACGCCGGAGATCATCGCAGCTAGTCTCACGTTCATTTTTTTATGATTTTTCTTCACGATGCTTCGATGATTTCCGGCCTCAAGCAGAAGTCGATGATGATTATAAATGAGAGAGCGAGAGAGTGAGAGAGAGAAGAAGAGGAAGTGGCGGATTATAATGAAAAGTGCGACGAAGCTAAGAATAAGTTTTACGTAAGTTAAGGGATAAGCTAATTAAAGTAACAGTTTATTGAAGTACATTGTTGCAACTGCCATGCTGTGTGCCATTATATAACGAGTCACGTTTATCGTAAAAAGCAAAAGAAAACCCAAAAAAATAAAATAAAATAAAATAAAAGAGAGAAGAAGAGAGAAGAAGGGAAGGAGGACGCAAGCGGAGATGCGAAGTAGCAAATACTCGCGCGCGCGTTCTCGTCTGCAGTCTGAAGAATCTTTTCAGTTTTACACCGCTTCGAAATTACGCGAAGCTACCCCGTCGTCCTCACACACGTCGCACGTCGGCACATCTTTCTCTCTCGAACGATGCGCAATGCCTGCCGTACGATTTCCGGAAAAATCACGAATTTTTCCATGCTAGACGAACGAAGGATTTCCGACTTCCGGTCGCGTATCAATTTAGCTTCTGTGAGCTTCAATAACGTGAATGCGTGAGTGGATATCATGAATTTCATGATCGACATCGCGCTCGATCGAGGATGTATTTTAGAGACAAGAGAGGACGGGAAGAACGACGGGGTAGACTTCCGGCAGCGCGAACATCGCCGACGATTTCGCTCGCGCTCGTCGAACTTGCGAATGTATGTACATCTTACCTGCAGAATGCGACAGCTTGGAAGCATCGTAGTATTTAAACATCGTAATTAAGACGAAATGAATCATGATGCTTAAGAATCTGCGAGAATCGAGATCCGGAATTCAGGAAGACGTTTCCGATGCGACGATCCGTTTCTGCGATGGCGATGGAAGACGATTGCCATGAAAGAGAAGAGGTTTTTCTGGAAGAATCCTGTAAATGTACTGTGATGGTCGCGACAATTACGATAATCGTTGAATCAAACATTTTCATTATAGATAAATATATACATATATAGAGAGAGAGAGAAAGAGGAAGAGAGAGATGTATATACGTACATATATACAATATCTGTTAAAAATCATAATTTATCGAGCGTCGTTTCGTTATTACATCGTGTTGCGTAGAAAATTTATCGATGTTATTGACAGTGTTGTCTTCCTTTGATAATTGATAATCCTGCGTAATTGCCGCGTCTGTCGCCATCGTAAATTTGCAGGATATTAAGAGAACGCAAAAGAAAGCGCCCCTTTCAATTTTTAAAGTTTCATTCTGTTAGAAAAATTATTAGAAAAATTATTCCAAGTGTGTGGAAAGTTTAATATATTCAAGACATATGTATATTTTAAATACAGATTCGAATACTCAAATATTAAATTTTTCAATTAAATATATAAAGTTTAATAGAAATTGGAGACATTAATTAATCTAATTAACATATAATTTGTACACATATCACCCAACAGGGAAAGTAGCGCTTTTATTTTGTGCGACAAATGCAGAGAATTAAAAATCTATATAGACATCCCATTACTTAATGAATTGTTTCATACAAGTGCAAATGGCAATTTGTCGATGACCACGTAGCAACGGGTCTCGATGACCGCGCGAGTCGATTTCGTGCGACGCGATGTCTCACATTAGCGTGTATAATCCAATCTTGTTAGTTGACAACCGACGTTGTGAAGAAAAAGAAAAGAAGAACCATCACCAACTAACCACGTAAAGCAAACGAGGTGTGACGTCGACCCATCATAGATTCAAGCACAATAAGGACTAGTAGGGCCAGGCACAATAAAATTCGGCCGTCACGTTGTAGGCAGCGATCTGTTAGAGCGATAAGTCGTATAAGTATCTATATAGCGAAACTATTAAATAAACACATATTGTCTATTGTCCGACAAGTGTATTTATTGTTGATGCTGATCGTTCCCTTCTGCAAGCCTCTAATCAATCCGATATTAAATTAAATAAATATCTTACGAAGGGAGAATTGTAATTTCTAACTTTATTAATTCTCCAGCTTCTCCTGAAAAGTTCCGTTTACAACATAGTATATTAAAAATTGCTGCAGCATTTTTGCGTTTATATTATTCTTAATACATTCAAAGCCTCCGAAGTTTGCTTACAATATTCACGTTTGATCGCTTCTTTTGTTTTAATTACTAATAGAGAAAAAAGTTAATAACATTAATAATTAATTATTCCATATTTTTTCGTAATAATATTTCTGAAATATAGACTGTATTATATATAATACAGAATAAAAAGAATAGCAGATATGTTTAATAATACGGATTCCTTTGCGACTCGTCGTGAAAGTAAGCTGATCATCAAAAATTATGAAAATTTGAGTTACGTTTGACGTGTGTAACCTGATCTTTACATCACAGAAAAGATCATAAATTTATTCGATTTATATACATCTAATAATAATAATCCTTATTACAATAAAAATCACTGGATACATATCTACGTAATGTAAAATTAGACACGATAAATCCCGATAAAATGATAATAAAATAAATAAGATAAAAATACGTAAGTAAATATAAAGAAGTAATCAAGGTGGTCGCTCATGACTAGCCCATAATATGGAGCGGTCCTCCATCCAGCTGGAGGAACACACGAAAATATTCGCGTCCATGTGCCCGGACGAAATCCTCGATCATTACGACGATTACGAGACCCGGGAGTACTACACCACCCTGATGCTCGGCGATGTTTCAGGTCGGATCACCGAGTGGTCCATTTCGTGTCCCGTTCATCGATCGTGCACGTTGGTGATCACGCGTAATTTTCGCTGCAGGCTTCACAGACCTCACGGAGAAGTACACAAAGACCGGCGTAGGCGGCCCGTCCAAGTTGTCGGAGACCCTGAACAGCTACATCGGCGCGATGGTCCAGGAGATCCTCTCGCACAACGGCGACGTGCTGAAATTCTCCGGCGACGCGTTCATAGTCATGTGGAAACTTGAGGAGGGTATGATCATGCGTGACATCGCGATGGAAGCGATACAAACCGCGTGTATCATACAGAAGCACTTCGGCACTTACGACACCGATGTTGGCGTCACCCTGAAAGGTACACGTCAGAGATTGATGAATTTTCAGATTTTCTGAAGATTCTCTCGAAGTTGCATCAGAATAATGTATAATTTTCCTAAAGGTTTTTTTTATTTTTGAAAATATCTTAGAAGATTAATTAGGTGTCTCAATGATTTTGAGAAATTTTTGGGGGATTTTTTGAGAATCATATTGATGATTATATTTTTCATAGTGAAGCTTGCCATCGCTTCCGGGAAAACGTACTTCACGTCTATTGGCGACCCGAAAACGATGTCACACTATTTAATCACTGGTAGACCGGTTTGGGACGTAAAACTTGCCGAAGGACTATGTCGGTATTATCGAAATATTGCTTTCAAATTTATACATTGTTACAATTCCGCATTGTATATTGTATAAATGAGTGAAGATCATTAATCTGTTTGTGTATTATTTCTATTTATAAATTTGTAATTTGTGTGACAACGATAAGAAAAGAATTAAGTCAAATGTCAAACTGCATGACTGAATGATGTCTATTCAGGGGTGGTGATATCCTCGTGACACCCAGCAGCTGGCAATGGGCGAATCCCAACGAATACATTTACGAGAAGTTACCAGACGGCTTTCACACGCTAATCATAGCTTGCTCGGGGATGTGGTATCAATCTAGGACGCATGATGTCGATAACGAGATGGAGAACGGCACGTAATTCTATATTGTGTCAAGAAGATCTTTGCTCTTATGACAAAGACAAATCACGTATAAAAATTTAAAAAAAATAAAAAATGATTAATAATATATGCATTGCAATCATCAGAAGAGAAGCACAACGAACAGTTAAGCAATGACAAAGATTCTGTCGAACCGTTATCAGTTGCCGAGCTACCAGTCACGAAATCTACAGCAGCCTTGATGAATCTGGCGAACGATAGTGTGAAAACTCGCGACATCAAGCAAGTCGATTACAGTCGTGAGTAATACAAGCGAAGAATACGTGCAATTCATTTACACTGGTTTACAAATCACGATGGTAAGATCATGTCTTGCAATCACGACGGTGCAGTAAGGCCGAAAGTCATAAAGGTGGCCAAAGCACACCTGAAGGATGCGCTGAGGAGCTACTTGCTTCGACCGGTAGTGCGATCCATAGAAATGGACGAGCCGCTGGAACATCTTACAGAGATGAGGCAGGTGGTCATAGTCTTTATCAACGTCATCACGGCAAATATAGAGAAGAAAGGACTGATCTCGCTCGTCAACGAGGCCTACAAGTTGGTCTGCGGGTAAGCACGACTCCAGAATCATACTTCAATCTGGTAAAATCTGGTAAAATCGACGCATAGAGAGAGAGAGAGAGACGCGAAGTTATTTCGGAGTGAAGAATCATTGATACTTTTGGGATTCATCAAGGATAGTCGGTCAGATGCAGGGATGCGTGAACAAGATGTCCCTCTTCGACAAGGACCTGCTATTCCTTTGCATATTCGGACTACGTGGCTACAAACACGAGCTGGAGTCGCAGATTGGTCTGAGATGCGCCACGAAGGTGCGACAAGATCTACTAGCGATGAAGAACATAAAATCCGTAACGGTTGCCGTTACCACCGGGATGACATATTGCGGCGTGGTCGGCCACGTTTTACGTAGAGAATACACCGTGATAGGAATGTCGGTGAACAAGGCAGCGCGTTTGATGGTCGCATACAGCAACAAGGTATCTTTAGAGAGATTATATTTTATTCATTAAATTGATTAAAGTAGATAACTGCTCAGCTTAGCAACAAATTTGTTTTTTCAAGGTAATATGCGATCGCGAAAGTTTCCTACATTCTCGTCTCGAAGCGAGGCATTTTATATTGCAAGAGCCGAGACACCTGAAAGGAATTACGAACGTCGGACCTGTCTACGAGTTTCAGGAACAGACGAAGTAATTTTTCTGGAATTCAATTGTCCTTTGCAAAATATTATTCTCTCAAAATTCTTAACACGAAAATCTACTCAGACACATTGAATCCGAATTAACATGGAGCAAGTATCCTCTGCTAGGACGAGAAGCGGAAATAAAGATCTTCCAACAAATCCTAACGAATCTGATGAAGTACTCTGCGGTGGACAAAACAGCGCAACGCGATTTGAGGGTCGAATACAACACGCTGGTTATAAAGCAAGTCATCAATACATGTAATTTTTATCGCAGTCAGCGCTAATATTTAAATTTAAATTTAAAATTCTTCAGGGGCAAACCGCGGATCGGCAAGACGAGATTGTTAAATGAAATCGCGCAGAACATTCCCGCGGAAATCCCGTGCAACTTCATCTCCTTAGTGATGAACGACGCTAAGGTTGACGAATCTTTTTCCGCTCATATTTATAATAGCATTGAGTAACCAAATCAGGAACGCTAATTTTTCTGTTCTACATAGAAATCAATACTCGTGTTACATTTATTTACCTTGAGCAGTCATTAATTCTTTTATCATCAAAACTCAGATTTGAAGCTAAGTCGAAAGCAATTATTTTCCTCTCTTAGCACAGGTCTCTTACAGCCTGATCCACCTGATCTTTTCCATGCCGTTGGGTTTCAACGTCACTTCTACGGCGAAGGAGCGCGAGGATAAACTGGTTTCTCAACTGGGCCACGTACGGCAACCCGAGTTTCTGTGCGCCCTCAATCAACCCTTCAACGTGCACTTCGCAATGAACGCGCGGTACAAAGCGTTGTCCGAGAAACAAAAGCACAACGTGCTGCAGAAGTTTCTGCTCAAACTGATGCGGGATTGCTTCAGGAAGCTGTGGGTAGTGATTATCGACGATGCCGAGTACAGCGACAATGATTCCATGCTACTGTTCGGCACGATGGTCCAATTGAACACGGTGTTCTTCGTACTTAGCGTTGGACATAAGCTCAATGCCCAGTACGAAGTGCACCCAGCTGTCTTGAAAAGAGCCCAAGTACGAGCATCAATTAGAAATGATTTCAGATATTTAAGTTGCCATTAAAATCTGAATGATTATTCGGAGTGATTAAAACGGATTAAAAATTTATTATCTGACAAGGTGATTGAACTGAAACACCTAGACAGATGGTACCACGCAGCACTCGTGTGCCAGATTCTCAATGTCAGCGGAATTCCTGCTGAACTCGAAAAGTTAGTCGTTTTCAATAATATAATATATGCATTAATAAATAATAAACTCTCTAGATAGATATCGACTTTTCATCGGTAATCTCTCTGCACATTTACATCTTATTTTTGTTTAGATTGATCCAAGAAAAAAGTTTCGGCAATCCGGGGTGGATAGAAAGTTATTTGGTGAGCCTTATGCAATCTGGCAGCCTCGTAATAATGCACGTCCGCCGAGCGGAAGCCGAGGAGATAGGCTACATACTTCCTCCCATCTCTATGCTGAAAAAGTTTGTCTTCAATCTTAAATTTAAATTTTTTTCATACATGTATATCATTGATATACATAATTAATTAGATAATGATTACTCAGATACATCGCAAAGAAACTTTTTATAAATGACGGCGAAGAAGAAATGATAGAAGAAGAGCGTTCAGACAGATGGATGATGTACAGAACAAGCTATCGAGTAGGCTTTCGCGCTTTCTCTCTTTAGGCAATAATTATTGTATATAATCGATATTTCAATTTTAGAATGACGCAATAACACTAGGTCGGCCAGGCATTCTCCGTAAATCGGAAACAATAATCGATGAAGAATCAATCACCGTATGCAACTTTGCGAAAGGATTCGTGCCAGAGGAGGGAAACACTGAAATGACAATGGACGGTAAGAAATTAAATCCCTTTTGTGTACTATCGTTAATTATAATTAATCAAAATGTATTTTATACAATACCGATTTTTTTATGGTGAAATTGATACTCGATTATAAGATAATACAACTTTGCGTTGTCAGTAATGATCATGAAGATTTTCGACTCGCTGACACCGCTGGATCAATTACTATTAAAATGCGCGTCAGTGTTGGGAGAAATCGTTAATAGAAGCATGCTGCAGTATCTAATGGAAGACAGAACAACGAGGGAAATTGGAGTCGGTAAAAAAATATCTATAACGCAAATGTAAACTTTCAATTGCGGCATGCAATTAGGAAGAAGTTCAGCATGGTAATGCTTGTAATGCTATAATGTATCGCCATAGCCATTCAGAAGCTCTTTGATCTTCGAATTTTTGGATGCGCACGAGGAGATTTTACTACGAGTACCAGACCGCTAATATTTTATAGAAACGTAAGGAAAGCTAGCGTCGAGGGGGAACTCGAATGCGAGTGTGTGGCCCTCGCAATACCAGGTATAAGTGAAAAAAAACTTAACTCAGAGGTAATTTATCTCATTAATTTTGCAATAAAAATAAAACTCGTGCAGTTGAGCTCGATGACTTGCCACGCTACGCGTCCTGCGGTCTGATGCGTTTCAAAATGTCGATGTTTCGCGAAACCACTTACAGGTGACACAATTAAGATGATGCTCTGCCAATCACATTAATTATTAACACGTGTGCTGAATCTAACGCTTGAAATATTATATAACAATCGATATTTTTTTTCATGTGAAGATTACTCACGGAAACGCAAAAGATGGACTTACACAGCAAGACGTTGAAGTACCTTCAGCGAAACACCAGACGCTGCATGACATGCGGCGAATTGCACTTTACAAAATTATTAGGCAAAACTACTCAACCGGAGATTGGTAAACGAAGAAGAGCAACTATCGAGTTTCCCAACACGCATCAACTTGATGAAGCAACCTATATCTTTAAAGAGGAAGGAGGAAACGGTATAATACATATATTCCGGATCAACTTGATCAACTTGTCATAAAATTAACAATATTAAAATTAACAAAGATTATTATTTTTATAACATGGTAATTTTATATACGTATACGTTATGGCTATTTTCTAACAAGATAAAATTATTACAATTGCAAGATATACAAGTGACTAGGAAGCGAATACCGTGTCTCGGCATTTTTCAAAAAGTGGGCAGAAAGTTGACGAAGACCTTTTCCAAGGTTGATTTCACCAACTGTCAGTGTCACCTGATATTAACGGCCGTTTATATGCAAATGTTGGAACATTGGCGTGGGATCGGTAAGTTGACATAAATCCTCATAAAAATGTAATAAATGTAAAAATATAAAACATATTATATTAAAAAAATTATTTTCTATAATTTATAAATTATAAAAATTTAATTGCTAAAAATATCCTCTGACTAGGAAAGGAAGACATGATATTGGCGGCGATATTGGAGTTTGTTGAAGTCTGCTTGATAGGCTACAACATACCTCAGGCCCGCAGACTTTTACACGACGCTGAAGTTCTCCTAAAGAAAGTAAGATGAGTCTACCTAAGAATAAAAATAATGAAATTAAGAGAAAGCAAATTCTAATATTGATTCTTAATTGCAGATGTTCGAGAGCAACAAGGAAGAAGTGGTGGTCCTATCTTATCTCATGGCAAAGATCCAGACGCTTCAAGGTAGATGTTATCTGGAAAACGGCTTGCTCTCCGAAGCGAAGAAGAAACTAAGAGAGGCAATCAATAGTTTAGGCTACAATTTTCCAAGTTACGAAGTTCTGATCAACTTGGAGACAACAATTCAATACGAATTACTAAAATGGCGTTTGACCTGTCCTATGCGATGGAAAATCAATACCACCGATGAACAAAGTATGGATTACATCGAGCTGCTGGCTAATTGCTTGGCACAGATGTTTGACGTTTTCAGAGTAAGGATTGTTGCTTTCTAAAATGCATGCAAACTTATAAATCCGACTTCCGTCAATGATTTATCAAATCACTCACTCTGCTCTCAGCACACTCTCAACACATCACGATATTAAAATTAATTTTAATGAATCATGAAACTCGATTATCATTCTTATGATATTTTGCAGGGAACAAGAGGAATGAAGAAACAGACACGTCTAGCGGCCATATGGAGCTTAAATGCTGCGCTGGATTCATCCAGAAATTTTTACATACTCTGTGCTTCCTTCTCGAACATGATGATCACTGCGCATGTTTTTAAAAACAAGTACGTGTCCAGTTTAATAAAATTAATAATTACCAAGTAATACTTTTATAATTGCTACTATCACAATTTAGTGTATATGCGCTTTGCATTATATGTGACGTTATATTAAATTTCTCCATTAAGAAACCATTAATGAAATCATTTGAATTTTATTTAACTATTTTTATACAGATCGATCATATCCTGTTTGGAAAACAGAGCTCTCAATATCTGTGCGAAGAAGCGGCACTCCCTTGAATTTCAAGAGCTCAACGCTATTGCGGAGGTTTATGCGGGTGTATTTTTCTTGCGATGGTCGAGAGGAGAGATTAGTAAAGCGATCAGGATCGGTTTTATCACAATAAGGATGGCACAAACTTTGGACTCTACATTTCTCAAATTACTCATATTACCGAGATTAGCGCATCTGCTTATGATTACGTGTCGTCATTCGGAGGCCGTAGCTTTGCTAAGAGAATTGGGTAAGCATCAAATCATCTTATCAAATGCGTCTATTAAATATAAGCTCTATAACAGATCAAGTAAATGGCTATTAAAATTAATTACATAACGAAGTGTATTTTCTTCGAAAATTTCATGCAGAATTTGTGTCGCAAAACAATTTGGACAAATCGGGCCGCACTTGGTACTACGCTAGCTGCGCGGACATGCAACTCGACACCGGTTTTACGATTCTCTCGTTTCAAAATTGCGAGCAATACTATCTCCGAGAAGGGGAGAGCATCATCAGCCTTCAAGATCCCGAAGCAGAGAGACGATACTTTACCTCGATGTGGTTGTGGTAGATTTAACACACAATTTCTTTAGAATTAATTAATTTCGCAAAAAGAAGTACATTAGGCTATTTAAAATCCAAATTTCTGAAATATGTTTCTACGTGATAATACATTTCTCATTGATGAAAGGTGCATCAGAATGCAACAGTGGGAAGCTACAAAAGTTTGGAATAGTAGGAATCTGACAGTCGAAAGCGCGGTGGACGAGCATAAAGTGGCAGCAACGATTACCGCATTGAAAAAATTAGAAGGTCTGCTACTTCTGTACGGTAATAAAAATTGGACAAGTATGTAATTGATGTACGATGTGTTTTGTCGTTATCAATTGCAAGTTGCAATTTTGCAGTAGGGGAAGTTAGTAATAGGAACATTAGCGCACTAAATACGATGGCGGAAATTAAAAGACAACTTAAAGACATCAAGAAAAATATAAAAATGGTGAAAATTGCAATCCCCAGGTATGACAAGAGATGTATTAATTGCAATCCGTTTTGTAGTACAATTTGTAAAATAACAGTGAATCTCTCTCTCTCTTTCATATATTTTCAGATAATATTTCATAAATACGTAAAATGCTTCAATTTTAATTTTGAATTATTTTAATTATTTAACGCACTACAAATTCTATATATATTTCTTTTTGTTCGAAAGATTATCGTGAAAAACTGTATGCTCGTAGGTATATGTTGTTGAAAGCTTACTATTATATGATTCAGTCGCAAAAAAGAGCTGCACTGAAAATGCTACGGCGGACGAAGAAATTATCCATGAAAGTGGACAACAGAATGATTTATACGTGGGCAAATCATTGTCAACAGGTACGATGCAGCTCTTTAATGCAATTTCGAGCATACCTGACCGTGACTGCGCTATTTCCAGGCTTGGCTGGGCGTCATGTCTTCCGTACGCGAGAATTTGTGGAAAGAAAAATCTGCGAGCAAGCTAGATGACGAATGGGATGAGATAGATGCCAACGACTCGACAGTAGTGCCTTTTACATTTCCGTTGCCGCGATATGTTCTATGAGTGTCTATAATCGTAGCGCCACATGTGTATCATAACGGATATATATTTACATTAATGCATATACATTATAGTTACAATTTATCATTAATTAATTTAATTTCTGAAGAGTTAATAATGGGCACTAACCCGTAAAGTTAAAAATTCAGTTTGAAAATATTACAATAATCGTTCACTGTAATTTGTTTATTTCATAATATACATCATTAATCTATAAATATTACCATTTTACCAGCCACGCTGTTTACTTTGTGAAGCCGACGTTAGAATCCACGTTTTGTACTCCTTCTTCTTAATCTGCGCTTGCTTGTGTCTCGGATGCGTTTTACACATTACAAACCATCTCTCTTTTCTCGCTACCAAAAAACAGTCCTTGCAACGGAGTTGCAACTGGGTTTTAAATTTTAGACCACATATTGAATTATATATGGGCAAGATAGGTTGCAAAAGATTGAATGTGCTGTGACCAGAAAGACTGCTTTGTGGATGATCCAATTTTCGTCTGTCGCATACGTAGTGGATGTTGCGAGCCGTCACACCTCGCACAGTTCTGATCGAGAGAATGTTTGAAATAGTGGAATTAATTGCTCGATGCATAGATCTAAGAATGACACCAGCATTCATTTTCGCTGCAAGAAGAAATGGATACACATCAATATAATAAAACCAGACACAAATAATATAACCAGAATTCGTTAAACAGAAATAAAAATCTATTCTTGGAAGAGCGATTGTTAAAAAATAAAGATATATATTTTATATGACAGTAGGTTCACATAACTTTTTGTAACATCATTGAAGCATTGAAAGCATTTGTCGAATAATATCATGCGTGCAGAATTATGTACTTGTTGATAACAACCAGCATAAGAGGTTAAGATCTTCCAACAAGTTTAACTTACTTGCTGCGAAATGACAAGCGATGAATGAACGAATTTAGCAATTTAGAAGTACACGAAGACAGACAATTGCATAATGCAATAACTGGCGAAAAACTTAAACAGCAGTTTTTTATATTCAAGATTGTCTCTCAGAAAACCCGCTGCGAACCTCCACTGTAAAGTAGTACGAATCAACGACGAGCGCTTGTCTAGTTAAGCAATTTCTAGGGATTTCGTCCCTGCGCAACTTCCTCACTTTGCGCATGCGTAAGATGCTAACAGGGAATTGTATATTGCAAGAACAAATAGTGGCAAACTGCGGCAAGCTGACGAAGGACGATTGGAGTAACGATTTTTAGGTTACGTCGCATAAACCTACTTCGAGCTTCGTTCGCAAGACACCGACAAAATGTCCAGGAGGAACCCCGAGGACGATTATAGAAAAGGTTTTGTTCACTTTATCTATTACGCTATTCTTAAGGATATAAAAATCACGTCCGTTTCGTGTTTCGATGAAAATGCTAGAACGATCATTTACGCAGGACGTTTAATGCGACGTCCAGAGAATTAGCGCGAAGTGAAATGCTACGTAGGATGATCACAGTAGAGTCGCTTAAAGATTAATAGTTTTGAGAGAAATGAGCAAAAAATTGACATTGCCTATGTATCTGTTAATTATGCATTGTTCTCTGACGCCACGTTTTGTAACTATGTAGTGAGTATAAATTCCGTTTGCACTAAAAGTATAATTCTCATTGTTTTTTTATAATAACGTTTTCTCTCTTTCTCACGCACGTGCAGATTGAAAAGTGTGTGTGTCGTGAAACACATCTGTGTTTTGCAGAATCTCTTAAGCGATCTTATATAATTGAACAGCTGATTCCTAATGAATCCATTTTTATAGGACACAAACACTGAATTAAGCATAAGACGCTTAAAGATTTCCGGTTAAAAAGTCAACTTTGTTTAACTTGATCTGAACTTTGCCAGTGTTTGACGTTGTCAGGGTCAAGTGTCTACAGAGCCGAGGATGACAGGAGACTGGATGACAGGGATCGGGACCGTTCGCCGCTTAGGTCCGAGGAGCGTTGCGAGTCAGACAACCAGCCCGATACGAAGAAACAGAAGTTAACGTTCGGTTTTGGAAAGAAGACCAGCAACGAGCAGAAGAAGGGAATTCAGATCAAACTGGGCTCGGGCTCCGTAAGTGAATCTGCACAGATCAAGTTGGTGCTTCATAGAAGCACATCCGTGTTCTCTGCAGCACGGGTTGTCTTTTCTGAGCCGTTCTCTTTTTCATAACATATTTCTCTCCGCACCGTAGAAGCCAGCTGCAAAAGTAGCGACAGTACAAAAACCAACGGTGGCGTCTGTGTTCAATGCGGACGATGACGACGAACCGGAGGAGATGCCGGCAGAAGCGAGGATGAGGATGCGAAATATCGGCCGCGAGACACCGACATCGGCCGGCCCGAACTCGTTCGGCAAAACGAAGCAGGGCTTTTGCGACTCGAAGAAGATATTTGAGAAAACGTTAAAAAAAGCAATGGAGGAGGCGAACAAATGACTTTCCATTGTGCTGTATACATATGGGGAAATTACTTGTACATTAATTTTACCTACTTATTAGAATTTTGCTCTCACTGGAATCAAATGTATGTATTTTTATGGAATGTAAGTAACTGGTTGAATCAGAGCTCAGATTTAACTGCAGTCTCGCTTGGAAATTTAGCAAATATATATATATATATATATATATATATATATATATAGATTGTGCATGCCTTCACATACACAATGCATAAATAAATATATCTTTATTCAAAACTTATTCGATTCGATAAACTTAACAATTCCATTTTTTTATATATATTATCGATTTATTAGATGTTAGGTTTTCGTGAGAAATTTGTGTATAAAAACACAATTCTTTTTCTCTTAAAGTGATGAAAGCAATAACAGTATGCTCTGTAATTTATCTGAGATAAATAAAGAATCCCAAACATTAATTTTATGTATTTTACTTTATTTAAATCGAAATTAATTTGACATAGTAAAATTATTTCCTGTTCTGCTGACCCTGGCGCAGATCCTATAAGCAAAGAAATTACATAAAATAGATTTTTAATCACATATAATAAAACATCTAAAGCTTTGTTATTGAAGAAATTAATTTTAACAATTTACAAAGCACAAATGCTTCATTATAATAATTATTAGATTTCTATTAAATTATTTCATTTAATTATTGCAAAGCACCGCAAAAAATTGATAGAGCAGTTTGGAAATCATTAAATTTACATTCATAATTCAAACTCTACTACTATTAAACAGATCTTTAAAATCTGCTGCAATTAAATAATCCAGAAAATGTATTTAAGTTTATAATTACCCTCGGGAAGTTGCGGACAGGAGGTGTTCTGATACGACGATCAGCCTTGGACCTGTTGCGCACTACCTTGGAGTGAATGGCGCAGGAGACGCAGTAGTGCAACTTGGCGTACAACTTGGGCAGCTGATACGACTGGTAGTAACTGGCCTCCGTGATATCTCGTACGGCAGCAGCTTCCACGATATTACGGATCACAAATTTCTTAATGGCCTTGTCCTTAGGGACGCAGCGGGCACAATTGGTGCAACGCACCGCGTTGACGTGGCCACGTCCGTGCTTAGCGCGTCCACCATTTCTGCGTTTGCAAGTCTGCAAGGAGATACACAAAGTTGAATACTTTTATGCACAAATATATATATATAGGTTAGCTTATTATTAATCGTGGTCGCGATCCGTCCTTGGATCTTTCCCTCGCGAATTTGCAATAAGTTACAATTATATGATCCATTTTAACGAAAATCGAAGAAAGTGCGCGTGAACTACGCGTTGCAAGATACTCTTGCAGTAATTGAACGAACCGCACGATAGCAGCCACATGGCCACCAGCCACCGAACTCTGTCTGATGCGAAAGAATATCGTTCCCCGAGGAATTTATATCTCCAAAATACACCTCGCGCTCGGCTTCGTTCGTTACAAAAATATTTTGCAAATTGTAAAACGCGCGATGTAAAAATTCAAGTAAATTATGAGCGATAAACAAAGCGAATTACCATTCTGTAGGCGATCCGCACAGGAGAGACTGCGAGGGACTCAGAACGGAAGTAAGCGCAATAGCAGAGTTGGCCATAGATGATGCAAAAGTGAAGAGGCGCAACTCTATGGTTCCATAAAACTTTTGGGCCGTTCTTGTGACGAGATTCTTTTTGATATTTTTAAACATACGGCTGCACGTATCGTGATAACTTTCGGAAACGATTCCGATCGGAATGATTCCGTTTTCACATTTTTCCCTAGAAAAAAGAAAGGGAGGAACAGACCTCCGGGCCTAATTATTAGGCCAACAATGACCAACAAACGACTCGTAAAGTCAAAAATTAAAAAAGTAAAAGTTGCCCGGCTAACTTCCCAGAGGTGAAGAACAGGGAAGAAAGGGACAAATGTGGAATCATTCCGATCGGAATCGTTTCCGAACAGTATCATAATACGTGCCCTGATTAGCTAACAAGTATCTTAAAATCACATCCAAAACGGAATATTATCCTTATATTTATATTTATTATATTTATCTTTACTATATTATTATCTAGATTTTTATCTTCCAAAGGAATTATCGAATTCTGTGTTTATAAATATACAAGAGCATTATATTAAATAAGATAGATACATATTAGGTTTAAGCATTTTTATTTTTATAAATTATATTAAAATTAAAATGTATTTTATATTATATTACATATTCAAAAATGCTATTATATATATATAAATGTATTCCTAAATACTATAACCGTAATATATAACTAAATATATACATTTGTTGTTCATAACACCATTGATATACATTCACGTATAGCTTAAAAAATATAAATGTAAAATATATTTTTCAATCAAAGTTCATATTATTACGCCTTTCTATGTCTCTAATCTCCAGCATCCCCGTTTTGAGATGTAATTTCATAATCTCTCTCCATATGTCCATCCTGTGTTGTTCGTTGTCAACGCCAAGACGCAGCAAGATGTTTTCGTTTATTCTTAACAATACTCTTCCTGTAATGTCATGCTAAAGAAATGTAAGATATTTATATTCATGCCAATCTTCTCTGACAGGAAAGATCAGAAAAATTAACGACTTTCTATGAACGTAGCATCTTACATAAATTATTACAGAGAATAAAACTGCTGCGAGGGACACAAATCGTGACGAAGCTTGGTAAGCCAAAATCTCAAAACAGGAAAAGAATACGCTTACGTGCAAAAACTTTTCGTGATACAGCTGATAATAGTCGCTGCAGTGTCGTCTCAGCCACTTTTGCACGTCCAAAACATTCCACAGGTATACCGGACGTGGTCGAGCTGTCTTATTCTGTATGCAGTTTACAATTACAATTAGTTAAGTTAGTAGATCTTACAAAATTCCTTGTACATGCAATCAGAAGAAGAAATGAATGCTCCAAACGTCTTACTTTCGGTTTATTACTGGGATTAATGATCTCCTCTACCATTGTGTTTCTAATTGTCGAAATGACAGAGCGTAAATTGAAATTTATGACGGAAAATAATCATCACAAAAATTATAATAAATTGTAATACATCTTTGTAATTCTGTCATAACGATAATATAACTTGTAACATATATTTCACAAGTCTTCGAGCATTGAATTGAGTCGTACTACTACCAGAGAGAAACCTGAGAGCGGCCACCAGCCTCCACGGGCACATTTCCTGACGTTTGACGCGCCGCCTAACAAAGTGGACGTGAACTAGTTCGTTACGCTCGGTAATGATACATGATTCGTGTCCAAACTATTCATAAGGAAGCTTTCCCATGTAAACTCTACTTTCGAACGAGTCATAGTGCGTTCGAAAGGGAAGGTAAAAATATTAATGTCGTGTTCGAGGGTTTGGGTGTATGAGCCTTGGTTTCGGAGAAATTTACATCTAAAAGTAAGCATTTTCCAGCGGTACGAAAAGTACCATGAATAGCTACAATTCGGCGTGAAGCGCGGTGGTCCAGTGGCTAAGCGCGAGACTCGTATTTTGCCATCCGTGCAAGTTGGGTTCGAGACCGAGTTGTGATAATTTTTTTTCTTCGGATTTTTGTTTCTTTGTGTTTGCATTATATTTTTTTATTATGTAAATAATAAATTATTATGTAAATAATGATTTATTATGTTTTATTATATTTTGGAGGTATACGTATATGTATAATGAGACATAAGCATATACATTTAACATTTGTAAACTTTTTATTTATTTATATAGTTTGTATACTGTCGAGTGTTTATTTATTATAAAATTCTGACTCATTAAAAAAAGTGTCACAACCTCTGTGCCTATGACTGTACAATGTTGCGGATGAAAATTTATATAAAAGCATTTATGTTTTTTATGCTTTTATATAAATTTTCCATCCGCAACACTGTACAGTTATGTCAGAATTTTATAATAAATAAACACTTGACAGTATACAAACTATATAAATAAATAAAAAGTTTACAAATGTTAAATGTATATGTTTATGTCTCATTATATACGTATACCTCCAAAATATAATAAAACATAATAAATCATTATTTACATAATAATTTATTATGTACATAATAAAAAAATATAATGCAAACACAAAGAAACAAAAATCCGAAAAAAAAATTATCACAACTCGGTCTCGAACCCAACTTGCGCGGATGGCAAAATACGAGTCTCGCGCTTAGCCACTGGACTACCACGCTTCGCGCCGAGTTGTAGCTATTCATGGTATGTACTTTCCATACCGCTGGAAAATGCTCACTTGTATCATTACCGAGCGTAACGAACTAGTTCACGTCCACTTTGTCAGGCGGCGCCAAACGTCAGGAGGCTGGTGGCCGCTCTCAGGTTTCTCTCTGCTACTACTTCCCTTTTCGTCAGTGGCGATTCGTAGCGGAATGTTTGGGAACCAACAAATATAATTCCCCAGACTAACGCTGCGAAATATAAGACGCCATCGCACTTCAGCTAAAGAGATGGTGTTCAAAAACTATATTTGTGCATGAACGCAGTTCAAAAAAATAATTTCACTCAATTAAATCCTTCCTCAAAAGATCGCCACTAATTTAATAAATTACAAGCCACATTCGCGTTGCCGCTTGACGGTCCCTAGGGGAATTTCGCGTTATCGATCGCCAGCGGTTGACGACGCTGAATTCGACGGTGCCGTTTGAAAGAGACGTGCGTTACGAGCGAACTCGCGCGATGACTACTGTGATGTGCGTGGATTCCTGAACGGACGAGATTGTTGTTCCTTAGTAGTGCGACGAAGGCAAGGCCGCGTCAACTGACGCATCAGTGCAGCCGACAACATGTTCCACTCCAAGAAGGACGTCGATCGTCACGTACAGAACATCTTCAGCAAGCTCCGGAACGAGAACGAGGTGAGGTTACGCCGACCGCACGCCCGAGAGCGGTCTTCTCGGCCGAGATCGCCGCGCGCGTGCAGCCGAATGAGCGTCCGCTCGATCTTGCGGGCGCCAGCAACGAGACCGGCCTCGATCGGACGCACCGTTCGATCTATTGAACAACATCGTGTCTATCGTCCGATATATACCGGAGACCTTGAGTCGTCACTCCAAAGAGTACGCGCGAGCGCACGTTGCTATATATGATGGCGAATTTTCGCGGGAAACCTACGCAATATCGATACTTCTCGCGATGACGGTTGATCGCTTGCAGGTCGCGACGTAGAGTTATTTGTAGATGTACCTACTAATCGAATCGTTTTTACGTAAACAGCTGTTGTTATTGCGTTTGCCTGATAACGGTCGTCGGCCAAACGCGCCCTTACTTTGGAAGGTGCGCGTGATACATCGCAGGGCGACGTTTGCGTAACGGTTGCCATCTTTCAAACCGGATTCAAAGTAGAAAGAGATCGTATTGTGATATCAATATCATTATTTCGATCAGTTTTTTGTATATAATTATTTTAACGATTATTTTGCTAACTATTTGATTAATATTTTGCTATATTGTAACAACTTGAAAATCTATTTAAATATGAAGCGCCTATATTTAATCACACCGATGATTCATTGCATGATTCATTGTTAAATGACACGTATATTTTTTTAAATTTTAGATTTAATTTTGCATGTAAAAAGTTTTTATTGAATTTTAAACTAAATATTGTATTAAATTACGAGATCTACAGTTTTTAAACTTAATTTAAAATTTTTTTGCAGAGAAATCTTAGATGTTACAATGTTGCCAAACTGTACTATCAAGTAAACGATTATGAATCTACAAAAAGATACGTATCCAGTTACTTAGAGGTACGAGATAGTTCTGCTAGCGCACATAAATTGTTAGGTCAGGCGTACGAGGGACTTGGTCAAAAGGAAGCAGCTTTTAACGAGTATAAGACATCCCTTGAGCTTGAAGGGAGGCAAGATGATCTCGTCTTAAAGGGTAAGAGATCAAAGATTGCTATTTTCTATTTACTTTTTTCCATTCTTTGAAACATTTTTACATTTCCTAAATGTAATATCTGTTTTTAAAATATATTTTCTTTTTTCATATTTTACAGTGTGTGAATTATTGGTTGACACGGATATAAGATTGGATGCCAGCAAAGTAAAATACTGGATTGAAAGAGCTGACAAACAATTTCCACATCATCCGGTTGTTTTCCAATTGAAGGAGAAATTGTTGACCGTAGAAAGACCAAATAACAGCAGTAAAGATCTTGAAGCACTCATCGCATGTAAGTGAATGCTGCTCGTTCTCGGACTAAAGATAATTATGGTACAGTAAAAATTATGCAAGATAATTTTCTTCAGCTGAATTGGCGGCGAGACCGACTGACGTCCAGCTTCGCGTCAAGCTGCTAAATCATTATATGTCGGAAAACAAATTAGATAAAGCTTACGAGCATGCCATTAGCGTGGAAGGCAGTGTTCGTCATAGAAACAGCATTATATGGTATCAACTATTGTACGAGTTACTGACAAAGTGCAAAGAGACCAAATCCAGCGACTGGTTTTTCTGGTTCTACTATGCATCTGCATCGGAGAGGTACGCAGCACTGTGTCTCAAGGAGCAAGGCAGTGAAATGAAGAAAAGCATTCCAGAGGCGACTCAGGCAGTATTTAAGTGAGTATATCGAACGATATATGTGTTGAATCTAAAAATATTGTTTTTAATGATTTTATTTTTAATTTAAAAATATTGTTTTTCAATTGTAAAAAAGATAACGAAACTTTTTCTAACGTACTGTACATAATGTGGTCTGTCACTGCCGATGTTCATGAAATGAAAATTACATTTCACAGCTTTGATCAAAATCTCAAGGAGATGAACTCGAAGGAGTTTTCAAAAGAGCAATACCCCTTTACGGAGTACTTGTTCACGCACCTGTGGGGTCAGTTGAATTTCCACCTGGCGTGTTTGCTGTTGCGCAAAACGAAACGCGAGCAAGGCAGCTGGAGCGAAGCAGGCAGACTGTCTGCGCCCCTGTTCTTGACGGCGTTGGACGTGGGTACATTGCCAACCACCGGAACACGCGTGCATCTAGTAGCTGACGAACTTAAAAATCACTACAATGCATGGAACAAAGAGGCATCGTATCGCTGTTGCCAAGCCGGTACGCGAAATGTCCCACAATATTTATTATATATATTGCATTGCAAAAATTTTTGTTAACATTATCTCGTATTTAGGTCACATTCTTCAAGACTATGCCAAGGACGATATGAAAAAGCTGATGGATAAGACAGATAAATTTTGTACGGGATTCTGGAGAGAGCGTGTCTTTCAGGTATAAATCCATTAAACTTCGCATGAATTACATTTTATAATTATAATAAAATAGTATCTCGTTCTATTTTTAAACAAATTTATGTATCTTCCAGAGAATTTTCCTGAACAAGATCTATGTTGACCATTCACGGACTTCATACTTTTGCAATTACTCAACTTCTGATTCCTTACCTCTCCGTTTCTGTACTGCGGCTCAACTAAGACTTTACTATCAACGTGCGTATGACCATGATAATTAATTGAAAACATTAAATGTTAAAAGATTGCTTTAAAAGTAATAGACACGGGTTGTTTCTATTTATAGGTGCGCAAATGGTATGGCCCGATTCGTTGCATCATCAAATTTGGTTCGGAATGAAATTTCGGCCTCACTACAAAGACAGCACCTTTCCGGACGCGTATTCGCACGTGTTCCCATCTCTGCAGGTCTCGGTGTCCAACACGAGTCAAGCGTCGCCCGAGAGCTTATGTTTGATGGACATCGACGCCTTTCTGAACATGGCGATAATGTGCGCTTCTGCCGTACTGGAGGAGCAACAACTCAACAGCTTCATGAATCCTGAAAAATTGCCAACATTGCCGGTCGACTTGACCTCGACACTCTCTACTAGTAATCAGGAAAAATGGTGGTCCGCAGCGTACAGGATGTACTCCAAGCAGGAAGACAACGACATCGGCGACATCGGCGAATTGCGGCAGGAATTGCAGCAGGGTCTGGAAGTCGTGCGCTGTATCGGCAATCACGGTCTGCATCCGGTGCTGCTGGTGCACTTGGCACGCATGTTCCATTACCGCGCAGTGCAGGGAAGGGAGAAGGAGGAGGAGGAGGACGTTCTGCCTTGGGAGGCACGTTCCGACATGTACTGGACTGCCGCTATACCGCTGTTGGGGAGATTGCAGAACAATCAGACGTTACGTATGTCTCCGTCGAAGCTGTTCAATTATCAGGGCAAAGAGATGAACACCAACGAGGTGGCCGACGCCCTCGAGGAGGGGAAATTCCAGTTGGCGCAGCGTTTCGTGCGCGAGAAGCAGTACGAGCAGGCAATCGACGCGCTGCAGCCGCTCAAGTATCCGGAGGCGTCGTTCCAGCAGGCGCTCATCTACCGAATATTCGCGGACGACATAGTGAATAACACGCCGCGCGAGAGCCTCACGTCCGAGATGCGATCGCAGCACATCATAATGCTGTCGAAGGCGAGGAACTGCCTTTACCTCACGCTCGACCGACTCCGCAGTCCCGGCATGAATCCTAAGCACCCTTTGAACGCGGAGCTCGCGGATCACATCGCCATCATCGAAAATAAGTTGAAGCGGATCGACCCGGATCTGGGCAGAGGCGATACCAGCAGGAATGACTGCGATGGCATATCCGACGAGAGTTACTCGCCCGCTCATAGTGCTGCAGACCCAACGGTGGCCACAAATCCGGCACCGCCGGTGATAACCGCGCCGATGAGCATCTCGAACATACTAACCACTCCGCAAAGGAATGTCCAGCGTGCGCCGAGGCATACCAGTACACCGTGCAGGCAGCAGCAGCAGGATTACTTGAACGTGTCGAAGAATCGGACGGAGGCGCGCCCAAGCCCGGAGCGTCTCGACGCTCAGATACGCCAGCTCGTACAATCACGGGACAACGAGGTACAAGAACTGGTGGAGCAGATGAAGGGAATGATGTTGCAGATGAAGACTTTGACTGAGAAGGTGGACAATCTGACGAAGGAGGTGGTGGAATCGCGTAAGGAGAGCCAGAAGCAGCAGCAGCGTACACACCAGCAGCAACAGAACGTCAATCCCTCCGTTGACCCTGACGATTTCTATGTCTTCGACGACGATGAATACAGCGATCTGAATACGTATTCGAATCAACCCGCTGGCCCACCCGCTTCCTCGATCTCCGGCAACATGTTTACGTCGCAACATCGGCATCCTTACTCACCGCTGGTGTACCCATCCGCGACCGTGTTCCAGGGATACTACCAGGGCGGAATACCGTTCACCGATCCGAACACGCAGGCGGCGATCTCGAACCTGTATCAGCACACCGTTTATCCGATGCCAGTGTTGTATCCCAATCAGTCGAAGGTGCCGGATAATCCGTTGCAACAGGGGCTCTTCGCATCGACGCTACCCTCACAATTGCCCGAACTCATGCCGGGAGCCGCTGCTGCGGCAGCGGCGGCGGCGGCGGCGGCGGCGGCGGTACCGAATCCGCCGTTGCAGATGCCGTTGCCGTTGCAACAGAAGATCGAGACGCCACGAACGAAGCCCGAGGCGACGAGAATCGCCTCTACTACAACCACGACAACGACGGCCATCAAGAGCGCGCCGGTGAACAAGGCGCCACCCGTGAACGTGGTCATTACGTCGTCCGACACTCTACCGACCACGGTGCCGCCCGTGCAGCCGATCCTGAGTGTCACTATACCGCCACAGTATCGACTAGGAGCACCAGGCACCTTCACCTCGACGCCCATGACGACGGCGACTACGGCGACGATGGCAACGATGGGCATGACGCCTACAACAATAACGAAATTGCCAACGTTGTCCGATGCACCGCACTGCTACCAGATACCCATGCCCTCGCAGGCTACTATACCGACTACTGTCAATCTTCCACCGTCAACAATCTACGTCACGTTGGGTAATAACATACCACCGATGTACACCAGCTTAACGTCTAACGTGCCGGTCATGACTACGCAGGCGACTCAGGAGACGATTGCTCCTTGGTCAAGCGCTCATCAGAACGAAACCACCACTAAGACCACTGATACCAATATCAAACCTATATACGAACCGATCGACTCGCCGAATACTTCCACGGAAGTATGCGAACAGGAGCATGACCCTATACCAGATTTCGTACCCGTCATACCGTTGCCTGCGAAGGTGAAGATCACCACTGGTGAGGAGGATGAAGTCTCCCTGTATTGCGGCCGAGCGAAATTGTTCCGTTTCGCCGACAAAGAATGGAAGGAGCGTGGTGTCGGTTACGTAAAACTGCTGCGCAACGCAGAGGACAAAGTACGTCTACTTATGCGTCGCGATCAAGTTCTGAAGATCTGCGCGAATCACATGCTAAGACCCGATATGGAACTCACTGCTATGCCAAATAACAACAAGGCTTGGTGCTGGGTCGCTAACGACTTCGCCGACGAGGAGGTGAAACTGGAGAAGCTCTGCATCAGATTCAAGACTGTTGAAGAGGCGACAGCGTTTAAGGAGGCCTTCGACCAAGCTAAACTCAACTTTTCTGCAACGTCGCCGGAGAAGTCGTCCAAGACGAGCGACAAGACCGGTTCAACTCCTTCCTCTAATGATAAAGACGCGTCCAAAAATCAGAAATCATCAGCGACGCAACAAGCGAAGATTACTTCAACAACGGAAGTAACTTCGACGGACAAATCGAAAACCGGCGCGACGACGCTAGGAGGGTTCATCTTCAGCTCGACGCCCATCATACAGGAAGTCGGCGATACCGATGCGAATAAGAACTCGAAAAAATCCGAAGAACCGGCGAAAGTCAGTCCATTCAGTGGATTTTCGTTTACCAAATCGTCTAGTAAACCCGAAACGAAGGTTACGACTACTACCACAACGAGTACTACGACACCAACTACGAGTTACGTTTTCAGCATGCTCGCGACTCCGATAATGACTTCGCAGTCTGTTCTGATGAACCAAAGCACGACACCGATATTTACTTCAGCCACATCCAGTCAAAATCCCACGGCATTGAGAAGACCTCGTCTGCCGCCACCTGGTGCAAAAGCAGACTCGTCTAATGACGAAGCACGACCACAAACTGAAAGCGAGGAGAAGTTGTTTGACGGAATAGCAAGCCTTCAATGTCAGGATGTGAACAACAGCAGCACTAAGCAGTGGAAGAACAAGGGCAAAGGATCATTGAAGGTGCTGTTAGACCTAAACTCTGGAAAGCTTCGTTTACTGCTGACAGATGACGGAGGAAGCAAGCTCTATGGCCATGGAATTCCACTGGAGATGGCATTTACGTACAAGAGCGGCGCTACGGTCGTCAATTGGACCGTTCCAAAGGACATCAAGGAGCCTGGCAAGGTCTGGTCGCTGTATGCCGCAACCTTCAGCAGTCCGGAACTAGCCTCCCGGTTCTACAATATCGTATGGAACTCTCAGCAGAAGTTAACTAAAGGCTGCAGTGCGAGCGAAGTCGCGAAGGAACTCGGGAAGAAGGCTCAAGCATCATCGAGCGAGAAAAAGCCGCAAAGCGTGGACAAGTCTCAGCCGCCGCCGTTGTCGGAACTGTTCAAGCCGCCGACTGGTTCCTGGGAGTGCAATAGCTGTTACACCAGGAACAATGCTACGGACATGAAGTGCGTGGCTTGCGAGGCTCCGTCGCCTTCGGCGGCGAGCAATAACAAGACCGGCTCCGCCGCAGTTACCGCTAAACCCGTTGATTCCACTGGCAAACCACCGTTGTCGGAGTTGTTCAAGCCGGCTGCCGGTTCCTGGTCCTGCCCGGGATGTTACCTAGTCAATTCCGGCGCAAATGTATACTGCGTCGCCTGCGACAAACCCAAGGACCCGTCGCAGCCACCGAAACCGCAGCAGAACGTTTTCCAACTGAGCGTGTCTTCGTCCTCTGCTACAGCGCCGATGACCACGTTCTCCTTCGGCATACCCAAGGACGCGGCCAAGAAGACGACAACCAACACCGGTTTTAGTTTCCGAATGGAGGATAAGGGTACGAGCGACAGCGCGAAGGCGACACCGACCAAGCCAGAAGAAACCACTGGCACTACCAACTTCGTGTTCGGCATGCCAGTGAAAACCGGCGGCATGCTAAATTCGGGCGACAAGCCGTTCACCTTCGGCTCGCCTACCAAATCGTTCAACTTTAATTTCGCGTCCAAGTCACCAACTAAATCGCCCGGTGGCGGCGGCGGCGGCGAGAACAGCGAAGACGAAGTGGTAGAGAGTGAGGATATTCATTTCTCGCCGGTCGTGCCATTGCCTGACAAGATCGAGGTGAAGACTGGCGAGGAGGACGAAGAGGTGCTCTACAGTCATCGAGCGAAGCTGTTCAGATTCGACACCGCGGTGAAAGAGTGGAAAGAACGTGGATTGGGTGACATCAAGCTGCTGCGGCACAAGGAAACCGACAAATTGCGACTGATCATGCGGCGGGACCATGTGCTGAAACTGTGCTTAAATCATCTGCTGTCCGCCGAGTTGGAATTCACACCGAAGGACGAGAAAACATGGCTGTGGACCACGGCAGATTACAGCGATGGCGAAATCGAGTACATGCAGTTTGCGTGTCGCTTCAAAACGTCCGAAATCGCGGCGCAATTCAAGGAAGCGATCGACAACGCCAGAAGAAGTATCACGTCATCGGGTAGCAGTGAGAAGGCAGGCAAGCCGACAAGGAAAGCGCAGGCGACGAAGACCAGTTCGCCAGTTCAGGAAATCGAAATCGTTTATGAAACAAAGGTCACGCCGGAAGAGAAGGCCGCCGCCCTAAAACTGCAGTTGCCGGAGAACTTCTACGCCTATAAACAGAAGGAAGATTGCCGCGGCTGTAGAGGCTGCAAGGAACCGGGCACAGTGTTGTATCCTGACACTACTGCGCAAGACTTGGACAGGAAATCCAGAGCGGAAGAGAAGAAATTCGTAACTCCGTCGAAACTCGCATCGAACGTGACGACTTCGCCGCCCAGCAATGCAGGCAAGGGTACTGAGATTGCTCAGAGCACGCCTCAGTCCACATCCGTGAAGAACGGATTCTCCTTCGCGATGACATCTGCCAAGACGACTCCCGCCACCTCGAACATCTTCGACGGCTCCACCATGAGCTTTGGCACCGGGGATCTAAAACTGTTCAATGATAAGAAGACCACGACTTTCTCTTTCGGCATGAACCCGCAGTTCAGTGCCAATGAGACAGCGGAAAAGCCTACAACGACAGCAGCAAACGCCTCACTCGAGAACGTCAAGATCTGCAGTCCCTTCAATGTTCAAACTGCGCAGACAACCGATTCAACCGGGCAGCCGGTATTTGGCCAAGCGACGTCGACAGCGTCGATATTTAAAACGCCCACTTTTACCTTCGATAGCAGCAAGAATATATTCGGTGGCGGCGCGAAAACCTCGACCTCGGACTTGCCGAAGACCCCTATCTTCGGAGGGAGTGGCGACAGCAGTTCCCTGCCGTTCGGTAATTCGCTTTCTCCCTTCAACATGAAGACGTCTACTTCCACCACCGCGGCGAACTCCTCTCCGTCGTTTACCACGAGTGCTCTGGGCAGTGGTTCCTTCGTCTTCGGTTCCGCGATCACGGGAAGTACCGCTACTACCACGTCAGCAGCCACGTTCAATGTGGCCAGTCAATCGAGCAATTCGACATTTGAGTCAAATACCACTAGTTCCTTCTCTAAGATGTTTGACAATAGTACCCCGTTCAGCGCCGCAATGACGACGAGCGTCTTCGGCGCAACGCCGGCGGCATCAAACCTCTTCGGTGGAGCGACAACGACAACGGCGCCGACAATGTCGAAAGTTTTCGGCACGACGCTACCGGACAATACTCAGAAGACTGAGGAAACCACAAATTTATTCTCGTCCAACAACGTGTCGTTCTCGGCGCTCGCTGCGACGGCGGTACAACCAGAAGCCTTCAAAGCCGGTACGTCATGAAATCATGATCATTTGTTCGAGGAAAGATATTCGCTAGCTGTTCAAGTAAATTGAGGCATTTTCTGTTTTTAGCTTTCATTGTGATTCCCACTTGTTTGTCCAATCGCATAACGAAACCTCTCGACACATTTGCTACTTCAAACTGCCCCTTTTTCCAGATCCCAACTTTAAATTCGCTGGTGCTGGGTCATCGGTGTTCGGCTCGAAATCTGGCGCATCATCGCTCAACAGCTCGGCAACAGTTCACAACAAGTCCCACGAGGAAGCGCAGAAGGAAGACAATGAAGGCGAAGGCGACGTAGAGAACGAGCAAGAACACGATCCTTACTTCGAGCCCATTGTACCTCTACCAGACGCCATTGAAGTTCGTACAGGCGAAGAAGATGAAGAGAAAGGTAGCCTTGGAGTATAAATTTCTAGTTAAGTTCCTGCATGAAGAAGGATTTAGATAACTGCAAGGCCAAACTCTCACCGATTTGCGAATGTATTCGCGATTGCAACGTCGATTCGACTTCTAAAGTTACTCACGTCCCGTTTCTTTCGCAGTGTTCTGCCACCGAGCGAAGTTGTACAGATATGACAACGCGACGAAGGAGTGGAAGGAGCGCGGCGTTGGCGAGATGAAGATCCTGTACCACGCGGGTCACAACAGCTACCGGCTGCTGCTGCGCCGCGAGCAAGTTTACAAGGTTGTCTGCAACTTCCTGATCACCCCGGACGTGGAGTTCCGTCCGCTCTCTACGTCAACCCAGGCCTGGATGTGGGCCGGTGTGAACTACGCCGAGCAGGAACCATGTGCCGAGCAACTGGCAGTGAAATTTAAGTCGTCCGATCTAGCCCAGCAGTTCAAGACGCACGTCGATAATATCCAACAAGAATTGCGCGAGAAGAAGATCATTCAAGGTAGTACATAGTTAAGCCGCGAACCCCGGGCACGCTTCTTCTTTGGTCTGCTAACTTTGTTCATGGCTTCTCTGTCAGCACGACACACGTCTATCGGTCTGTACCACGCATCTGTTTCACGGCCAGTCGTTTGTCGTTCATTTAAGTTTGAAGTATGAAAAGTGCTTATTAAATCTATTTATTATATCGAGACCGACAATGTAACTAGCGTACATGTGTTTATGTATATATAACTAGATATTTGCATTTAATACGATGTAGCCTGGAATCTTACACAAATTTTCTGATACATGTAATCGATGTTTATATCGAAGAATTTTCAACCTGCCTTGTTAAAAACTGTGTGGTTTATGTTAATCATTTCACGCACCTGGAATTCTATATATCTGTATGCCATGTATAACAACTACAAAATAAAAACTTACACATTCTACGCGCGCCCTTATGTTCAATCTTGCAAATATCTCTGGAGGAGAACTGAATTATAATCGTCGCTCTCTTATTAACACTTAACAATACTCGGAAAAAGTCCCTACGAAAAAGTCTCCCCTGTAAATATATGCTCGTGCGTTCTCAAACAAGATGAACGTATGTATCTTGATATCTCAAGTGCAAATGCATGCTTCAGTGAAATTTCTGTGAACCTGAGAGCATATATTTTTTATGACGATGCCTCTACATATTCTCGTAGATGAGGAGGGACGCGCCGATGAGGCGGAAGAGACCGAGGATCACGATCACGAGGGCAACGACGTGGACGAAGAGGACGAGGAAGAGAACGAAGAGGAAGACGAGGAGGATGAAGAAGTGGATGAGGACGAGGAGGAAGACGACGAGGACGATCAGCAAATGCTTCCCATAATCGAGAAACGTGCCACAGTATTTGCGAGATGGCCCGACGAGAGCAAGTGGGAACAGGTGGGCCTGGGAAATCTCGCGATTCACTACGACTCCGACATCTACGCCGAGAGGATCGTGCTTAAGCTCGACGACTCGGATGAGTACGCGAGCAACACCATCATCAGCCTCGATACGGTGATGCAGGTAATGCAATTTGTGTGAAGAAGCTACATGCGAATCTGATTTCGAAGCAACATTCTGCATTCCTCGTTTTATCACAAAGGTGGAAGGCAAGGAGTGCATCTGGAGCGGAATCGACTACGCCTTGGAACCTCCCATGAGAAGAGTCTTGAGGGCAGTCTTTTCGTCGGTGCAAGCGGCGCAGGAGATGCATACGTTCTTCGAGGATGTAAGTAAAGCTCGATTAAGAGCATTATATGCATGTGTATTGAGACTTGAAACGCGCGAACGAACTCAAGACGAATGAATTTCCTCACAGGGAGTGGACAGCGCGAAACAAGCGGGCGTCGTCGAATACCAAGAGTGAAAATCTTGAGCTGGCGGTAGAAGGTGGAGAATCATGTGGCTGTTAATATATAATCGCATTAACTTCCTATTTTAATATATAAGCGGGTCGCTGTCGTTCCTCTCAAAGTGTAAGAGCAAGGAATGGACATGTACCGCACGATTTACGTGAATAGCTTTCTTCTTCTTTTTTTAGAGCCAAGAGTTTGATAAGTACAAAAATTGTTGATGTACGCATACAAGTTCCCGTTATAACGTAATTTATGTGCTACGAAAAGGAAACCTATTTATAAATAATAACCGTGTGTACGGAAATGAAATAGAGAATCAAACGTCACGCTGTCTAATCTGTTTATATTAGTTTTTTTTATATAAGAGTCGTATTTTGTTTTTAATAAAATGTGATACGTGCCAATGGAAAGCGCTTTCTGCTCCAAGAAATGAAAGCACCGTTTCGTAATTATTAATGTATCGGTAACTATTTTTAAATCGTGATAATGACTAGTTTAAAACCCGTATATTTTCAAAATAGGCATACTTGTGGGAATCGTTGGTAATAAATAATATGTTAAATGCTCACGATACTGATAAGATAATAACACAAATGCACAAACTGATAATAGCCTACCAGTTAGGTAACTTAATGACCATGGCGAATCGCAGGAGTCTCAAAATCATGTTTGATTTGCTAAGTCGCTGTAGCTCTTAAAGTTAAACACCTATTGTAAATATTAAATAAAAGCTGACTTACGGCTACGTGTAATAATAAATCACGATTATATAGTTATTACTAGTAAGACTGAAATAGAAGTTGTCGCATGACGAGCATCGTTGCAGCATCGTCCATCACGTGTACAACGTAAAAGATCATTCGATTAAGCATGTTTTAAACTACATTCTCGAATAAGTCATTTTACACACATACATTACTGTCACGATGAAGTTTATTCAAATTAATATTAAGTTCGTTAATTTAAGCACGCATTTGTTACACGCATTATATGGGACGTTCTCGCCATAGGAGAATCAAGTTGAATAAATAAAATCCATTAACGAAGTTTTGCACTTGAACTCTCCACGTAAATGCGACACATATATTTATCTGCGTGTGTGTAAAACGTAGGCACGTACAAATAAATCTAAAAATAAGGTAGACGCGATAAGAGGAGCGAGGCATGACGTGACGTTAAACTCGAAAGTCTTCGCGGCAATCCGCCCCACTCCATCCATCCACTCTTGGCATCGTCACCATGATGCAGCACATACGTCCGATACGAGCCAAGCCTGGACTGGTTAATCGACGAGACAAACAGCAGCGGACTTTGATCCTGTTCGAGCGGCTGTATTATCCGTTTTCCTCAGATCCTGCTTGCAACATTTGCATAAGTGACCTGCCACGATGTCCGTCGTAACAAAAGGTAACGTGAAAAATTGCATATTGCGTCCCGTTCCTTTCATTAAAATTTAAAGGTACATCATATAGTATATACACGTTCGTCGGTCATGCAGATCCACCCCATGATTGATCCATGAGATCTACGAGCGACGTGCTTTCAAAGTAGATCCGCACTTGTCTTAACACTCTGCGTGTGAAATTAAATATTTATTCCTAAAAAGCATAAATTTATGTAAAATGTAGAAAGTTAAGGGATCATGATTGAGATTCAAAGGAGCAAAGGAGTAATCTTAATGCACTTGCTCTTTTCGAGAACTCTCACAAAGTATTTTCTTTCTTCAAGGCATTTTTATTGTCGCTGCAAAGCGCACCCCATTTGGCACGATGGGTGGCATGTTCGTCAACAAGGGTGCCACTGATCTGTCGGTCGTTGCATCAACCGCTGCGATGCAGGCGGCTGGTCTGAAGCCGGAGAAGATTGATAGTGTTGTATTCGGACACGTTATGACTGTAAGTGTTTGATCCATACGCAACAGGCGAAATTATGGATTTGCAACTCTTGTAAGCTGATATTTTAATGCTGATACTCTTTCACTCTTTGCCAACAGGCAACATCGTCCGATGGAATTTTTCTACCAAGGCACGTTCAATTGAAGTCTGGAATTCCATTGGAAAAACCAGCCCTTGGTGTGAACAGATTATGCGGCTCTGGTTTCCAGGCGATCGTCAGCGGAGCTCAGGTTGAAAGAAATTCTGCAAAATATTATTTAATTGGCGAAGATAAAATAATTTCATGTTAGAAAACAATATAAGATTGTTTGTGGAAAAATCAATTAGCTTAGTGGTAAAGAAAGCAAGATGTACATATAAATATTAACAAACAAGAATGCAGAAGTGGAAACTACCTGCACTCGTGACAATGACACAAATTTTCCTTACAGAATATTTTAACGGGTGAAGCAAAGATTGTCCTAACGGGTGGCGCAGAAAACATGAGCCAAGCTCCGTTTGTCGTGAGGAACGTTCGTTACGGAACCATGCTGGGTCAGAAATACGAATTCGAGGACTCGCTTTGGGTTGGATTACAAGACACTTATTGCAATTTACCTATGGGTGTGACTGCGGAAAAGCTCGGTGCTCAATACAAGTTGAAGAGGGAGGAGGTCGACCAGTTTGCGTTGACCAGTCAGCAGCGCTGGAAAGCCGGTAAATATCATCAGTGTCTTATTTAAAATGCAAGATATTCTCTTCCTTTATTCCAATTAATTGCCAATTAATTGATGAATGGAACGAAATTCGTTTGATCAATTACGCAATATTAAATCAGAATTCTCTAATTTTCCTAAGAGTCTAAAAAATAAATGTATTACAGCTAATGATGCGGGTCGTTTCAACGAGGAAATGGCACCTGTGCAAGTCAAAGTTAAGAAACAGGATACAGCCGTCAACGTGGACGAGCATCCGCGCCCGCAATCGACAAGGGAGACCTTGGCTAAACTGAAACCAGTTTTCCAGAAAGACGGATTAGTCACAGCCGGTTCCGCATCGGTACGCACATAGCAGCGCATTTCCCTCATGGATACAACACATAAGAAATCGTTGCATCATCACTCCCTTGAAACCTGATTAAATGAATCCTCTTCTCAGGGCATTTGTGACGGAGCGAGCGCCGTCATTTTGGCCAGCGAGGAAGCCGTCAAGGCGGAAGGCCTCAAGCCGCTAGCGCGTTTGGTCGGATACTCCGTCGTCGGCGTGGAGCCAAGCATTATGGGAATTGGACCTGCGCCGGCTATCAAGAACCTGCTCAAGCTCACGGGCAAGACGCTCGACGACATGGAACTGGTCGAGGTGAGAGTTTTCATTTCCATCTATGCCGCCAATGTTCGTTCGAGTAACAGCCGTGAAAACGCAATGAATGATGCGAGAAATAAATAGCGGTGACTTTCGAAATTTTTATACTCACTTTGTTATGCGTCACGTACATTTTCAATAGATCAACGAAGCGTTCGGAGCTCAAACCTTGGCCTGCGCAAAGGAACTTAATCTAGATATGAACAAGTTGAACGTGGACGGTGGAGCTATCGCCCTGGGGCATCCGTTGGCCGCTTCTGGTAGCAGGATCACTGCTCACTTGGTGCACGAACTCAGGTATTCCATTCACAAGTATTTTTCTCACGTGCATCCCTTCATCAGTACAAGCATACTTATGTCCATGTGTCTATTTCCTGCAGGAGACGAAAGGCTGGCAAGTTTGGCATCGGTTCCGCGTGCATCGGCGGCGGCCAGGGCATTGCTGTGATGGTGGAAGCGCTGTAGTTGACTGATAAGACTGTGCCACTAATCCTTTTCGAGATATTTAGCATACGAGATGCCGTGAAAATAACAAACATGTTTGATCGTTGAGGAGACTTTTCATACATGATGACGCGATTGTATGAACAGGTTTAATTGTAAAAACTACTTTTTTGTACAAAGATACATATTTTTATACAAATACGTTTATTATATATAATACATATTAATTAATGTGATTTTTTAAATAAGTTTAATAAAATCAGAATATCTTTAATCGTTTTCTTTCTCTGAAATTTTTATAATTTATTTCCATTCTCGGGGGAAAAAAAATGTATACAACTACCGAATCTGATGTTAATCTGGCGAATTCGTTAAGCGATATAATATATATATATATATATATTATTCGGTCGAACTTTGAAGTACCGTAAAAATGGAGTAGGACATCCGGAGTATCTGAAGTACATGGAAGCTGTTAGTTTCCGTCGCAGTTAAACGCGTTGAAGCAACAAATTACGAACCTGTACGAAAGTATCTAAAGACAGCAGCATGATGTTACCGGCGCTCATTGTTAACGGACGTTGAGACCGCACCATGACGATCTGCAGGCTGCGCTTGAATCCTTCCGTGCCGGCGAACCAGTTGCTCGAGTACGCGGCCAGGGCAAGGCGCAGGCTCTAAAAATCACCGTTCCCTGCAGCCGTGTACGTACACGAGAAAGTGGATTTTGCGTACTCACGTGGAGATGCAGCTCATTACCGTGCCAGCAGAAGATGAATATCTGATACGTCATACAGCACATGTACGTTAGCATACCGATCAACACCTCCGGGATGTAAACTTTCATCTGCCACAGCACAACTGATCAGCAAGAATCTACAGAGAAGCCAGTCGGAAGGCCGATCGCATTTACCTGCGACACGTTAAAGGCGATCAAACAAATAATTAGACAGTTCGAGAGAAACTGAAAGAAGATGATGGTGCCAAAGATGTCCTGGATCTCCCTCGTGAAACTGCAAATCGGTCACGAATTAATCCCAGTTACAAATCACTCAAGCTAACTCAAATCAATTAATCGCAATGGCATTCAAGCACTGAAACGAATTAATTAGTAAATATAACGCATGCAGATTCATTGATTTGAAATTGTAATGCGGCTCGCTATTTTCCATGATCATATCAGTGTTTAGACTCACTTATATATCAGATTGTTGTGCATAGCGCATCGCTTGAGCTGCTGATTAGGCGACAACGTTCCCTCGGGCACGTCCGAGTTGCCTTGATCATCCTGAATATCATTCTGAACTACACAAACAATTTTCTCATTATCAATCGAGAGAATGTTCCGCTCCAAGATCGCCAACTGGCAACAGGCAACTGTGATCAAGCCGGTGATCAGCGTGTCCATCGCCACGTTGTGGAAGCAAGCGATTGAGATGGCGATGCCCTGGTGCGCCGCGGTGATCTCGAAAGCCGGCGACGTTGTCGTGTTATAAGGGTACCATCCCTCCATCGGCAACTGGCGTGAGCGACCGGCGATCAAATCGGAAATGGGAGTGAAGCCCCAGCAGAAGACCGCGACCGCACCGAAGCTCTGATAGACAGCGTGATGGAAAAGGCCTTTCCATGTGTACTCCCTGAGCAAGTCCTGATGTAGCTCATCCCGACTGAGGCTGTTGGCTGTGTCTAGGAGTGCTTGAATCCGCTTCTGGCGATGAAGAACGATGATCGTCTGAGGAGGAAATTATTACATTAACTTTAAAAATTAATTATTTTTAAAGAGAAAAAAATTATTTTGAGACCAATCTTTCCTCCTTTGTAAACTGTTAGTTAGAAAATGTTGAAAACGATTGAAAAAAAATATCGTGTGCGATGGCCGGGAATCGAACCCGGATCAACTGCTTGGAAGGCAACTATGCTAACCATTACACCACCATCGCACTATGCTCTTAACTCTGAATTTAAGATATATCTGGTGCCTGTACAACCACACAATGATAATTATATTTACGTTTTAGAAACTGAACAATTGATTTTCACGGTCATTAGCGCGTAGCGATAAATATAATTATAGCAATAATATTTTGTATATATATAAGAAATAATTATTTATATTATTAATATAATAAAATCATAAATTTTATCGAAAAATTCACACGAAAAGTCCATTATAAATTTTGCGATTTCGCGCAATTTTCAAAATCGATATAAGCCTTGCAATTTATATGTCGTTGTTGCACTTGATCGCTCCGACCCAGTTACTTGCCAAAATCTCTCGCGTGAGAAGTAAACGCGAGATCACCTTGGAAGCGTGAACGCAGTTGGTCATGAGTATAGGCACGCCTGCGATGATCCTCGACAGGTCCGGCCAGTAGACGAACACGTTCGCTATCTCGACGGCGAGCAGGATACCCAGGATAAAGATGAAGCTGCAGACGGTGTAGACCAGAAACAGAGCCCAGTAGTTGCTCGAGAGTGGTAGCCACATGCCGAGGAAACGGATGATCGACAGGCTCACCCGCAGGTGAAAATTCGGCACGATATCTCGTTCTCTCGTCATTTCGCGATTGTGGAGTCGTGTGTCATACGCGATTGTTATTGTTACAATTCTAGTCTAATGTTGCAAGCGAATTATTTGCAGAGAATAATTTTATTTGATTGTATCAATTGTAATTTATTAATTGTAATAATTTTAATAATCCAGACTTCGCACCGCAACAAAGATCCTCGTTCAACGCGGCAATCTAGAGAGACAAGGGGACGTGCATTGTGCTACCGGTATCCAGATGTTCTGTTACACTTGAATTTTGAATTAGCCAAATTGAAACGTTCGCGTAATACCAGATGGTACCCTGTAATTCTCGAGAATTCAGAGAAATTCCATGACTTTAAGATATGCAAATTATGCCATCTTATCATATTATCGTCATTATCGTGCTGGCTTGTAATCAACTCGGTCGCTCATCTTTCATTATGCACGCTTGCTATCTGCAACACACGTTTCCAGGGAGTGCACAGTCCTGCACAATTACAAGAGCGATCCATATGTAATCTAAGTAGGAATAATTGATCAAGCCGGACTGACGCTCGTGTCCCCTTCGTGCGATTCTTGCGGAGCAAAGACACTAAGCAAACAGTGTCTTCTCGTGATAGCACGATGAGTGTTTACAGTTCTAGCATTATAAAAAACATTATAGCAGTAATATCACAGTGCGTTTTAAATAATCGAGGAATCGGAAAGACTTTTGCTAAATATGTTTTTTAATCAAAACAAATTACGAATCCGTGAGGTAAATATCATTGCCAAAGTTTCGAGAATTCAATTCAATAGCACTATCAATTAAAATCAATATTAATTAAAATGTCTATGAAAGTATGTGGAGCAACGTTTACGCGCGAATGCGCTCGAGTCTCTCCCTGTGTGGTGAACCAGTTTTATCTTTCTCAGATATTATTACCAGATTATCGAGGAATGACTTTTATCCGCTTATCTCCTAGTCCCCTAGTGCTTACTTCTGATGTTGAAAGGCCTCTACGTCATAAATTAACTCATCGTGACGACAGAGTAATCTCAGATTCAGTCGCATCGCACATGTCGTGGTGAACCGTCGCATTCACCAGAATTCTAATATTTCTTCGGCAGGTAAACTCGAGGCGAGTTGCTTCAGTTACCTGTCACCTCGATCCTGCGATCGAATCATTATATCGCTTCTTCCACTGTCAATTCGCCGTACACATTGATCTGCAAACATGATTAAGCATATGTACAGCAAGGATTCTAGAGATATAGAAGTAAGTGCAAACTTCTGATACGCGATTTCATAACATGAAGAATTAATTTAGATATCGCGATTTTTACTTCAACGAATATGTTATAATTTCCATATCACGATTTTTACTTCAATGAATATGTTATAATATTGTTTTTGGAATTTTTTCATTCATGTATGTTATCTAATATTAAATCTTTTTGTAACTCTTCTCTTTCTACTTTTTATATTTTTAGTTTATTGTGAGTGTTTGTCCACAAACTCGTTAACACGATTAAGCTGATATCATTTAATAAATAGATGTTTTCTATGGCGATATAAAAATTAAAAAGTTCTATTCAAGTATCTACTCTTATCTTTCGAGTTTTTATTGCAGTTGATATCTTATACTTTGTGATAGATTTCTGCGGCTAATTAAAGAAGTATAATATAAGTATGGTATATTTCAGAATTTACTGAGCATCAATCCAAAGTCCAAAAGTCACGCGACTCTCGTACCATCAGCGCGTACCAAGCAAGACAAGCAGCACTGGAAGAGAAACATCCATGAGAAATGTGACGTAAGATAGAAACCAAATCAAATATCAAATTCTACAAAAATATTTGAAATGTGTTCTCAAAATTTCACTTTAAAACGGCAAATTATGCAGAAATTCATTATAAAATGTATAATGCTAAAGAAATGTTCTTATATCTCAAAAATGCATAATTCTATCCGCAAAACACGAGCGATAAGATCGAAATCTCCTGTTACGTATTCTCTTGGAGCATTCGTGATTATATTAATCAATTGTGCACGTAAAAAGTGCACAAATGCAGATGCTAAACTTTGATTGAGTACTCATAAAAATTAACTGAATAAAATAATTGACTAAAATTCAGACAACACCAAGTCTTTCATTACCTTCAAGCAAAAACAAGTGTTTATCAGAAGGCATTAAATATTAGGGATTAAATATTATTTCATATTATGATTATACATACAGTCAATAAGATATATTTCATTAACATTCACCAAGACCGTTTTAGAATCTGCCTCAATCTTAATCCTTCTCAACTGTTCTCTCCAGAGCTGCGTGTCGCTGACGAAGAACTTCGACGACATCAAGCACACCACCTTGAGCGAGCGCGGGGCTCTGAGGGAAGCGGCGCGTTGCCTGAAGTGTGCCGATGCACCCTGTCAAAAATCCTGCCCCACGCAGTTGGACATCAAGTCCTTCATCACTTCGATCTCCAACAAGAATTACTATGGCGCGGCCAAGGCGATCCTCTCGGACAACCCTCTCGGTCTCACCTGCGGCATGGTTTGCCCGACCAGCGATCTCTGTGTGGGCGGATGTAATCTCTACGCGACCGAGGAAGGACCTATCAACATCGGCGGACTCCAACACTTCGCGATGGACGTAGGCACAGAATGCCCGAGGAAGTTACCCAGATAGCCAAGTCTGCCGAAAGCAGATGATGCAACTATCTGCTATCAACTATTGCCAGCCAAAAGACAACAAATTTGATACAGAAGTTGTTATTAACGATTAATTCGACAAATTGGTGCCAGAAATGTAACGGAGCTTGCTCACAAAATCTAAGAACAGATTGGCGGCAGAAACCGAGCAGAATCTGCAAACATGGCTTGAAGTCGGATTGTCGACAGAAACCGAGCAAGATTTGCGCACGCGGAATCTAACGGCAGATTGGCAGCGGAAAGCGAGCAAGATCTGCGCGCGCGGAATCTAACAGCAGATTGGCAGCAGAAACCGAACAGGATCTGCAGCTTTTGACAGTATTCAAATTTACACGGCTATGAATATGTGTTTTCGCTCCGCACCGCTATGCGGTGCACGCGTCGAGTTCTTACTCGATGTTAGGATTTAGCCTAACAGTTATATAAGTTAATATACGCGCCTTGGCACGATAATATTAATTTTTCTGAAAATTTTTGCACTTGCGGCACAGAGGCTCCCATGGACAACGTCCATGTAGTTCACGCACGCCACGAGCAATCTGAAGTTCGAAAGCAAAATTCGGACTTCGGATTAGAATAAATTAACAATAAGAGAGAGATTATGCAACGAACTGTCAGAGAGACACATCAAGCCAAATGTACTTTAATTTAACAAGCAAACAAATGCGTTCTATTAACACATGGTAATATAAAATGGCAATTTATAGTGTGTTAAAAGTAAACACATGCTTTAATATATCGTAAATATGAATGGCCAAAAGCTGCAGATTCTGTTCGGTTTCTGCCGTCAATCTGCCGTCAGATGTTAACAGATCCTGCTCGGTTTCTGCCGCCAATCCGCTGTCAGAGTCTGTTAGCAGGCTCTGCTGACAGATCACTATCCTAATGCGGACATAACGGATGCCAATTTGCTATCAACTTCTGCAGTAATCTGTTGCCAATCTGCTGGCAGATTGCACACATTTTGCTTACTGGGTACGTAACAATTCTAACGCAAACAATTCTTAATCGTTTCTTCTTTCTTCTTCCAGATTTTCAAACAGATGAACATACCTCAAACTAGAATACCCGGTCAGACGGTACCCCATGCGAGCACGAAGATCGCCTTACTGGGTTGCGGACCGGCTTCTCTCTCATGCGCGACGTTCCTCGCCCGACTCGGTTACGATGACGTTGCGATCTTCGAGAAGGAGAAGTACATCGGCGGTTTAAGCTCTTCCGAGATACCGCAATACCGGCTTCCGTATGACGTTGTAAATTTCGAGGTGGACCTCGTCAGGGATCTAGGAGTGAAGATCGAGTTAGGAAGATCGCTGTCTGAAGATGATTTGACGATAGAGGTAAATTTGAAATTAGTTTAAAAAATCTGGTATATCCAGAATAGTTGTTTTTTTCGATTTTTATTTATTTATCTTCTATTGTGCTATTTTGACAAGTATTTATCTGGAAGATTGCAATGAATTTGTGATAACGAATTACAAATAGATTCGAAAATGTTTCAGAATCTTCAAAATGCTGGATACAAAGCTATCTTTTTAGGAATTGGATTACCAGAACCGAAGAGTGTACCAATCTTCGAAAATCTCACGGCAGAAATGGGTTTCTTCACTTCAAAAAGCTTTCTACCCGCTGTCGCGAAAGGCAGCAAGCCGGGTATGTGCGCCTGCAGGAGTAACCAGGAACTTCCGTCTCTTCATGGCAATGTGATCGTCCTCGGTGCAGGAGACACTGCTTTCGACTGCGCCACTTCCGCTCTTAGATGCGGTGCGAAAAAGGTGTTTGTCGTTTTCCGAAAAGGCTTCACCAACGTACGGGCTGTTCCAGAAGAGGTAATCGTTCACGATGTTCATGAAATACGTGCTTTTGCTAAGAAAACATTGGAATCCAAACAATCTAAATTTAATATCTATAATTTTAATGTCTTTTTCAAAATCTGAAATCTTTAAAAAGTTTTGGAATTTAATTACTCAAATATATATACAGGGTGCCTCACCCTGTATATGCAGAATTTTGAGAGATTTTTAAAAATTGTTTAGATGGACCTGGCGAAAGAAGAGAAATGCGAATTTATACCTTTCCAATCGCCGAGACGAGTCGTTCTTCGCAACGGTAGAATCGCCGCGGTCGAATTTTGCAGGACTGAACAGAACGAGGAAGGCGAGTGGGTAGAAGACGAAGAGCAGAAGGTCATCTTGAAGGCAAACTTCGTGATTTCAGCTTTCGGTTCAGGATTATACAGTTCTGCTGGTGAGCAACGTCATTTCGTTCTTTAGATTATACAAGTTAAACGATAAAAAAATTAATAAATCAGAGAAAATAGAATTAAATAATGATTACTTTCGTGATAAAGTGAAGCGTGCCATGGCGCCTATTAAGATGAACAGATGGAATCTGCCGGAAGTGGACGAGACCACGATGGCCACTTCGGTAGCAGGTGTGTTCTGCGGAGGAGACCTGGCTGGCGTCGCTCAGACGACCGTGGAATCCGTGAACGATGGAAAAACTGCAGCATGGTACATTCACAAGTACATACAGGTGTGCAATTGATAATAAGTAAGAGTGATTTGTATTATTGTTTCTTCAGTTCTTGTTTCTCACGTATCTCGTCTAGGAATCTTATGGCCTGAGGGTACCGGAAGTACCAAAATTGCCAAAATTCCACACCGCCATCGACGACGTTGACCTGAGCGTTGAGATGTGCGGCCTGAGATTTGAGAATCCCTTCGGTCTGGCGTCCGCACCACCTTGCACTAGCAGTGCGATGATCCGACGAGCCTTCGAAGCTGGATGGGCCTTCGTCATCACGAAAACCTTCTCCTTACCGAAGGTAAACCATGAAATCATTGAATTGCAAGTCAAGTTTTTCTTATTTCTAAAGCTGTGCTCCGACAATCTTATTTCTGCAGGATCTAGTCACCAACGTGTCGCCGCGCATCATCAAAGGCACAACGTCTCGCCATCATCACGGACCCGAGCAAAGCAGTTTCCTCAACATCGAGCTGATATCCGAGAAGACTGCCAATTACTGGTGCGCCAGTATCGAAGAACTGAAACGAGATTTCCCCACGAAGGTACGTATTTTTGTTTCTTCAGCCCGAATCACGGTCTCATGTAAAATTAGAGAACAGTGCGATTAACAAGATCGGAATAATAATAAAATAGTTGAAAACGGTCGGTATTATTCCTCATTATCATCCTTACTGATAGATTGTCGTCGCAAGCATCATGTGCGTGTATGACAAGGATGACTGGACGTGCCTGGCGCAGCGTGCAGAAGCAGCTGGTGCCGATGCCTTAGAATTGAATCTATCCTGTCCTCACGGTATGGGCGAATCCGGAATGGGCCTGGCTTGCGGACAGGTTCGTCATCTATTACGCCTTTATTTGTTTTATTTATTTCTCTTTTAGTAGAATTCAAGCATTGCAGCATTGTAATTGATTTCTAGGATCCAAAATTGGTCAGAGACATTTCCTCGTGGGTACGTGAAGCTGTCAAGATACCGTTTTTCATCAAATTGACACCCAACATCACCGACATTGTTTCCATTGCCAAAGCAGCTTACGAGGGTACAAAATTCAAACATTCGTAATTAATATAATAGTAGATCATGCGAAAAATAAAATAAATATAGGATAATATAGGATAATACTGTAGGAAAAATAATTAAATAGAAAAAGAAAGAAAATTCTTTCTAAATATTTTAATTATTTAATTATTCTTTAACAATGTCGAAGTACTTAACGTAAATTTTTACGTAATTACTTATACAGGGTGGGGCAATAACTATTACCACCTTAAATATCTTCTAATTTATAAGGTCCAGAGGAAAATTTATGTAATCAAAATTATACGGTACGAAGGGGGCTAACATATGGCGATAATAATTTTTGTCCTGGTGGAGGCGCTTCGAAGATATCAAGGTCACCTTCATTTTTTTTAATAGGTTCGGTATGTTTTTTTTCCATAATTTTATAGAGGAGCTTAAAACAAGTACGGAACTCATGACACAAAATTATTGAACAAGATTAAATGTAAATGAAAACGATAAAAAATACATTTTTATATTAAATGAAATTTACGTTTAAAAGATGTACGAAATGACGCTTTATTAGTATGTTTTGTCGGAATGTTTTGATTTTGACATTCCTCATAAATGAGGATCAACTTGTTCTTCAAACGGATACATCGATGAAAATAAATAGTGACGTAAACTTATTTCAATGAAAACAAAGACCCTTTGAAGGCCATCTTAATAAGTTCACAGGATAAGATAAACATAAAAAGTAGTATCGATAGATAAGTCAATCGTGCAAGATGTATTCATTTGAAGAACAAGTCGACATGATGGAGAATGATCTCATTTATGGAGAATGTCAAACAAATTCAGTGAGAGCGCAAAATTTATACGCTGAACGATATCCTAATCGCACTCAGCCTTCGCGTCGAACATTTAAAATCCTATTTATTTTCATCGATATCTTCGATTTCATTGATATCTTCGAAGCGCCTCCACCAGGACAAAAATTATTATCGCCATATGTTAGCCCCCTTCGTACCGTATAATTTTGATTACATAAATTTTCCTCTGGACCTTATAAATTAGAAGATATTTAAAGTGGTAATAGTTATTGCCCCACCCTGTATATTTCGGCCTAGTTATAACTGTCGAAAAAACTTGGTGTATAACGTTTACAGAATTTATTCAATATATTAATATTTAGGTAAAGCCGATGGTGTTACCGCAATCAACACGGTGTCGGGATTAATGGGATTGCGCGGCAATGCGATTCCCTGGCCGGCGGTCGGTCTCAATAAGTCCACGACGTATGGTGGGATGTCGGGAAATGCTACCAGACCCCAAGCTCTGATGGCCATTTCAAAGATCGCAAATCGCCTTCCAGGATTTCCGATACTTGGCACCGGCGGAGTTGATTCGGCTGATGTAGCGTTGCAGTTCTTGCATTGCGGTGCGTCGGTCGTCCAGGTATAACAAATCAATGTAATTAATGCGAGTCATATATTATTTGAAGAAGAGGCATGGACTCTGCTCAAAAAAAGTACGTCACTATATTGCAAGAAAAGATGGAATACGCGCTTACGGTGAAAATTATATTACGATAAAAAAAGTTATACATTATATCAGAAACATTTTAATCGGATGTTTAATACGCAGATTTGTAGCGCTATTCAGAATCAGGATTTCACCATAATAGACGACTACGTGACTGGCTTAAAAGCGTTGTTATACTTGAAGAGCCTGGAACAGGTGAAGAATTGGGACGGTCAGAGTCCGCCGACGTTGAAACATCAGAAAGGCAAGCCTGTTTCCTTGCAACACGCTCTCGGCAAGGTAAATGTTATCAATAACTCGTTGATTTTTAAAACTGCAACATCAGAAGAAGAAGAAGAAAACGATCAGAAGCTAAATAACAATGCAAAAATATTAATATTAATAAAATCAGAAAATTTCTGTATTACGATAAACACTTCTGCAGCACGTACCGCATTTCGGGGAGTATCAAAAGCTACGCGAGCAGAAGACAGCTGAGCTGAAAGCGGACTCGAACCCCCTGGAGGAAGCCGTCGCGGTGACGCGGCCGGCTCCAGAACCGGTCGCGCCGATACCCAGCATCAGGGAAGTCATCGGCAAAGCTTTACCTCATATTGGCAACTACAAACAATTGGACAATAAGGAGCAAGTGGTCGCCTTGATCGACGATGTGCGTTATTAAGTGACTGACTTGAACGGCTAGCACACCGTTACCTGAAGATTCTCATTTATGCATCCTTTTGCAGGATATGTGCATAAATTGTGGCAAGTGCTACATGGCTTGCGCCGACTCTGGATACCAGGCGATCATCTTCGATCCTAAAACCCACATTCCCAGTGTGACGGACGATTGCACTGGATGCACGCTCTGTCTGTCTGTGTGTCCGATTATCGACTGCATCACGTAAGTAGTCGAAGTACATAGAATCCCCTTCACTCTCTATTTTCTGTTCGTTTTCCAGTTTGTTTTTATTTATATATTCTTTATTTAATTCCAGCATGGTCCCAAAAACGATTCCGCACGTAATTAAAAGAGGTGTGCCAGTTTAAGTTTATTGTGCACACTTCATATGTTGAAATTTCATTACAGAATTTTATTGTTTCGTGAAAATTGTATTGTATAAAACTGTGTGCATTGATGTACGAAAATTGTATTGCGATTTAGAATCAATAATACCGTTTTTCTACATACAATAATGAATGACTTACAATTGAGTAACTGTTAACATCAATTAAATAAAGAATTTTGTGTAAAATGTATGATGTAATATAGCAGAGAGAAATAAACGGCGGCTGAAAAAGAGATTATAATGTCGCTTTTTTAAATTATTTTATTAACTATTGCTAATAATAATTATTATTATTAATAGCAATTCAGTTTTATCTACATATATCGCACTTGCCTTACAATGCGTATATATAATATATTACAATGTTGCATTACGCTGTGTACAAAGGTAGCCTTCTAAAACCAATTACATTCGACACATTAAATTCTCGACTTTAATTCGACAATTGTGAATGTTTACAACGAATGGAAAATATTTATTTAAATTTTAAATTATAAAACGATCATAAATTTTCACAAACATAACGTCACGAATTAAAGGAAAATTGTTGTTATTTAAAAAGCGCGGTTACACAATTGCTTGAAAAACAGCACACATTGTAGAAATAGATCCTTAAATATTATGAATTGAAGAGTCCAGAATTGAAGTCAAAATCCTTTCCTTGTTTTTTATACATATTAAAACTGTATAAACCGTGGACTGCTAACCCATTGGTATTTCGTGCAGTGACCTTTGCATTCCGTGCCGTCGTCAAGCCTAAAATTAATATATCTTTTATTAAAAACTTAAGTCAAACCTTTAGCTAGAAAAAAATTTTAAGACATTAAATGCATTTTTACTATTATACATTTTCTCATTTTTCATTACAAAAGATAGTTCTAAATTCGGTTTCCTTACTTTTGCCAAACTTGTAATTAAACATAGACTAAGACAGAATAAAAATAAATGGATGGATTAATGTAATTCATTTTTATAATTGTCCTTACGCGCAATCCTCCGTTGGACACATGCACGAGAAACATTGCGGTTGCAGTATATCGAAATACATCGTTCCAATTTTAGTAGCGAAAGGGCTCGAGGCATTTTTCAAGCAATTGTAAAACTCTTCGTCGCACGAACAAGCAGATCTGTAATCATAAAAGTACAAAGATATCGGATCAGTAAATTCAATAACTTGTTAAAAGTAAAAACTGTCGATAAAAGCAATGAGGGTCAAGTAGTAGATCTATACTTTAAAAGGATTAAATACGCGATTTGATAATATGACTTACACTCGAATTATATCTCACGTCTGCTACGCAGAAATTATTTGATAAGAGAAGATTACACGAATACTAGCACACAAACGATACAGAATTTTTTTCAAGTGTGCTAAGAAAAGGTCTAATGAGAGAAGGTCTAGATATGAATATTATACGAGAGATAACGGAAGTGAAACTCTCGTTGTCTTACTCTCACTCTTGTCTTACGTTTAATTACCTCGTAAAGATACCATTATTCTTCAGATTGACCTCCGTATCACCGGCTAGGATATTACTCTGGCACTTATCATGTGCTCTGCAACAGGCGTCCGTTCTTTTGAGAAGCCCAAGGTCGTCGTCTTTACGTGCGATATCTCCACTGCCGCACCATAGTGTTCCTAACATAGGTATCAGGGTAGGATCCATTATTATCGTCAAATGTTTTAAGTTTCTCACTATGCAATACTGTGTTTTTTATGTATATATAAGAATTTAATTAATTTTACAATCAATATATGCGTTTTCTCAATTCAATTCTTTATAAAAGAATCGTTTTCATATTTATACTGTTGCTCCGTCTGGAATAGAAAATTTTATTTGAGTTTTTTCATCTTTAACATTGTCAATTCTTGGTAAAATCGCGTTTTTATCATTAATCACTCATGCATCGCCGTTATCTTGTTCCTGCATAAATGAAAAACCATTAATACCGGGTACGGCGAAAACCGACTTATTTGTAATGTTGTGCATATAATTGTAAAGATAATTCTATCTTTCGGAATTGTGCAAGCGTAAGCTTTTAATCCATCAGTCTTACGAGCGCTGCAATTATGACATTTACGGCAAACGAACACTATAATGTTTTGCAAAATAATGAAAACATCTTGAGTATTCTGTTTTACTTGTTCTCAAGAATCGTAACAGTCTATTTATATTTGTACTCCTCCATAAATAAACCGATAAAAAAATTCCTTATTTCTATATATATATAAAAATGCTATTTAATCAAGTAAATCTATCCGAGATTATTCTCGGCATTTATTTATGGTATTCTTTCCATCAATTTGATTCCTTTAATTATAAATTCATCAATTTGTATCAAGTTACCTGGGAAGATAACGTGGATTTGCTCTTCAAATCGGTTAAGGATATCACTCAAAGATCTTCTATTATTAGGTTGCGTGTTATTTCTAGGTCTAATATGACCAATGATGTTTCCCATAATATTTCCCGCATCTTCTATAGGCCTCATCAGACCATTCAGGAATCTTTCCAGCCACGATAAACGAGTTCTGACAGAACCAGGTGCATCTTCAGTATCGCAATCATTCTGACAATCACCGAATCGAATGGCGATGCTGAAGATGAGGAGGAGCATGCAAAGACAAATGTTTCGTCGTAACATCGTGCTGTTTTGTCACCTGGAGTAAAAAATAGAGACGATCTTCTTGATAAATGCAACGCATTGTTGCATTACATGCAGAACAGAACAGAAGAAAAACTTCGAGGAGGAAAGTGTGTTTAAGAGTGAATGAAGTAATGAAAAATTAGTTTGCACTTCCGCGAATAATTGTCTCTTGAAAACTATTACGGGAAAAAATAAATTATCATTTATAATCGCATGTGGTATGATCGCAGAAGACACACCTGAAACATAGCAACTATAATTTTCCAGAATGGTATTCATTCAAAAAATTCTTAATTTCGCATGTATCACAATATGTTCTATCTACAACGAAATGCAAATTTGATAAATATAAATTAAAATTCAAGCTTGGTATTCATATTCAAATTAACTCCAGTTCTGCAAAAAATGTAAAAATAAGATAATTCATATTCTCCGACATGTAACATTGACGCTTAATAATCTTATCGTAATTGATATATACCGTTTAAGAGACGCTTAAATAAAAGAGTTTGCAGCTAATAATAATTGTCCAGCTAATTCGCTATTGACATTTGATATTTCTTAATTCCAGTATTACAATGTGAAATATTCCACAGTAGAAATTCCAAATAAAATATAATAATAAAATACAAAAATAAAAATAATTTTGAAATTATAAATTTTAATTTTTTTATTAAAGATAAAATAAATGTTAAAAAATATCTTATATTTACTAGAGGGATAGTGTTATACAAAGGAATTTTGAAAACGAAGTGTTTGATAAACAATTTTGTAACAAGTATGCTTTGCAGTTGAAGTGTTGTTTTTCACATTTTCCATTTCACATTGCAAGCGTAGCAAATATTTTAAGCAAAATGCATATTCGTATAATATTTGCATGCTCATTTTATTTTCTGATACGCCAGGCTTTTTTTCTTGCGCTGATGGTTCTCTCTCTTTCTCTCTCTCTCTCTTTCTCACACGCAATGAAAAATCTTAATACACAAAAATACTTCTCTAATAAATAAAACATGAATAAATAGAAATTTTTATCCAAGAAATTTCGGTTTTACACAAAAAGATTTTGTTTTTTTAGTAGAAATTATTTTCATTTCTCAAGATAATTTTAATAATTGTACAACGAATAATGTAATAATAAAATTATCAATTTAAATTAATGAAATATTGGGTTGATCGAAAAGTCCGTGCGGATCTTTTTAGCAAAATACAAAAGTTATTATCAGAAATTAATACAAAATTCTATGTTAGTATTTTGTTACAAAAATCCGCAACGACACTTCGGTCAATCCAATACATGACATCGATGACATTAAAGTATGTATCACAGTATTACTAATTCATGATTATTTTACAAGCATAAATTCTAAAACAGTGCTTTCGCAAGAAAAAAGATACAAAAAATTATGAATTATATAAATATCCTTCAAATTCAACATGGAAAAAAGTTAATAACTCGATCGGCGAAAGTCATCCGATCTGTCATCTGAAAGTCTAGTAGATTCGACTGAGACGCGCTGATCTGATTGACAAAAATTGCACGGTGTTGCGCGCATCGCGTTCGCTTACCTGGCTGCAACTGACTGATGCGTTTCTAAGCCTCAGGTAGTCACACTTGACTTAAGTACTCTCGATACTCCATTCGACCGCGTTGATGACCATTGTCACTTAACACTTGTGCAAATGTCAAGGGTACTACCAAGAAAATTGCCACTAATACATACATCATATTGCATTATCTATGTAGACGATATAGATAAAATTTGCGATCGACGTTTGCTCGAGAGTGACATAAGCGCGACAAATGCAAAATAGAATAAATAATCAACAATGCGGGGACAATAAATGGCATGTGTGATATAACTTTGTTTTGCTTTCCTGTTTGTACAGATCATTGCAGCTATCAATGGATTTGCGCGCTTATGCACAATTGCGAGATAATTTATCATCGGCGATCTTGCGCGGGATGGAGTAAACGAAAGTAAACGGCGTCATAATTGATTGCTATTCCGCTGCGTTTAAGCAACGGCCGTACCATTTGCGTACACAAAATACACATCTTCGAATACGCTTTTACACACGTCATTTGCGTCATTATCAAAAGATATATAGCGGGTCTTGTTATGTCTGTACATTTGTGATATCAATGATTATTAGCACCGCGCGCATTACGGAATCGCATGATATAATAATAATATAAAAAAGAATTCGCGCGATTATATATATATACAATTCTGTACTACACGTTTGTTGAGGTATTTCGATTAGCGTATAAAAAGTGACGTTTCGAAACCGCTTTGATCCACTTTAAGAAAAATAACAGGTATAAAGTATAGATCGTCGTACGATTATATGCGGATAATATTATATTTTATATTGTATATGCCTGCGTTTAAGAGTCCTTCGCAACATTCTCCGCTATCGTCGTTATATCCTCCGCTGCCTGCTCCTTCAGAGCAAGGCGTTTCTGTAGACGCGGACACCGTGGGCAACAATGATTGTGCTTAGACCAACAAACGCGATGATGCACTGCTGAACATTGCTGACAAATGATCGAGCTCGCGTCCCACGGAAAGATGACGTCGTCGTTGCCACATATCTCGCACAAGTGTCCCCTATAAGTATCACAATTAATTTAATCCTTCAAACTTATTATAAGAAACAGAACTTTGTACCGATATAAATGTTAAGCAAGTTGTGTTACGTATATATGAATTATTTCAGGTACTGCGAATTTAATACCACTTACAGCCAAATGTCACGTAAAGCGTACCAACAATTACTATTGTTAGTACGCTTTACGTGACATTTGGCTGTAAGTGGTATTAAATTCATGTTGTTGTATAAAATAAATAATATGATGTTGCGTGCTACTTGGTAGAAACAATTCTACTCGCACTACTCGAGTGGTTTTCGAATCTTTAAATCGTGATTATCAGGAATCTTAGAATATTAGAAATTCCATAGGTAACTCATTCTGTTACGTAACTAATTCTGCACATTTATTAAATACAAAGAATGATAGCGATGAGGGCCTTCACGGATGAATTCAACATAAAAACTGAGCTATGTTTACAGAGTGCGTTCCTTCCTTGTTTAAATTTAAGTTTAAGTGATTACCTTGCTTTACAGAGCTCGCACTGCTGCATGATGTGCGTCTGCATTGCGTCGTACGTGATACGAAGCTCATCCAGGAGGACGCCATTCTGAAGATCAACAAGGTCCTTAACGGAATAATTACTGGAATTTTCGACCATGTGCGAACGCAGACTGGTTTTCCACGGTAACCCCTGGACGGCGGCTTCCGTGCACAGAACTAAATATTTCTTCATCATCTGCATTTCCTCTCGCATCCGCTGAAATTTTATATTTTTACATATCTCAGCATTTCTCCACGCCAATAATATTTTTAATCTGTCGATTTATTAATTTCCAGCGATAATTATTAATATTAATGACTGGAAATGCAAATATCATGATCATGATTGAAGCCGCATTATTTTTCTGTCATTAATTCCATTTTAATTCTATTTTAATTATGATGAAATCTCACCTTTACAAGCGCCAAATCCGGGACCAGGGTAAACAGCTTTGGATTCAATTTTTCCAACGGTAATACAGAACGATTCTCCAGGAGCGTTAGAAATTGTGCCGAAACGCGGGACACCAGACGCGGCTCCATATCCCAGTTTCTGATCACTCTCGCGGGGATGACCGTGGCTGTGTTCCAATGGCATTTCTGACAGTAGTACAACCCATCGTAGTCGCAGAGTCGCGGTTCTATCCACGCCGACTCTAAAAATGTTATTCTCTTGTTATAACATAATTATTATCTACATAATTATGAGTATTTCGGAGATATATCAGTATTGTATAAACACTTGCTCGCATTATTGATTTGATGAGCGATTGCAACTCCATATTTATTAAATTTTACAAAAATCTAGCTATTTCAAAGCATCCTAATGCAATTAGGATATATACAGATGTCAGTTGTGTTAAAACGGTAACACCGTGAACCTTGTTATCTCCATACAAATGCTTCATAGCTTTGCCTTTATTGAATAAATTATCAATCGATATATTATATATCAATTGATGATCCATTTAACTGATAAGTTTCGATATAAGCAAACTTATGAAGTATTTCTATGGAGATAACAAGGTTCACGGTGTTACCGTTAACGCGTTTAACACAACTGACATACGTATGTACATACATGTTAGGTACCTGTGTTCTTAGGTTTACCGAAGCAAGACAGTGATATTTCGCCTGACAAAGCTTGCAAAAAGACAATTAACGTTTAGATTAGTACCCTTGCGTATATTCGCGAGGTATCTCGGACGATTGCACTTAATGTAAACTGATCGCACACTTACTGAACGTTATCCGTACTCTACATTCGGCGCAACGGTAATTCTGTTTCGAGAGGCCTTGCTCGGGGCAGATATCCATCGTGTGGGTGTAACCGCCGGCCTCGCTGGCGATTACGTGCACGCACACGCGGCACACGTTCGCGAGACACTTCCAGTGGCAGCAAAACTTGCAATCTTAAAAAATGGAAATCGCAATGTGTGTTTCACGTTCCTCGCACAATTGGATTTTCGCGACTCGACTGGGCGTTTGAAACGCGAAACTTTTTACCATTGCACTTGTACCACGACTGCAACATCGTCCAAATCGTTCCGCTGCACTGATCGCAGTAAACAGAACCGGTCTTAATAATGTAGTACTTCTGCGGCACGAAGTGATGGCCCATTATCAACTGGGTCTCCAACAGCTTCTGGTCCGAGGCCTCTCGCATCTGCTGCACGCGTAAACGCAACTCAATCAATCGCCGAACGAGCCATTTACGCTCGTCCGAACACTCGGCGCTCTCCAGCACCATGGTTTTGCACCTATTCACCATATCCTGAAGTTCCACTTCAGTGGTCTCCTGAATAAAATAATGTAATTCGTAACAAACCGTTTGCTCATTAATATAAGCTAATGGTAATTAAAAAATAAAAATAGTACAAGTTATAATTATAAAATAAATTATATTAACATTGTTTAATCCCCTGTGTCTAAGTTTGATTTTCTTGCATGCTTGTAATAAATGTTACTGTACCTGCGACATCGAGAGCATGATTTCCACAGACTTCAAGCTCTGGGGAATTGTTCCTCTACTATCCGAACTATCCGCGTCTCCCGTTACATAGTCCGAGGATGAGGAAGGGCTCGAGGATCCTGGACTATAACTGTCGGCCCTTACCCTCGATTGATAGTACGGATCGTTCTCTTCGATAACAGAATTGCCCTTTATGTCTACCATTTTCTATGGGGCACAAGTCATAAAGAGATACATAAAGATAAAGTATGATACATGAAAGGAAATTCTTTTCATATTACCATTATACCTACTGGCGATGATAAAAGCGCACTGATATCTTAACCTACTTCCTTTCTCTCTCTTAAAGCAAAGGTTTCAATAGAATCAACTTACCGAAGAGTATTATGTTACTGTTATCGTTAGATAAACAGATTATCCTGATAATGATGTCCTAGGTAAATAAAAGCGTTCAGTGATTATTAAATATTATAGGAATGCAACTTAAAGGGGTATCTTATAAAGATTAGATTCGAAATATTGAGACTAAAACGTTTTTATGCACTCGTTTTAAAAGAAATGTCTCGACTTTACACCCAATAACCTAAAGAAAAACACGTACCGTCTTTGTACCTATATGCTTCTTGAATAAATTTGTAGCAAATTAGCGCCTTGACATGTAAATATGTGCAATACTTCTAACTGCCATTATTCATTGGGGAATAAGACAACAAATCCGAAATCCATCGCAAACGAGCGGCATGAGAAGCGAAATACGAAAGCTATGCCCATTTTTTTAGGTTATGTTCGATAAATTGTTTGGGTGTGTTCTGAAAGCAGCTGATTATCGCGGAGCGCGTTTTCACAGCGCGAAGTTGAAGTTGCGTAAGTTGCGTAAGCAAGCAAATCAAGGCGTAAAATTATCCTAACTTTGCTCGAGATTATATTGAGAATAAAAACGCTATTCCTTAACGATTTATATAATAATTGATCGATATTTATTATTAATTCGACTAAAGTTAATGAAACTTTAGCAGAACTTCGACGAAATAAAGTTTTACCTTAAAGAAATTTATTTGTTTCCTAAAAAACATTTCTTTTACAAAACGATTTAGTTAGAAAATCACCATGTAACGAGATTTTACAATAACATAAAATCTACGCGCGCACGCGCAATTAATAAATATTATTTTACAATTTGTCATTCACACAAACAGCATAAACAATTTCTAAATTGTCAATTGGCTCCACGAATATATTAAACAATAAAAGATCACCGTATTAATGTAAACGTTGCATTTAGTTCAAAATTGCATTGGCACACTTCAATCTTTCTCTCGTGCAACTACCGTTACAGAAAAAATATTATTCAATAAGTATAATTGTAGGTTCTAATATATCCTACGGGAAAGAGGCTGGTTTGTTTATCGTGTATGCCTTGCGCGGCGCTAGTCTCAGTCTTAAATGTAGGAAGCATATGCATACGCTTTTTAAAAATCCACTTTCCTGTTAAAGATTTAGCACGGCTATGTCAACATAATAAATAAATCATACGAAAAAATCCATTAAAAAATCCACCGTGCAAAGGGATGAAGAATTTTACGTTCGCATTTCTGGATCATTGATTTCCCATTAAAAATATGCGTCCTACATAATGACCATCCTATTCACATTGGTCTACACGAGGGATGACAAAGCTGGAACTGGTATTAAGAGCTTCAAAAGTCGATCAAAACAATTTGCAACTCGAAGCGGAGACGTGGGCTTTAATAAAAATCTTTCTCTATCTTGTCTATCTGAAAAATGAAAAAGTAACGTGGCCTACGAACAGGTTTATTAACAGGCGAGCGGAAATTTGAAATATACATCCTACAACGTATATACAAGATCTCTAAAAATTCTTTTCTGCACATATTACTAATAATATTTTCTGGCACAGATTCATAGCATTGATTCAGTCAAGTTACCCCTGAAATCTAATTTTATATAGATATACATAAATATAACCGGCGCTTTCTCTTCCTTTTCATATCTCTCTCTCTCTATTTATATATATTTATATAAATAAATATTTCAAACAAGTAATGCCCGATTAAAGTAGCGTAGAATTCTTCTCGGAATGCTCGTTTTGATTGAAAATCATTTTTGCGGAGAGACATTTTACTGGGACGTAAGGGCGTAAGGTCGCATGATCTCGCGCAAGCCAACCTGCGCATCGAATGAGAAAGAGGATGAAGAAATACTAACTGTAGTGCAAGACAATTCAAACTTAATACTTATGCTTTGGTTTAAATAAAGAAAGTATCCTGCAGAATCTATGTGACACCATTGTTCCTACAAAAAGCATCAAAGAAAGAGCGATATCCGTAGATAAGAGGTACGACATTATCAAGAGAAATCTAGAATAAACGCGTCTACACATTATTATTATTCATACGTATGACAAGATCGTTACTTCATGAATTACAACGGCGTTTTTATGCGTGCGTACGTACGTACGTGTGTATATGTATGTACATACATTAAACTATTCGATACTACACTGGAACTCGAGTTTCGTCCAGCCACAAATCTGATAAACCGATCCGATCCGATCGTAATCTGATAACGCGGCGGTCAGAAGCTAAGGAAGGCTAAGCAATTTTTCCCATTTCAGATCAGAAATACTTACGATCCTCGAAGGCAAAAGAGCTACGCCATGCCGAAATCACGCGGCAATGTTCTTTTAAAAACGACTCAGATAATGCGATAATTAATAAGATGTTTCAAAGAATACTACCTAATCTTCTCTAATCTTGCCCAAATACCTTCCCGGCATATTTTAGGTACTCTTAGGTTGCACGATTATAATCATCACTGTCTCAAGCTTTTCCAAGAATGATAAAAATCTACAAATCTCCCGTAATTTAAGGCTAAGTATACAGCCAAGAAATACGGGCGTGCGAAGACCTAAATTACACCCGCGTGGGGATCCCTTAGCGTGGTCGAAACCCCTAAGTCCCACCGCGATATACTGGTGGAAATAATGTAACGATGGACAAGGAATTAAAGGAGAATTATCGGCAATCAGGCATCGTCCGGATTGTATCTATACAATAATGCGGAGCCGATTAAGCGTGAGATTAAACGCAACCTCGATCATCAATACAATAAACACATCTTTGATTACAAATCATGTTTGCGAGTCGTTGAGTCGTAAAGTCGACCAACGACCATAACACATTGCTTACATATCGAATATTAAAAATAGATAACAAGAGTAAGGTCATTGAAGAGGGGCGGAGGGGGGGGGGGCAGAACAAAAGGAAGAGCGTGAAAGGACCGCTATCGCGCATATATATTAGTCGATACATCTACAATCGTACAGTACTATCTAAACGAAGAAAAAGAAGGGGGGAAAAAGGAAAACAAGAAAAAGGGAGGAAACGAACCATTTCAGATTTGGAACCCTCGAATGTTCGTCGCGGGATAAACCTTGAACCGAACGATACGATTAACACGCCACATAGGTAAAAAGCGTCTGCCGCGGATGTATATATATACATATATATATAGCAGAATCAAAGGGAGAACACTGTTGGCGCTACGTTTACTCGTATCTTCGAGGAACGTCAGTTGAAAGTGAACGCGTTCCAACTCCAATCCAATCTTCACGTTCGCACCCGCGCACACCGAAGTCCCCGAGCGATCTACAAACTAATCTATAACCGCCGACGAGTCTTTTCCCGAGGAAGAACACCGTTCTTCGTTGTCACTGAACGGCGAGACCGATGAGGATGCACACCGATTTGAGAATTCAATGCGGGATGCAATTATACATACTACCTAGACCACATTGAGAAGGATCAAAGTAGAATCTCTCAGCTCTCGCACGTCCGACGACGGTCTCTCGTATTCATCTGTGATTGTCCTGACCGATTTGATCAACTTGAACCGAGTCCATCGGTTTGCTTTGATTGCTTGCGTCCGACGTTGAATCGCTGTCGCTGTTCGGCGCGACGCGAACCGGCGACGGACTGTCCACTGGCCGGAAGGAGAAGCTGGGCGAGTCCGCGCTGGACAACGATTCGGGCGTGCCGACGGAACTAATGGTGCCTGGAAGCGGGCTCGATAGCGCATCCGACCTGTAAAAGTAGTTGTTACATTTTTTTAAACATATTTAGCATCGTTTTCTTCATATTTAGGAAAAAGTTTGCTCACTGATATGTTATTTGTTATAGAAAGTTAATTAATAAATAAAGATTCTTGCAAAGTAAATTGATTTATACATAGATATTGTAAATAAAACGAGATTAGATATTACATGTATTGGATAAAATTCACTTATAACTTAATTTTGACGAAGGAATATTATAGATTTACCTGGATGTAACCGATGTCAGCAAACCGGAGGTACGTTTTGCGGGCGGTTGCAAGTTATGGTCCATTCCAGTTTCATCCAGTTCGAACTTCCTTTTGACTGGCCCCAAACAACTTGGCCTTATTGCAATAGGACTCAGACTACGTCTGCGTACAATTCATTAAATATTAACACGACATAATTGCGCAGATTTTAACGAGATAATATAAAAATTTTAATTTTTTTTAAATATTTCTATCCTTTAGTTGTAAACTTTTAACAACCGTTTCGTAATCCAGCGAACGTTAGACGAGATAACGCTTGAAATGAATTACATACCTTGTAGCGAATGCCTTTCTTGTGGGACTAGGAGACAGGTTATTCTTCCAGATGTGAATGCTGGGTGAGTAACATTGTCTTTGATTAAATCCAGATCTGGTGGGTGAAGGCGAAGAACACAACGGTGGACCAGTTATGGACAGATTTAAACTTAGAGGATCTAATGGCCTCTTTGTGATTTGCCGTTCCATTTTGTTAAGCTGCTGCGTGGGAGACTCCGAGTCCTTGAATGACAGTCCTTCAGCCTCTAAGGTAAGGTCCTCCCATGATTGCGATATTTGCATGGCACTGTGAATTTCTCTTTCGTGTGCGGCCTCCCGACCGGCAACGTCCACGCATTCCTCTTGCCTCAATTGACTCACACGTGGTGTCAATCTAGGAACATTACCAGGGCTCTAAAAAGAAAAAGAATAATGAGAGAATGGATAAAGCATGAATCTAACAGAGCTGTGAATTCAGGATCACAATTTGTTTAACACTGCGAAAGACAACATTTATTATTTTATATAATGCAAAGAATTTAAATAACTAAATAATTAATGAGATAATTATTTTCTTTAATAAGTAACGAATCATAAAGAAAATATGTAATATGATCTTACGCTAGTGCTGAAGCGCCGTAGACGAGGTGAATTGGCAAATATATTGAAGGTTGACACAGCGTCCCTGCAAGTAATGAAGCCAAAACTGCTTAACGGATATGTTTAATGCACAACTGTGTCAGAGAACACTTTTAAATGGTAACAATGTATTTATATATTATAGTATGAGTTTAAGTATACGGAGCTGACTTCTGACTTGAAATGTATGCAGCACTTGAAATGTATACAACTAGAATGCTAATGGAACTACATTAAGTATTTTGATACGCCTGAAATATTGCTACCATTTACTATGCATTTATATATTTAGCAAATATGTTTATGCAAATTGCATATTCTCTAGCTTTGCACAAATACCTCTGGATATTTTTCAGTAATCTAATTGGACATTATATAAATGCATTTTATACCTATATCAATATATACATGCAGCAAATTTGCTTAGCTCTGCAACGCAGATCTTGCAGAAAGACTCAGACGTGTATTCAATCAACGCTCCATGCAGTGCTGCTACTTTTACAGCTCGTTAAGCAATTTGAGCGGGCACACAATCTCAATTATCCGCTCGTAAGACCTACCGGACTAATCTACCTTGGCGATGAGCCATCGCTCTAAAACTAGAACTACAATATTTACTAAACAAAAAAATTGACACTGGATGTCAAGAATCTCGAAGATCTTGAACATCCCAGGTGGATTCTCGCGTAATCGTTCTGAACGTCAGGGCAATCTAGAATTTTTGCGCGAACGCATGACGTTCTCGAACAGATTCTTCGCTCCAAGGGATGCTGAGGACATACCTTGACGACGAAGTGGACGGCGTTGTGACGGACATGGTCGCGCTGCTGATCTCGTTAATCATCGGCGCACTGCTGGATCGCTTCAAGCTAACGATCGGGCAATCAACGTCCATGATTGACGGAACGGACCGCGCTATGCTCAAGTATCCTACAACGTCGTCGTCGCGTGGCGTCCGCGTAGAGGAGACACATAGAAGACTACGTGACGTGTACAAGATCCGAAGAGCGCTCGACAACGTCCTCGTCGTCGCCGTCGTTGCTGCCGTCGTCGTCGACTCCCGTCCCCAAGTAGTACGTTGTTCAAGTCCTCGTCGAGTTCCTCGCGCGTACTCGGCCGGCTATCACTCTCGCGGCGTCCTCGTCGTCGTACGTCGTCCCCGTCAGCTGCCGTCGCCGCCGCGAGCATCGGAGGGGGGCTGTCGCCGAAAAACTACACGCGTCCGGTTCGCTATCGGGCTCCTCTCGCGGCGCACACGACTCGACTCATTCTCCGGACAATGGGGCGATATAACGCCGTGACGCTCGTACGCGACACGGACAGGAGCGCGACACGCGAAGATCCGGAGGAGAAAAGAACTGGACCACCAGGTGCGACCGAACGGGCGAATCAGCGTGGTCGAGCCGATCGCGAAGCGGGCGAGCCTCGTCAGGTCTGTCTCGCTACCATCGATAACACGGTCACCGCAGGCTGGACGCTGTTGTGTTTGTGCGGGCCGCGTTCGCCGATACGATGTTATCGACCAACCCGTTTTCAGCCCCAACACGCAACGCGCGGCGATACGCTACGCGGAAGCGCTGCGCGGAGCCAATCACCGGCCGCGCATGCCTGTCGTTTCCAGCGAGGCGAAAGTTCGATTGGCCGCCGCACGGCACCTGTTGACCCTAGGGGATAACATATTCCTAAGGTTTGTTCTTTTCAGCTGCACTGGTACTGCACTAGTTCTGAACTAGAACTGGCGAGGATAGCGAAAGTTTTCATAGGCGCAGAATAGTGCAGGAATACCATTGAACTATATCCCAACTGGAATGAGCACTGCTATTGTTCTCGGGTCACGTGACCCGTTTAGAAAGAGAGGGTGAAAGCAGGGTATAGCTGTCCTTTCCCAACCTGTAGCCGCCATTGCCGTTTAGACAAAGACGACACGAGAATGGGTATTACTGTCCTTCTTTCTCACTAAACGGCAATGGCGGCTTGGCGTTCATTCCAGTTAGGTTATAGTTCAATGAGGAATACAGAATTACAAGGTCTGTTCTTTTTAGCTGCACTGCTGAACTAGTGCAATACGTTAAAGTGAGACAAGTATATTTTTTCTCACTCTAACTTATTGCACCAGTTCAGCAGTGCAGATAAAAAGAACAGACCTACAGATAGGAAGGGAAAGAACGCCACAATGCAGAAATCAACATGGCGCAGTACATAAATATCAAATCAAATCTCTATTTATATTTATATTTATATTTCTTATATTTTTTACTTGCACAATCTCGAGATTTTCTGAACTGATATCTAACTTATTTGTGTATACTTGTACCAGAGGATTCTCATTCCGGTTCAATAAATAAATGAATAAAAGATCTTTTATTTATTAAACAACCCAGTGGGCCAAGCCAGCCGCGTCCAGGGACCGTACACCGGGAGCACCCGGCTTGCCAACGGGAGCGCCCGTCGGCCGTACGGATTGGAGTCGGGAGCGCCCGACTCCAAGGGGAGGGAACGGTAGGAGTCCCCAGGGAGCGTCCCGCGGAAGGAGATAGGGAACCCGCAGGTCAGCACCGCCGCGGGGGGGGAAAGGAAGGAAGGAAGGGAGCCCGCGGGTCAGCACCGCTGTGGGGGGAGGGGAAGGAAGGAAGGGAGCTCTCGGGTCAGCATCGCCGCGAGGGGGGGGGAAGGAAGGAAGGGAGCCCGCGGGTCAGCACCGCCGCGGGGGGAGGGGAAGGAAGGAAGGAAGGGAGCACGCGGGTCAGCACCGCCGCGGAGGGAAGGGAAGGAAGGAAGGTAGGAAGGGAGCCCGCGGGTCAGCACCGCCGCAGGGGGAGGGGAAGGAAGGAAGGAAGGGAGCTCGCGGGTCAGCACCGCCGCGGGGGGAGGGGAAGGAAGGAAGGAAGGGAGCCCGCGGGTCACCACCGCCGTGGGGGAAGGGGAAGGAAGGAAGGAAGGTATCTTCGTGGATCGTACGTGTCAGGTTTACGTCGACGGATAACCCGTCCTGCCGCGAACGATGAGCAACGACGTACCTCCAGGACGGCAACTCTCTCTCTCTCTCTTCATTAGGCGCACCGGACGATACCGCGACGTCAAACCTAACCTCTCGTACGTAACTCGAACACCAAGATAAAGTTTTGACGGCGAATTTTGGAGGTTAACCTTTTCTCGCCCCGCATTTTTGCGCATATTTAGGTTAGGGCCAGCGCACGTACATTGCCGTAGCACTTTATGCGACGCGTAAGCCATCGTGCATTGACGCGACAAACCTGTCAGTACATGTCGGCCGCGCAGGCAACGCACGATGGCTTACGCGTCGCATAAAGTGCTACGGCAATGTACAGGGTGGGGAAAAATTATTGGTCAAGCTTTCGCCAGTCGATTCTACTCGTCGAGATCGCCAACATTGCATCATAAACATGGTGCCGCAAAATTAACTTTCAAGGTCATTTTCAATGTCAAATTTTTTTATTGGCTTAGTCGATTCTACTCGTCGAGCTGAACAAAAGTCTCAAAGGGACCATATGCCGGAAATCAATATTTCATAGAGAAATCTTTGTTTGAAGTTTTTTTGCTTGAAATTTCAAAAAAATCTATTTTTATGAAGTCAGAAAATAAATCTGATGCTTATAAAGTTCTTACAATCAGTTCTGAATATCCTGATCATGATTAGTGAAAATCACCCCCCAAAATGACCCTGAAAAATCGTTTTCAAGGTCAAAAATCTGCTTAATCTACTCTTAGCGCTACCCAGGAACAACGACGTGGACGTGGTAGATTTCTGTTCCCTTCGGGGTGACTTGATTACAGTGAGTTCCCCTCGCCTCTCACCTCGGGGTGACTTGATTACAGTGAGTTCCCCTTGCCTCTCACTTTATCGTCGTCGACGCTACCTACGAACAAATAGAACTGACCCATCGGCTCCAATAGCTCTGAGCAGTTGTGCTTGTCTACCAGCTTCAATGTGACCACCACCGTTATCAATGCAAGCTTGGAGTCTCTCCACCAAATTATCTCGCACTCTACGGAGCACAGCTCGATTTCGTGCTAAAGTAGCAACCGCCTCTTCAATGCGATCTCGTAAATCCTGAGCTGTCCTTAAAGCCCTGCTTGACCCATAAACAATGGCTTTCAGAGCTCCCCAGAAATAAAAGTCCAGAGGGTTCAGGTCAGGTGAACGGGCGGGCCATAAGTGTGGCGCAGGATTACGACCGATCCATCGAGTTCCAAAAACTCGTTGTAAAAAAGCGCGGACTTGCCTGCCGAAATGCGGTAGAGCACCGTCATGCATAAAAAAATTCGATTACGGGCATTCCTCGGAACCATATGTCGCAGTCGATTCAGGAGAGTATGACGTAGAAACCGCAAATACTCAACGCTACCAAGATACCCCGAAGGGAACAAAAATCTACTACGCCCACTTCGTTGTTCCTGGATAGCGTTAAGAGTAGATTAAGCAGATTTTACATTCATCACAATTAATTTTACGAAATTTTTTGGCTTCTAAAAACTTCAAACGAAGATTTCTCTATGAAATATTGATTTCCGGCATATGGTCCCTTTGAGACTTTTGTTCAGCTCGACGAGTAGAATCGACTAAGCCAATAAAAAAATTTGACATTGAAAATGACCTTGAAAGTTAATTTTGCGGCACCATGTTTATGATGCAATGTTGGCGATCTCAACGAGTAGAATCGACTGGCGAAAGCTTGACTAATAATTTTTCCCCACCCTGTACGTGCGCTGGCCCTAACCTAAATATGCGTACGGATTCTTCTTTTTGAAGACATTTATGAAAAATGGGTCGGAGGTGCTACTTGTGCAGTAATTATAAGGAAAGAATAAAATCAACCGACACGTGATCGACACGAACCGTAATCCGTATGCATGTTTAGGTTAGGCTGATTGCAGAGAACGCGACGTAAGCGCTTACATCGGACGTTAACGTAGTACGGTCCGTCGGCCGTACGACGAACCGGGCGAACTGAAATCAGAGAGCGCCCGACTAGGAAAGACTGGGTGCTTGGCGCGGCGCGGCTTATATACCCCCACTCGGTGGTCGTGGTGGGGGTGTGACGTCACGTCGGCGGCAGTGGCGTAGCGCCGCGGGGCGCGGAGCATTTCGCGTAACGCGGAGCAGTAGCGTATTACACTACAAAGATGTATTTTAGATAGCTTCTTCGCGATGGTGCTGCCATCGTCGCACAATATTTGCACAATAAAATGCTTTTTACAAAACTTTGGCAATTTGTACGCACAAAATTGCAGCGGCCACCACTCAGGATAAAATAAAGAAATATAATGAAGCTTTTAGAAGTGACTTTAGAAGCGTAATAAAAGAGAAACGTATATGTGAAACTCATGTATGTATGTTAAGTACAAGATACAATGTATGTATAGGTACAAGATTTTCACATATACTTTTCTCTTTTATTACGCTTCTAAAGTCACTTCTAAAAGCTTCATTATATTCCTTTATTTTATCCCGAGTGGTGGCCGCTGCAATTTTGTGCGTACAAATTGCCAAATTTTTGTAAAAAGTATTTTATTGTGCAAATATTGTGCGATGGCAGCACCATCGCGAAGAAGTTCACTAGCATCTCCAGCATCCCCTTAATTAATGCGTTTGTAAAATTATATTTTATGTTATATTCGATTTTTAAGTTTCTGTTATTCATTTACTGTCGATCTACAGTAGTTAAAGATGGATCCGAGTTCTTGTAATTTAAAAACTATCAATCGAAAATCTAGCATTTTTTGGTATTATAAGTACCGCCGTATAGTTAGCAGACAAATATGATAAATCTTTTTTTTTATTGCAATCGTTTGGGAATTATTTGGGAAAGTTTAGAAAACAACTTTTAGAGTTTGGGAAATACTAGTTTTTTAATAATTAATGAAAATTAGTTGAGCGTATAGTTAGCAGACATCATTCCAAATAATTTTCTTTTTCGCTTCTTTCAACGCCAAATCATTTGGGAAATACGCCTATAATGTTTTCAGAGTTTGGGAAATAATGATTTCCCCTCAAAATCGAGTTGAAAGTCATCACCCAGACGTGCAGTATAATCTAGGGAATAATCTAGGGACTTTTTGACTATAGGCTATATAATGGAAAAACGTTTATAATCTTTGATATTTCTCATTGTTTTCCATTTCAATAATTTGGGAATCGTTTGGGAAAGTTTAGGAAACCACTTTTAGAGTTTGGGAAGTAATGGTTTTTTAATAATTAATGAAAATTAGTTGAGCGTATAGTTAGCAAACATCATTCCAATAATGTTCTTTTTCGCTTCGGTAAAACTGAAGGAGACGGGTTTCCTCACCGATTTCCTTCTAACTTTGCAATATCGTTTATTTTGATGAGAAAATACGATTGCGAGAAGGAAAATCGTCGCTCTCAACTAGAAAGAAAGTTATCACCTACTGAAAAATGACAGTTTCGGGGTTAGGAAATTTGTCATACCGGTGGTCTATGGGCGTAGAGCACACTGACCGAGCATGCGCGGTGACGTCAAAGTGCGCGAAATTAAACGCGTATGTACTTGCAATGCAAATTAGTACGATTCCAAATAGGTTTTCAATTCATGTGAAGCGAGGTTCGACGCAAAGCAAGGTTCTATATTGTAACTTCCACGCAGTACTTTTGGTCTTCTGAAAGTTTTGTTATTTTGTTTATGTGGAAGAGTACTAGGTGACGGGCGAAGCCTGTCTTCTCGTGCTCTTCCACCCAAGCATCTACTTTCCTAGTATAAAAAATTAATAATATTAAAGTAAGAAAGTTTATACTGGGAAAGTATATGCTTGGGTGGAAGAGCACGAGGAGACGGGCTTCGCTCGTCACCTAGTACACTTCCACATAAAAAAAAACAACTTTTAGGTGACCAAAAGTACTGCGTGGAAGTTACAATATAGAACCTTGCTTTGCGTCGAACCTCGCTTCACATGAATTGAAAACCTATTTGGAATCGTACTAATTTGCATTGCAAGTACAATTAGTATGATTCCAAATAGGTTTTCAATTCATGTGAAGCGAGGTTTGACGCAAAGCAAGGTTCTATATTGTAACTTCCACGCAGTACTTTTGGTCACCTAAAAGTTGTTTTTTTATGTGGAAGTGTACTAGGTGACGGGCGTAGCCCGTCTCCTCGTGCTCTTCCACCCAAGCATATACTTTCCCAGTATAAAAAATTAATAATATTAAAGTAAGAAAGTTTATATGTATTCTGTATTCTGTAAAGGAGAATACACCTTTTTTTTATTATGCTTCTAAAGTCACTTCGAAAAGCTTCATTATATTCCTTTATTTTATCCCAAGTGGTGGCCGCCGCAATTTTTGTGCGTACAAATTGCGAAATTTTTATAAAAAGCATTTCAACTGTAATTTTTGTATGTGTATAAATGCAAATGGCAACATTGTTTCACTAGTCACTCCAGGATCCTCTTAATTACAAAAATTATTGCTTCCCAAACTGTGAAAGTGCCTTTCTAAACTTGCCCAAACGATTCCCAAATGATTGCAATTGAAAACATTAGAAAACAATGAGATATATCGAAGATTATAAACATTTTCCATTATATAGGTTATGGTCAAAAAATCCCTAGAGTTTTGGCTTGACGTCTGGTTGATGACATGAAACTTTATTTTGAGATGCAATTATTATTTCCCAAACTCTAAAAACATTACAGGCGCATTTCCCAAATGATTTGGCGTTGAAAGAAGCGAAAAAGAACATTATTTGGAATGATGTCTGCTAACTATACGCTCAACTAATTTTCATTAATTATTAAAAAACCATTACTTCCCAAACTCTAAAAGTAGTTTCCTAAACTTTCCCAAACGATTCCCAACTTATTGAAATGGAAAACAATGAGAAATATCAAAGATTATAAACGTTTTTCCATTATATAGCCTATAGTCAAAAAGTCCCTAGATTATTCCCTAGATTATACTGCACGTCTGGGTGATGACTTTCAACTCGATTTTGAGGGGAAATCATTATTTCCCAAACTCTGAAAACATTATAGGCATATTTCCCAAATGATTTGGCGTTGAAAGAAGCGAAAAAGAAAATTATTTGGAATGATGTCTGCTAACTATACGCTCAACTAATTTTCATTAATTATTAAAAAACTATTATTTCCCAAACTCTAAAAGTGGTTTCCTAAACTTTCCCAAACGATTGCAATAAAAAAAAATAAGATTTATCATATTTGTCTGCTAACTATACGGCGGTATTATAAGTGGCTCCAAACAATTCTAACAATAATCTGATGTATTCTAATTCGACTTCTCAACTTAATTCGATAACTGTGACTTTATCAATTATATAATTACTAATTTGCAGCGTAGATTCCAATCATTTTAAAGAATGGAGTTGAAATAACTCGAGCAACGAAATCTAGATTGTAACGAATAAATTTCAATATAAAGATCTAGCTGATTTTTTTTTCTCCATCTTTCTTCCTCCTTCGCTTAATAATTTCTCATCAAATCTCTTTTTCTACAATAGAGATCATCGCTACCAAATTATAAAATTGTGTATCACTCGCATCAATATAATACTTACGACGACGCAAAGTCACAATAATTCCGCAAATCGCATGGCGTTCCGAAAGCTTCCTCCAATCTGCGCTAATACAAGACCGAACGATGCAAAAGTACGAAAGACATCGCGCGGATACCTAAAAGACATCCCAATTTTTTCGGACGTCCTCCGGGAGGTCCGTTGGACTCTCGTGTTGTTCGGCAAGCGCGGCGATTTTCCTCTCGAAAATCGTTGGCCCGCGCGCGGGAGCCGCGACGGGAGGAAATCCCGTGGGTGCCGCCGTCATTTATCCCGTTTGCGGAAACATCGCAACGTGAACGGTACGTACTTTCATCTATCACCGGATCGCCGTAATCGCGGCACGCGCGCCACAATAACTTCACCCCGTGCGAAAGATCCGAACGGCTCTAATCGCTAGCTAAAATCGCGGAGAGGCCTCTCTGACCGCCTGCTCGCCCGGTTCTTCCCGAAAGATTCGGTCTGTCTGTGTTCACGGTTCCCGATGTGGCTTCTGCCACGCCAATCAGCACGGCGACGCAACATAACCTGCTCGTCTCGTAGCCGCTCGAACGATGTCGTCGCTCGTGAGACGCTCGATCATTTCGATTCAAGTTTTGATCGAGCGGCGACAACGGCGACGACGACGACGATGACGGTGATGACGGTGATGGTTTCGTCGTCGCGTTGAAAATGTCGATCACGCTAATTTCCATTTGTCACGCTAACCTCTTCGGCGCGTTTGTTGATTTCGCCTCGTTAGAGATCCGTGTTTCATATCGAATTTCCTTGGGCCGATCGGGCGTCACGATGACGATGGTAAAGATAAATATTCCGGTCGCATTGATGACGGAAGAGACGCGAATCTTTGATTGATTAATTAATCAATGTCCTTTCCGCGATTACTGCACAGGCTATTGACTTCTGCCTCTACGATGGACATGAGCATCGACGACGACAACGACAACGACGATGTCTCTTTTCGTCTGGGAGAGATGTTTAACAGTTACAAGGAGCTGGAGCAAAAACTAAAGCGATTCTCAAGACACAGTCTGGTACATTACTGGAGGCGAGATAGTAGAACCGTGAAGGGGGCTCACATGAAAACTGCTCGGCCTATCAACGACCAACTCAAGTATTACTCTGTTAAATATGCGTGCATCTACGGCGGACAAAAGTTTCTTCCACGTGGCGCTGGCAGAAGGCAATCGCAGTTAGTCTGATATTTCTGAATATATCAATATATTATTGTTACTACATAGTTTTTTTTCTACAATACACACATATATATTTATTTATTTGCACATTTTGTACTTATTGATATGTGTTTTACAGGTCCATACGCACCAACTGCCCTGCTCACATCATGCTCAGGGCTTCCAAAGATGGCACAAAGCTGGAAGTGACCAGTGTCAACAACGAACATAATCACGAAATCTCAGAGGTAGACAAATTTTGCCTGATTTTGAGAAAATCGACTTTAGGTCTGCTAGAGAATCTATCTATATCTATTAATGTACAATTGGATTTTCTTTTATTAAATAGGAGTTGTTCAAGAATCTTCCGCAAGAGAGGAAGCTCTACGGTGAAATCAAAGAAGAGGTCGAGGATCTTATGCAGTTGCACATCGATCGTAAAAGACTAAAGGAGTACGTGCGATTGCGCACCAACAAGGTACTGCGGTCCAAGGATCTGTTTAACATAGCGGCGGCTAACAAACGAAAGAGGTTCATCACGCCGCAGCGAGCGTTCGAATTATACAGGAAGATTCACGACATCGAGAAAATGTCGCAGAGCGACAACGGTAGGAAGCTGTATCCCGAGTCCGAGGACGAGATTGCGCAGACCATAAAGAGAATGAAAAAGGAACATGAGTCTGCCTGGGGCCAAGATGTAAGATACTTAATTTGGTTTATATCTGCTCGCTTCGTATGTAAAAAATGTAAGAGGATAGAATGAAAAACGTGCCGTTTCCTCAGCCACTGTCGACGGAGTTAGAAGTAAGCGAGGGAAACGACGGCGAGGATTCCTACAGTGCTCAGTTGACGCAGGAGGAAGTGGTCGGCGAGATCGACGCGAACGAAGGCGAATTGCTGAGGGCGAACAACGAGGGTGACATAATAGCGGCTGACGGGGAGATAGTGGGCGAACTGGTGATGGAGAATGGCGATCCGTCGGTGATAGTCGAGTCCATTGTTAACGCGGACGGTTCGGTTTTCGTGGACGAGAGGGAGTTTAACAGTTACTGCGACAATCACTTGTCGCACACGGTGGATGATAGCCAGTCACCAAAGTCACGTGGTAAGTTGATTTTTATGTAACTTTTCATGTAGCGTTTTGTATTTATTGACAAAAAACAATAGACGTTCTGATAAATCGTTAAGAGAAGATGCGTGCTAGTTTTAGATATAGAGGCAATCGCTCCCACCACGACGATCGAGAAAGTGACGAAAGATACGTCTACTTCGCCTCACAAGTCGCAGAGCGAATCGTTGCAGTTGCAACAATCGCCAAAGTCGTCCGGCAGCTTCCACGAGGCGGACTCGAGGATTTGGATTATGAAGGAAGGCCCTTCCGTAGAAACGGAGGCGGAGAGCGGGCCTGAGAGCGAGGCGAACATAACGACGACCAAGCCGATCTCCATAACGGACGTGGGGGCTCCCGAGATGGTACTGTCCGACGAGGCGAGTCACCAATTGCTGCATGAACAGCTGGCAGTGTTGCGCGCCGAAAAGGGGAAACTGCATCACGAGACCGAAATGCTGAAGCTGAAGAAGGATAAATTAAAGTTGCAAATCAATTGTTACTCGAATGAGATAAAGAAGCAGGAAATGGAAAAGGAGAAGCTCAGACTCGAAATCAAGTTGCTCCAGTCGAAAGTCATGGAAGATGCCAATGACGTGTCCCACTACATTTTTGTGCCTTGAACGCTCGCACTTCGTTGCGAAAGAGATGTATATAAATATGTAAGTATGCATTATGTCGAAAAATTATACAGCAGTAATAATAATAATATATCATCAATGTACACGAACAAAAGTACCAAACTAACGGTGATTATCTTTTGCCAGCACCTGTGATCATCTTTTGCCACACGGGAGGGAATTTCTGACCAGCGCTACTAACTGTAAATAGTATCATATGTATCACTTGAGACGATTCACGCATGAATGACGAATGTATCCGGGGATAATGTATATTGCTGTGATCATGAACGAGATTCGGTCGGTTAGAGTAGATTTTGTTACTAATTTCGACGAAAGGATATTACATCCTCGCAAGGATATTGTATGTGATAGATAACAATATAACTATGCATCTTAAGTGGGAATGGAGAGAGTAAATGAAAATTTGTAAAGTATTCTGCGATCTTTTTAATTTATAAGTTAATGAAATCTACAGGAGTCTCCTCGTGCAACAAGTAATCGTGGAGTAAACAAAAAATACATCGAAGACGAGAGGACTATCCAACCCATCCTAGAATATCTTCCTTGTAAATCGCAAATCATTATTTAAACGTAACAGTCTCCAGTTGTCACGTCGTCTCACGAATGACACTTGCACGAGAATTTCCAATATTCCATTCGATGATTTTATTCTCGGTTGCCGAGAATTCAAACTGACCGCCGTCATAACCTCAACGTCGCGAGCGCGACAGATGGCGATAGGCGCGCCGTTCCCGTCCCGTCGTGGCTCCTCATTTTCCTGAATCGCGCCGATCGGTCTGCACGGACGCGCCATAGTTCTCAAGCTCGCCCCGAGTGCACGACGACGACATGCTGAAACCGCTGCTGCTCCTGTGCTGCGCGGCGACGATCGTGTCAGGTAACGAGCCACCGATTCGCAACCACGTTCTCGCCGTCCGCGAGCGCGGCAGCTGGCGCGCGTCGGGCCAGGGTATCTCCCCGTGACGTCGCTGATACCGCCGATCGGCGACGTCGTCTCCGCGAATCTCGCCAAAGCTCGGCTCCGTCGACGGGAAGGCGGGTGGACGAGGACTCGGCTCCTCCAGGAACGTACGTTCGGCGACGGGGCGACGGGCCTCTCGTCTTTCGGGTCACGAATTTAATTGCGTATCTGACTCGCCGGAGGGGCGCCATGATGAGGCGGATACGGCTTTTTCGGACGGGGATGTGTCGTTTCGGCGCGATGATAAACGCATCGGTGCCTCGTCGCCGTGATGATGATTCGATGATCGGGAACGTGCGCCGAACATCCGGCGTACGCGTGAAACGAATGACACCGACGCGGGTCGAGCCGGAGGGGAGGAAATCGAGCCGCGCACGTACTGTATTGTGTTACGCGATAAGCGGTGTATCGTTCCTGGAAGGATCCGCATCGCTGATTTAATCCGTCGCGCTGATGGTGCCACCGTTTCGTCTCCTCATCAAACACGTCGCCTTGAACTCGAAATGGCCTGGCGAATTTGTGCGATGGTACAATGTCGCGGCGTGCGGTGACGTTGACATTTATCTCCGTCTTTTTTACGTTGAACTTTGCTCCTCTTTGTTCAGCGGCTGACAGTTGCCTCGCGCACGGTTCCCCGTAAACGACACGTAACTCAAGTTGAGGGGAACATGTTGCGTATATAAATAATATGATATGCAGCGCACTGCGTTGCGAAATGTTTAACGCTGTTTACTGCGTATATCAAGTTTGTAAACTTTCAAAGTTAATTAGAGGCAATAGATAAAACGCCGGTTAATAAACAAAGATATTAACTTTGAAAACACACAAGGTATAATTATCCTTGCAAATTTTACATTTTTCTGCCATACATTGTAGCTCGTTTTAAACTACTTTTTAAGATTCCTATTGATACACGATTTTAAAAATCGAGGATTAAATTGCAATATCACTATATATGTATACAGTTTTAGCAGCTGATCTCAAGGATGTGAATGCAAACGTTCCTGCCAATTCGGCCAACAGCGGTGCAGCCGTAAATCCTCAATTGCCATTGAAAACTTCGGACGACAGCAATGCACACCTGCCACCCGTCGTTTCGCACGACTCGAATGCAGACACAAAATTGGATTCGGAAACGCTGAAAGTGGCCCCAGTAATAATCCCAACAATAATCCCAACAATAAAACCGACAGAACCTCCTACAAAACCGACTACAAAGGCGACCACAACCTCAACAACGTCAACTACAACCCCCACGCCTACTACAACCGCTGCTCCCACAACTCCGGCACCGACGACGCCGCTTCCTCCACCAAGCACTGGAAAGTGGACTGTCAAGGAGAACAACACGTTGTGCATCATCGTCCAAGTGGCTGCGCAGTTCAATGTTTCTTACACTAACGCCAAGAATGTGGTAAGTATATGGAAATGGGTCAAGTCATTATAGAGAAATGATAAATGACATTAATTTCAAATCATTATCGTGTTATTAATCAATCACTCGATAAGATTGATAAGAAAAAAAAAATAAAAGTACAATGTTTCTGTTTGTCTGTGTATACAAGCGCGATCAAGAGGTTGGTTAACTCTCTCTTCCTTGCAGACGATTCACAAAGCGATGGATATACCTAGCAACGGCACTGCGACGGGAAAATGCGGCAGTACCGAGCAGAACCTGACGCTGTCGTGGACACCGCAGGCCGGCGCTCTGTCGCAGGACAACTTCACGCTGCACTTCGTGAAGAACGAGACGGATAAGCGCTACTCTCTTCATCACCTAGAGATCTCTCTGGCCTCGGAGGAATTCCCGAACGATAAGTCAAGTACGAGCCAGCATCTCTTACGTAGATTCTACTTGCCCTTTGATCTCGCTCGTTTCCGCAATTCTTTTCATTCCGCTTCAGATAAAACGGTGACTCTGGTGCACGTCGCGCCGCAATTCAGCACCGGATTAAGCAACTCGTACAGATGCCTCAAGGAGCAGACGCTGAACTTGACCCTCCTCGGCAGGAACGAGACTGTCGGGCAACTCAAGGTGTCCGACTTGCAGTTCCAAGCTTTCAGGGGCGACAACACCACCGTTTTTGGTCTAGGTGGGTGTCGGCACAGTTTTATCTTATCGAATTACGAATTATCGATGCGATATATTTCTATACTGCCGGTATCGCCCGACTGAAAACTGATTTACGTTTGTGCTCGTTATCTCGTTCCAGCCAAGGACTGCTCGTTCAACACGCCCGACATCGTCCCCATAACCGTGGGTTGCGCATTGGCAGTCTTGGTGGTAATCGTGTTGATCGTATACCTCGTCGGTCGCAGACGAAGTCAGGCCCGCGGTTATCTTAGCATGTAAGCAGAGTTCCGTGAAGTTTCTCTCTCTCTCTCTATCTTTCCTTTCTCTCTTTTCCTTTTTTTTATCGTTAAACTCATATTTTTTATGCGATTCTCCATTAACGGAGATCGAATTGTCTTATTGAGAATTTATGTAGTTGTACTTTGTGTTCTATAGCCACGAGGGCTGTGACACGATTAAGGAAAAAAACACAAAATATATAGTTTATACATTTGTAAAGTTATCGCAGCGCGTTCGCGGGCGATAATAGAAAAAGAATAAAAAAAGATAAATGATGCCGTCGATACGTATCGCGAAGCGATTCAGATCGATGTTAGGGCGGGTGATAACTCTCGAAGCAACGTGCTCCGTTCCACAAGGGCGATATATTGTCTGATATGAATGAGCTGATTAATGTAGGCGAGTCGTGAGATCTGTGTTACATCTGCGTTGCCATTTCCACTCTCGACGGCGACGGCTGTTCGATTTCCCGTAAGCGTCGTTAACGGTACAGAGGAATAGGGAAGATGCGTTTCGGATCGGCGCAGCGTAGTTGAGAGCAACGTAGACACTCGCGTTGGATCCTCAGCTTCTCGAGACGGAATGTAACTTTTTTTTGTTTTTTAAAGGGACGATCGTTTCCTGGCTTTACTTATCGCGATATGTATTTATGCATCGTGCTCGATACACACACACACACAGCGATGTCTTTCCGTTACGTTCTCATACTATCGAATCCTTTTTTTTTTTATTAAACATACTGTGAGATAATAGCGGTTTATTATAGCCCTAGGTGTGCATGCGTGAGTGCGTCAGGAATAGTATGAAGGAGCACGAGCTTCACTCGTTGATTAACGTCGAAGTTGTGCTTCACTCGTTTACGTGCGAGCACGCGAATTGCAAGACACTGTAGGCGGTGCAGTCCTCTAGATGTAAATTCGTTAACTAACGTCGAAAGTGCGGGTGAACAGTAACTCGACTCCTGTCATGATACGTGGTCCCAAGCGTGACGAAAAGCTTTGTTCTCCTGGTAAGAGATATTTGAACATGTTCTACTTGACATCGTGAACAAATGTTGGAAATAATATTGGCAAGAGAGACGTAGCGGATAAGCTACGTGTACGTATACACCATGGAAGCACCAATTTTTAATGGGAACTGATACTTTTGTGATCCGCGCCGCTTTGTCGAAACACATTTCTTTTTTTGCAACGGTTTTATCTAAGATAAGAAGATAATACGAGGCTACCGGCGGTCTGGCGTTTGTATTAAAGAACCAAATGGCATTTCCGACACTTCTAAACGAGAATTCCGCGTGTGCACCGTGCTGCTTCATAAGTGCGTTGTGACAAGACTGAACGACGAGTGGCGATTGAAAGTGGAGGGCAAAAAGTAAGGTCAAACAAATTAATGAAATAAATAACCGAGTAAAAGCGCTGTAAATAAAAAACGTAAAGTAGCGATACTACTTTTGGATTACGAGCATGTATTGCAGCTAGATGAGATCTAAATCGTCAACAATAAAATGGAATATTTCAAGGATATCTCCAGGATTATATTATCCTTGTTTGCCTTATCGTCGTCCCTCCTTGTAATGTTCCTCTCAGCCCCCGTTCCGTTTCAATTAAAATTCCGTCTCCGAATAATAAAAGCGTAATTGACAGTTTGGGTCCATTACCGCTACACTACATGGTATGTCACGTGTAATGCTAAGTGTGGAGCTTGGAGGTGCGTTATCACGTCGCTCACGTGCGATTTAATGAGGCGAAGTGGTAAACGCGATCGCACGCGAGTTCCTTATCAGTAGCGCCCTCGCGAGTGCGGCGCTCGTAGCCAGTGATGGTTAGAGACACTAGAAGTAAAACTGATACTTTTGTGATCCGCGCCGCTTTGTCGAAACACATTTCTTTTTTTGCAACGGTTTTATCTAAGATAAGAAGATGATACGAGGCTACCGGCGGTCTGGCGTTTGTATTAAAGAACCAAATGGCATTTCCGACACTTCTAAACGAGAATTCCGCGTGTGCACCGTGCTGCTTCATAAGTGCGTTGTGACAAGACTGAACGACGAGTGGCGATTGAAAGTGGAGGGCAAAAAGTAAGGTCAAACAAATTGATGAAATAAATAACCGAGTAAAAGCGCTGTAAATAAAAAACGTAAAGTAGCGATACTACTTTTGGATTACGAGCATGTATTGCAGCTAGATGAGATCTAAATCGTCAACAATAAAATGGAATATTTCAAGGATATCTCCAGGATTATATTATCCTTGTTTGCCTTATCGTCGTCCCTCCTTGTAATGTTCCTCTCAGCCCCCGTTCCGTTTCAATTAAAATTCCGTCTCCGAATAATAAAACGTAATTGACAGTTTGGGTCCATTACCGCTACACTACATGGTATGTCACGTGTAATGCTAAGTGTGGAGCTTGGAGGTGCGTTATCACGTCGCTTACGTGCGATTTAATGAGGCGACGTGGTAAACGCGATCGCACGCGAGTTCCTTATCAGTAGCGCCCTCGCGAGTGCGGCGCTCGTAGCCAGTGATGGTTAGAGACACCAGAAGTCAAACTGATACTTTTGTGATCCGCGCCGCTTTGTCGAAACACATTTCTTTTTTTGCAACGGTTTTATCTAAGATAAGAAGATAATACGAGGCTACCGGCGGTCTGGCGTTTGTATTAAAGAACCAAATGGCATTTCCGACACTTCTAAACGAGAATTCCGCGTGTGCACCGTGCTGCTTCATAAGTGCGTCGTGACAAGACTGAACGACGAGTGGCGATTGAAAGTGGAGGGCAAAAAGTAAGGTCAAACAAATTGATGAAATAAATAACCGAGTAAAAGCGCTGTAAATAAAAAACGTAAAGTAGCGATACTACTTTTGGATTACGAGCATGTATTGCAGCTAGATGAGATCTAAATCGTCAACAATAAAATGGAATATTTCAAGGATATCTCCAGGATTATATTATCCTTGTTTGCCTTATCGTCGTCCCTCCTTGTAATGTTCCTCTCAGCCCCCGTTCCGTTTCAATTAAAATTCCGTCTCCGAATAATAAAAGCGTAATTGACAGTTTGGGTCCATTACCGCTACACTACATGGTATGTCACGTGTAATGCTAAGTGTGGAGCTTGGAGGTGCGTTATCACGTCGCTCACGTGCGATTTAATGAGGCGACGTGGTAAACGCGATCGCACGCGAGTTCCTTATCAGTAGCGCCCTCGCGAGTGCGGCGCTCGTAGCCAGTGATGGTTAGAAACACTAGAAGTAAGAGTCTGGACAATCTTTGGTTTTGAAGCAAAATGGCGTCGACAGTTACCGACTGTGGAGAGTAGGATGCGTTCAGTTATTCACTGGCAGTCACAGAGATTGATGAAACTGATAGCATACCACGTGTAAGTAACTATTATACCATAATTAAATGTAATGCTAATGTTAAATGAACTCGTTATATAATGTCAGCGGTTATACTTTGTCCAGAATTTCTAAGACGAATGTTATTTGCATTAATTGTTTAGAATCTGCAGGATCAAAAACGTATGATCCTACTACAAAATTTTCCAAATTAGTACAGCTTAAGTGTTATAGGACAATACATTATTTTTTGTCAACAATGCAACATTTAATTACTTTTACCAGATGGAAGTCATCTTTCGACGATACATTCCATATTTAAAAAATGTTAACTATGACTTGATTACATTTTTCATTGATAAAATGGCACGTCTGCACTGTAATGTACACTGAGGTGCATAAATGACTTCCTTTTTCGGTGTAAATGGTGTAGATAAGCGCGCCATCTGCGTGGTCGAATGTATGCTGCGCTTATCTACACCTATCTACACCGAAAAAGGAAGTCATTTATGCACCTCAGTGTACTTAAATCCTGTCATAATATTTCAGATGTAATAATGAAACGCTTTAGATTTAGGATTAAAATAGAATGCGCAAAAGGGCGTTTAAAAACACCTGTATTTAATAGCTTAACAATGGCAAGGCATTCTATTGTTAAATAAACATATTATTTTATGTTGTTAGTAGTATGTTATTTATTTCTCAAATCCAAACCCCGCCACGCGCTCATGGTGTATGGAGTGATGTGATAGCATTGATTGGTTCCGCCATTTTGCTTCAAAGCAATCTACGGCCAATGAAAACTTTGACAAGATTGTCCAGACTCTTACTTCTAGTGTCTCTAGTGATGGTACGCGGGACGGAATTTTCGCGCATGCGCGACGGTAGTCATGGTAATCGTCAACGGAATCAACAACGTGCCATGTCGGTTAGTTACGGGCGCAAAGAATTGGCGGGCCAGGCCAGCGTAGTTGAGATAGGTCAAGGATTTCTCGGTAAGATACATTTATTATAATTAATATGGATTCTAGCAAAGGAGCTATTGGTAAAACAGCTTTTCAAACACGTAGAGTTAGAAAATTTCAAGTTGCATGGCTAAATGAAAGTATATTTAAAGGATGGTTGGCTCCGCATCCTTCAGAGGATAGAGCTCTTTGCATGGCTTGTAATAAAACTATTAATTGTCGCAAATCAGATTTGATTAAACATTCACGAACGGTCAAGCATATTGAAAGTGTAAATTCGTCAAATTATGAAGTCCTCCCTGATAATGAGAATATATTGTCACATAAAGATAAAGATAAAGTCAAACGTGCCGAAATTAAATTAGCTGCTTTTTTCGCGGAACATAATGTTGCTTTTTCTACCGTAGATCATTTAATTCCGTTATTAAAGTACATTTGTATAAATCCTGAAATTGTACAAGATCTTTCGCTTGCTCGAAAAAAGTGTTCAAGTATTGTCAAAAATGTTATCGCTAAATTTGAAACAGAAAAGGTTGTCGAGATTTTAAAAGCTTCTAAATTTTCAGTTTTAATTGATGAAACCACGGACATTTCAGATAATAAAATAATGTGCATTCTCGTCAGATATGTTTCTCCTGTAACTAAAAAAATGAGTACGCGATTATTAAAATTATTGCATTTAGACGCAGCAGATTGTTCTGCAAGTAAACTTTTCGAGTCATTTAAAAGTTGTTTAGAAGAAGAAAAAATTCCCATTAAAAATATAGTTGGATTAGCTTGTGATAATGCGATGCATCCTACCATAACAGATGGTTATGGTAGGATGCAATAATTCTTTCATGACTCATTTAAAATCAGAAGTTCCAGAATTAATAACATTAAATTGTATTTGTCACTCATCTGCACTTATAGCTAGTAAAGCTTGCGCAAAATTACCGTCCTCTTGTGAAGATTTGATTAAAGGAGTCGCCACTTATATTTCGGGCAGTGCGAGGAGATGTGCAATTTTGGTTGAACTCCAGGAGTTTTTTAACACATACATATACATGTACGCGCATTGTATATATACACACACGAGCAAAAATATACAAGTAAAAAAGGAAATTTTTCGAAAATTGTTACGGGTGACTGGCGGTACGCACTGGCGGTTTACTTGATGCGTCATTGGGGCTGCGTTCGCCGCGCATGCGCGAAAATTCCGTCCCGCGCGCCATCACTGCTCGTAGCTCGGGCAGCGTGACGAGTGCGTCCTCGAGCAATAAAATGTAAACAACGCGCGGTATGTAAATCGTGCTGGGCAGCCGCATCAACGTGGAAGATGTACACGCTGCTGCACGGCCTGTACAAATACCTGGTGCAGAAGGACGAGTACTTCATATTAATTCTCGGGCTGGACAATGCAGGAAAGACGGTAGGCAGAGCACTTGCTCGGTTTTGAGGTTATGCCAACACAATCTCGCGACGGTGCCTGTTTCCTTTAGACTTACCTGGAAGCGGCGAAGACCAAGTTCACGAGGAACTACAAGGGGATGAATCCGAGCAAGATCACGACTACTGTCGGCCTAAACATCGGCAAGATCGATATCGCTGGTGTTTCCTTCAACTTCTGGGACCTCGGTGGCCAGGAGGAGCTCCAGTCCTTGTGGGACAAAGTGATTGATAACATCGTTTTTATAACTTAACGTCATTGTGTATTTTCTCTTCTTCGAGTGTGTAATCTTTCTTTTCTGAAAAATATTGAATCGTGTAACGCTTTATTACGCTCTCTGGTAGCATTCAAAAGAATGGTGATTAGATAATATTGTCTTGTGTGTTTGCAGTATTACGCAGAGTCGCACGCTGTGATTTATATCGTTGATTCGTCCGATCGCGACAGAATACCGGATTCCAAGGAAACTTTTGGTAAAATATAATGACCTTATGATTAAATTGAACAAACTGTTGCAAGTAAATGAATAGTATTGCATCCTTGTTAATATCAAAATCTCTATATTGATAAATTTGCTTGAAAGCTACAAAAATGTCTTAATTTAAGAATCTCAATTTTCTACAGTTTAAAATATGAAACGCTTGACACGAGCAATGGGAATGTGCATTAAACTTGGCTGTTATTTTAGATAAAGTAATATCGTCCGAGCATCTAACAGGTGTGCCGTTACTAGTGCTAGCAAACAAGCAGGATGTACCCGACTGCATGGGCGTCCGAGAAGTAAAACCGATATTTAATCAAAGTGCACATTTAATTGGCAGAAGGGATTGCATGGTAATGCCAGTATCAGCTCTTAACGGGTAAATAGAAACCAATTTAAAATGGCCTAATGTGTTAAGTAACTGTCCAAACAAACTGAAATGTGGCTTACATTTTGCAAAAGGGACGGAGTGGATGAAGGTATACACTGGCTGGTGGATTGTGTCAAGAGGAACAGTGATGTACGGCCAGCTCGCAACCGGGACGACAATTCCTTATCTTAACTAGCACATTCCTGTCCTACGGCTTCTGCAATAATATTGCAAAATATCTCGATGCAGTGTTTGTACAAATATAATATTTGTTTTTTCAATAGCACACGCGCGTCATTTCCTCTCAAGTTATCTCAAACATTAAAAACATCAAACGTGTGGGCAAAATGGGGAAAACATTGCAATTTTTTTGTAACGATTCCATGAAGAATGCGGCTGTGAGGGACGATTAAGACTGACAGAGCCTGCTGGAATTATGAAGACTGAATCTGTGTGAGTGTGAATGTCTGATATCACGGTAGGCACAGAGATAAGAGATAATATCCACACCTTATGCCTGCTACTCTATTATGTTAGTGATAAAGAACATACAAGAGTGATCGCACAGTCATACGTCGCTTGATATACAGGTTGTGATTTTTCTGCTATTTAAATCTTTTCAGTCTTGACTTTTTTATTTGTTTGCCTTTATCATGTGGCCTTACTACGAAGCCGAAGAATGGAGCGTCTTGCCACCGGAACTCAACAGAAGGTGATTTGTTTAATTTGTAATGCAGCCCATATACAGATAGGGATCTTATCACTTAGGAGTGTACATCGTACAGATGCTGCTCTCCGATCTTTCCTCGAAGATGAATATTACCTCGAGCATTGTATGAAATATCGAAGGGAGAGAACGATACTGAAAATAATAGATTATAATTGTAGTGCGCGTGTTCAAACGCTGCATTCGAAGCGCTAAATGCGGCTACCAATCCACAATTTTATCTCTCCGTGATGATTAATGATCCCTCTCGTCATTCTAATCGCACATGTCACATTTGCATGTGGCGGAGGAGAATTGAGGACAATTGATGGTATCAATCGTGCAATGACACTTGTAGGGAAAGAGTAATAAAGCAAAGTTTTATCGTATCGCATTTTGAAACTGAAGGAAAGACGGGTGTCGGGATGTGCTCTCGACGAGCCGCGTGCGAGCGATTCCACGGTAAGACGATCGGCGTGGAGCTCGTGGAAAGCCGATGCCGCCGGGCTTGCCCTCGCCACGTCGAATTTCGCGCCTTGTGCGCAATGGTGCCACGTTCACGGTTTCCTTGCACGAGTTTACTCTCGCGTTCTCGATCTCGGGCGGGCTTTCGTGCCCCGAGTCGAGCGCGTGGGTGTGAGGTTATAATTCGGCGAGCCTCGCGCCGATCGCGACAGGAGGGAGCACATCGTCTCCTCCTTCCGCCTCCCCCTCGCCCCGATGTTTCCCCATGGAAAGTCCCTGAGACGACGTCAGTGACAACGTCCACGACGGCGGCGGCGGCCATCTTTGAGTCGGCCGTCGCGCACGGAGCCACGCGAAATTCTGTCTCGTCGACGGGACGGGCGGAGAGAAAGAGAGAGAAAGAGGGAGAAAGAACGAGAGCGAAAGCCGAAAGCGTGCGCGGGCGAGAGAGAGAGAGAGAGAAAGGGAGAACGGTGCACGTCGTTATAGGCGGCTCGGCGGCTGGTGGGTTTTATCGCGCGGGCGGACGGACGGTGTGCGGTGTGTGCGCTCTGTGTGGTCGACGATCGTGTGGGTAGGGACTTGGCGCGACAAGGAGCTATGTTCATGGGGCTCGCGTCGCGAACTAGGGACTAGCCTCCGCCTTCACGGGACTCGACGGCGCCGCACGGTACGTATCCACGTCGTCGCCAGCGCGCCTCCTGCACACGGTGAACCCGAGGCGATACCCTCGACCCGGGTACGCGCGAGGGGGGACCGGTGGCGCTCCTCGGGCACCCGATACCGCGGCGGCGGGAGCGTGAGGGCGCGCGTATACGCGCGATCCTCCGGCTTCGTCGAGCTCGACGATTTCTCGCTTCGATCGCTCGAGGACGTTCGATTCCGTGTAACGTTCGGCGACGTCCCGTACGCGATGTAAACACAGACACCAGTGTCGACTCCGCACAGCGGTGGATAACCCCGCGAACGTTGCCGCGCCGGTCCCGTAGGAGGCGGGTATCGTTCTCCCGCGTGCCCATCCTCGTCCATTCCTGCTACCCGTGCAGGCTGTGCACGTCTCCACGACGATACGTCGCGCAGGAAGTGGCTGGCTTTCCGGGACGCTCATTCGCGACGATGTTCACGGCGGTGGCGGAGGGAGCGACGTTTGACAGCTGCGGATTATAACCCCGTACTCGCGCCGCCCTTCGCCGCTCCGTTTTATGTAAGCTCGCGCTGTTTTGCAATAACGCCGCACTCGCTCGCGGCCGAGTTGCCCGCTGCGGGATTCCAGCACGTGAAGTCGCGTACGCGCGCGACATCGCCCCGAGCTGGTTAATATCGCTGTCGCGCCGCGTCCGCGTTCCGATCTTGCATCGCGGTCGACGATGCGCTCCGAGGCCGGTACGTCCTTCACGCTCCTACCCGCGGGACATGGGTTACGTACGCGGCGACGTGTGCATCCGGAAAACTCGATACTCGATTCCAGAAAGTGCCCTGGAGCCCTCGCAAGCTCGACACTGCGACCTTGCATTCCGCCCTCCGCGTCAGATTGCGTTCAAGCTTGACCGAGTGCACGATTAGTCACCACGTAGTTATTGGTCATTTGGATTGATAAACTCCCAGTCAGAGTAATTTCGGTGTTTGTCCCGTCCTTAATCTGTTCTCAATAGAGTGTGATTCGTAAGGTTCGTCTACGTTCCTTGTTTCTTGAAAAATCGCTAATAAAAAGCTAACAAAATCTTTATGTTATACATGTCAAATTCAATATGTAATAACTGTGGGAAGAGTATCTCTCAAGTGATCAATAATTTTGCTATGCGAGCAAGAGGCATGAAGATAACGTTAAAGATATACAATTGAAAGAAACTGCAAGGTTACTTTATGGAATGGAGTATCCACAGTGAGGCAGATGTGAAATCCGAGCTGTAATTGTTGGCATGAAAGACTGAATTGTTCCTTGATATACATTGTCCCGATGCGTTAATGCAATATGGTGCTAACATGCTTTATAATACTGTCGTCGTCCTGTGTCCACTAGGAGGGATAGCAGAGCTCGTGTTTTGTACCTCGTCTGCAACTTGGTTTTCGTTGTGGCATACACTCAGAACTCAAGAAACTGAGAAACAATGAATGCCTCAGAACATGGGTAACGCATAATTATACAATCACGTACAACTTAAGTTAATAATCTTGACATGAGCAGAAATGACAGTGAGAGAGGAATCAATCTTTGTCTCTTTGTCTCTCGCATCGTCCCTGTAAATAGCGCGATCTGTTCCTTTGTTATTAATCGTAACGCGAAATATCTATTTCTTAACACAGAAGACGCTTACTGCAGAGATACAGTTGTAGTATTTTCCTTTCACGTTTTACATCGCAAGACATACGAGAGATTTGAAGTGGCTGCAGTTAAGTGCGATTTAATACAAGTGTCATTGCACGATAAGTAGATCCGGCAAGTAGGAACCGTTGCGATGCTCATATAAAACAGCATGGGTGTGTACTTTTTTCAGGTTTAACCCAGCCTTTAACATGGCCTCCATAAAGCAGGCTTTCAATGAGGCTGTAGAAAGAGGTAGGTGTGTTGTTGGTGTAATTGGCTCACAATGTACTGTAATAGCTAATCATTGGAACATCTGATCCCGCCTGTCTGCGTTTCTGTCTATCGCAATCACGCGTTTCGGCAGAAATACGTCCGGATCGAATCGCGCTGCGAAAATAAAATGAGAAACAGTTTTGAAATTTTATTTTTACGTCACCAACGCGAGTTTAGTCTCGCAAGCGGAATCAGTGGTTGCCAAGGATAGTGTCAATTTGTACTGATGACTTTTTCACGCTTTGAAAGTCTCAACAGTTAGGATGCCTGCACCGACACGGTTGAGGGATCTGATTAGACAAATACGAGCCGCACGTACAGCAGCGGAAGAGAGAACAGTCGTGAACAAGGAGTGCGCGTACATCCGCTCGACGTTCAGAGAGGAAGACAGCGTGTGGAGGTGTCGTAACATCGCCAAGTTGCTCTACATTCATATGCTGGGGTTCGTATCGAGCTCGTTAGTCGTTGCGGCTAATGTACCGTGACTCCATCAGAGTGACACTCGCTCTCGAGAGATACGCTAACGCGTTGATAACGTTTCAGGTATCCGGCGCATTTCGGCCAATTGGAATGTTTGAAGCTCATTGCCTCGCCGAGATTCACGGACAAGCGGATCGGTTACCTGGGGGCGATGCTGTTACTGGACGAGCGGCAGGACGTGCACCTCCTGATAACGAATTGTTTAAAAAAGTACAGTGCTACGTCCTCTCTTCAGTTAACGCTTCTCCAACGTTTACGTTCGCTCTCGAAAGAGGATTAATATTTCCGTTCTCTCTCTGCTCGCACAGTGATTTGAACAGTTCCACGCAATTTGTCATTGGTCTGGCGTTGTGCACTTTGGGGGCGATCGCGTCACCGGAAATGGCGAGGGACCTGGCGTCTGAGGTCGAGAGACTGATGAAATCGCCGAACGCGTACATCCGGAAGAAAGCGGCGCTCTGCGCCTTTCGGATCATCAGACGCGTGCCGGAACTGATGGAGATGTTCCTGCCGGCCACCCGCAGTTTGATCACCGAGAAGAATCACGGGGTCCTTATCACCGGCGTCACCCTCATCACGGAGATGTGCGAAAATAGCATCGATACGTTGAACCACTTCAAAAAGGTATATCCGACAGACAGATACCCGCCCTCCGACGCGCGACCTCCTAGTTAGCCGCTAGAGCAGGTTTTCGTAGAATACAGTTTGATGTGGTCAAAAATCTCCGCCCGTTCCGAGCCATGGTATTGCATCATGTAATTGACCAAGTGTGTAATTGTACAACTGTATAATTTGACTTATCTAGTATGGTCGATAAGTCGATCTAGATCAGTTAGTTGGTAGAGAAACCTGCTAAAAAAAACACCTAGTGTGTATCAGTAGAGGGGAGTTATTTATTAGGTGACTCGACTTGGAATTACTCTGTCGAGCGTAATATAATTGCGGTATCGCCGGTTCGCGACGCCAACGGAAAAGAATGCAGTTTTTGTTAGATTCGCACACAATTGTGTCGATGTAATTACACGGGGAAAAATATTTTACTGGCAGTTACGCAGTTATATATATATATATACATATTTCTTTATTACTACCGGAGGTCGTCGGGAAGAAGAAAAAGTGTTTCTCCGCGTTTCATGTTAATGTAACGTCAAAAGCCTGAGGACGTTTTCTTTCGTAACGTAATGTTGAATTCATGATACACCATATATATTATTCTATTTGTATTTATTCTCTTTTTTAATAAATATTTATCGATAAGGTGATCGTGCAGTGTATCTCGCGCAAACTCAATTCCGTTAAATTTCATTACTTGGGAATACGTAATATAAGCGTTGGTTTTGTCTTTCTTAGGAATGCGGCCATCGTGAGGTAATATAAATACACAAAACTCTCTCTGTATCTTTGCATGTGCTTTATTACTTACGAACTTTATTCTTTTATTTTACCTTGTCCAAAGTAAACGCTCAAGTTCAAGCCAAAACGCGAAGTCAGCGTCGTCCGCTTTGCTATGTTACGTTCTCCAAACAGTTAAAAGTTATCCAGATTACATATTTGTATTATATGTACATATAACTTGTTCTCGTATAGACGTTATAAATCTGTTAATTCATCATCGTGTGTATAAAGTTTCAACTCGTGGACGTAGTTATATGTTCAGAGGTATAAATTATATACAATAATAATAGCGATGCTCCTGTAAATGGCATGATGGCGCTCCATACATAGCTGCATGCTCATCTCAGCCCACTCGTAAATCGAGCTGTCTGTTTCCATCATTGTACGTTTAATTAAAACGGCTTGCAGCGATGTGCTATCAATATCAATACAATGGTACATGATCCATGTTGTCAAGTTCCAGTTTACCCTCAGTAATCAAAATTAGTCAACTTGTCAAACGCTCTTTGAATCAATCGTGTTTACGTTCATCTTTTGGTACATGTTACACATGAACGTGTGTGTCCACTCGCTTGTTCCGTCAATCATTTGTCCTCCTGATCCAACTTGGACATACATGACCCGGTTTAAGCTCGCATTCCGGAACGAACGGAGATAAATGGAGAGTCTTATTGCAGATCGTGCCAAATCTCGTAAGAATCCTGAAGAATCTAATCCTAGCGGGTTACTCGCCTGAGCATGATGTGTCCGGAGTATCGGATCCGTTCCTCCAGGTGAAGATACTGCGCCTCCTTCGTATCCTGGGGCGCAACGATGTCGACGCATCCGAAGCTATGAACGATATTCTTGCTCAAGTCGCCACCAACACGGAAACCAGCAAAAATGTCGGTAACACGATATTGTACGAGACGGTCCTGTCGATTATGGACATCAAGTCGGAGAGCGGACTCCGAGTATTGGCGATCAACATACTGGGTAGATTTTTACTGAATAACGACAAGAATATCAGATACGTGGCATTGAACACGTTGCTGAAGACGGTTTACGTCGACACGAGCGCGGTGCAGAGGCATCGATCGACGATTCTGGTAAAATACTCAAATTACCTGGCTCTTTCTTCTCAAGATAAAATTATTCATTGCAATTTCCGGCGTATCTTAGGAATGCTTGAAAGATCCGGACGTCTCGATCAGAAGACGCGCGATGGAACTGAGCTTTGCCCTCGTGAACTCCAATAACATCAGAAACATGATGAAGGAGTTGCTCCTGTTCTTGGAGCGCGCCGATCCGGAATTCAAGGCTCAATGCAGCAGCAATATCGTGATGTCCGCCGAGAGATTTGCCCCGAACAAACGTTGGCACCTCGAGACACTGTTTAAAGTGCTCGTCGCGGTACGTACCTTCACTTCTAAATCTCAAAGCAGAAACGAGAGTTACAGTTCTTGCAATCTCTTCTGTTCTGTTTCAGGCTGGTAATTATGTGCGAGACGATGTGGTGGCATGCACGATACAGCTAATCTCGGAGACGCAGCCGCAGCAGGGTTTCGCCGTTGGCGCGTTGTGGCGCGCGTTGGAGAAGGACACGTCCGACAAGCAACCCTTGGCGCAAGTAGCCACGTGGTGCATCGGCGAATACGGCGACATGTTGTTGTACGGTCCGCCGTCGGAGGATGCTGAAACACCAATCGACGTAAGTGCGACCGTGACCACGATACCGTCAATAGAATTTTGATAATCATCTTTCTCTACAAATTTCTATTGACGATCACTCGTCCATTTTTATTTAATTGTGTGATGACTTCATAATAATCTTTTAAATTTGGTTTCATCATCAGCTGACGGAGGACGAGATCATCGACGTGTATCAGAGATTACTTTGGAATCCGCAGAACACCGTGGTTACGAAACAGTACACCTTATTGTCTCTCACGAAACTGAGCACGAGGTTCCAGAAGGGTCACGAGTTAGTATCCGTGATTTATTAAAAGACTCATTTTCGCGTTGACACGTAACCGCAGTCACGGAATGTTCTCTTATTGCAGGAAAATTCGTCAGATCATAGATACGTTTGGTAGCAATTTGCATATCGAGTTACAGCAGAGAGGTATCGAGTTCTCGCAATTATTCCGAAAGTATGACCATCTGCGGCCCGCGCTGCTCGAGAGGATGCCGCCGATGGAGACCGCGCGGCCGCAGGCTAATGGTATCATAGGTTTGGTGAATGGCGAGCCGGAACCGGAAGACGAGAAGTCTACGATACTAGAACCAGTCACGACCACATCCGATTCAGTAAGTAACATTATACGTGCTTTCTCTAATTAATTAAAAATTATTAATTATTAATTAAGTAATTTTTTATTTATGTAGTCTTATTATTTTACATATTGTATTTCATGTTTAATTATGCTTATTTTCTTCATAACTTTATAATATTATGAATAATGGCACATAAAATAATATTCTCAAGAATTCAGATGTATCTCGCGACTGGAAATTAAATTTCAAAGGATGCAAGGCACATGGGACGGTATCTTATTTTCGTTTGTGGTTTTACAGAGTGCACTTTTAGATTTACTTGGAACTACGGATGTGGGAGTGACGATGCCAGCGACGGCCGCGGCGACGGCCAGTAAACATTCGTCGCCGAGCTCGGCCGCGGTAACGCACAATAACGACTTGTTAGACTTGCTTAGCTTGGATTTGAATACGCCCACGGTCGCCACTCCCACGCTACCGCTGCAACCGCAGCCATCAGCCACGCCGATATTCAGTCCCACCAGTACCAGCAACTTCTTGGTGGATGGATTGCTCAGTACCCCTTCAGCTCAAAATGGTTCGTCGAAAAATCCGAGAAAAATATTCTACATTCAAATGTAAGTCGCATAAATCATGATGATCATGATTGTCATTGCAGAAACGCCGACTATGGTCATCCTGGATAAAGCGGGGCTCAAGATAACGTTCAAAGTAGAAAGACCGCCCGATATCCCCGATTTGTTAGTCATAAATATGCTGGCTCAAAACTCCGGAAGCACCACTTTGACCGATTTTCTGTTTCAAGCAGCAGTTCCTAGGGTTGGGCACCAATCTACATACGAATTTATACACAACAATAATCTCGTCGGACGTAAAATAAACGTATAACTTATTCGCACTCTCTTTTTCACTTGCAGACATTCCAACTACAGATGTTGCCGCCATCGAGCACCGTCATTCCGCCGTCTGGTCAAGTAACTCAAGTGCTGAGAGTCACGAATATGAATAGAGTCAGTATTCCCGCATGCTTATATACAGGGTGTCCCGGGTTTTAACCGACAAACTGCGGGAGCATATTCTACTAGTGGAAATAAGAAAAAATTCTTATATCGAGTTTGCTTAGAAATGCTTTATTACAAAGTTATAAACCAATATTGAAAAGAAATATCAGATAAGTAACAACGGAACATAGTGTAGAATTTGGAAGGTCGAAGATGTTTATGTTACGTGTATTCACATGTATTCATGTTCACTATGTTGAAACGATTCAGTATGATTGTTACTTTCACAACAGTAGCTGTTAGATTTCAATCGTCGTGTCAACTAGCAATTACTATCAGAATGCCAAAAGTGTTTTCAAATGAGGAATACACTGATATTCATTTCGTGTACGGATTCTGTGACGGAAATGCACGAGCTGCCGTACGAGAGTATCAACGTAGATTTCCTAACAGGAGAGTACCAGATAGATTTAAAGCGACGAATTACTAATTCAGTTACTGAGATGCAACAAAATTTTCAGGAATGTCGTACCGTAACAAATTCTGTACTACGTCGATGTCTAGCTTGTATCGATGTGCAAGGACAACATTTTGAAATGCGTCACTAAATCATTGCGTAGATAATTTTTATTTTTGTGAAAAAATCCGTTGTTACGTATCTCATATTTCTTTTCAATATTGGTTTATAACTTTGTAATAAAGCATTTCTAAGCAAACTCGATATAAGAATTTTTTCTTATTTCCACTAGTAGAATATGCTCCCGCAGTTTGTCGGTTAAAACCCGGGACACCCTGTATACATTCGTAAAGATACTTCGAACTTTGAGCCTCTAATCGATCTCTACGATCTTCTTTTCTCTGATCCTCAGACGCAGTTAAGGATGAGATTGCGTATATCGTATACGGGCCCAACTGGACCGGTCCTCGAACAAACGGAAGTCAATAACTTTCCGCTCTCGTCGTCGCAGTGACAAGATGTAATAGGAACCATACAGAAACCATTTGTACATATGCCTGCCTAAAGAATAATTAATCGAGTCTTGAGCAAGGACTGAGATGAAAAAGAGGGGAAGACAGTTTTCCGTTTCATCATCATCAGGAACGTGCAATCTGGCAAGACGGATACATCCAACACAAATATTTCTATCAGTTAAGCGATTGAACCCATGCGTACGCGGCACGGACAAAACATGACCCAAGTTTTATAACTTAATTATCTGGATTTGCCAAAGCAAGGACACGCGACCGTCTCGTGTCTACGTCGAGAGTCGCGTAAGACTTCGTTCGACCGTTTTTCTTTGAAAAAGTCATTTGCGAGTATTGGAAAAGTATTCTCTCGGCGCACGCTGTTGCGATTTTATTATTTATTAAGGCAAATTTTTCTGTCGCGTGTAACACGATCTTAACCGGAATCTGGGTCTTTCGAAACTGAAATTGCGTTATTCTTTTCGCGTAGCTTCGTTGCAAGGAGAAGGGAGTGCAGGGAGAAAGAACGTGAAAAATGCTTTATTCGCGTATTGCGCCGCGCTCGTATGAGAAGAAAGAAAAAAAAAGGAAGATTTGTAAATATTTTTTCTAATCAAGACACGCGAGGAGAAATCGAGGAAACACTGTACTCCGATCTCGGTCGCAGTCCCGCTGTTTTACGGCTACTAATATAGCGCGTAATATCTGACCTAGGCTAAACGGAGATTGTAGGAAAAAAAATGAGTGAGAGGGAAGGCAACAGATACATCAGACCGCATAAACGCGTCACATTTGAGAGAGGGACGGGACGGGGACCGGTTCCCGTCGAGCTCGAAAGTGACGTCGCTGCCCCAATGGAATCATCGAACGAGAAGGCGTTCACAATAATTCTCACTGTAATAAATCGATCTTTTCTACCGTAGACGTTTGTAAGATACCGCGGATGATACTCGCGCGATCGTCTTGTAAATATTAGATAATCGCAGTGACACGAGCGGAGGCGAGAAAAAATTCTTACGAGACGGAGAGAAAATGGGAAAGAAAAAGAAAAACGAGAACGCGCGAAACGGGAGTCCTCCGTATGTGTACGCGATAGAGCTGTCAACGAGCACGATGATATCCACGTTTTCGTCTTCGAGGGATGATATCAGTTTGGGGGGAAGTACACACACACACACACACACACATACATAACACGCTACTGATGCACACCCGTGCTGATGCCTGTGATGCACGAGTGTGTTACGTACGTAGCACGATTACACAATTTCGAATTCGTATTCAGAGTACAGAGTAACATTGGAGGGCTGAATTCTGGTTGTCATGTTGTCTGTCGCGCTTAATTGTATTGCACACGTTGAATCGCATCCGATTGTTATTACGAGAGATGATCGGCGATGCGTTATCGAGTGATTGAAACATCCCTCTCGTCTTCGAATGATATTAATCCAGGCGAGGCGTCGTCGTCCCGACGACGACGTCGTTTCGCCTCAGTTGCATAATTTTATCGAGTTAGGTTTAATGGAAAGGAGTATGGAAAATTGTAAAAATGTTGTGGTACAAAACCAATCGTTATGAAACTTGACAAAAACTTAGTATGAGGTAAAATATGAATTTTAGTCGACAAAGCTGCAGTATTTGTGAGGAGCCATTCACGAACAATGTTATTTTATTGCCAAAATTAGATTATATAAGTGGTAAATGGCACTGCCGCCACACGATTCACTGGACACATTTTCTGCTTTTTGACCAGGATCCACTCATGTAGCCGGTCGATTTTAGTTAGATTTCTTCATATTTTACCTCATACTAAGTTTGTGTCAAGTTTCATAACGATTGGTTTTGTACCACAACATTTTTACAATTTTCCATACTCCTTTCGCGTTACACGATAATACGAATGAGCGTAGTTAATCTTCTTATGTGGAAAAATGAAAATTGCTGTACGGCGAAGAACGGGAAAGCGAAACGAATTGCAAACGTTTTTTTAAGATCGACTTCACGTAGCCTAATCCTGTGTCACCGCGTTTTTACGAAAGTCAGAATCGCGTAAAGAGAGTCCAAGGATAATTATGTATACGTTGACAACACACAGTGTACTCTTTGAGTTATCGTTTGCGTTGAAGGAAGCTTTCGCGATACGCTAACGTAAAATTAACAGCGAAGTAACAGATTTACGTGTATCCCCGTTAGCTTTTACCGCCCGATTTCTGAATCCTAACTTTGTTATACGCAATTCGAACTGCTTACTGTCCAAGCCAGCGCTCGGACGTAACGATACATGTTTCAAACGGCAAAGAGAGGCGCGTATACGAGTATGAATCGTTCGTTTCTGACGCAACGTTCGTACGGTTTTGCACTTGCTTTCGCTCGAATCTTTTCACGCGTGTAGTCCACGACGGACGGGCGAGAGATGTGACGAGAGTTCCATGATAGGTGATGCAGTTTAGGAGAGGCATAGGGCACGCCGGGAACAATAGATTTGGCAAAGCAGCAGGTCGATCCAGATGTCTATTTTCTCTAGACTTTCCTACGAATTATTAGGTTTAAAGGGAGAACGGACACGCTGTTGTACTTAATTATTTAATTCGCTCCGACATGTGAACAGCATTGTAGCGCGGTATTATGTAAGTGTAGATGTATGTATATACCATAAAAAGCTCACTCCAGGAGCAGCGTCGTTCCGACACTCTTCTCCTCGATTCGAGTCGCGTGCAACCCTTGATTTCTGTCCGGACATTCTTTGTACAACTTTTCGATTAGATTCACAATTGATTGGGTGTGCATATATATATATATGTGTGTGTGTATATATACACTCAATCATATATACATAACTGTGCATTTTAGCTCCGTCCCTTATATGTTGTGCGAGATGCGAACGCGCGCGCGCGCGGGAGAGAGAGAGAGAGAAAGGTGTGGGAGTATATATAAAAAATAGAACAGGTGGGTGTGCGTTTCTCTGAGTGGCCTTGTCCTTAAAGTCTGTGACACAGCGCGTCAGCCCTTCAGTGGGGGTTTTGCTCTGCCTACTTGTTCTGAATATATTATATATTAGTTTTATAAACATACTTATATTATAAATATATATATATTATATATATATACATACACGAGGATATTGATTAATGATAAAACTGCTGTATATATACTTTCTAGCGAATCGAGGTGTGAAAATAAAATGTATTTTTATTCCACTACGTTTTTTTAGAATATATGCACGCATTAAGCCATCTTCGTGAAGCCGCGAGGCGATCACTCGAAGTCACGTTCACCGATTGCGATATTAATATCTCCAAATTAATTTCCGGTCTTGATCCTCAAGGAACGACTTGGAGATCGAGCCAAGAAATTTCAGTCGAGTGTCTTATTGAGCAACTGTCTCAAACACGTTGATATCCGGGGGTATACACGCCTTTATTACAAATACATATTTCGCAGTAGATTTATTATCACATATTATTACTGTTGTTGCTCAGGATTGTGCTCCATGGGATTGCAAGACGCCTTGCTGCCAACGTGATTGAACAATCGATCCTTGATTATCTGCGCCATCAAACCGTGAATGACTTCGATGGTGGTCTTACAACTGTCTCTAGTCGCCTTTATTAGCTTCTCCACCGTGCTGCGATCGTGAGGATCCGTGCCACCCAGGACGAAACCCCTACCTAATGCCAGCTCCGACTGTTCCAGTTTATCTGACAGGTCAAAGATCTGGCCCGTGGTGTAGTCCGCGTTCGTCAACAGGCTGGAAGAGCTGAGGGTGTTCACCCAGTACTTGTTCCACAGTGAATCGAGCAACCGTCTGTCCAAGGATGACTTGAAATAAGACACTTCCAGCGAGTAATATTGCTTGCAGTGAACGCCGAAGTCCTCAATTTTGTTCAGCGGTATCGTTTGGTATTCTGACGGCTCCTCGTTCGCCGGTTTGTATCCCTGCAACGATTTACCATGATTTTCCGCAATGAAGATACGAACTCGGTGTCGCGCGAAATAATTTCAAATGTAAATATCAAATAAATATCTTTTTATTATATTATACTTTTATATATTTTATATAATTATACTTTATTTTATTTTTATATAAAAAAATATCTTTTTATTTTTTTCTCTTAGCACGATTGGTATCACAGTGCAGAATGTACCTTGGGGTAAGTTCTGAAGGCTCCTAAGCAGACCTTGCCAGCAGAGATGGTTCTCACGGGATCGATGACGATAGCGACGAACGGTTCTTGAAAGTTCTGATTAAGCATCTGAGTAGATACGTCGATACCAGACAACCAACATCCGTATCCAGGATGGCTGTGATACCAGCCGATCGCGTTCTCCTGCCTACCGACCTGAAAGAACCGATCATGACAGCGCAGGATTACGCTAGTGCTCTCTCAAACAAATTTTTGTACAAATACTTACTTGTTTAGCTGCTTCTATGTAGGCTGTCATGTATTCGTATGCCTGGGCCTGAGCATTTACTCTGGTTTCCGTCCCTTCGACCGGCAGAGCAAAGGAATCCATCACGATCATCGTGTTCGCCGCTACCTTGCCAAGTAACAGTCCCATTACCTCCAGCGTCCCACCGGATCGCGCGTGCATTACCATTTTTAACAGAGCTAGCGCAGATATCTTTATATCCTTGAAGAAGTGTGGGCTGCAAGCAGAAAGACGAGAGAATAAAACACACCTGGCATATTTTTAAGTACTCGTACACGTGTGCATCATCAATATCTTTACTCTTTTTCCCACGGTTTGGCAGTTAAAATGTCCTGCTGTTCTTTCCTATCGTATCTGTAAATCTCGTCCATGGTGCTGATCGCCTCAATATTATTTGACAGCTCCCACGTCTTCTGCGCGATGGTGCTTTGGTCAGTCGAGGTACTAGCCATTCCGCTCTAAAAAATAAAAATTATAATGGTAATAAAAATATCAGGAAATAAATAATATCGGTTATTAATAATGTTTATTGCATGACGAAGACGCATGAGCTACCGATGTAATAATATCGATCCTAAAGCGAGTAAATAAAGCGAGATGCTTACATATATTACAATATTTCGCTGGACAAAGGTTCTGCCGTGTTATGACAGATCGTCCTTAGGCAAACATAAACCGCTCTTCTTTTCTCTAGCCTATCACAAGACAGATTATATAGTATCTGCAATCTGTTTCAAATTATGTCATACAATTCTTCCAGTCTGTACTCTTTAATGAGCTCTTCTTTTATCGAGAACTCGTACTATTTCACTCGCTTTTCGTGAAACGGGAAACCGCTCTCGGTCGTTTACTTAGTTTACTATAGTCGCACTTCTTCATCTTTTATTCCGTGGAGGAGTAGTAGACAGTGGAGGCTCGTAGCGGAAATGTTTGGACTTAATTTGAAATTTTCGCTCGTTGCACGAGGCAGTGGCGGCATCTATCGGAGTCTCCCGAGAGCAATTAAAGAGCGAAGTCGCGTGCGCCTGAATGTCTTCGACCAATGTCTGTTTTAAAGTAGTACAACTTACAGCAGAGAGAAACCTGAGAGCGGCCACCAGCCTCCACGGGCACATTTCCTGACGTTTGACGCGCCGCCTGACAAAGTGGACGTGAACTAGTTCGTTACGCTCGGTAATGATACATGATTCGTGTCCAAACTATTCATAAGGAAGCTTTCCCATGTAAACTCTACTTTCGAACGAGTCATAGTGCGTTCGAAAGGGAAGGTAAAAATATTAATGTCGTGTTCGAGGGTTTGGGTGTATGAGCCTTGGTTTCGGAGAAATTTACATCTAAAAGTGAGCATTTTCTAGCGGTACGGAAAGTATCATGAATAGCTACAATTTGGCGTAAAGCGCGGTGATCCAGTGGCTAAGCGCGAGACTCGTATTTTGCCATCCGTGCAAGTTGGGTTCGAGACCGAGTTGTGATAATTTTTTTTCTTCGGATTTTTGTTTCTTTGTGTTTGCATTATATTTTTTTATTATGTAAATAATAAATTATTATGTAAATAATGATTTATTATGTTTTATTATATTTTAGAGGTATACGTATATGTATGATGAGACATAAACATATACATTTAACATTTGTAAACTTTTTATTTATTTATATAGTTTGTATACTGTCGAGTGTTTATTTATTATAAAATTCTGACTCATTAAAAAAAGTGTCACAACCTCTGTGCCTATGACTGTACAGTGTTGCGGATGAAAATTTATATAAAAGCATTTGTGTTTTTTATGCTTTTATATAAATGTTCCATCCGCAACACTGTACAGTTATGTCAGAATTTTATAATAAATAAACACTCGACAGTATACAAACTATATAAATAAATAAAAAGTTTACAACTGTTAAATGTATATGTTTATGTCTCATTATATACGTATACCTCCAAAATATAATAAAACATAATAAATCATTATTTACATAATAAAAAAATATAATGCAAACACAAAGAAACAAAAATCCGAAGAAAAAAAATTATCACAACTCGGTCTCGAACCCAACTTGCGCGGATGGCAAAATAGGAGTCTCGCGCTTAGCCACTGGACTACCGCGCTTCGCGCCGAGTTGTAGCTATTCATGGTATGTACTTTCCGTACCGCTGGAAAATGCTCTCTTGTATCATTACCGAGCGTAACGAACTAGTTCACGTCCACTTTGTCAGGCGGCGCCAAACGTCAGGAGGCTGGTGGCCGCTCTCAGGTTTCTCTCTGCTCACAGATAGTAGAGGAGCTTTTTATTTTCTAGTATGACTAATGTATTGGACAATCCTTTTATTTGCAGATAACACTACGCCACCACAAATCGCACAAATTATTATAATCAGGTAACGCGATCCCACACGGTGAGATAATTCATTTTTCTACAACACGATTCAGCATAAAAATATCGAGAAATGAGCAGCAGTCATAACCTCTCAACGGACGACGCAACCTCTAGACGAGCATTATCTAATTTCTCTCGCGCGTCTCGGGACGTCTCGGTCAGTCAACTTTCCCGCTTTTCCGGGCAGGAGCGTCCGAAGTACGCCCGCTTCCGGGAAAGCGGGTGGTTCATTGGTCGCCCGCGATCGCGCCTCCTCGCGCACAAAGGGCAAGCGCGTTGCCGTGTTTTGCACTACGCGCACGAGAGCCACTTAGCGTGCTTGGCGTCGGATCACCGTGGCGACGGCGGAGACGCAACAACGCCACGAGCGAGTGAGCACTTTGCACGTTGCGTGCGAACGGAATAGCCGCTCGCCGTATTTACAGCTATTTATAACGCGCGTGGCGCGATGGGCTGGGTGTTCGCCTGTTTCCGATATTGTCTCATCACCGGTGTGATCCTACTCGGCGTAAGTTTCATCATTTGCCACTCGTCGCGATCGAACGATCCTCCCCTCGCGATCATCGGCGATGACGATCGCGGGGGCGGCATGCGTCGACCTAATTGCACGAAGCGGATCGAAAAACGGCTCTTGTAACGCGAGCGTTGTTCGCGAGGTGATCTTCGTCGTGATCCGCTGCTCGACGTGATCCATCACGACCCATCGTGATCGATCGCGCAGCTGCAACTGCTCAGGAGATCGCGGCTACCTACGGTTCAGGGGGCACGGTAATGGTGTGTTGACACTGTGCGTTTCTCCTGGCAGCGAGAAACTGTGCATCGCCGTCGACGATTGTTCGGGTAAATTAATCAAATTCGGAGCAAAAAAAATTAAGTTACTGGATCGTGGAACGCGTAAGCGAGTGATCTGGTTTGAAAATGCCGCCGCGTTTGCAGTTTTTCGCGAAAAACGAACGCGTCGTTTTTTCACGATCAATTTGCGCTGCGTTCGATATTCTCACTGCAAGTACTGAAAATCTATAGCTCACGTCGCGTGTACTGTAGTTTTTTTAGTACTTGCAGTGGACGTCGGAACACAGCCTTGATATCGATATGTAAAGAAATTTAATTTTAAAGAATTACAGTCGCACCTGAGCAGTACGCGATTTTTCTACAGAATTTTCGACAGAAATATTTAATATGCAAATTATTAGAAAATAATTATCGATACAAAATTTAGACGTGTAATTCTCGCTTTATACGAGACGATTTTCGATGTAGATCACACGGATTGCACCGCCTGCGAGTCTCTGGCTTGCACTGTTTTGTCCTTGCGCACAAGGAAAATCTAGTACATAGTCTACAGTTCTGCAGGGCTTGCTCTACGTTGTATGCACCGATCAATGAAAGATAATGACAGTTGAAGTCGACATTATAGCAATTGCGAGGTGACCCCAATTAGCGCTTTATTCCGTTACAATTGTAAGAACGTCGCTGAGGCAGCGCGACGATTTCGCGGTGATATCATCAGCGATATTCTCGATTTTCGTCTCTTCAGATCGATAATTTCAAATGTAGATGTTACTTTGATTCCGACGGGGCGCAATGAAAATATGTTTACCCCGAAACACGCGCGTCGAGATTAGAATCGAAATCGCGGTAAGATAACTTAGCGATAAGCTGCGTGTAATCGCTAAGTTATGCCGATCTTTATCGTTAATTTTAGCTCACGCGAAGAAATTCTCTCGGGATAGCGATAGCGAAGTGTGTGCACAGTTCGTAATTTTAATCGAGCCCTGCGAGGCACCTCGCATTTCCCGCATAAGATTTCCTCTTCTTTTGACTCGCGATGCTTCGCGTTACCGATAACGCCGCGGCGTTGCTAACGCGACGGTGTGAAAGAAAGGCTGAAGTAGAGAAATCACTTTTTATCTCGAAATCTATTTTCGCACATGATTATACGTGATTATATCGCAATGTTCCGAAGGTCGGATACCTTTGCTAGCCATCGTGATGGTGAAGATAGCCATACACGAGTATCGGCAACCGTTGATCGTAATCTTCGCTCTCTGGGAATTCTATCAGCGATCGTTTTCATCTGACTAATAATATAATATAAAAAAATTTTGTATTAATAAAACAAATGCTAATTATAATTCCACGGAAATCGGCGGAAATCCACGCCGAGAGAGCACACCCGCGAAGATCGCGTTCCCGTTCTGTTGCAGATCTCCGGGGCGATCGTGAGCGTGTTCTCCGGGTACTTCATCTACCAGCTGTACGAGTATGCGCCGCTCACACCCTGGAACGTGTGCGGCCCGTCCGCCACTCTGCTGGCAGTCGGGGTCGTCACCTGCGTGATCGGCTGGGTCGCCTGGCAATTCATGTCTTTCTCCAACCGAGCCCAAGTCATCACCGTAAGCCGATTTCCTAAACGATCTCTCACTGAATGATAATTAATTGATCTTTCAATGATTGAATATGATTCATTCGTTCCTATTCAGTTTGTGATCACGCTGGGGACCATCGCGCTCATCGAAACCAGCATCGGAGTCTGGGCCTTGGTGCGACACGAGCAGATAGACGCCCTGCCACTGATGCGACATGAGATCCTGAACCGCGCGAAGGCAGAGGACAAGCCGGTTTGGGACCGCATGCAGTCTACGGTAAACTACGTTGCACCCTTCTCTCCCCCACATGTTTCAACATATCATTTTACATTTATTAAATTACAGTTACAATGCTGCGGAATAGACGGTCCTGCCGACTACCGCGGCATAGATGCGATCCCTTGGGCCTGCTGCAACACGAATCTGATGAGCGTTAACAATACCGTGGGTGCCTGTCCTCACATCTACAAGCGAGGCTGTCAACACGTCGTGCTGACTCGGACGAAAACGATCCTCCTTCGCCTTTTCCTGATCGCTCTGTGCTCCGTGCTGCTGCTGGTACGTGGCAGATCTCGCCCTTCCGGTCCCATTGCGATCCGATCGATCGAACACGCGTTAACTCACTGACCGGTTACAGATTTCCTTCATAGCGTTAACGACTTGCTACGCTAGAATCTACAAGGACCGGGCGGACAGGAGGGCGCATTCGGAGATGGAACGCATGTCCGCGCAAGATGCAAGAGACCCAGAAACGAAGGACAGCCTCCTGGCACGCCAGTCGTCGTATCCGAACAAGCCTAACGATTCCTAGTCAACGCGAGACGAACGAACTGCGAGCGACGGAGATGAGTGTCACGTTTAAGAGCGTCGCGTCGTCACTGTGATACGTGAGATAGGTGCCTGCAGAAGTGCGTAGGATCACAATAATAGATTGAGGACAACGAATCGATTCGAAATGATAAGAGAAGGAAGGTGGCCCTAATATCATCGTACGAACGTTTGCAAGCACCTAATGCAAATTCGCACAGCGACATAATATTTAACGGTATACGCGGACGATATATTGATGTGATTTTACTATACAAAAAATGTCTCGAAAAGATTTCAATCGTTTTTTACGAATTTCAACCGGAATTTTTAGGAGATATAGAAGGACGTTTTTTTTCCGTTACAAGCTCAATCGTGAACGTATTGAATTCTTGGTGAACTTCAATTGAGATTTTTCAGTCAACGTCCGTTGATTCTTTCGCATATTTACAAGCAGTGGGATATTTTATTTCTCCTTTACAATGAAATTGAATCTAGGAAAAATGTTTATTCTGGAATCACCATTGAAAAAAGAAAGAAAAAAAAGTTTTGAGAATATTTTGTGACGTAGAGATTTTACTTGGACGTTCTAAAGGAAAGAATGAAAAAAACGTATTTTTGGGAGGTTTACTAAAACCGTTTACACTTTACTGCCATTTTTCATGTGTTGTCAATTTGTATGTCGTTTTCTACGGAATTTCTATCGTGCTACTGTTGCAATATTTTTTGTGTTCCTAGCAACGCCGAAAGTTACGGTTTCGTTGACGAGTTATTATCGCTTCATCGTAATGAGTATTATAATATATAAAAGCAATTGACGTTTCTATTCTCGAGGCTTTTCGTGATCTAGTGCGTACTTAAGACACCTTTCTACACGATTATTATAATAATCATAGTCATTAAATAGCGTAAAGCGTACAGTGCAATACTTCGCACGTTCAGCTCGTTAGTAACGATGTATTAGTGTGGACACTCGGTATGCGTCACTCTCATATCTTGCATTATCTGAAAACACTCCAGATTAGACTAGACCTGCAACGCAGGTTGGAACGCGTATGACTCTGCGTTCGTAGTAAACCGGGGAGGATTAGCGCATTCTTTAACGCGAATGCAACTTTTATGCGTGTACCTTCTTTTCTCTAAGCCGTATTCGCTTTTCCTCACGACAATCTCCTATTGTCGTTACTCTCTCTCTCTCAGTGTCATGCATCAGTGCAAAGTGTTTTGCAATTTTTCTGGACATCTACATTGTATTGTATTGTATGCTCACGATAACGTACCGTACTGAAACAAATTTTGTACAAAGTACGTAGATGTAGCTTCGATTCTCATGGATGTGTAATTTTTCTTACGAACGGATGTATTTAAATAAAACCTTAATATCTGACATTATTTTTTTTATTGGTTATTATATTACCCCAGTAAGCAAAATGTGTGCAATCTGCCAGCAGATTGGCAACAGATTACTGCAGAAGTTGATAGCGAATTGGCATCCGTTATGTCCGCATTAGGATAGTGATCTGCCAGCAGAGCCTGCTAACAGACTGACAGCGGATTGGCGGCAGAAACCGAGCAGGATCTGTCAACATCTGACGGCAGATTGACGGCAGAAACCGAACAGAATCTGCAGCTTTTGGCCATTCATATTTACGATATATTAAAGCATGTGTTTACTTTTAACACACTATAAATTGCCATTTTATATTACCATGTGTTAAAAGAACGCATTTGTTTGTTAAATTAAAGTACATTTGGCTTGATGTGTCTCTCTGACAGTTCGTTGCATAATCTCTCTCTTATTGTTAATTTATTCTAATCCGAAGTCCGAATTTTGCTTTCGAACTTCAGATTGCTCGTGGCGTGCGTGAACTACATGGACGTTGTCCATGGGAGCCTCTGTGCCGCAAGTGCAAAAATTTTCAGAAAAATTAATATTATCGTGCCAAGGCGCGTATATTAACTTATATAACTGTTAGGCTAAATCCTAACATCGAGTAAGAACTCGACGCGTGCACCGCATAGCGGTGCGGAGCGAAAACACATATTCATAGCCGTGTAAATTTGAATACTGTCAAAAGCTGCAGATCCTGTTCGGTTTCTGCTGCCAATCTGCTGTTAGATTCCGCGCGCGCAGATCTTGCTCGGTTTCCGCTGCCAATCTGCCGTTAGATTCCGCGTGCGCAAATCTTGCTCGGTTTCTGTCGACAATCCGACTTCAAGCCATGTTTGCAGATTCTGCTCGGTTTCTGCCGCCAATCTGTTCTTAGATTTTGTGAGCAAGCTCCGTTACATTTCTGGCACCAATTTGTCGAATTAATCGTTAATAACAACTTCTGTATCAAATTTGTTGTCTTTTTGGCTGGCAATAGTTGATAGCAGATAGTTAGCATCATCTGCTTTCGGCAGACTTGGCTATCTGGGTTACTATTTATACGCGAGTAACGTTATCACGTTTCGCGAGACGTATTGTTTATACAATATATGAACAATTTATTTTTATACCTTGCCGAAACTTACAAAACACGCTTACAGTACTCCGCACGGCGCCTGACGTGGCCCGACGGGGCCGGCCTGCCCGCTCTGACGCAATTGTTTAGCCGCGCGTCGGTTTACCGCGAATCCCGTCCGCGACTCGGCTATCATCGGCCGTAGTCGCGCGTGGTCGGGCTGGCGCCGCGCGAGACGCCGCTTGAATGGAATTCATTCGAAGTCGGACCGTTGGTTGATCGCGTCGCGTCGCGGCCAGCCTGTTTTCGTCCCGAACGGTTTCATCGAGGCTCACCGCAGCGTCTTCGCAGCAGTGCGAGATAGTGACTGCCCAGCTGCTGGACCAATAATCGACCAAGATGGGGTGCGGAATGGGAGTAATCAAGTACCTGCTCTTCATATTTAACTTCATCTTCGTGGTAAGCATGTCGGAATTACTGTATTGTATGTACACGCGCGGCGTGTTTGTGTGTGTGTGTGTGTGTGTGATATGTGTGGGGCTGTGTAATGCCGGCGCCATTACGCCGATATCCTTGTATGTATCGCCTGGAGCGTCGCACATTGTGCGCACCATCCAGCACGATTATTTATATTCGTTATCGCCGGTTGGAAACAGCGTGAAGGTAGCTACGTTTCAGACTGAAAAGTCGGCTGCCTCGAAACTTCTTGGAACTTCGTTGCCTATCTACGTTGTTCAGCTTTCTTAATACCCGTCCCCGCGGTCGGAATTACGCCGCCCGGTGGCGTAAGAGTGGCTTTCAAGTCCTCCATCCACGGCTGACGACCGGTCGCGGCCGCCGCAAATATAGCACGCGGATGGGCGTCTCTCGCTAGTACCCTCACTTTTATATCGTTATCACTCCGTTTTATTTTCCCGCTTAGCGACACGATCGCGTCCGCTGACGCTACGCGGAAAACCGGCGAAAATCCAGCGAGCGTTTCCTCGTAGAATTTGCTTGCTCGCGGGCGCGTTCCGTGAAATTCACGGTTGTGCTCAATCGCGCGCGCGCGCACGAACACACACACACAATCTTCGTCCTTGGGATTTGTAGGCTTGATTGCGTCCGTGATTGCGTGCGTGACCGTTGCAATTTTTGCTCTCTTTTTCTCTCTCACTCTCTCTCTCTCTCTCTCTTGAAGAGAATTATTGTAGTATTTAAACGCTTCCTCCGCGATCTCGCGCGGCAGATAAGATCTCGGTGCCGTTCGTTGTGTTGCACGCCACTTGCGGAATAATTGCGGCGGCAGGTTGAGATCCCGCGCGTCTCTTCGTGCTCGCGTCAAAGGTTAAGTTGAAGGTCGAGAGCCTTGCTCGAGGAATGCACGGGACAAACACCTGTGCAATTAATTCTAATAACCGTATTAATTTCTGGTAGATCAAAGATACTTGACGCTCTTTGTTGAGTCAGAGGAAGGAGAATAATGGGACAAACGCGCGACCATGGCCGCTTCCTAGTCTTTTCTTTTTTTAACCCTTCGTGGTCACACTTCTAGAAAATCGCGTAATGGTCACATGGGGTCCAATAGACCCCACCAACTTTAAATGGTTGCCGTGTTTACACTATTCATTCAATTTGAATTACAAAATTACATAATAAATTTGAAAGCTTGTATAACAAGGAGAAATAGGCTTTTTATGCAAATTTTAATTGTAACATAACTAAAAACATTCACGAATTTAGAAATCGTGAAAAACCGAGTTTTTCACTAAAAAAATTATAACTTTTTAAATTTTTATTATTTTGCGATACAAATTTAGGGTCATATTGTGGAAATGTAATACTTTAATTTAAAAAATAGTGTTATACTGCACGTTTCAAAAAAGGTATTTATTTTCAGACTTAAAGTGGATCATTTTCGAGATAAATGAAATCTACAATTATGGAAAAATAAGTGTACCCAGATAGCAGAGAGAGTTCAAAAAGAATTCATTTGTCATGTCACCAATTCTGAGTTCATTTTCAGATGCAAAAAGAGTTCTTAGAATTCTTTTGAATTCTTTTTGCATCTGAAAATGAACTCAGAATTGGTGACATACAAGTGAATTCTTTTTGAACTCTCTCTGCTATCTGGGTATTTATATAACATAGAACATTATTATTATTACAAGTATTGTTAATAATTATTTGTATTTTCAATGTCACTCAACAACGAATTTTGAAACTCACGACTCCGTAAATCATATGCCATCTATAAGTGTAAATAAATGCTTATAACCTTTGTAGAAAAAAATGACTCGGTCTTTAAACTTGCACTTACGTTTTTCCACAGATAATATGTGCGAAAATCACAAAAACAAAATTTTCCAAATTTTTGATACCAAATTATAAGTTGGTCACACAGGGGGTCCGGAAGACCCCAGCACGCGGGAAGTGTTATTTGAATAATTGCTATTTCTATACTAGTGCGCTGCGGGCGATACCTAGTATTAGAACGGAAAAAGAGTACTTGAAGCTACCGGTAAATGGCAGTAAAAAGTTAATTTTCAATTTAGAACAGAAAGATACAAAGCCTTAAACTTTCGTCGGGGTCTTTTGGACCCCGAGCTGTTTCGTCGTTTTTGTTGTTGTACGAAGGCGATCAGGTTTCGTATAGTTCATGGCTCCACGCTCGTATGATTCTTAGCTTCATTCTTAAGACGATAATGTGCCTAACGACTCCGCGTATATTAATTTTGTTAAAAACCTACGCACGGACTTCCCGATCGAGCTAGTAATTGTAATTAATGTATATAGAATGTAAAAAATAATTAAACAGTTGCAAACTATGTAAGAAGTGTAATTCTAATTCGTGCGATAATGTCAATTGATCCTGGACGTATGTCGGGCGTGCAGGCGTGATCACATTGATGAGTCAGTTTTTAGTATGTACATTGTCTTTGTAATATTGTACGTCCTCACCGATACTGACTCATACCGATAAGAAAAATGGCCAAGGTTAACAATCAAAGCCGTGTAACCGTCACAGGTTAACAGGTGCTTCGAGTTAACAGATTCAACATGATCACCCGATGACTCCGATTGTACTCTCGGCTTTTTCAGAGTCCGAGGGTTCTGCGACAGTATTAAAAATACGCGCCTGGAAAATCCCTGAAATTTATCACGAGAACGGACATTCAGATGTGTAACCCGTAATCGATCCCTCGATCGCTCCTCGGTAATCGATCCATGCTCGAGCGTTATCAGTAAAAGTCACGGAGATAAATAATCACGTCGTTATGTCAACACGTAGCGTGCTCCGAAAAAATACACACACACACACACACACACGTCTCTGAGAAAGAGAAATAATCTCAGGACGAGCGAATCGTTCGTATTCGCGCGCAGATTAATTGTTCTCCATTTTTGACGGAAACCGGTGACCAGAAGTCGATTGCTACTTTGATAAAATATTACCTATAGGTAAGCTAGATACACTATCTTAAAAGCGGATTAATGTTGCTGTTTCGTGCGCAGTCTTGACATGGTTTCTGTATCTGATGTAGCATTCGCGTATCCATCGTGTATCGGCGATAGGCGGACGATCGTTTAGGGTAGAGTCCGAACCTACGGACCTATACACCTATACCTACACCTATACACAAGGTGGTTAAAATTAGCAGGAACGCAGCGCGGGCGATCTTGTTGCTCGGCTGTGTAACTTGCAGTGACGTGTATACTGCAACGCGAATGGACGTGAAGAAAAACATCTCGTCGCGGGATAGTTTCTTATCGCGGCAAGAGAAGAGAAGAATTTTGTTTCATGTCGATCGCGTGAAAACTTTTCCACGAATTGGCAAAGAGAGAGAGAGAGAGAAAGAGAAATCGATCGAACTATGTGGCGAGAATAATCAATCGCCGTCCGCATCACCCGTCACCTACACTTAACGAGCACATTGATTTTTTGGTCACTTTTTGCCATTATTACTGTAGCTAATGAAATTTCCAGCTAAACGAAAATTGATTGAATTTTTTGTGAAACACGAACAAAAAAACAAATTGCAGATATTGCTGTGCAAATAAACTGTGTCCTTTTTAGTTATATTCATCAAATTTTATTATTCAACATGAAACATATCGATGTTTTATTCAAGATATTCGTTACGTGTGGTATTTCTTTTTAAATGCTAAATTACTATTAAAAGAATATTAGAAAAAAGTAGACACGTGGACGAGAAACATATTGAGTAGCGAGTAACTGGGTCAAGCACTTTCCGTGTTTTCTCCATTTTCCTTTCCACATTTGAGAAATTCAAGCTGTCCTCGAGAGAATATGGGTCGCGTTTTCTGTATCTTGTTTTCGAAGTTATTGCAGATCCGTTTGCGGCAATCTTGGACCCGCTCGCGAACCTACCTTGAGAAAATTGAATTGTACAAGGTTGCCGGAGAAAGACAGTCGTCGTTCTACAGATATCCTTGAGAGAGAATGATCTTGCCCATCTCTCAGAGACTCGTTCTTGCGAATTACTCCCTGAAAGTGCATGATTTTATTACCATTGTCGTAAAACATAGCGACTTTGTTTAATGTGTCAGTTAATTATAGTCGCTCGTGAAGAGGTAAATAGTGGTATTATATTGCAATGAGATGCAAATATTGGGTCGTCCGGAAAGTTCGTGCCGATTTTTAATAGATGGCGTTGGAACATGTCTGAATATATCAATGTTATTGAAAACATACGATTTATATGCTTAAAGGTGACATTTCAACGCATCTTTAGGAAAAAAGTTGTTTCAGATAAATTGATTCGTGTCAGTTTTGTACTCTTTTGAAGATGGAAGAAAACAAAGAACATTTTAGACACTTGATGCTTTTCTATTACCGGAAAGGCAAAAATGCCTCACAAGCAACAAATTCGATATGTTCTGTTTACGGAGAAGGCGCTTTAGCTGAAAGAACCGTACGTAAGTGGTTCGCTAAGTTTAGAGCTGGTGATTTTAACCTTAAAGACCAAGAACGCTCGGGCAGACCTCTACTACTGATGATGACCAAATCAAGACACTGATCGAGAATAACCCGCGCTACACGACACATGAATTAGCAGAGATACTGAAAATATCGAAAACCACTGTCCACGATCATGTAGTGAAGCTTGGTTACGTAAGTCGCTATGATGTATGGGTTCCGCATAATTTGGCCGAAAAAATTTAATGGATCGCATTTCCATCTGCGACTCGCTGTACAAGCGCAACGCAAACGTACCATTTTTGAAGCAATTAGTGACGGGTGACGAAAAATGGATCATTTACAACAATGTAGAACGAAAAAGATCCTGGGGTAAGCGAAATGAACCAGCATTAACCACTCCGAAAGCCGGCCTTCATCCAAAAAAAGTCATGCTCTGCGTCTGGTGGGATTGGAAAGGAATCCTATATTATGAGCTCCTACCACACAACCAAACGATAAATGCAGATAAGTACTGCTCGCAACTGGACGAATTAAAGACAGCGATTCAGGAAAAACGTCCAGAATTAGCTAATAGGAAGGGCGTCGTGTTCCATCAGGACAATGCCAGACCTCATGTTTCTTTGACTACCCGACAAAAATTGTTGGAGTTTGGCTGGGATGTGCTACCTCACCCACCGTATTCACCAGACATTGCACCTTCAGACTTTCACTTATTTAGGTCTTTGCAAAATTCTCTTAGCGGCAAGAACTTCAACTCTTTGATCGACATAAAAAACCACCTTGAGGAGTTTTTCGCCGAGAAACCTAAGAAGTTCTGGGAGAATGGAATCTTCCAGTTGCGTGAAAGATGGACAAAGGTTGTGAAACAAAACGGTGCATACATAAGTCAATAAATATTTATCGACATAAAAAAATGTTGCCTTTGAATTTTCCTTCAAAATCGGTACGAACTTTCCGGACGACCCAATAGTATAGATAGATAGAATTACTCACAATATTTGTCTTGTTTTTTGTTTTAATGCTTTGTTTGACATTAATCTCATTTTATTATTCAAGTGACAGAAAGCAATTAGATAACGCGTGCATAATTTACGTACAAAAAGTACCCGTCATTGTAACGTAATATATCGTTGTCATTAAATTATAGATTAATTTTAATTAAGTAGCTTTTAACCTAATTAAGAGTATTCGAAAGCAATTTTGTTAACACATAAAAGATATCCTTCGATATTCTAGCGTGAATCATCAAGCATTTTCACTTTTACTCTGATAATAAAATTCTTCGTTGTATTTTCAAGATATACTATTTTTTTAAATTGCAGCAATCGTATCTCGAATAGAGGAGCACGTTAGCAATAAAGAGGCAGCGAATTCCCGTACATATTTCACATAATTGCACTAAAGTGACTGTATCAGCTTAATGAACGTATACTTATTTTAGCGATAAAAATTGCGCACACGTAACAACATGCGAGTTTCCGTTCTTGGCGGATAAATAACATTCGCAAAATAACGAGAAGCACAATATACAATGGTTCATTATTCGTTGCAATTGTTATTTGCAGACAATTGCATCGACTTTTTGAATATTTCTTCATCGAGAATTGCGATGAAAGGCGTTGCTTCCGTTATCACTTATCTCGTGATTTTCTTGACTCATTACGCAACATTTTCTGCAACGTGATTACACACTGGGTGTGCTCAGAAAAGCTGACGCACTCGTTTCTAAAGTGATTTACGAGTGATTTTACTTGAGCGGAAATTTTACTTGACGATCAAGTCAGGCGACATCTTACTAAAGAATCTTTATTAATAAAATTTATTTTATATTTAGTCGACGAGAGTGAAATAAACATACTGTTGATTAAATTTGCAGAAAGCGATTCTAGATTTGGTCCAAGAATTAAAATTCTGTCAGTTATTGAATAATTCATCTTTATTTTTGCATACCTGTATAATTAATTTTCTTTTGCAGTAGACGTCTCTGGTATCGCATGTAAGATTTATTTGCGTCGATCTCATAATGTTCAGTTTCGATTATTAATGATACTTACAATTAGTTACATTGAAATATTATCCGACTGTTTGTGAGCGAGAGCGAGCGCTCTATTTATCACTTTATTCCAAGAACTTGAATTCAGTGCAGTCGGGTGATTAAATGAGTCAATGTTCCTCTAATTAAAATCTCGCTATATCTGGCTTAATTCTTTTTTTTGTCAGATACCAACATTGTACATTCCACTTCCAAGATCTTGCATTACCTGTAAGGTCTTCATTATCGGGCAAAGCTCGTTACGAGGAAGAAACAGATGCACTCCTATTTTTTCGCGATATAATTAACACTTAATTAAAGATTAAAGTTCTGACGTTTCGCGGTAATCGCAAAAAGCAATTGCGATAACAGCGACTGAAAAAAGAAACCGATTACACTGTTTGTCATCTAAGCGAAAATTCTGCACGTGCAGCCATATCGAGTCATGCGGTTTCCGCACGGTCGATTGTGTGCGTGCATTTCCCGTGCGTGCGCGCGTACGCGTCTCCCCATGCCGTGCCCCATGCGTGTGCCCACGCCTTTCGCAACGCACCGTTGCATCACGCGTGAAGCAGCATGTGCAATTTTTGTTCTCCACCATCAGACTTGCCCGTGACTGTCGTGTTCGCCACCAACGCTGTCCGGCATTCCCGGCTGCCTCATTTTCCATAATTATCGTGTCACGTCTCGCACGTGCTGTATCTATTATTCTATGTATATAACATAGTTGCCATCGCGTTCATGTGACGATGCGCAAGTTTTCCGCGTTACGTTCCGGCGCCTATTGATCTTCGCTTTCGAGACAATGAGTCTGCCGCGGAAACGCGTGGCGTCGTCTTTCCGTGTCTCCCCGAGACGTCGCGACGCAGAGGACACTACTGGGATAATTAGCGGATGATGTTTCAGAAATGTTTCAGAGGAATCGCGCAGCTCGAGATACGAAATAAATAAACGTCGACGAGTTCTGCGCGAGGCAATCCGGGAATGAGCTCATCGATTCTTTATCGGGAATGATTAATTGTTGGTCACCGCTCAATGTTGCCTGCAGTTGCCTGCACAGAGAGTCCTGCGATTCGCATCTGAGATGTGAAGAATCCTTGTTAATTAATTCTACGATAATAGGAATCTACATTTGATAAATTACCGCCTCTCGTCTGCTTGATATCAAATTACGTTCGATTGAGTCGAAAGGAAATTTATCAAAGTTGCAGCACAGAAAGCTGTGCTTTTCATTTGATTCTACATACGTTATCGTTGTATATATTGTTTATAATACATAAATATTTTCGTCGTCTGGTATTTTGCCTTGCGAGCCGAACGGGGGAAAACCGCACTTTGCCGCTCACGTGTATTATGCAACGAGCGTTTCCGTACGTCCCACGAATGCGAACAATGATTTCATTCGGACCTTGGACAGTCATCCTCACCGTTCTATCAATACTTATCTTATCGATCATTATATAGTAACCGCACGAAAATCCATCTCTGTTCTTCTCGAATCGATCTCTCGGCGTTCTCATTGCGTGCATTCAGCAGCAACAAGAGAGAGCGCGGCGCAGAATTTCAAGTTTTGAAAAAGAGAAAAAATGGGAAAAATTTGTAATTTCCAACTTAAACTTTTCAGATTCGTGTCGGCCGATTCCTCCGCGATTTGGACGATCTGGAAAATATCTCCGTGCTCTCAGTTGCACGATAAAAACACGCTGCGTCGTCGGCGCGCGGTGCACGACGCCCCGGCGTCGTCGGACGCTCGTAATCTCGGAGGAAGTTGATGTCGAGGACATTGCGATGGACGTGCGATGATGTCATCTTCACGCACAGACACGTACACGTACATACGTAGACTCACCACACGCAACCGTCCACACATGTACACGCACACACGCGCGCTATCGCCCACACGACACATAATTTCGATACCCTACGGCAATAAAGGCCGCCGCTTCACAGCGGCGGCAGTGTTTCCCAACCCAGCGCATCTCGAATCACGAGAACGAGAACAAAGAAAACTGGTCTCGGCGTTGGAAGACGCCAGAGTGACCGTCTGCCAACGATATCATCCTCTGGTTGAACTGTTGTCCTGAGTTGTCAGTCGATTCTCGATTGCTCTCTTCGGGTTTTTCTCGATCGTGCTTCTGGTTCTGCCATGCTGATGTAGAATGCGTGTTATCGAGGCCGCTGCGCATTATTCGCTGCCCTACTTTCACGCTGGGGCTGCCCTTCGTCCTGTACACTCGGCAGCTACAGCTCCAAGAGACTATAAGGTGGAAATAATTAAGGGTGATCGATCGAGTGAAACGCACCTGGGGAGCGCAGTGCCTTTCCGCGCTTTTCGCTCATGTTGTTGCTGAACAAGTGGATCGAGCCCACCTGCGACGATCTCGGGAACGAGCATCGACCACCATGTGCCATAGCAAGGCGTAAAAATAACGTGCATGCACGTATATACGTGTACGCGCGATGTTTCAAGGACGATTTCCAGATATCTGCGAACGATGCGGCTAGTTGAACGTCGCGGTTACACATTTGATCTATTTCCGTCCTAGAGTATCGGTCAACAATGTTGCGCGAACGTTGAATGCCAACAAGAGTGGCCAGAATCGCGCCAAGATGCGCAAGCGAAAAAGGTGCACGCAATCTTATTGATAATCCTTGCATCTGTTTTGTTTCGTGTTTGCGAATGTATTATGCGTCCATTAATGATCCAAATAGTTATTAATAGTCTACGTACAAGTAACGAGGAATACTGCTTGACTTAATGCGTATAATAAAACCACACCCACAGAAAAGATTTCTGGACTTAATGCTATTACTCTTTAATCTATCATAAAATAGGATCGCTATAGCGACAATCATATTTATTATTGAAAAGAAACATATTTTAATCTTGAATAGAAAATTCGAAAATCTAGATTAAAATAATCTTGGTGCTATCTCATTAATTTTCTCAGAAGGATTTAGATACAAATTTGTAGCAAGTTCAAAATATTCTTGATTTAAGAATATTGTGAGATCTAAAAGACATCTTATTCTATTCTTCTAAGAGAATTTATAGAATCTGCACAAAACGGCCAATATTTATGTGTTGTAATCGAAAATCGGGAAAGTGTTTCTGTTATTTACAATGAAGAAGTGCAATACTCTACAAGAAATATTAAAAGATATGGAAATGTCTTATCTCGAATCTTATTTCTCAAGTAAGTATATTGTATATACTTACTTACATTTCCATATCTTTTAATATTTCTTGTAGAGTATTGCACTTAGTCATTGTAAATAACAGAAATACACAGAAACACTTTCCCGATTTTCGATTGCAACACATAAATATTGGCCGTTTTATCGGAATAAAGGACGCAGAAGCGCCGAGTCGACGAGCGACTGTGAGAAAATGATGCGTCGACATGGACAAAGCCTACTATAAAGTGGCGCTAATATCAAATTATTCTACATACAAGAATATATAAGCATAAATTTGTATATGTTACTCTTGTCTCAAGACAGTAAGACAATCTTATTTAATTCGAGAGAGAAGAATAGAAATTACTGATTTTAATTAAAAATTGTTTTATTTTCACATTTTTTATACTTGTAATACGATTAAATTAGTCAAGAATATTTTTCGTCTTGTTATCAGAAATCCTTTCTGAGGGTGCATGCGTATAAAATACTACAAAAGTAACTGCAGTAATTGTAACGATCGAAATGATAAAGATGAATACCACAGATGTACTACATGATAGCGCACGGTTAACACGAGATGCCTTGTTGCAGCTATGCGGGATAGCCATCCTAGCCATGGGCATCATCGTGCAGATCGGAAACAGCAATTATTCGGACCACATGAAGGACGTCACTGGCGATCTCACGTTCCCGGCGGTGACGTTGATCGTCATCGGCAGCATCATCTTCGTCATCGCGTTCTTCGGATGCTGCGGAGCCATCCGTGAGAGTCATTGCATGATCGTCACGGTGAGTCCTTCGGCGATCTTCATCTCTATGCAGTCCACGGACAAATTTAATATCCCTCAAAAATTTCATACTAGCGGCCTACATTTGCATCCACGTGCACCGAATACTTTGCAATTCAAATGTGAAGATTCAAGTTTATCATCGCGGTTGCTTGGCGAAGTGTTTCTTGTCCGTCCGGACAGAGGATTAAAAATTACAGCGTTTTTTTCATACTGTTTTTTTTCTCTCCGAAGTTTGCAACTCTGCTGCTGACGATCCTGATCATACAAGTGGCCGTTGCAATCTACGCGTTTGTCGTACTGAAGAATTCCGATGGCATCGACTTCACGAGTGTGTACAGGACTTCCTTCTTCGAAAAGTACAGACCCGAGAACCCGGACGATGTGGCGCTGGTGGACAGTATTCAGAAGGAGGTGAAGTTGCTTTTTAAGAAGTACAGTACTTCAATGTACACGCAATTCTTGCATGACTTATCGTGTCCGATAAAACAGAGAATTTCTTGAATGAAGTATTTCGAATTATTATTATATATATTTCTAAACGAATCACTCCATAAACGCGCAAAACAAACGTTTACAGTTGGACTGCTGCGGTGTCACGAGCTATGAGGATTTCATCAAGGATCTTCACAGATCAGTCCCAGGTAGTTGCTGCGGTAAGCCGTCTGAAACAGTGTGCGAGCCCACCTTGGTTCGGGATAAAAGAGGTTGCGCGGCAGCGTTGCAAGACTTGTTCAAATCTGCGTGCAGCATACTGGGCGGCATCGCTCTGGGTATCGCTGCTATCGAGGTAAGTGAACGCCGTGCGACTTCCTGGAGAGATTAAATGACGAATTCGGGCGTTCACGGTTATCGTGGAAAATAGTTTCAAGAGTATAATGATTGATAAAACTGTAATTGTATATTTCTGCAGCTGTTAAGTTTTCATTTGTATACTTTTATTTTATTTTGATCTTGTTAATGTAATTTTTCAATTCTTTCTCCAGCTTATCGGTATCATCTTCGCGCTATGCCTGGCAAATTCCATCAAGAACGCCGAACGCAGAGGCTACAGCGTGTAAAAGTGAGGAGGTCACCGTGAGTGATCACCGCTTCGCTCGAGAAGCGCTTTCAACGTGCAACAACAAACGTCTTTACCGTCATCCTACTGTCGTCAGTGTATCCGTTTATAAAATGTGATCGAATACTTGTGGTTTACGATAAAGTAAAGCATTTGTTGGTTCTTACCCCGAGGTAATCGTTCAATTGCAATAAATTGATATACGTTTAAATAACATGGAAAAGTGCTCTCTCAAGTGTACGATCACATTCGTTTGACAGGACAATTCTTTTTTTTACTAAGCGGAACGAGCACAAAGTGCCTCTTTACATCTTTACTTCGGATTCTTTCTTATCTCTGACCGTGACTAAAGCAGAACGATGAACGACGTCTTCGAAACGAAAGATGCACTTTTTTTTTGTTCTTTGATTTTCGTAGGAGTACGCAGTTCATGGCCTAACGTGGGCGATGAATGTTTCGAATATTGGTAGTTCATTTCCGATCATATTCTTTTTTCTTTACGGAAACGAAAAATCTATTTTTATATAAAATGTATTTTATACAAAATACTATATATTTCGATATGGCGTGCCGCTTTAACGCATATATATATATAATATATGTATTTGTTCCCAATATAAATGGTCTAAAAACACACGAATAAAAACTATAAAAGAAATTTCGTTACGTAAATGTATTCACTGTGTAGAGATATCTTGTGCGATCTGCGTTCCCTAGTAACGCGAGCAACGTTAAAATGCATGTATGTATGTACCTTAGCGCAGCAGGGAAGCAGAACGATAGTATTTTACAAGATTGATGTTAAAAAGATATTTTCATATAATAAATTACACGTTGTACCTGCAGAGGTCAATTAATGTCGTTATTAAAGAAGAAAAGAAAAACTTTCGTATATACGTAGCTTACAGGAAATTCACCTTGTTTGTACAGCACACTGTGTATGGATGTTGTATATATACACACGTCTTTTTGTCTCGTAATAGAAGCTACTTAATTTAAGGGATACCATTGCCGTTCGCGAAGACGCAGGACAAACGTGCGTTCGTGCCAGTATTTACGCTTAAGCGCTACGCCGCCGGCAATGAAGCAAAAGTATGAGAATATGCACAAGGAGCTGGGCGTGGGCGAAAAAAATTAAATGTACGAATAATTTGAATATCGTTCAAGTAAGATTGCGATTTTATTCTCTCTCTCGTCGCTTATTCTCACGTTGCGGACGATGCATCGACCAATCGTTGCGTCATACGCGTCACCATCGATTGCGATTATCATTGCTGCTGCTGTTTCCCCGAATTAAGCTGTATGCCCAGTTCTGTGTAACGTTTAATCCTGAAATAAATGTGAGTAAAAGACAGTTCTTCATCCTCTCACGTGTCGTGTGTTATCGTTGGTCATTCGTCGAATTGTCCTCCAAGCGAGGATAACTCATCCGCACGTGAAACACGCTGGACAGATGGTTTAACGATATCCTGCACGTTCAAATCAAAGTTTTATAATTTTTTCTATTAATCTAGTTCGCGGAATTCATTGAAGGATCACCGTCTCGCATTTATGTCCCGTCATTGGCGATAAATGTTGCGTATCGCCAACGTTTATTAGCGAAGGTACGCAAACACGGTCGATGTTTTTTTTTATGAGTCATCCCTGATCCGCTCAACCAGTTTCGTTATCACTGATCAATATCTAATCGCATCACCAACGAGCCTTTCCTATCGAATAGAATGTAACTTTTGAGCAGTTTTGCAATTGAATTGGGTGATCGACAATCGAAATGGGAATCAGATTTGGCTTTAACAAGTTCGTTTGCACGAAATTTTTTCTCTATATTTTCTCCATCTTCTTCGGGGTGAGTAATCGAAATTGTTATGTGTGCCATTCCTTCCGTAACATAATTTCTCACGTAATTCTCACTTGTAATGCTCCGCGCATTTCGGATGACACTTCAAGTATTATAAATAATACTTTGAGATGAAATCGATCATCTTCTAGAAAAGGAGAGCGGGGAGAAGTGCATTTTTTAAGTGCTTTCTATTAATAAGAAAAGATCTTAAAAACATACTAGTTACGAATGATGAATTAAAAGGAAATACATGATATTTATATATTATTTTATTGCAGTTATGTTCTTTAATCATCCTGGTTGTGGCTGCAATAATACTGAGAGATTTCAGAGGCATTATGAGTAGAATGTCGGGACTGAGAATCCTTAATATAATGGATTTTGAGGCCTTCCCAATATCGTTTCTCGTTATCAGCAGCTTTATGATCGTCGTCGCCTCCTGCGCCTTTGGAATCGCTTTGTTTTTCTTTCAGGATCGAAGATTCAGAGCTCGAGTTACCACTAAAATTCACTATGTGATCTTCACGGTGAGTCTTCCAATGAATTTCATGTCACGCATGTCACTTTTTTTAAGGGAAGATTAGAGTTTCCGAATTCTTTAAAGATCGCTTTTAGTTATTTACACTATACATTACCTGGGTGAAACATGAAGATAAATTCGTTAGCATATTATAAATTTATTAAATTTTTAGAATTGTTAGAAATTTATATTAATAAATTTTAATCTTTCCTTGCATAAAAATCTCTTAAAAATTACATTGTTTCTATAAATGAGATTAAACAAGACAATTAATTGTAACACGTATCACTTTTGAGCAGTTTACACTTTTGCTCTTGATCATCCTAATCTCGCAAATAGCCACTGCGATCTACGGGGTTTCTGTATTACCGAAAAAAGGTTTTAAATCACACCTCAACTTTAAGGAGAGTTTTATGAATTACAATATACGGATGGAAGATACCTATTACGTGGATTTTGTTCAGCGAACGGTAAGACTTCCGAAAAAGATAATAGATCTTTTCATACGTGAATAATTCGAGTATGTTGCATAAAATTGCGAAACTGTAAGAAAATAATAAATGCCTTGATGCGATAATAATTGACAAATATATATCAATTGCAAACAGCTGATAATCTAGTGTTGATAGATAAGTTTCTAAATTAATGACAGGTGAATGTAATGTAAAATAAATTTTTGCAGTTGCACTGTTGCGGCATTTATTCCACGTATGATTATGAGTTAATTCTCGGCATCCCAATCCCGCAGACTTGCTGTCCGGAGTCAGGATGGATATGCCATCAATACAACGCCTATCACAATGGTTGCGAATTGGAACTACGTTTTTTCTATAGCTCAATGTACCGCAACCTATCTGTTCTGAGCTTTACGGCCTTTGGTTTTGCTCCAGTGGTGGTAAATAGTCGCTATAAATCAGCTTGAAGAGATCGATTTGTTTTAGTTTGCGTAAAGAAAATTTCTAAATCGCATTCAAAAAGATATAGTACAATTGATTGCTACTTAATCGCTTCGAGACATTGCAAACTGATACTGAAAGTATTAATTGCAACAATTGCATATATGTATCTTGCTGTCCTTGTAGGTGGCCGCTTTGATTGCCGCAGTGGTCCTGCTAATATCTGTAAGGTACTCACAAGTGAATCGTGGCCAAATACGAAACTTGGCACGGGAAGATACCAGTCGGAAACAATGCTCTTCTTGTCAATCTACCGTTACCAATCATTGTCATAATAATGTTCAACAAGATCAACATTAAAGGAATATCTTCATGCATGGACTTACACAGGAGAAATCGCTGTGGAGATTGTTAAGGTCGCTATTAGAAACATGAAACACTCTGGTACAAGCATCGATTACAAGTAGTCTCTTTATATTTTTTTACGTTCGTATATTGTCGTTATTTATTAAGTTCAAGAGAGGATAACTTACATCTGTGTTGAGCTATGATACATATTATGTATATATATATGTACATCGTCGTTCAGCGAATCACTCATCGCGTAATTATCGTTCGACTGTCGCGACCGGGAATTAAGGTGAGGGACGTGCCCAAAGTAAAACTTACAAACATCTTAAAGCTATGTCGTTAGTCTATTATTTTCAGGCTGCAGGACGAAAGTTGCCTCCTCGGGATGGGAGTTTTTCTCCACTCTGCAACCGTGTTTAAAATAAATAGTCAAATAAATTATTTCTCGATTCAACTTTCGATACAAACAACAGCATAATGCTCGAAATAATCTTTCCTATCAAGATCGCTCTTAGCATTAATTAATCCTGCGCTGCGTACCAAGATAAATTAGAAGAAAGTACTAATCCCCTCTTTCATAACTATTAATGAGATTTCCTCTCGCCGCTTGTTGTTAGATCCGTCATATTTGGTGATTACGTGATAACAATATTTAGTCTTACATTTATTCCACTTGGTACGATATCGTGATTCTGTAAAATATTTAATACGCGTATCACAAGGATCAATTTAAATATTGCAAAATTCTCAAAGCTCCTCTCAAGTGTTTGCATGGTGTCTCGGAGAGAAATAGGGGAGACGTATAAAAATTTGCGAAGATGAAAATTCATTTCACCTAAATGAACCCCCGCCGAATTATTCAATTTGTCTTTTCAGTGTCCGTTTTAATGCCCGCTCGCGGAATAGGAAGTGGTCGGTGCAGCGTAGGGTTGGCTGATGCGACTGGCGCGTGTTTTTAGGAGATTGTAAGTGTTGATCGTGTCTCACTTGCTTGACTAGAACAGCAGCAACGCGAGCATACAATGCAGGACAACTTTCGACGTCCGTGCAGCCTCTCTCCGCCTCGAATACTCGACTCTCGTCATGCGGGTATACGTATTTCATTACGTGTAAAATATCTCGATCGCCATCGACTCCTTACCTTAAGCTTATCGTGTACGCTAATGATATTACGCCTATCTCGACCGAACGCGTCGCTCGTCCACACTTCGTACAAATTACACAGACATCATCTCCCTGTAGCTTCATTCATGCGGCGAAGTACTCGAAGTCGTCTTCTCTTTCTCACGTTTAGCGAGGACACAAATTGCCCTCTCTTTTTCCCTCTTTTCTCTTTCTTTCTCTCTCTCCTCTTTCTCGCCATTTACTATATTACAAAGTTCGGAAGCGAAATGTACAGGCTCGTTTACGTTCTTACTCCTAAGGACAGAAGAAAATAATTCGTCACGCGTGGACCGAATTATTCGATTAACAAACAATCTCCGCGACTCTGGTCGCTCATTGACGATTGACGACGGGACTAGGATAAGAGAAGAGGAAGGGGGGGAGGGGGGAGTATAAAATATCTAGCGATTCATAGAAAATCGACGAATATCTCTTAGTCTACGCTCTCTAAGCTCACTTTGGAAGGTAACGCCGTCACGCGTTCTTCCGGAAATCATTGCGGTGATTCGGTGACAGTTCAGTCTCGAGCATCGTCTAAAGTGCACCGTTCTCATCATGGGAGCGACGGTTCTCGTAAACGTAAAGATTCAAGATCCCCGAATAATTTTATAGCGTCGGAACAACGTGAGACGATGGCTCACCGCTGAGATCAGAGCGGGCCTTATCGTTCAGGTTTCAATTGTCAATCTGAAGATCTTAGCTTTCTATGAGATTAAGCTCGTAAGCTCCCAGAAGGGGAAACTCTGTCACAATTTTCGATTAATTGAAAAGAAAACGAAAACTTGTCGCGCGTAAGTACATCCTCCTCGACGAGGTCTGATGCGTAAAAGAATATTAGTCGGTCTTCGAGCTATCTATCAGAAAAGCTCTCGCGTTTTCGGTAACAGTCGCGACACGCAACACTTGTAAAAAGGATTACAGGACGAGCTATATCTATGACTACGTCGTCAGTGCGCGCACATTCCGGAACGAGAGCCTTCCAATCGTGGCGGTTCGTGCCTGCCGTGTGCACGCTATGTTAATGTCACAGATCGACTACACCTTACGTATCCTTATCGCTAATTCTTTGACTAATATTTATCCGTACATTAATAGATCCTTCTCGTTCAACGCACCGAGGCACAGCACAAACGTAACTCGAAGTTTACTCGGGTTGTTTCAGGCTGTGGAAGATGGTATAAGTCTCGTGCAGCTTGATCCAGACTGGACCAACGAGGATTCGATCAGGAATCGCAAGTCTGGATCCAACTAGGATCCAGCTTGGACCAACTGCACTGGTCGATTAGCTATCGCTTACGTCTCACTATACCGCAGTGCGTTATTTATGTCTCGAGTAAGAGGAAGCTCGCAGAGAAAGAAGACAAGATAGACCTCTTGTCTTGTGTGATAAATCTATCTCGACGCGCGACGCTTCGGGTTTCTCGCTTACTGCGTGGTGAAAAATTCCGCGTCCGCAAGATCCTGAAACGCCGTATCGAAGTGGCATCGAGAACGTGGTAGGATAACGTACAGGTTGTTCTCGTCGTTCATAGTACTTGTCAAAAGAATAGCGCATAGAAAGAATATCGATTACGCGAGTGTGATTACTTGCTGCTTCGTTACGTTATGTAGAATCAGGTGATCGCGCGTCTCGTCGTTTTGATTCGCTACAATTGGCGCAATTGTGACTGGAAAGGAAGATTCAACAATCGATATCACGGGTTCGTGAGCCACTTCCCGATAAAGAAATAAGCAAACATGTTCTGCACAACGGTGCAAGGATATAATCCTGCTCCAAGGCTTCCAGACTTTAACAAAATAAAATCTATTACATTCGGACAATACAGTAGGAAGAAGATCAAGATAGCGTTACATTTCCCGATTTTCGAAGGCTCAAGACACACCTGATGCTGATTTACTGATCGGGAAGGGCTCGCACGAGGGAGGAATCGATACGCATCCTACAAGATTGGCCCGTCACCAACGCCCCTGTCCCATGGTCGTTCCTAGAGCGGCGAGACCTTCATGATGTCGCAATTGAGATGGGCGTCGATGTCGTCGTCTGGGTCGAGGAAGGGCGGCGCCGCCGCGACGAACTCGTCGAGGAAGTCGAACGACGCCACCGCCTCGCGCTCCTTGTCCCCGTAGCGCACGAAGAAGTCGTCGCCGCGACCGATGATCGACGGCCGGGACGAGCCCCAGGTGGACGGCAGCCGGAGGACGCGCTGCGCCTGGGCCGCCGACGCTGAAGAAACCAAGGGCACAGCAGCAGGTCAACATGCTGCTCTCAGACTTCACTCGATCGACTCGACTCTTTGCGCTCTTTCTCTTTCTCTCTTCTCTATACCGGCTCTAGCAGACACAGAGTAGCTCGGCTTAGCACTCTCTTTCACCTATTCACGTCCCTCTCTCTTTCTCTCCCTCTCGCTCTCCCCGTCCTTTCTCTTTCCCGCGCCTCTCCTCTATCTCTCCGTATTCTACATCGTCCCTCTGCCTTCCACCGTCGCTTCACCGCACCGGTTATACCTCTCTCCTTCACGGACTTTTTGTCTCTTTTTTTGGAATTTAGGTACTTGGCGGATGCACGACCGAGCGGGTGATGCGTGATGTGCGTACATCAGACAAATCGTGCGCTTTATTTATTGCATTCATCTTTGGAAATACAACGACAGATTATGGTAGACAGAAGCGACAGAAGTCTTTAGACTGAGTTGGTTTTACTTGTAATGTCATAATTAAAAATTGAAATATATGAAAAGGTATAATAATTATATCATCTGTTATATATTTTGAGAAATATCAATTGCGCGCTGTTTGTCTGACGTATTTTGTACATGATTATGATTCGCCCAGATAAAAATAATTAACTAAGCAATCCCTTATATGAAGTACATTAATTTTTGCGGAAAAAAAAAGAGCCAATGAATTACAGTTAGCATGAAATTGAAGAGTTAAAAATGATCGTGGGAAGAATGATTAATGAGCCAACACAGGCGGTATGATTAAAATGAGATGCTCAGGAAGAAAGATGAAGATGCTGAAACGGTCTTGCACGTGCCAATAAGATTTGGAAATTCTCGATCCGCTCGCAATGACAATGAAAGAGAAATTAACTATTCCTCGATTCACCCTGACACAATTCCATGTAGAAAAAGTTCCGTTTTGTACATTGTATCCAATTTTTGATACACACGCCTTATACATATTGCATTTTACTATTATCTTTAGTCTCACTCGTAAATTGCATTTTGGAAAGGATGCTAAATACATATGCAATACGTATATATACTTAGATGATACTTTGAATCGCGCTCTCTTATGCTCTCTTATGGATAGATAAGATATATCTATAATCGTTCATAAAATTAGATAATGTACTTAAAGAATTATGTTAGATTTGATTATACAATAATTTTTGCTTCTTTACTATATTTCTGTGAATTGTACATTACGAATCTCTAATATCTAATGTGCTTTCCGTAAACTTCGTTCCAAAAACGTTTGGACGGCGATGTGCCCCATACAGGCCACGCACATTAGATGCCACATTAGACGAGAGATGGAATTGCGTGAAGGTGTTAAGGAATGTTCTCTCTGCCGATTACTAATTTGAATAATAATTTGGTTAATACGTAAACCAATGAATAAGTCCGTTGTAGCCGTGGTTCACAGTTCAGGCCAGAATAGGTTCCCCGGCGCGGCGTGTATTCCTTCCAACTGGCGTGTCGCTTATAGAAACTGATCGTCACTAAGCCGAACTACGTAGCTTTTCTTGTGACAATCAAAGCACACCGCGTAGGAGCTACCATCTGAACAGAAAATATGGAAAAAGGCTTTGTACAGCGAGGGCTACTAGGCGCCAGCGCGTGAATAGTAGATGCCGATTGCACTGTGTGGTTGTACGGTGTGAACTTGCGAGTATCGACGGGCGAAGAAGCCGCCTGAATTTGAGGCAAACGAGTGAGATGCGACGCGTGTGATGATACCGGTGACTCTGCATGTGTGTATCGTGGTGGAGTGTTGTGTCGTTGTTTTAAAGCTTTACAGATGCAAGCGCCGTTCACACACACCACCCACCGAATTTCCAAAAGCATCGTGTCGAGCTCGAGTTATTTCCTCTCTAGCGTTGGATGACTGCGTAAAAATAAAAACGATTAATGTTTCAGCTAATGTTATGATATTCGATTATATATTGTTCAAGTCAAGTTAGAAGTGCAAATAGACATCCAACGCTCGATTTAAGTTGATCAAATGGTACTCTTTGCTTACTCTAAGCTTGAAGCTAGCTTTCTTTGCCCATATTTTCATTAGTTAATTAGTTAATTTCACGTAATGAGATAGTATCAAAATGAAAGCATGAGAATGTCGATGATTGATAGCAAGCAGAGAATGAATGTGAGCGTTAGTGGAGATTATAAGATAGCGATCGAATTATGCGGAAAGGTGGTGAGTGGTGATGCGCAGTCCATGTGGAGAAAGTATCTACGGCATAGATACCCGAGGATAAGTACCTTTCTTTTGTCGTCGGTACCGATGTAATCTGTGCAAGTGGCGGTAATCCGGTGGCTCGTCTCCCGAGTCGCTGCCCGCCGAACCGCTGCTCGACGTCGCTGAGGAACTTTCGCTGCTCGCTAACATCACATCTAAGAGATTGGCTCTGGCCTAAATAGGAGTATGAGATTTACTGTTACGTTTAGTATTTTATCATGTAGCGAAAACTAAAGCAAGATAATAATTAAATAAAGCAATTTTCCTTCACTTCTTGGTGAATTATTCTGAATTATTTTATTCTGTTACTTGAAATTTGATTAGAATGATTCTTTCATGTTACATTTTGACGGGCAGATTACCTTAGGGTCGGTGAAGTCAATGTCACGTTCAACGTGAACCCATCCTGTCGGACAGCAGCAAGCGAGATCGAGTTTCTCCAGCACTACCTGCGATTCGTTAGTGACAGCGGTGTCCTCGCCCTTACGAATCATGCGATTCAACTCGTCTATAACGTCCTTGGACGTGGCGCGCTCGTGGAAGCTCAGTGTCCGGTCCCTACCCTCCACGAGAAGAGTCGCTCGCGCCGGACTGACCTGTGAAAGGTCAAACTGAAGGTGTGACTTCTGAATCTTCCTCTGTCAAAAATCAAGAAATATTTAGGATTAGATGAGAACTTACAACTGTACTAGGCGTAGATGAGGTTGCAGCCTCCTCGTCTTCCTCAGGAACGGCTCCCAATTCCGATGGTGCTACCGTCGTGTACGAGATACCACCGTTGCACGGCACGGCGCTCACAATCCTCTCCTCCGGCGCCAACGGTGGCACCTGTATCTGATCGAGTAGCTCGTCGTTGCTATTCGTTTCGACCGGGTTGCCGACACTGCCACTGCTCTCCTGAGCAAACGATCCTTCCATCTCGGTGATCTTCATCTCTCCCGTAGAATCGTCTTTGCTAGCGCTCACTTCTGTAACTATGTTGACCATGTTATAATTTCAATTTTACAATGTGATTTTCTCGGTTTGATTTCAAATCATTGCCAACCTTCGGTTGAGTGAGACATGGCGTTGTGCGGCTCCACGGGATTGCTTGGCAGCTCCGCGAGGTACATCTGTTGCTCGGCGATGAAGGATAGAACGCTCTGAAGCGCCTGTTCTCTGTCCGGCGGCGGTCTGCCGCTTCTGGATGACGTGCTGGCTAGACTCTTGGTGCTTTCGAACTTGACCAGGCGGTAAAAATCTCTGGTAAAGTCGGTGCCGATCGACGGAGTGTCAGGATCATCGCTGCAGCCGGAAAGCGCCGCCGAGGAACGCTTGCTCGAGTTCTCCAGGGCACCCTCCTCGCTGCTCCAAGACGCACCGGGACTCGAAGCATACGGCCAAGGTCCGGTCGCTCTCGCGTCCATTAAAAGCGCAACCTGATCGGAAATTAATAATAATTAATTGGATGAACAAGATATAATGTATTATATCTCATAATGACACTAATGTTATAAGACTGTGCGATTTTGCAATTACGGAAAATTTAATTATTTTATTATTTCTTGTATTCGGAAATTTAATAAATATCTAAGAACTTTTTTTAATTATAATTTAATATTTTTATTTAAATAATCGATCGATATCGTATCAAGAAAAGTACCAGTTCTCCCCCGGTTCTATCGGCAAGGTAACTTGCGCCATTCCATAGACACTCGTTCGCGTCCTCCTCCAATTCCAAAAGATTATGCTCCTTGATTGCAGGCAAGGCGGGCGTGTTTGTAGCAGCCGGTTGCTCCTTCCACATTGCGGATTCATTTTGCGCGAGGTCCTCCGTGGACAGGGAGAAACTCCAATCCTCCAGCTCCGCCCTGTCGTACTCCAATTCAAGCAGATCTCGATGTTGTTGCGCGCTTCTGCTATCGTCAAGCCTGAAATCCGTATGGAAATCTCATCAATTTTACATTTGGTTGTACGAATCAGACGCCTTCTCTAGCGCGAATATGGATCCTCCTTGCAATTGCATCGACTTCATGAGATCGCAAATCGTAAACGCCAATTGCAAAATTCTTCCAGATATCTTTGAACCAGGGATTCAATTTTTCTCACTGACATCTTGGTTGATTAACGGCACATACCTGAGCCACTGTTGCACATACTCGGCGTCCCAACCCTCTTCTTCCACCAGCAGCAAGGAGGACGAGCCCATCGGACTGGGCAGCTTGTACGGCGTGAAATTGGTGGTGGTGGTGAGCTTGAGGCATAGGTGACTGTCGGAGAAGCTGCGCATTATGTGCTGATAGGGCAGCAGGTCCTTGGTCGGCGGATAGCTGTGGCGCGGATTGATGCCGACCGTGAGATTCAGAGGTAGGAAGAGGACATCCGGATCGCCGGCGTCGAGGGCCACGAGGCGTGCGTCCGGCGAAACGTCGGCCTCGGTCTCGTCGGTGGCCTCTTTCAGGTCCTCCAGGCCACGTGCGGATGGCTCCTGACGCGTGCCTTCGCCTTGAACGTCGCTCGACATGGTCGAGTAGCCCTCGTCCCGATTACCGCTCTCCGGACTCTCGCTGCCCTCCTCTTCTGACGGCTTTTGCGCTACGCAACGACGAATCCGGCCGTGAGTAATCGTGAAGAAGTGAGAGTGTCGCGATTCTATTTTACTATGGTGCAGTATTGAGACGATGGGACGTTGAGCACAATGAAACGTCGATATTACGAGAGTTAATGAGAGGAGAAAATTTGTAAGAAAACGAGAGGTATCTGTGATTAAGAGTCTGTAACGAATAGGTCTTGTGGCTTCTTCATCTCAGAATTAAATAATTTTCCAAAATTCAAAGTCTACGAAATTAAAAGTTCAGTTAATTATTTTTAATTTCGTTCAAACATAATCTACAGTGAAAATTAGTACCTAAAGGTCTGCTGCGTCGGCACTTGGTGGCTGCCATCACGGGTATCTGCAAGTTAAGGGATCGCGGCCTCGACAGAGGGACCCAGGATGGGTCCAGGCCCAGAGCGGCTACCAAGGCGGCCGGACCAGCCTCGAGAATTCCTTGAATTAATTCAGTAGGGCTTCCAGGACTGGCAGCTTGCGCCAGGAGTCCCGACAGCGCTCGATTCTGAGCCTCCAATTCTCGTATACGTCTCTGCAGCGCACCTATCTCCTCTCTCAGACCCTGTGGACAACGCGTTGGCCATCAGTACTCTTATCTACTGTGTACCTTAACGATACATCATTCAAAAAGCGCATCAGCAGATAAGGAAAAGCGTGTTAGCAGCAGCTGAAGCCCTTCAAGACGCTTTCTTCAAGACAAAACTGACACGAAGAAATTAATTTTTTTCATCCTTTTTGCCTTCGTCACAGCAGATTGCGGACTATTCGGAGGGACATGACACACGAAAACAAACGACCAAAGAGAGGAGGTGTGTGGTAACGAGAGCATGGCAAATGAACCTTTTGAGATAGGAGAGCGCGGACCACCTGGTTGGCGACGTCGTCCAGGCACCGCTCGTATTGCCGACGCTGGGCGTCGGCGTCCCTCGCCAGGGCCGCGTGTTCCGTCTCCAGGGTCGCCAGCCGTGCCACCAGCGCGGCGTGCACTTCACCAGCACATGCTGCCTCCAGACCACGCAGCTGACCCCGCATCGACTCGTTCTCCAGCTGCAGCTTGGATATCTGCGTCTGGTACTGGTGCACCCGTGTCTAAGGACAAAAAACGTTTCATTGCACCTTTCGTTTAACGTACCGGCGAGTGTGCCGCTAAAAGACTGCCGAGATGTCACACACCCACAGAAAAGATTTCTGGACTTAATGCTATTACTCTTTAATCTATCATAAAATAAGATCGCTATAGCGACAATCATATTTATTATTGAAAAGAAACATATTTTAATCTTGAATAGAAAATTCGAAAATCTAGATTCAAATAATCTTGGTGCTATCTCATTAATTTTCTCAGAAGGATTTAGATACAAATTTGTAGCAAGTTCAAAATATTCTTGATTTAAGAATATTGTGAGATCTAAAAGACATCTTATTCTATTCTTGTAAGAGAATTTGTAGAATCTGCACAAAACGGCCAATATTTATGTGTTGCAATCGAAAATCGGGAAAGTGTTTCTGTGTTTCTGTTATTTACAATGAAGAAGTGCAATACTCTACAAGAAATATTAAAAGATATGGAAATGTCTTATCTCGAATCTTATTTCTCAAGTAAGTATATACAGGGTGTCCGGTAATGATCGCCCCAGCTTCCGTACACGAGTAGAGCGGATCGAGACGAAGAGAAAAGTCCTATACCGTTTTGCGATATTCGCAATAATAATCCTATACCTCGAGCGGCTCGGCACTCGCCTCCGCGCGCTCTGAATTCGCTTGACTTTAATATTCAATATTTCGATTATTATTGCGAATATCGCAAAACGGTATAGGACTTTTCTCTTCGTCTCGATCCGCTCTACTCGTGTACGGAAGCTGGGGCGATCATTACCAGACACCCTGTATATACTAGAGAAATAAGATTTGAGATAAGACATTTCCATATCTTTTAATATTTCTTGTAGAGTATTGCACTTATTCATTGTAAATCTTTCCCGATTTTCGATTGCAACACATAAATATTGGCCGTTTTATTCGAATAAAGGACGCAGAAGCGCCGAGTCGACGAGCGACTGTGAGAAAATGATGCGTCGACATGGACAAAGCCTACTATAAAGTGGCGCTAATATCAAATTATTCTACATACAAGAATATATAAGCATAAATTTGTATATGTTACTCTTGTCTCAAGACAGTAAGACAATCTTATTTAATTCGAGAGAGAAGAATAGAAATTACTGATTTTAATTAAAAATTGTTTTATTTTCATATTTTTTATACTTGTAATACGATTAAATTAGTCAAGAATATTTTTCGTCTTGTTATCAGAAATCCTTTCTGAGGGTGCAAAGACATGCAGATATACATCAAGAGAATCAGAGTAATATTGTTGCTTGTGTGAGAAGATGCTTAATTAATTAACACATCCGACTAAAGCAACAATCTAATATGACTTGCTTCTCTTACAAATATTAATACATTATGATGTAAAGCTGACTCGAAATTTGTCAACTCGGTGTTTCTATTTCAGAGCTGTTTCACAGAGAAATCCGACAATATCCGACAAATTATATGGATGTAAATTACGGTCAACACGAACTTTTTACGTATATTCGGCGGTTCTAATCCTATTTAAAGTAGCATTCGCGATCATAATCTCCCTTTTAAGTGTGAAGCGGTGTGAAAGTAAAGAATTGCGGACCAACGAAGGCCAGGAGTGCCCCATAAATATCGCGCGCGTTATAACACGCGTTAGAGCTCAATTCCCGGCGGTCGTTAAAATTAAGCGCTAATGGATTGTTCGATCCTATCAAGCCGGAGTGACTCACTTCTCGTGGTCGCTCCTCGTCCTACGTGGATGTTGGATATCACGTTCCGGTTTAACCCGGCCACTGCAAAAAGAGAAAGAGAGACCGGATCGTGGAGATTTAAATATCCCGAGCAGCAAAACGGATATTTCCGCAATTATCTCGACAGGCGGTCTCATTACCGAGCGGAACGGGGCTAGCCGGTCTTAAATTATCCATTCTTAAAATACCTGGAACATCCAAGAACCTCCTTATACTTAAATGGGAGTAATTACCGTCGTGGCACTCTCGTGACGATTGCCATTCACCCCTTAAATTATCTGTTCGCCGGAGTGCACGTGGAGAACACTCAAGTCCCAGTGACGGATTGTTACCTTCGTAACATTTATTTAAATCCTCAAAAAGTCCAATTTTTCATCTTTCTCAATTCTACCAGACATTAAAGAATAAATTTCAGAGATTTTCCTGCCGAGCGTTTCTTTCGTCAGAGGAAAAGATGCAAAAAAATGGGGAAAGTGTCTAGAGTATCAATTATATGAATTTACTCTTTCATTTTCTGCATTTCCCAAATTTATTGATAATTAGAATAAAAAAAAACGTTTTACATCGTATACTACTAAGCAAGTTCTAATGTATGGATCTATTTTTTCAAAGTACCATCTCTTTGTTTCACTCCTCGTTACTTCTTCCTCGAGCGAAGAGCTTCTCGAGATTTAGTTTTCAGCATCATCGAATATACGGGGTCACGTTTTATATCTGGGATCCTTAAGTACCTGAAACCGCCGGTGCCGCGGATCTCCTCACTTCTATTTTCAAGCGGAAGCAATTACGTCGCGCTGCGGTTCACGACCGTTCGCCTCTCTTATTACTGTTAGCCGCGAATCAGCGCAAGGGACTTTTAAGAGGCGCAACGAGCTGGACGAGAAATGAGTCGGAAAAGTCCCGGTGAACGATCGGCCGCATTGTTTAGCGACGACGACGACGACGACGACGTGCTATTCGCGACTCGCGCAATAATAACCGGCCGTTATTAGCAGAAAGGCGTTTAACGTTGAATTAGGACCACGCAGGCTACTGCCAGGGACAGGGTGCTAATAGAGGGTGCGTGTGTGTGATTTATAACAGTCGGCCCCACGTTAACGCACCCCCGCAGCAGCGGCCGCGCCGAGCGAGGAAACCAACGATTTTCTGTCGTTCCCTGGCTTGAGGGAGAATAAAAATGCAAACCCACCCCGTTCCTCCGTGAACTCGCACCGACACTCGCTTGTACCACGTGATACAGGGTACCCCCTGTGTGTTCGATTGTTTAATATCTGGTATTAATCATCGTGTGCGGCTTTGTATCTCAAATCAAAAATCATTTCAAGATTCTTCTCTCTCTTTCCCTTCATCCCTTCCTCTGTCTCTCTTTTCGCCTTTCTCTACGTCCAAAAATATCGCAGTATTCCAATGCAACCTTCAGCATCCCCCAACGTAGCGCCCACCTGTCACTCGACCCAATCCGGCTATTTTTTGCAGATTGTCGCCGATCCGTGCGCAGCAATAAAAGTACACTCGTGCGTTTTCAGACGTAACGTTATACGTCGCTTCCCGCTAGGGATTGCGAGGCTTGTCATTGACAGGCGGCGGTGGCGGGTCGACATTGAACCCGGGGATCGAGTGACGATCGATATTAAACGTTATTTCGTGGGGGGATACAGTCCTTGCTCCGTCTCACTCTTTCCCTCGTTTGTTCCCCCTGCTGTTGCTTGTCTGCTCCGGGGGTGGGTGAGAGACGATGGGAGGGAGGGAGGGTGAGAGGACACCCGGTATACGGTATGACTCTTTTAGGGGCAAACCGCCCGTGAACGAGATAGCGCGTGCCGTAAGGATCGGCAGTAAACGTCCGCGTTTACTGTTCCCTCCCTTTATTACCGGGGGCCCTCGCATACGCGTTTTACGCCGAAAATCATCGCCCGCGAGAGCTTTACGAGGCCCGCGAATTGCGGAAACGAGAAACGAGCGCGCGCGGATGGCTGCGATGTTCCGTGGAATGGGACGGCAGCATCAATCGCGGGACCGCTTTACCGTTTCGCGTTGCAGTCTGGTGGATGCTGCAGATGATCCTAAATTCATCCAGCTGTTGAGCTGGCTTGAGATCGTTACACTGTGACAAATGCGTAAAATATATGTGAAAAAGAATCATTGCATTTGTAAAATTGTTTTCATTTATTTTCCGCTTGACGGCTAAAGAATCTCGTACGCTTCTCGCAATTAAATCGGGTATTGTGTATTTCCGCGGTAAGGAGAACTTGAAAGAATGAGCTCTGGTGGAGAGAGAAAGGTGGGACCACATAAATCTCCGAGAAACGCGGCCGCGATTGAGAAATTAGAGCACTCGCGTACCCGAGACGAGACAAGGCTGTCGCAACCGGGCACGCGACTCGACGTTTAATAATGGGAACGGAGCAAAATTCGGGTTTGTAACAATGCCTGGGACAATCCTGGGCGGAGTGTTCGCGCGGTGAAATACAATAAGGGCACGTCGTGTCGTGAAGGAGAACGGTATTATTGGATAAGGGGAAACCTTTTACGGGACCTGTCGTCGCGCTCTGGTTTCCACACAAGCCGAACTCCCGCGACGGTGCACGCGTTTGCAAGCGAGTGGGTCTCTAAGTACATGACTGTCGTCTGATCGCGTATCAACGTCGATTATCTCGTTCGCACGCCGTCGCGTCGTATAACGTCGTGTAACTTGATCGACAAAGACGGGACAAATCTCGGGATTCGAGTTTGTCAAGTACTCATCCCTTCCGCACACAGAGTTTCCCTCCCAAAAAGTTGGACACGCGTCTGATGACTATGCGAAGACGCAGCTACTTGATTTACTTGATTCACTCGATCATGTTTATCAATAAGGCAACGCGAGATAAGCTTGTATTGTATTAGGGGTGTGATTTAGTTTTGAGGGTTTTTTTGCTCAAAAACGCATGTATTTAAATATGATAATGAATGAATACCTTAATCAAAATATTTTCCTTCGTTTTCTATAACTTTTTCCCATCTTTCTGGCAAGAGATGGATTCCACCACGATAAAATCACTCTTCTTTTCAGTTGATCCATTCGTCGACGAATTTTCGCACTTCTTCCAAATTATCAAAGTGTCTATCCTCTAAAGCGTGTTGCATCGACCGGAACAAATAATAATCGCATGGAGCAATGTCCGGAGAATACGCGGGGTGCGGTAAGACTTGCCATTCAAGCTCTAATAGTGTTTCTTTCACTGATAACGCAACGTCAGGTCGAGGGTTGTCACGAAGAAGAATCACTTTCCGTCGTTTACTCGCAATTGCTGGTCGTTTTTGGTCCAATGCTTGCTTCAACTTGTACAATTGGTGTCGATAACGATCAGCCGTGACAGTCTCATGCGGATTTAACAGCTCATAGTACACTATTACTTTTGAACCGTGAATATTGCGTCTCGGAGTGGATGTTGATGGTTCGCCTGGATCCACCCATGATTTTCTGCGTTTCGGATTATCAAAATAGATCCACTTTTCATCCCCAGTAACAATCCGAGACAAAAGACTCTTCTTTTTTTGCCTGGCGATCAACGAAATGCAAATGTTCAAATGGCACTTTCCGATAATTCATGTCGAACCCATTTCCCTTCTTTCTGAATTTTTCCCATTTCATGTAAATGTTTCGTAACTGTTGTACGATCAACATTTAATGCTCTGGCAAGTTCTGAAGTGGATTCTGTTGGATTTTCATCCAATAATGCTTGCAAATCTGCATTTTCAAGCTTGCTTGGTTGTCCCGAGCGTTCGTTGTCCTTCACATCAGTATCGCCACTTTTAAAGCGTCTAAACCAGTATTCACACGTCTTAATTGATGGTGATTCTGCGTCACCATAAGTTTCCACAAGAATTCTATAACCGTCAGCCGCAGTTTTCTTTTGATTAAAAAACAAAAGCAACGCATGTCGAAAATGCTAAAGAGCTTTCGGAAGTTGCATTTTTACGATGATATAAACACGACTGTTATTGCATCTATTGCTATAATGCTACTAAATGTCATGGATAATGTCAAGACTGTAAGAAAGAACAGTTATCGGAAACAGCTATTGGAACAAACTGACACTACAGCCATCTGTTGCAAAACCCTCAAAACTAAATCACACTCCTAATATTTAATTATATTTAATTAATTATATTTAATTCTACGTCTATAATCGATCGATCAAGATATAATTATCTGTCGAGTCCTTTTTTTAGAATTTTATAAAGACATGATCCAAGATCACCATCCAAGTTATTTAGCGATTTGCAATGAGTGATCTTACCTCGTAGGAAAGTGTGAGCGCCGTTTTCTCCTGCTTCAGCTGTTCGGCCCGGTGCTTCTGTTGCAGCAGGCCCCGCGAGGACTCTTCCATCCTGCAACAACAAATCAGATTGTCTGCGTGAGGAAACTCCCGGATTTTAATTCGCGCTGAAAAGATCCTGATTGAATGAACCGTTGAGGCCACTCTCGTAGCCTCCGCGGTAGCTTTCCATTGTGTTGAGAAATTTATTTGCTCACTCGTCGCGTCCGTCTTGGACCCCGAAGAGCCTCGCTCCCGACGAAAGAGATTCTTCCTCGCGCGAGATGAACTCGCGGAGGAAAGTTCCTCTTTTTCATTCAACATCCTGTCATTCCCAGCTACTATTTGCCACGTAAGGATTTGTTAAACTACGATTTAATCCTGATACATTCAACGATGCACGGCAATATTAAGAGAATCTTTTTGCGAATCTCAAGAATCTCGATAATTATCTCTGAAGACAATTTTTTACTTGCATCTTTCACAATTCTATAGAAATTGAATTTAAGAAAATTTTAATTTTGTTAAATATTCGCACGCAGATCCTTATCCTATATCATCTTTCTTGTTCATTTCCTTTGTGTCAACTCCTCGTCTCTTCTCGCGTTACTCGCGAAGGAGCAAATCGAAAAAACGAGACTTTTGTCTGCCGAATTTCCTCATGCGTGAACGCTGCGCGGGGTTAATGATCTGATTAGGGATGCGAGGGCGCGGCTGAGATATGAAGCCGATTTAAGCTTTTCGAGGGAGGCCGAGCGAGAGGTTGCCGCAGCACCCTGGCAACACCCTTCGTCTTCACGTTGAAGTCCTCCCCCGCTCGGGATATCTTTGCTTATATCCTTGGTGAAGTAACTTTCGAGCCAGTTGCGACTTTCAATTCAAGAGAAATTGTACTCTGTTGACGTTTAATAAAGATAAATCCATGGCTTGGCGAGGGAAAATGGCGATTGGTTCGTTCGTCGAGTTTATAATTAAAATTTATTATCTGGTCTCTAAGGTGTCTAAAAATTATTTTACATGTGCGTCTGATAATTTTCATACATTGTTTTCTCTCATTATAGTAAGAATATTTCTTTTTTAGAAAATTACATTCACTAATTATCACAACAATATTAGTAATTCCCATTGCTTTAAAATTTGCTGTCAGTTTTGAACAGCTCTTGGCAAATAATGATGGATATTAATTATATCGAGTACCATTCAATCATTGCAAGTAGTTTTTCATAATACCACACCATTACTTATCTTATCTCGTCGCTTTTAGTTAGTCGAAGAAGCATGAGAAAGAGAAACCGTACGAGAGCACGATCGATCGTCAAAGTAACGCTCGCAATTGCTGCACCCTTAAAGCGGGGTGTTGCTCCCCCAAGTAGCGCACCCTTGTCCACCCTCTCTTCTCCGCCTTTCTACTTCTCTCTGTTTTCGCTCGAAACACATGGCACGAGCAAGCCGGTCCTCATGATTTACAACTGTTGCTCCGCAAATTCGATTACGATAATTCCGGGGTACCGCGCTGAGCGTCGAATCGCAAGCGGAAAGACACTCGTTAATCCTGCATAGCCATTCAAGAGTATTTTAAACAGTTTGGAAGATATCAATTTGCTTCATTATTCGTTACATTTTTTTAAATTTTGATCGCAAGTTCATTTTTTTTCCTGTCATTAATTTTTATTCCAATGCATTTGTTCTACATTTGGACTGCACTCTTAAAGCAACAAGTTTACAAAAAGCGTGAAGCATGAAAAAGTTAAGATTTTCTTTTGTCTTCACAGATTTCCGACGTTGAATGGCGAACATGTATAAGCGCATCGCAAACAGAATTCTTTTTATCTCCCAGCCTACTGATTCCTCTCTCGCGTGGTCTTGCGTCCAGCTATTTAGGCCGCATTGTTCCTACGTCTGGTTAACAGGAGCACCCCGTGCAGCGGTGCGCCGGCGAAAGGGGTCGGGAAATTCAATTTCGTGTCCGTGTAAAAATAACGTCGCTCTCACGGGCTGCTCGTAAAAAGCCGCTGCCGGTACGAGGACCGCATTTTTAATTCACCGCGATCGCGATTAGATTCGAGGCCGCGCCGTGGGAACAAAAGATCACGTTTAATTGAGCAGTCGACGGTCGGCGCACCGTTCCAGATGCCAGAGCCCGGAATTTTAAGTATCGTCTGGCCGGCAACCGGGCGGCCCTTTGAAACTGCGCCGTTATCACGAGGTGCTTTCGACGGGTTACCGTAGAGGAAACACTCGGGTCCTTATTTACGCTGACGAGGGAAAACGATCGAAAGTGCGGAGGGTTTGCTGATCCGCAAGAATGCTTCGTGCTTGATACTCGTCGCTACGAATAACTAATGAAAAAGATATTTAGCCTTTCAATATATTAATAATTGCTTCATATTTTATCCTCGTTTATCATCTACGAATAATATAATTTTAAAATTTTATTGTGTAATTTCGGAACTCCATATGTTCCGAGGAGAATCCCATTGGAATCCCATGTCGTGACCTTTTACATTCGCCGGGATCAAATCGCCGAGCGGATGTAAGGGACGCGAGAGATAAAAGGAAGGGCGAGGCGCGTAAACGCGCGATTACTCATTCACGTCGGCGGCGGAGAAAACCGTCACGCTGACGTATCCGGCTGGTTGTAATGCATCATGTCACGTTGCACGCTGTAAAACAGGGATATCAATTTGCCGTACACGCATCGCTCGTGCGTGTTACGCGGTGCGGCGATGTGGACGGTCATTATTTCCGGAAACCGGTATGTATAGAACGAATAAGAGTCGCGTGGAGACCACACGAAAGGGCCCCGAAATGCCGTCACGTTTTTACATTTACTTATGAGTCTCACAATTTAATCCTGACATTCTGATGTTCCCCAGGAAAACATTCTACAATTGCGCGAAAAACACGGTAAAGTAAAATATGTTATGCCGCAATTTCGTGTTACAAGACGACCCTCGGAATTGCGCGTGGCTGAATAAAGAAAAAGTATCGACCGTTCCGTGCTACGAGGTCTTTCCGAGTAAAAAATAATTTGGCACGATCTGTACTGTGAACTACCACGTGCACGTTGCTTCGCAATGTTCTGTATCGGAATAGTGTGTACAGCCCACGATATCTATTGCGAGTCGAGAGTCGATAAGCCCGGCCGTCGGTTTAATTTTGTACGGCGTGTTATTGATCCCCGGGAAAAAATGTCAGAAGATTCTTTTTTTTTCCTGTCTGCACGATAGTATCGAGTCAAAGGACCGCGTTTGAAAGGTCCTCGCTCGCGCGTGGACCTCGCAAAACGAACGTTGCTTTTGACAGAAATGCGTACGAGGGTCGGCTCTCCTTCGCGAGCAAAGTGGATTCGCCAATCTGCCGGATAATTCGCCGTGTAATCCGTGTGCACGGCATGCCGACAATAAAGAAACCCAATTTACGTCCGCGAATAACGTTTCCGCGGAAGGATACCGCGGAAATCGATTTCGCGGGGATTAACGAGAGCATCTAGTCGAGAAAATATTCAGCAGGGCGGTTGGCAATCGCGATATTCTGCAGTTTTACATTAAACGAATAAAATAAACATGCGTTCTGAAAATACGTTTAAAATTTAGTACGTAGCGGTAATGCAGTTTTACATCGTTTACATTCAACGTGTATCGATACAGGAAAATGTTGTCTCATCTGGTTATAATATTAAGAATCTAATTAATCAACACAATATCGCGCACGCTTTTTCATCGCGTTAACGGTATCGCGATAACGGTGCTTCGATATTCGCAATAATAAATTGAAGCAGGGTGGCGACGAGAATGGCAAACCGGCGAACAGGCGGGTAGCAGGGTTATCATTTGCGGAGGGTAGTTGCACCGTGCTATTGGACAAGAGCCAATATCGATGACTTACCATCGAATCTGCCGGTTATTGCGTGGGAAACGCGCGCGGTCTCATTATTTATACGTTATATCGGTACTTTTTATATTTATGTATCATACGCGCAGGAAATCAAATGCCGTCTGCACGATCGTCGATGAAACGCGAAGCGATTTTCTCGGTTCCGATTATGAAGCAGCCCCGAAGGAATGGGAGAAATTGATCTTCCAATTCCGTTGAGCAGCGTATCCTCGATCTAAAGAGAGAAATCATTCCCGAGGGAATCGAAAGGAATAAGGAGAGAATCATTCTTGAAGATGATGTTTCGATCGCGCGTATACGAGAGGACATCAGGCGGTATCTGCTTATGGTTAATTAATTAGCGCCTGCACGTTCGTCAGGGAGTTGAAACTTCGAAATTCCTTACCTGGCCAGCTCTCTCTGAAGATGATGGACTCTCGAGCGTGCTCGTTCAGCCTCAGCCGTAGCTTCGCGTACCCGAGCTTCAGCCTCCATTCGTTGCCGGCGTTCGCGTTCCACATCTCGTTGCGTGGCCTCCCTCTGCAACACACAATCGCGAACGTTGACGTTTATTAATGACGGCCAGGTGGATCGAAAGAGAAAAAAGAAGGGTGGGTAATTAACGCGACGTGGGAGCGACGGCGATGCAAAATTCAGGATCGCGCGCGCTGCCCACGAAAAATCGACGTCGTTGCGACAGTTGTGAATAATGGATCGGCAACAATGACGCCGATACGAGCAATCGCGCATCGTGGAAAAGGTATCGCCGCCGTCACCGTGATTAATTAATGGCGGATTTAATAAAGTGCTCGTAGTGTCACATGTGTACGCGATGGACACACTGGTTGTTATTCATTGTTCGTTTCGGCGGAATGCGGCCGGGAGGAGGACGTTAATTGACTTGTAATTAATCAACGCGCACTCGTCATAATTTATTCGCGGTAACGTCCGACGAGCGACGTGATTAATAAATCACCGTCGCATCATTCGCCCGCGCTTTCCGTTTTTCCCAGGACGGGGAAAACTGATTGAAACGGTTGGGGGAAATCGACGGAATTCCACCGTGGACTCCAGGCAATTTCAGGAAGTTCAATTTTCCATGCCGTGTGCATAACATTTTCGTTAATATGTATAAATAAAAACAACAACCTATCCCCCTTTCTGAAGGGTCACAAGTGTATGAAATCATTACTGAAAAATGTTATACAAACGACGGCGCTAAATTAATTGACCGGCGATTGGCGCGGTGTTGCACCGTGGTCCACCGTAAATAACGAGTAATCGTCGTCCGAATAAATTATTCAAATAGAACGATCATTCGAGCAATTCTTCCCAGGATAACGCCCAATCTTGATCCATAGTAAATCTGAAGCCGGGCGGAATTTATCGGGCGGCGAAGCCCGGGACGATCCTCGCGAGGACTAGAATTCGATAGATGAATGGCCGCGAGCGGGCCTTCGAGAAAAAACGCGCGAGACGACGGCCAGAAAAAAAAGGAAAACTCGTCGATCTTCGGAACGCTGCGTCGGTGGCGCGCGCGGGAGGGTGAATTATTCATGAATTTAAATCGAAGCGCCGCACGCTACATTGATTGTGCCCTTCCGGGATCGCGGCGGGTCCCGAACGCTCCTCCGCTCCAACTTTCTCTCTCTCTCAAGTGCCATCAATAATTGTGCCGGACCAATGTGCCGAAAGCAGTATTTCACGCGATTTAACCCGCCGGGTAACCGCGGCTATCTCGGGACCGGCCGTAAATTGTCGTTTGTCCCTGCCTGGAAGGTCAGCAAGGGCCAGCAGGGCCAAGTTTCGAATGTGTCGTGAGATAATAATGCTCGCAGATTTGCAATGGAGACGCTTCCCTGGCTTTGCGACTAAGACGAAAGTTTAGATTTATGTGGAACTCTCTTGAATGTACCTCCCGAGAATTGTTGGTCCGAGAATTGAAGAGAGTTGAGAGAAAACGCGAATATGAAGAAGAGTATCAGCAATCATTGAGACACAGGTGATAACATTTTGGTGTGTATCGATTTTATAAAATTTACAAAATTTTCGAATTTACAAAACATCGTTTACGGTATATACATATACCAGTGTATATTCGTAGGACGCAATGTTATATTCATGCGACGCAATCTCCATAACTTTGTTCCAACGCCGACAACTTTATACGCGTATGCATTCGCACACGCGATACGCCGAAAGTCGCCGGCTTCTCTCGACTCGCCGCACTCGCAATCGAATTCGTAAGAATTCCGCCAACGTCGGCGGATATCGCCGCGATCAGGTGGAAGTTCGTGGGGGAAGGACGCGGGTAAATTCGAGGACGTGGAGGCGGCCGACGGGGGAGGAACGGAATATCGTGGAATACAATCTGGTAAAAGCCGGGCTGACCACCGCTCGCGCGCGCGGAGGGTTTTAAGGAACGACCGGAGCGGATTTATGGCAGCCTTAAATCCTAACGAACGTTACTTTCCTCCGCCGTTTTCCCGGCGGCTTTTCCACCCCACCTGTCTCGCCCTCGCGACCACTTTCCATCGAGAATGTCGTATTTGCGGGGTTACCACCACTCGGAATGTGATTTCGCGCCATTCCCGGAAAAAAGTACGATGGTTTCACGTGTTGCGAGTTCCTCTCTCCGAGAGTTCCACGAGGAAAAGCGTGATTTTGTAACGAGCATTTTCCTCTCGCTTCGTTCGAGTTTGAAAGGAAAGCGCGTGGACTCTTTGGGTGCAGCAGCGTAAAAATTAAATTGGTCCCTTTGCAAGGGAGATAACAGTAGCGTAGATAGAAACAGAGTACGTATGTTACTCAATTTTTACAGATACTTTAGGTACGCTTTAAACTCAACACAATTTTCTCGAAAATTCGCGTTTGCGATCCGCTAAAATTCAGAAAGTTCGCTGGATACGACTTACTCGGTCCACGCGAGCGACGTCACGAGATAACAAGCTCTCAACCTCGTGAAAAGCGCGGAATCGAGTTTCGCACGGGAAAACCGATATAATCTTCAAAGGCACCCCACGGAGAGGCTCACGCGCGCCCAGATAAACCCCTCCAGTACGGACGTCGCGCACGTGTGCGCGCGGTTTCATTCGGGGCACGTGCGGGAAGTTGCAGAAGATGCGCGAGGAAGTCGCTTAATCAACGTATATCAGTGGGCAAGGCGGGAGAGGGAGTATTGGTGGTGAAAGGACGACGGGACTATCATCGGGTCCGACTAATAATTAATAAGCGGAGAAATTCGAGGGTCATCGGTCGCGCGAAGAGCGCTCTAAATAATTGATCGTCCTTGCCGTCGTCATCATCGTCGGTGTTTCTTCTCTCTTCCAGAAAACGAAGTTCTCTCTTCTAGAAACCGAAGTGATCGCGCTGCTTCGCAGAACATCCCTCGCTTCTTCGGCGGATGATAGGTGAATCACGTGCTGGCGATCCGCGATGCTTTCCCCGCGAGCGACGGCATACAATCGCGATAAATCTTTCAGGCCGGCTCGCTCTCGCACCTCCGAGCTTCGCCGGAAGTTGCCATGCTCTTTTACACTTGCGGAAAGTTACGAGGAAACGAAGGGACGAAGGGAGGACTGCGAGATGAAGTGCAATAAGACTTCCCTCGCGCGAATGAAGCGCGAGAGCTGTAGTTACAGCGCGGGTCGTTACTTCGGAGTGGTTTTACGGCGGAGTTGCGTTTACGGTTGTGTCAGAAATTTCGATAAACCGCCGCGCACGTGGAGTGGATAAGATCCTTCGTAACGATTAAATAATTCCCTTCTAGCAATAAAACGCAAGGTAACCCGTAAATGTTGAGTTTTGTCTCAACTGATTCTTCATTGTGCGCAGCAATTGATCGTTCGGCGCGAGAAAAAACGTCAGAGGTAAATCCAGTGACACGATTCTTCATTATCACCCTATGAAAAATAATTCATGTCGTTCCAGTGAAGCTTCCAACGTGTCACGAACAATCGCGTTAACTCGATTCAGAGTCGCGCTATCGGCGCTTTTTAATCGCGCTATACGAAACAGAGAGATCGCGTGTTTCAGGCATTAAATCGAGCATTAAATCGAGCTCGCGATGTGCTAGAAAAAATTGAGTTACCCCGATTCGCCGTTCTCGCGACCGCCGTGATTTAATGCTCGCGGGGGTGCGTTGATAACGAGCACGTTTCGGGTACAACGCCACCGGCCGTCACACGTGGAGCTGGCGGTTATCAATAGCCGCTTGGCGCGTGCATTACATCTCGCAACGAAATGCGCTGCGCGCCGGTTGCATATCGATAAACCGCGCGGAAAAGTCTCGTTCGCTCGCTACGTTTACCTCGGCACGTACACGCGGATATTTGCCGCTGGTGTCCGGCAAACCGGGGAATTTCGAGGGTCACCTGGCACGTTAAACACGTACGTGCACGACACGTTTGCTCGGTAAACTCTGCAACGTATCGGCCTGCAGTCGCGCGAGACAATTGCAGCACTTCTTTCCCGGTCGGCCGGAACTCGTTCTCTGAATTTCTGAGCGAAACGGCTGGCGAACAGTGCAGTTTGCAGCGGACAAATATGTTTTACCGTCTCGTAACGTGCATTTTACCTCGTAGCGGAATGGCCTCGCAATATCGCATGGGCAATAAAGTCAGTTTATAAAATATCCCAATCGTTCGGCAATCGAATCAGAATTCTACTTCGTAGAATTTTATCGTTATGTTTTCTACATGGATTTTCTGAAATTTTCTATTTAATTATATTAACATGTTTTTTTTTACGTTATTTAATTTCTCTAGAAAAATTCTTTCCGTGTTTGTATTTTACATGTAAATACTTGGATTTCTGTTTCCGGCGAGATTTTAGCGCAAGTGCGCATTTGCGCCTCCCGCCTTACCGACGAAATTGCAAAGGTCACGAGCGCGGGCGAAAGTGCGTTTCCATCGTGCGCGCGAATGCATGAATGCTCCATTCATCGGACACCGAAGGATCCCCGTGAATGGCTGTCTCTCACGAGCGCAGATATCCGCGGGCAGATACCTGCGAGCGTTTTAATCGTCCGTGAATTTTCTCATTTGCCTTTTTCCTCACCCACGTGTTTACCACAGTACCGCTCATTCAGCCCATGGTGCACATCGCCTCTATCTCTTTCTCTCATCCTCGCGCAGAAATACCATCATTCGTTTCTCGAGCCGTGAAGAACATCCAAGAATAGCAGAAATTATCCAGAATGTTGCTAAATATCCCAAAACTTTTCTTCTTTTACAATGTTCTTGCACCGAGAAAAGGTCGAGTCAGCAAATCTTTGCTAGGGTGAACAGAATCCTCCCCAATTATTCAATAAAAATACTTCACATTCCAGACAAAACACTCCTGTAGACCGCACGTCGCGTCGACTCGACGCGACTCGTTTCAACCGCCAGATCACGCGCCAGACTAACCCCTCGGAGCTCAGCGGGAACTCACCCTGCTCTGCTTAGTGAGATTGGCGCCCATCGGCCGATGATTCCGCGTCGTGGCGCCGACGGCGACGTTGCGACCGGGGACGTCGTCGTCCACGGGACATCCCCCCTGTCTCGAGGGTGCAGAGGGGCCCACCCCCCTCGCGCCCGTTCCCCAAGTTGGGCGCACTCGCGTGGCCACCCTGCTGCTACTGCTGCTCGCCGGGCCCTCCACCGGTCCCTTTATTCCGAGTCGCGACGAGCCACCCCTGCACGACGTTCTTACACCGACAACACTACCACCACCACCACTGCTGCTACCACCAGCACCAACGACGACACCACTACCACTACTATCGACGGCGACACCACTGTTTGTACTACCACTGTTGCAGCTGCCGTCAGTGTTACGAGTATTGTCGTCGCAGCTGCTCTCTCGACCGGCACGACTACGACCACCACCGACTACGACGGCAACTGCACCCTCCTCCCTCGCCTCCGCCACCCCCGCGTCTTCCTTCGTCGACTCCGGCACCTCGGACAATGACAACGTGAACCCTCGAAACGCAAGCAACCCTAGCCAGCCAACCCCCTCGGAGCTGTCGTCGTCGCAGCTGTTTTCCGATCGCGTCGCGAGCTCAACGGAAGATTGGAAGTCTTCCAATGATGCCAAAAATATTTCTGAGTGATTTCTGTCACACTTAATTGTCGGAGTCACTATCCACCGTGATTGCTTCGTTAAGCTCGCGCGTATTTAGTTTGATTAAAATCGGATTCGCCAAGCTCGTCGAATCTACGCTAGTCCAAGCCGTTTTGCATCATAGGCCTCTCGAAGCAACCCTTAACAGGATACGTACAAAAGATATATCACGATTCTTTCGAGGTAGAGGATTCCGTGGCCCGCGTCCCCGCAGGACTAAGGCAACGTTCGCCTGATCTCGGCCAGGGCTCTTCGAGGACGACGTCAGGAAGATGATTCAGATCATTATCGCGCTCTGCGGCATCGGTATCGGGCGACCGGTCATCTCCGTGCCAGGAACATCCTCAGGAGGACACGCCACCCTCGTCCCGCTCGTCCTCGTCAACTTCCGCTTCGCACTTCGCCGACAGACATGTCTTCCGACTTCTCGATCTTCGTCATCCGCGTCGCGCGGCACCGACTCGCATCCTCGCAATTCGTGGTCGAGTCTATCAAGCAACAGCAACCGATCCACGTCGTTCTCGTCGTCGTCGCCGTCAGCGTCGTCGAGAGGAGCACGAAGAGACCACGTCGCGTCGCGACGCTTTCCGACCGACTGACGAACCCGTCGCCGTCGTCGATTAACCAGCGGCGGCAGCGATCGTCCTCTCTTCGTCCCCTTCGTCGGCTCTGACTCACCGTCGCAACCCTCGTGAGCGCAACTACGCGCATGTGCACAACCCTCCGCGCTTCCCCGCAGTCGCTCGCGTACACGCGCGCCTACGTGCGACCGCGTGCGGCCGACGAGGACTTCCGGCTGCACGTTTGCACGCCGAGTCTCGTCGTCGTCATCGTCGTCGTGCTGTGCTGTGCTGGACGTGTCTGGCTTGCGAAATTCTTGCGCGCTTGTACGCGTGAGGAACGGATGCTCGAATGATGAAGATATAGAAGACGTACGAGACGGTCAAGGCAAAACGAGATTTTCAAGGGTTGCAATCATTTTGAAAGTGACATGATTATCGGCGATTGTATTGGGTCGTCCGGAAAGTTCGTGCCGATTTTGAAGGAAAATTCAAAGGCAACATTTTTTTATGTCGATAAATATTTATTGTCTTATGTATGCACCGTTTTGTTTCACAACCTTTGTCCATCTTTCACGCAACTGGAAGATTCCATTCTCCCAGAACTTCTTAGGTTTCTCGGCGAAAAACTCCTCAAGGTGGTTTTTTATGTCGATCAAAGAGTTGAAGTTCTTGCCGCTAAGAGAATTTTGCAAAGACCTAAATAAGTGAAAGTCTAAAGGTGCAATGTCTGGTGAATACGGTGGGTGAGGTGGCACATCCCAGCCAAACTCTAACAATTTTTGTCGGGTAGTCAAAGAAACATGAGGTCTGGCATTGTCCTGATGGAACACGACGCCCTTCCTATCAGCTAATTCTGGACGTTTTTCCTGAATCGCTGTCTTTAATTCGTCCAGTTGCGAGCAGTACTTATCTGCATTTATCGTTTGGTTGTGTGGTAGGAGCTCATAATATAGGATTCCTTTCCAATCCCACCAGACACAGAGCATGACTTTTTTTGGATGAAGGCCGGCTTTCGGAGTGGTTAATGCTGGTTCATTTCGCTTACCCCAGGATCTTTTTCGTTCTACATTGTTGTAAATGATCCATTTTTCGTCACCCGTCACTAATTGCTTCAAAAATGGTACGTTTTCGTTGCGTTTGTACAGCGAGTCGCAGATGGAAATGCGATCCATTAAATTTTTTTCGGCCAAATTATGCGGAACCCATACATCATAGCGACTTACGTAACCAAGCTTCACTACATGATCGTGGACAGTTGTTTTCGATATTTTCAGTATCTCTGCTAATTCACGTGTCGTGTAGCGCGGGTTATTCTCGATCAGTGTCTTGATTTGGTCATCATCAGTAGTAGAGGGTCTGCCCGAGCGTTCTTGGTCTTTAAGGTTAAAATCACCAGCTCTAAACTTAGCGAACCACTTACGTACGGTTCTTTCAGCTAAAGCGCCTTCTCCGTAAACAGAACATATCGAATTTGTTGCTTGTGAGGCATTTTTGCCTTTCCGGTAATAGAAAAGCATCAAGTGTCTAAAATGTTCTTTGTTTTCTTCCATCTTCAAAAGAGTACAAAACTGACACGAATCAATTTATCTGAAACAACTTTTTTCCTAAAGATGCGTTGAAATATCACCTTTAAGCATATGTATATAAATCGTATGTTTTCAGTAACATTGATATATTCAGACATGTTCCAACGCCATCTATTAAAAATCGGCACGAACTTTCCGGACGACCCAATATTAGGGGTGTGATTTAGTTTTGAGGGTTTTTTTGCTCAAAAACGCATGTATTTAAATATGATAATGAATGAATACCTTAATCAAAATATTTTCCTTCGTTTTCTATAACTTTTTCCCATCTTTCTGGCAAGAGATGGATTCCACCACGATAAAATCACTCTTCTTTTCAGTTGATCCATTCGTCGACGAATTTTCGCACCTCTTCCAAATTATGAAAGTGTCTATCCTCTAAAGCGTGTTGCATCGACCGGAACAAATAATAATCGCATGGAGCAATGTCCGGAGAATACGCGGGGTGCGGTAAGACTTGCCATTCAAGCTCTAATAGTGTTTCTTTCACTGATAACGCAACGTCAGGTCGAGGGTTGTCACGAAGAAGAATCACTTTCCGTCGTTTACTCGCAATTGCTGGTCGTTTTTGGTCCAATGCTTGCTTCAACTTGTACAATTGGTGTCGATAACGATCAGCCGTGACAGTCTCATGCGGATTTAACAGCTCATAGTACACTATTACTTTTGAACCGTGAATATTGCGTCTCGGAGTGGATGTTGATGGTTCGCCTGGATCCACCCATGATTTTCTGCGTTTCGGATTATCAAAATAGATCCACTTTTCATCCCCAGTAACAATCCGAGACAAAAGACTCTTCTTTTTTTGCCTGGCGATCAACGAAATGCAAATGTTCAAATGGCACTTTCCGATAATTCATGTCGAACCCATTTCCCTTCTTTCTGAATTTTTCCCATTTCATGTAAATGTTTCGTAACTGTTGTACGATCAACATTTAATGCTCTGGCAAGTTCTGAAGTGGATTCTGTTGGATTTTCATCCAATAATGCTTGCAAATCTGCATTTTCAAGCTTGCTTGGTTGTCCCGAGCGTTCGTTGTCCTTCACATCAGTATCGCCACTTTTAAAGCGTCTAAACCAGTATTCACACGTCTTAATTGATGGTGATTCTGCGTCACCATAAGTTTCCACAAGAATTCTATAACCGTCAGCCGCAGTTTTCTTTTGATTAAAAAACAAAAGCAACGCATGTCGAAAATGCTAAAGAGCTTTCGGAAGTTGCATTTTTACGATGATATAAACACGACTGTTATTGCATCTATTGCTATAATGCTACTAAATGTCATGGATAATGTCAACACTGTAAGAAAGAACAGTTATCGGAAACAGCTATTGGAACAAACTGACACTACAGCCATCTGTTGCAAAACCCTCAAAACTAAATCACACTCCTAATACATATGCTTCTCTCAAAACTGTTATCTTGTTAATTGTGACATTGTAATATCATTAATTAATATTATTAATATTGTTAATATTACATCGCGTTAAGTATGATGTATCATATGCATTATACCTACGACACAATTATACATTATTAGTCTCATGTTACGACATCGCGAGCGATTCACTCGCAACGTGGTATCGCAATCCAATAAATCTGACGTCTGTGTAACGTTTTCTCTATTTTTCTTGCGGAGTAGTTTCCCTTTCAATTATCCGACTCGCCGGGAGACCTCGCGTTCGAAGCGATCGCTCAAAACGGGATGTCATGCAAATTCCAGGCTTCGCTCAAATTGCCCCGGGAAGCATCAACATTCAGACGACATACCATAGGCCCCTCGCGGGTTCCTGTATCGATAATACCGTGAGAGCTCGCGGGGTTCTCCTTTCATCCGGCTTGCCTAAGGTTTAGTCGATGGCAGAGCTTTCCAATAAACGGGAGAGATCTCGACTTTGTGACTGCTAGAAGACAGATAAGGTATGCCGAATGAACGTGGGAGGGTGAAGACCTTCCCCGGTAAGGACCTGCCCGCGGATCTCGTCCCAACCGCGCATATTAAATTGTTCGCCTCACAATGTCGGCCGCCACCGTGTTCCCCTTTCAACGAGGACGATTTTCACGATATTGGCAACCTGTTATAATAATATACCTTATACAGAGTGACTCGCGTAAAGTAAAGTCGAACGGACCAGCGAAAATGCGAAGCCTCGCGATAGCGAGTCACGATCGCTATTAGCCCGGACGTTATATATTGATACTGAGGGCTTGGGGATTGAACGATCAGTATCACTATGGTTTGAAAGCGAGGGTGACTTTATATATTTAAGAGAGAACGCTTTTCCTTTTTTTGTCCTAAATTAAAAAATTGCAAGTCACAGATCTTTCATAACTGGATTTTTTAATCATTCTTTTCTGGAAAAACATGTTACCTCACGGATACGTTAGCACGTACAAAAATTTCTTTAAAAATAATAAAATAGAAAAAAACATTGTTACCATCGAAATTGTTTTAAAAGTTATTTCACAGAGCGGCGACCGAAAAGGTGTATAAAAGCGCAAAAGAAAAATCGATAACGCGACAGGTTATTCCGGCGACGACTAACCCTTTCGTCGTCGTCGAGCAACTGTCGTTTCCCTAATTAATTAAATCGCACCCCCGCGTACCGTTCCATACGAGCCACCGTTACGGCCGGAGCCAAAGCGGGCATCGGTTTAAGTTTGATTGGCTCAATAATTACAACGAGACCAACCGTGCAAAGCTGTGCGCAATTACGACAGTGTCAGATATGTTAATGATCGCGCCAGGATAATTATCCGACGTACGATATGACGTTTAATCCTCTCTACTTTTTCCTGGCGTTTCGAGAAAATGTAAATTCGCGATTGCATTTACGTAACACAAAGACCGTGGAATAAAATTATATCACGTGTATTACACTCACTTGTCTTGCTGTGAATAAGTAAATATGTATATACGAATATGAAATATTCACTTTATGACACGCGAATCACATCCGTGACAATATTGTTCGAATCATCAGGCAATCAAGCCGCGATTAACATTGGAGATAACAGGAATCAGCGCGGTTTCAGACCGCTGTAACCTCAATCATGACTTTGTAATCTCGTTTACCGGCGCGCGCTTGTCTAATGAATTCATAACTTCGATTGCACCGTAATATCCCTCACGGCTAATCCGCTTTATGGCGTTTTAAAAGTGAATAGGGGCGCTAACGCGAGCACGACGTACAACGGAGCAGGTACTGGAAGTTTTGCGGAAATTCGACGTCTGAAAATTCTTCTTAAGCTGATTTTACGCGAGACGCTGCCACCGCTGTCGAGCCACCCCCGCTTGCCTGCGTTCACCCTCATGGCCGAGTCGACCCCGCGCGATGATTTATCCGCGGTAAGGCCTGCCTTCGAGGACCGTACTTTCATTTTTAACGTAATGTGAAAAATATTCGACCACCGTCGCGGCGGCGCTTTGAAAAAAATTCATAGCGCGTATTAAGGGATGCAAAGGGCTCAGGATACATATACATGAGAGATTATTTCTTTAAAGCGTGCAAGCGGTATGATACACAAAGGTAATTATGTGTTAATATTGGGGTGCTTTTATCGCTCGCTCGAGAGAGTAATTTTACTTATTTACTTTAAAAAATTGATATAATTGATTTTGTAAATTTTAAAAATTTGTGTCTCGAAGAATGGCCAATGTTTTCAAGTTCACATGAACGTTCCACGTTTTCAGTCAATGCTTGACGAAGTAACAATTGTTTACGATTGTTGCAACTTAGTTCGCTGTAATTTAATTCTTATCAACAACATGGAGACACTTTCACCGTTATTGGAAAAAGTGGAATCGGTAGAACTCGGTTCGTGCATTAGAGTGATCTACAGAATTAATCCTACTCTCGCGATCCTTCGTCCTTCCCGTATTCGCCTTGCGTGTGTGGTTGTAGTATCTGTTCATGGACTGCGCTATTTCGTGCAGCTCTCGAGAGGATGTCTACAGGGGTGGATTTCGCCATCCCCTATTAACCGCCCCTTCCTTTTTAAACAGATACATACACACGTTCGTGTACGCCCACCATGTCATCTTTGTGAGTATATAGGGTGTTGCAAAATCACTGACCTTAAATTTAGAGAACATGTACATCATCAAGCTACACCTGCATAATTAATTTCAATAATAACTTCTCCGAGAAATTTCAAGTTATATTTTCCTGGTGAAAAATGTGTCGAGATAACTTATTATTTGTTGCACCTTTTTAACATTCAGTGTGAGATGTGTTGGTAATTAAATCTCGAAATAAGATTTCAACTAGTAAAGCTCCATTCGAGTTCAAGTGAAAAATTGGATAGAACTTCGCGGGCAGTACACGATTCGCCTTCGATCGTTTGTAGATGATAATTCCCCGATGACTTAACTCGAACAAGCGAGAAGTCGATTTCCGATGGCCGAGTAAGAACCGGTCATTAAAATCACGAGCGGACATGTCGCGGAACACCCCATAGATATACGACGTGCACGGATGTGTGCCTTCACGGCAATTAGCATGCATCCAACAGAGCTTAGGGATCGCGGAGGGCGTTCGAATAATCCTGCGTGATCTACGCGCGTTTCCGATACCCATATGCAGCGTGTGTGCTTATGGTGCCGCCCGCCGCAAACCTCCCCCCTCGGTACAACAACCCCCCGTACACATGCGACCGGCGCTCGCATTATGGCGCTCGGCGGGCCCTTTGAATAATTTGCCCCTCGCGGGGCGCAGGGATGGTGGACAGTGGATACGTAGCTTTACTTGCCGGTCGGAAAAATCGATGAACCGTATCGGCCCCCCTCTCTCTCCCGCCCTTCCGTAACTGTCGTTTAATAACGACTCGCGCACGCGAGCCTCGGACTCGGATAACAGATTTATCGGCGGGAAATCGCGATAGTGCGCCGCGATGGCGTGCCAACGGTCCCCGATAATTAAATGATATTCTCGTGCAGGATGAATATGGCGGCGAATCGTGTTTAATTGGAAGGACAACTAGGGTCGAGGCCGGACACGCTCGTTTGCCGTACTGGAAGGTAGGATCGCTGCGGCAATTTCCCGGCTCGGTTACTGGCGCGCCGATACTTTTCTCGTCGATGTTTCTGATTGCGCGTCGCGGATAATCGAGGGAGATTCAAGTTACGGCTTCTCGCAGCGAAACATGAGGGGGTGAGGATACGATGACGTCTGGCAGGTGGAGAACGCTAGGGTGCACGAGCGAAGGACAGGTGCGAGGGGAAGGAGAACGAGAAGGAGACGGAATCTTGATTTGATATTCCGCATGAAGGAACTCTTCGTCGAGAAGCTTTTATACGCTCGACGCGAGCTTTTCAGCGTCTGCCGGAATACGAACGAGAACGGTTGCGCGACGATAACGCTGAGGAGCCTTTCGCTCGCATTGTGTTTGGGCGAACGTGGGACGGGGTGCGGCGTCAAGACGCCGTCGTGGATAATTAGCAAACTTATAATCAAGCTGGTTAACTTGGCAGAGGTTGACGGATCGAGGGTTTAGTCTTAACGTGGGTGTATTGTCGGTTCTCGATACTTATTTAAGATTATTTTAACTTCACCGAGAAGCCTTCGCAAATTGAAGCCATCTACGCTTGTCGTTATTACAAAATATTAATTAACTTGTTAGTCCATCGATTGCTGAGATTCTTTTATCAATATAGGACGCGTTTTATAAATTAATCATTTTTTTAGACTCAAAATAAATAATTCAAGTATTAAAAGAGACCTCTCCCCTTCTTCTTTCGTAATAATAATGTTCGCGTCAGCCCTTTACACGTGAAGCATAATCGCGCTTAATCTGGACATCGTTCTGATTTTATCGGTCTATTTGACACCTGCTGCGGAAGAATAATGGTCAATCCTGGATACGGGATCTGCGTCCTTCGGTGGGTCAGTGAGGCCAGAGAGCCCTTTCGTCCTTTGTTCCGAATGCTCGCCACCCTCCGGCCGACTCTCGTTCCGACTAATACGTCGGGCGGAAACGGCGCGCATTTTTGCGCGTGCGTTTCGACATTAATTAAAGGGATCGGGGCGCGGAGTGCGCCCTCCGATAAAAACCTTCCGCCGCGTACGCATAAAACCCCCGGGGGATGACGATGGGGGCGACGGGGTGCGGCCCGACGAGATAGCTGGAATATCGTGGAGTCGAGTGGTGGAGATATCGCGCGGGCTCTGCCTGAAATCTCGAGGTATAACGCGCATCATTATGGCAATCCGGGCATTATAGGGGCGAAAGCGGGATGGGTACTTATCCCACGGAATTCGGTGATTCGCTGGCACATTAGGATTGTTTAAATTATAATCAGCACTATTTTCAACCCCTTGACCCGCGGCGGTACGAATAGACTCGAGTAATCACGCGACGGCGGCATTACGTAATCACATTGCTCGAAAACTTAATTATCTTGATGCGAAAATGACAAGTATCATGAGCCAAAATTAATATAAAAATATTTAAAAATTCGCTGGTACGAGTTAACAAACATTGACTGTGCCATACTACGGTGTATTCCTAGGATTAAAGGATTTTGAAACAATATATTCTTATCTTCCTTTTAAAGTAACAGCCTGATTTATGGGACCGCCACAGATGCGTCCCCTTTATGTGTTCCCGTAAAGAGTATGTCGCGTTAGGGGGCAAGAAATCGTTGCGCAGATAGTCATTTAATTATGCAAGATAGTCCATTGTAGGCCACGGTTCAAAGTGCAAACTTGTGTTTCGATCAACCCAGTTATCGTAAACCGCAACACATCGCACGGCCCTGCTCTAACCCGACCTAGTCATCAGTCATTGCTTAGGCCTCGCAACCCTGATTCGGCCGATCAGAATGGGTTACTGGGGTACGGTTTAGAGCCTCGCGGGGATTTTACTCGCCGGCGCGAGGCACCTTGTTCCAATTAGTGTTCCGGTGTCGTGAAGCGCGGCCGCCCTAAAACCATCGCGCGGTTCGTCATTAATCCTCGTTTAGCGCGATCATCCAGATGACGGCGGTGCGTATCCCCGTTTAATTACGGCTTGAATTACAACTCCATCAGGCTCCACTCGAAATTACACGCGGCGCAAGATTAGATTCTGCGTCGATTTCTGCTGTTCCGCACGTCGACTTTGGATCCTTCTTGGATCTGGAAGAGGAGCGCCTTCTTGTCATCCGCTCGTGACTGAAGCATCATCAACGCGATCAAGCGAGATCGCTCTAAGAACGATCTGCCGTGTTTGAGGCTTTTACTAACGTCCCGTTTCTCGGCCGGGTTTCAAGCCGACGAGCCGCACGTGATGTCGAGGCAAATTACACGCGCGCCCCATCGCGCCGGTTCTGTAACGGACAAGCGCGTTACTCGTGCGTGTACACGCATGCACGGAATTGCCGATAATGAACGCAGGATGACGATCTGCGGCTAATCATCGCCCGGAGGAGTCGCCGAGACGTGAAGCGCTCACGCGCGTATCGCACGCTCGACCTCGCTCGCTACGCAACGGCGAAAACCCTTTGATCTGGCCGGTCGGCACAATGGCCAGTAACGTTTCGCCCTTGGTCCTTACATGCGCAACCGTGATTCAATGGATCGACACGAGCGTAAGAAGTCGGGACGCAACGGCGTAATTGCAATCTAGGAGATGAGACGAGCGACATGAAGGGAGAGATCGAATATCGATCGCATTTCAGCGCTACTTTACCAGCGTAACTTTACCTCGTTCTAACGTGAACATTACGCGACGTTTACGGCTCTCACGAGCAATGAATCTCCGTTAGTAAAAAACGAATGTTATAAAAATGTCCGTCTATGTTTAACGTTGGGGAAGTAACGCCGGGTATCAGATTTATTGCGTTTGCCGTGGTAATAAAAATAGATTTTCGCGACAAATCTGCATCCGTATCTGTCAAGTATTCTGAAAAATTTACTGCGATTTAAATGGGATGTAACATAGAACTGCGAAATAAAATTAAAGTCAACGTTATTCTCAAAGGGAGACCGGCGCAAAGAGTAAAAATAATTAATCGTACGAATCGCGGGGCGAACTGAGCTCGATAAATATGGAAATAAGCACGTTAAACGCTTAAGCTGCGTCGATAAAAATTTATGAGCACCCTTCGCGTTTTATAAAAGACGCGAGTCATGCGGAATAAAATTCGCGCAGCTGGCGAGTTTCTCGCGGTATTTGAAAGTAGTACGGCAAGGGATGTCGGCGTGCACAATCCTCTCTTTCTCCCTCCCTTCGCCTCATTCTGTCTCGTCTCGCTGCTGTTATGAGCTGACGACCACGCTTCGTAACGAGGAATTATTGCTGGAACCGACACCCGAGTCTGTACAGTACCCAACGAGCATGAATTTCACCCGATTATCCGATACGCGTGGCCCATGCTAAATACCAGGCTGCTGCAAGTGAAATAGTAGAAATCCATTAAACGGCTTTGCACGGCCGCTGCTGGATGTATCGGGTAGTGCGTTATTTCCTGATCCATCCGACGCGAGATCCGTACCCGTCAGATTGGAAAATTTTCGGCAGAAACTGCGAACTTTCTCATCTGGAATAAAACACTTGTACATGCTAACAAATTCTACATGCTTAAATCCATATAAATTTATATTAAACTTTGCATATGTGTATTTTTTACATTATCTATTAAAAATACTATGATGGACTAATTTTTTTAAATGTCTTTGATTCTCTTCAATTTTATATTAAAAGTCAAAATTGTATACTTTGCACTCCCGTCTGTGACTTCCTAAGCACATTGGTTCAAGTACTAATGAAGCATTGTTTTTCCCCAAGTACTGAGTATATCTCCTTTCACTACCCTTTCACGATAAACGAAAATCCGTCGCAAATTTCCGCGCGAGTGAAATAATACGCCTGGGTTATTGTAAAGAATCGGGCAATATCGGTTTCCCCCGGTGCGCGAGCCGGGCCACAATTTATGAAACACGGCGTGCGTGTGTGCGTGCGGTGGTTGAGTCTACTCCACCCCTGTTCGCTTCAACCCTTCTGCAAAATACCGCGGCCACTGTGTTTTTCCACCCTTCCGATCGTATTCTATCTCGCGGCCACAACCGCGTGTCGATTCATGCGCGGAAGCGTCCATGCACAAACACGTGCGCGGCCCGCTGCAATAAATATGTGTGAGTGATAGGAGATTAATCGCGCACCGTAAACAGAGATTACCTTCCAACGCGAATTAGCCTTAGCGGCCCGATGCGGAAGGATGGCCTCGCGGGAACAATGAAACCGTGCGCCGCGCAAAGCCGGGGATTTCAAAACAGAAATGCAACAACCGTTTGCGTTTTTAAATGTCTTCGTCTCTCGCAAAAATACACGCGCCATAAACGTAAAGGGTAACCAGAAAAACCTGGCAAATGTGTCACATGCGCTCGATGCAGAAAAGGACGTTTGTTCCTCCGCAAACAGTAAACTATTGGGTTGGCCAAAAAGTAATTGCGTTTCTTTCCAATAGATGGACATGCATGTCTTGAAATGTAACTAACTTCATTCTAAACCGCAAATTCATTATGTAGGTTAACAACTCACAGTTCAAGCTTGTTTTAGAAAAAGAAAGTACACGATTTCGTTAACAATTGTTTCTTTGCCGTCGATTTCAAAATGGAAAATCAAAAAGAACATTTTCCTCATATTTTGTTTTATTACTTCCGAAAAGGGAAAAACGCTGTGCAAGCTCATAAAAAGTTATGTCATGTATATGGCGAAGATGCTTTAAAACTGCGGCAGTGTCAAAATTGGTTTACTAAATTTCGATCTGCAGATTTTAATGTGAAAGATGCACCACGCTCAGGAAGGCCAATCGAAATTGATGATGACAAAATAAAGGCACTGATCGATTCCAATCGGCGTTTAACGACACGAGAGATTGCTGAGAATCTTAACATATCGAAATCGAGTGTTGAAAACCATTTAAAACGACTTGGATACATTAGTAAGCTCGATATTTGGGTACCACATGAGCTCAAAGAAATTCGTCTCACTAAGCGTATTGACATCTGCGATTCTCTTTTGAAACGTGAGGAAAATGATCGATTTTTGAAACGTATGATAACAGGCGACGAAAAATCGATCGTCTACAACAACGTCAAACGAAAAAGATCGTGGAGCAAGCGTGATGAACCTGCTCAAAGCACTTGAAAAGCAGATATTCACCAAAGAAAGATTATGCTGTCAGTCTGGTGGGACTTTAAAGGTATTGTGTATTTTGAGCTGCTTGCAAGGAATCAAACCATTAATTCAGACGTACACTGTCGTCAACTGGATAAATTAAATGATGCCATCAAACAGAAACGTCGAGAATTGGTGAATCGCAAAGGTGTTGTGTTTCACCACGATAACGCTAGACCACGTACAAGTTTGGTCACTCGTCAAAAATTGTTGCAGCTTGGATGGGATGTGTTACCATGATGTTACCACATCCACCATATTCGCCAGACCTGGCACCATCAGATTACCATTTGTTTCGTTCTTTGCAAAACGCCTTGAATGGTAAAACCTTGACTGCTGATGAGGATATCAAATCGTTGTTGGAATTGTTTTTTGCTGAAAAAGATAAGAACTTTTTTGAGCGCGGAATCATGAAGTTGCCTGAAAAATGGCAAAAGATAATCAAACAAAATGGACAATATATTGTTTAATAAAGTTTTTGTTTCCCATGAAAAATTCGCCTTTTATTTATATTAAAATAAACGCAATTACTTTTTGGCCAACCCAATAGAATCCTGGGGTAAAAGTTTAATCCTTTGTACCAATTTACCAATTTACGCCTGGTTAGATTAACGGGAATTAAAAGATAACACGTTAACGCTGTTAGCGCCTCGAGGTACTCGTAATTAACCATTTAATTAATTCATGACTGAATACTTTATTTGCATATACGAGCTGTTCTAAAATCGCCGATTTTCTGATAAATCCCATTGTTTTGCACTCTGAGACTCCGAAACACCCCATGTACGCTAAACCTCTCCGGAATAAAATTTCTCGCAGTCATTCCAGTCGAAGGGAGTCCCAGGATTACGACGGTCGCGTTCAGGATTGTTTTTTCCATGGCGTTAATGGTTGATGCCATCGAGTGCGTCTCGCGAGAGATTGTTTGCGACGCCGCGTCGCGACGCGTCGCGTCGCGGCGCCGTAAGATCCGGAGGGTAGAATTTTCCCGTCCTCTCGTTCGGCCCTTCGCGCACCCTCCGCCGGCCCACGCCCTCTCTCCTATCATTCATCCCTGACGCCTTCGAATTTACCTCGGCCGCCCCCGAGGGCTCTCTCGTATTGATATATCGTCGCGCTCGGATTCGCATTACACCTCGGAATCGCGTTGATCAATGTTTCGAGACCGACTCGGAAGAGCGCGGAGGCGCGCTCGCTGAAAGGCACACTTCCGAATCGTATCGAGTCTCGGAACTCGCCACGGATTATTGATTGCCGCGCACTCGTGCGCGATTTTCAGCCAAAGTCGTTAACCGTGTCCGGCAACTCGATATATCGCATTCTGTTAGGGAGATAGAAACGTGACAAGCGTGGTCTTAACATTAACAAAGAAATGGAAAAGAATTTGCACTTGTCACAGCCTTTTGAATTTATTGTCACGGATATCTTATGATTTTTTCATCAGCACTTCATAATCCCCTGTATTAATAAATCGCCGCATTAATATTTAACCATTCATCTCGCAGATTGATTATCGTCTCGACCGCGAGTTAATTCACGAGAGGCATTAGAATATAAACGAACGAGGGCGCGTCGGTCGTGGAATCCGCACATGCACAGCACTCGATTAGAATGTAAATCGCCAGAGAGGAAAGACCACCCTCCGCGCTCGCGCGCGCCGCGTTTTGATAGCGTTACACGGCGAGCAAGAAGGTCCTTTGTTGTCTCGGCGGTCGCTGTGTGGCACGAGGGGGTGTGGATCTCGTCGATGAATCGATGCTAACGGTGCGTGTGATACGAATCTGCATAACTAATCGTCGGCCTTTGCGCCGACGTTTTTCGGGCCCCGAATAACGTCGTTAGGTCTCCTTTGAGACACAAATTCGTGTCGGGAACTCGATTAGCAGCACGCCGCAAAGACGCGCCGGGCTCGGGGGATGTTTTGTCGACCGTGTCAACGTCGTTTGCATTTTCGTTCGCGGGATCTCCACAAGGCACACGCGATAGCGGGAGTAACCGCGAGTGCTGGATGCGCAACCGCGCGGAATAAAGTCGCGGCAGTCTCGAAGAAAAACGTGCTGCTCCGCCGGGATTTTCCGTACGACGTACGTCGTATCCACATGCAACGTATGATATAATGTGGGGTGAATAAGATTTTCTGTTTATTTCATGCGGGAACGACAGTGTCACGATACGCGTCGCTACAATGAAACGAGGAGATATTCGATAATACCTTGATGAATAATCAAACTTTGCTACGTCGGTTTTATAAAAATCCCTACGCTCTAGATACGCAAAGCTTTAATGTAAAAGGTTCATTAAGTTGTCAATTAAATGTTTCTGTAAGAAATTATTTTCGGTCAGAAAATATTAATACGGTTATTTATCGCTTTCAATATTTAGTTCGGAGACCATTTTATCCGTGATATATTGTTCCTACATTCTATTTTTAATATCAGCGAGACTTCTGCGGGTACCATCCGCGTTTACTGTTCCGCCAACGTAATCACACTTATCTCTTGTTACTGCGCCCGCGGCTGCCAGAAGTTACCGCAAGAATTACACGGGGCCGACGACCCCGACATGGGAATCCCCGCGTGTTCCCTGACTTTCGCAACGCAAACTTTTACAGGGTACTCAAACGACAAACCAAAAAATGGCACGCCACGTAACGATCTAATCCCGTGGAAGTCGCGTTTCGCTCGTCATGCGTACATATACACTCATGCCGGATGTCGGCCACAGAAATATTCCCGCATGATAAAAACAGAGGCAATTTGCCAAAACGTCGGCTTGATGGCCGCTCAACGGGCTCTCCCGCAGACAGGACCCTCCCTCTCGCCGCCCCCGTCTGAAACACGAGGGTTACGTCGCGCTCGGTACTTCGGAGGTTTTAGGGCTTTCGAGAAGGGCGGATAGGGTGCGGCTGAAGGAAGGTCGACGAGATACACGGGAGAACCGCCACCGTCGCCACCGACGCCACCCCGTGAGGCCGTGAGACGCCAAGAGGGTCCTGGGGCCCTCCAGGATACCTCAGGAGGAGGAAAGAGGGATGTAAATTGCTCGCGCGTACATTAGTCATCATCACTCGCAGCCCTCAGCTCAACTTTGTTCGAGAGAAGCGCCGGTCGCGATCCTCGTCCCTCCTCGCTTCCTCCCTCCCGTACCCCATCTTGGTCTCTTTAGCCTTTTCCGCATCCACCTCTTGCTCGTCGTCGTCTTTTCACGTTGTGCTTGGTTTCCTTGTCGGTCCCACCCCATCAATCGCCGCCATCCCTTCTTTTATACTTGCACTTTCGTGACACTTTCTTCCAGCTGCAGCGAGCGCGAGCACTTCTTCACGGAAATTCCTGGGGGTATTTCCCGGGTCTAATTAGGATCTTTGATTTGTCAGATCTGTTTTAGAACTTTGCGCGCAAGTTTGAGACATCTTTAATCTCTCTGCAGAACGTTAAAATAAAATATGTCAATTTGAAATCATAACTTATATCAATATACGTCAATACTCACGTCGAAAGTTTTCTATATTTACTGTCTAATTATTTAAGCTTTCGCAACCTGTTTTCAAGATATTTTCAGAAATTAGTAAATTTCGGATGCACGCGCGTACGTCATCCTGCATCGTGAACATCCTTGGACGAGTTGTAACTGCGGCGTTAATTTATTCGACGTCTACGATCTATGTTACGTGGCTTTTCTCCTCGGGAACGGAATTTCCCTCCTGTCTTGCCATCATTCCTGCCCTGTGCGCCGGCGGATAAACGACGCTTGTCTAACTTCCATAGAAATACATTTCAACGGGAAGGGAATTGCTAACAAGTTGCACGCCAGGCACCCGCTGAAGTTTCGTTTTGCCCTGATCGTCTTTGGAACACGTGGCGTTCTCGTCTGATACGAGATCCGCTCCGGCTTTTTGGAATATTAATTTACGAAGTTCGTAATCTACCCGTAGGAAAAATCGCGTCGCGACGCACAATATCAAAATGAGACGAAAGTAACATGGTCCACGTGTCTATTTTTGTATAAAACATTTTTCACTTATTATAAGTAAACTGACATGACAATTATTTAAAGAAGATATTAACCGCGCCGATATCTCTCCGGGAAAAGTATTTTTATCGACGTTCTACGTTTTCCAGAATTTCTAAAAGATGCTCAATATTTTTATTGAATATCGTTTCTCTCGGCCGCGCTAATTAATCTTTAATAGAATCCTGAAGCTGAGCTATTCGAGCGATTGTTCGTCGACTGATCGAGATTGACATTAATAATTACCGAGAGTAAACGCGCGCTTCCGGATCCCCGCAGGTGCAAACACAATGTTAATTAATCGCTCCCGGCATTCGCGTAAGTGCCCGACGCAAAAATCTCTTCATTATAACTTTTGCGAGATTTCGAAGCGACGAAGGAGCAGAAGGATGAAGTGACTGCCGGGAAGAGCAAGCGGGATCGCTTTCTTCCACCGGGACCTTCCAGGGATACTCCGGGTTCTCCCCGGCGAGCAAGGCGGCACTCCGAGTAGTTTCGAAAGCAATTACGATTTCCAGAAGGCGGACAGCGTAATTGAATATTACGCGAACGGCCGTCCTTGTCTTCCTCCGCCGTAACGAAAAACACGGGAAAGATTCGATCATAAATTCCGAAGTTTTCCATGGAAGACGTAGTCAAATCGACGTCTTTCAGCATGGATCTTCCTTCGGGATTTTTTATTAAAGATGCCGGGGACTGCGCTCTTAAAGGTACACGGTTCCTTTCACGTGATGGTAGCAGGTACAATTGCATTCTGTACAAACAAACCGGATGCACTTTGACGTGCAAGATGCATAATGTATGCTCTCTGTGCTCTAGCACAACATTTGCGAATGTATCTTTGTGAATTATTCGCTTTTTTAACGTAGTGATTAGAGTACATTCGTACAGCAATCACAAATATTTTAAGAATAAATAAATTTTAATGAGAAATGATTATTTTTAAGACAAACTTAGAGCATTTACATTTTCTTATCCGAAAATCGTTCTCGTAGATAAAGTTCTGTCGTTTTGATCGTTGTGTAACTTCTTTGTGGGGATAACGATTCAGGTACATTTAGGAGTTAAATATGCACAGAGGTGGTAGAATTGCGATGGGTTTCTGGCTTCGAGGCTGTTTCGGGAACGAGGTGAGGGTGAAAGTTCCGCGAGGGTTATCGTAGCGCAAAATTTTAATCCATCCCTCGTCCCTTCCAACGTTTTCCTTCACGGTCGGCGCGCTTTTCCGGACCGAGAATAGGGAGGCGTGTAAGAAGTTTCAAAATGGGAAACAAAGAATATTAGCGCGATTAAGCGAGAGTCCTGCGGCGTGCGCGCGGACTTGTCCTTTCGTTCATTCCGTTTCGAAATGGGGTTGCGAGCTTCCCCGCGAGCCCCATTCGAAGGAAGTAACGACCCGGAGGAAGCGTTCGTTGGAGCTTTTTCGGCTGTTCAACCCGGCCCCTCGTCCTGATGGAAATTTCCGAGAAACTTCGACAGGAAGGAGAGGAATACCATCGTTATCATCGGAGAAAAAAGAATAACGGCAACCTGCAGACGGTGAATTAAAAACACAGGGGTGGTTCGATCCCTTTGAGGACAATTCCGCTCGTGGAAATACTTTTGAAGATTTACTGCGTCTTCTTCTTTGGCGATTTCTACGTTCGGGAATCTGTCACGCGTCAAAGGAGTTCGCGAAGCGAATATTGAGTTTGTCACATTTTTCACGCGAGTGCCGTTTTCGGTTGCCCGCATTCCGTTTCGTCTATAGGATCTTTGGACAATTTAAAGTAGACGTTTAGTCTTATTTGAGACACGATTCGCTGTTTTCTGTTTAAAAAGAGAAACTATCTTAATTACGTTCTCATATCAATCATAAGAGTTAACTGGAAACAATTTGTAAAGTACTAATCCTCCTCTACCTCGTGAAAAAATTATTACAATTTAAATTACATTATCATTATACGATGAAACATTACTCGAAGCAAACAAGTTTACGCGTCTGGCAAAAAATCTTTTTCGGCTTCGTGGAAAGCTACGTCTGCGGCTGAACGGGAGTGACTCCCGCGGGAATGAATGACTGATGAGGATCTGTCGCATTTTCTCTCTTCTCTCTCCAACCGAAGCGGGACTCTGGGCACGGCAATTCTAAGATTCACTTTACGGCGACGTCCGAGATAAATTGCGGCCGCATGCAAATATCAACGATACGTCAACACCGACGAAACCGCGCACCCGTCGCTTATTATTGTCCGCTCGCGTCATTATGTAGCAGGATAATTGACGGTTGTCATGGCAACGCCCAAACGCGCCGCGAAATTATTCCTGTGACTTTCCGGAGGAAAGTGCTGGAAATTTTGCCGCGTCATGAGAGCACAAACGGGGCACGGATGATTTTTTTTCTTTTTAGTCTGCAATACGCGAGTGCTTAGCATGCTTAGCCGAATGACTCGGACCCTTTCTTCATGATTGTATAGATTCTAAAAAACATATTCCTTAAGCAGAGGGGAATATCAAACTTTCATTCACTTTTAAAAGCACGATTATGATAATATGTTACCCTCTTTCATGCCATATCAAATTCATTGAAAGCATACAGAGTAAGAGCACCACTCTATCCGGCTCCCATTTCTGTTATTCCTCTCTTTTATCCAAACATCCTTTTTACCGAGCCGAGAAGCTGCATCACGACAAAAGGCACATCGATGCGACACATTAAGGATCTTCGCAGCCACCGAATACATTGTGGCGCCCGACAAACTGCGTTCGTTTCGCGTTTTCGTTTTATCGACACAGCTCCCGCGACTTCGAACGAGCGTCCCGTTTTTGCCACCGCCGAAGGCTACGGGTTAATATCGACGTGTCGTCTTCCCTCGACATCCCTCCCAGGGGGTGGAAGAGCCCGTGGCGTCGCGACGGCGCCACGCAGCCATATACGCGCATTGACAATCTTCACGCGCGACCCTTACGGCCACCCGATACATTTTCGTGCGCTTATTGTTACGATTGTCGATTCGCTCAGCCGTCGTTCGCCATTAGATCTGTGCTTCCTCTCGTCGTACACAGCAACTTGCTGTGTAGGTCCGTCGAACCTTGCGTACGACAGCATTATCGATATCAGACTAATGCAATATTGAGGTAATAACAATCCGATGCTACGGATCATCGGAGAAAATGATAATCTGCAACAGGACAAGTCGTATCCAAAATTCCAAGCACGATTCAATCAAATGTGCAGCTTCTGTTATTTACTGCTCATTGAAAATTGATAGTTGATCATTTTTAATAATTTAAAAAACTTCTTCAATTTATTCGAATTTTGAGAAAGTTTGTCGTTGATGTTAATCTAATAATTAATAAATAATAATTAATCAAAATCAGATAAATTAATAATTAATTTAAATGATAAATATTATTTTTTTCACGTATAAAAATTACATTCATGTCATAATTTCTTGTGTATCGTGCAGATCGAGACAACGGTGTCTCTGGTACCCTTCTACCTCTCGAGATTTATCGAGCATCAACTAGCAAGCAACACTACCCAAGTGCCACACGCCGATTTTGATAAGCTTTAAATATGTTGTTGTCTAGGTCAAAATATGAGACACGTATTTTTTTATACGGGCCCGTATCGCTATTAAGGGGGTGAAACACCCTCTTGAAAAAAATCGGTTTTTATATTTCTTAGCGAATACCGTGGAAACAATAAAAAATATAAAAAAATGTTTCTTTTTCAATATTTTTAAATTTTTTAGGTAAAGCAGAGGACCCGTATGCGGGAGGTGAGAAAGCAGCTGGCGGCGTTGCAGGAGTCAGGAGTTACGGATAAAACCATATTTAAAAAAAATTTTTAAATATTGAAAGTTTTTAAAAAAGTGAAAATTTCTTGCCAGTTTCACGTTGACCATTTCTGGGTCCGGCAGAGAGTGAGAACCTAACTTATTTTGTTTATTAAAAGTAATCTCCCGACTTCATTGTTATCTCTGTGAGATTGCGAAAAACTGTCGCCAAAAGTAACTAGCGTATTAAAAACGCAAATACAGGTGGGGCGCGTATATAGCGATATAGAGGTACTTTTAGCTTTTTTTGAAAAATGCGTTTTCAGAATATGACTTTATCATGTATGGTTGAATTTGACATTAAATATGCTTTAAGTTTTATTGAAAGATAAATTTAAAAATTTTTGAAAAATTCAGGGGGGGAGGGATTTCGAAAAATATGACATTTTCGAAAAATCTAATTGCACTGTTATGAAGTATTAGGTTGGCAAATAAGTTCGTTCGGTTTTTGCTTCGGTGCAACTTCTTTCCAATTCACTCTTGTTTTTCTCGACACTATCGCGCAACTTCAGAGTGCATTTGAAAGTACATGTTTCACATAACCTTTTTGTAAATTTAGGTTTGACTAACATCAATATTGTGTGTGCTGCGTAGCTGTAAAAATGGAAGGAAATAACGTGCATTATCGTCATATTTTGCTCTATTATTTCAAGAAGAGCAAACGAGCTGCAAAGGCTCATAAAAAGATATGCCGTGTTTATGGAGATGATGCCTTAACAGAACGCGTATGTCAAAAGTGGTTCGCCAAATTCCGTTCTGGAGATTTTGACGTCAATGATGCGCCTCGCTCCGGTCGCCCGATCAAGATTGATTCAAGTAATGTCAAAGCTATCATCGATAAAAATCCATCCCAATCGGTGCGAGAGATTGCTACAGTACTTAATATGTCTCATACAAGCGTAGAAAACAATTTGCGCCAACTGGGATACGTTTCTCGGCTCAATGTGTGGGTGCCGCATGAATTAACCGAGGCCAACTTGGCCACTCGCATATCCATCTGCGATTTGCTGCGGAAACGTCAAGAAAACGATCCATTTTTGAAGCGGTTAGTGACAGGAGATGAAAAATGGGTCGTCTATGAGAATGTAACGCGGAAAAGATCATGGGGACACAGCAGCGAGCCACCACAAACAACCTGGAAGGCAGGATTGCATCCGAAGAAGATCATGCTCTCCGTATGGTGGGATTTCAAAGGTGTCATTTACTACGAGCTGTTACCGTCAAGCAAAACGATTGATTCAACCACATACTGCTCGCAGTTAACAAAATTGGACCAAGCACTCCGCAAAAAACGTCCAGAATTGATAATCGAAAAGGTGTTGTCTTCCACCACGATAACGCCAGACCTCACACATCATTGACAACTCGGAACAAATTACTCAGTCTTGGCTGGGATGTTTTGCCTCATCCTGCGTATTCACCGGACCTGGCCCCTTCCGATTATCATTTATTCCGGTCGTTGCAGAACTCTTTGAACGGAAAATTCTTCAAGGATGAAGAGAACGTCAAAAGACACCTGGATTGGTTTTTCGCCGATAAGCCTCAGATGTTTTACGAACGCGGCATAATGAAGTTGGTGGAAAGATGGCAAGAAGTCATCAATAACAATGGTCAATATATAATTGATTAAAATTTATTTTGTGTATAAAAAAATTGTATTTTATTCCACCTTAAAAAACCGAACCAACTTATTTGCCAACCCAATACATTAGAAGCCATAAAACTTTTACTTGAAACTTTTTTTATATTTTTTATTGTTTCCACGGTATTCGCTAAGAAATATAAAAACCGATCTTTTTCAAGAGGGTGTTTCACCCCCTTAATAGCGATACGGGCCCGTATAAAAAAAATACGTGTCTCATATTTTGACCTAGACAACAACATATTCAAAGCTTATCAAAATCGGCGTGTGGCACTTGGGTAGTGTTGCTTGTAAGTAAAAGCGTTTTTCGCGGCACATTTCACGCTTCCTTGGATTTTTGGCCGGTACCGTCGTTCGTCTTTCCGGCGTCCAACTTTTCCTGTACTTTTTTGCAATCGCCGGACGCATCGCGCCGGCCAACGGCAGGGAGCACGACAGGGGGTGCGTTTCCGCGATTTCGGCGCGGGGAGACGCGAACGATGAAGAAGAGAAACGGCAATTCGCGTCGGGGACCGCGCCATTCAATTAAGTTTATCTCCGGCACTCTCGCGGAGGGTTGACTCTCACACACTTGTGCGAAACGCAAGCACATGGGCCCCCTCAACGTCGGCCTGCACCATGACCATGTGGGGTACCGCTGCTCTCGTCGGGCGATACTCGTTCGCCGGGCGCGTAACGGCGTGTCGTAATAATGCGCTTATTCCGCAAGAGCCCGTGCCGCAGTTACCCGACGACCTTCCGCCCCCATAACGCGCGCGCGAGAGAGACGTAAGGCCAGGGATTAATTAGGTTTATATCTGGGCCGGGTGCACCCCCCCGGCAGCCGGCGCTCTCTGAATCGCGAAACTCCCGTAACCCCGAGAATTAATTTCCCGTTTATTAACCCCTAGCATATTACCGACGAGTGTCCAAAGGGGTGGCGGTGAGGGATACCGGGGTACCACTAAATAGTCAGGGATTTCGTTATCTTATTATGAAAATACGGATACGAGAGAGCGAGAACGGCGTTAGTGAACTACTAAAGTTAGTACTGCCGCGTGAACGTAAGATCTCTCGGCCTACAAGAGTTCAGAGGAAACTCACGAAAGCGAAAGCGTGATTTAAAATTCGATTAAAGTAACCGTACTCGGACTTGCGCCGCACTTGCGTCCATTTATCCTGCTATCTATTTCGCTTTATTCTCTCGTATATCCGCGCGGCGGGATCCTCCAAGATTAAATAAATGCCTCGAACTGCGGAAGTTCGAGAAACACGTACACCCACCTCACTCGAGCGCGAAAATCTCTCTCTTTCTCTCCTTTTCCTCCTCTTTCGCCTCTTGAAGAAGCACACTTGTACTTCCGCGGAAGATACTTCTCGCCGTGAAGGATGTTGCCCTCGCTTTTCGTTCTCCATTCTTCACGCGAAGTTAAGGCAGCTCGGATATCTTTTTCAGCAAAGCAGACTTTAGCGTCTGGCGCTCCAGGCAACTCGCGAGGAAGAGAGAGAGAGAGAGAGAAAGAAGGCAAATATCGTTGCCTTTGAAAGAAAAGTCGATCACGAGCGGAAGAGAAGTTTACGCAAACCAATGGCCAAGAAAAGTCGATAATTTGGTTTATAATAAAAAAATACTGGAAAAATAGAAAGAGAGAGAGAGAGAGAAGACATACGCCGCGAATACGACAGATTTCTATGCCGCATGAATGGTTATATATATGCGGTTTATATCTTCCCCTTCGTGCGCGCGAGAAATCCTCTCTTTCTATCCCTCGGTATCGTTTCCGAGTTCATCCCGCCAGGATATCGTCTCGTAAAAGGACCATCGAGAGCCGAATTTCCAGCGCGGCCGTAAAGTCGCTTTAAAAGTGATCTGGCCTCCCGGATAACCGTGGCCTACGTTCGTTCCTTCGGCACGACCCACTTCTGTACGGTGTTTACGCCGTGGATTTTCGACAGGCCGGAGCCGCGATAGTGATTTCGCACTTAAAGGTGCCGCGTGTGCGTCTTTAGATATGTATTTTACGCCTGGAGGCGTCACAGCAGTTTGGATCCCGCTCGAGATACGGAGCGCGAGTTATTTCGAGCGTGCAGAAAGTTATTCTGCAAAGTTTCGTCCGCGAATGGAATTTACGGTATCACGTACAATGAGGAACATTTTTCAACATTTTTCCGATGATTCTAAATTTGTGAATAAATCTCAGCTAAATTTGCGTAACTCGTTATGAAAATTCGTTCGGATTTAAAAAGAAACAGATTGATTTACATTCAGTGTGTCAACGCTCGATTAAGCAGAAATTGTCTTTTGCGATCAAAGCGCTGAAGCTTTGTTGCTCCGAGCTGCATCAGTGCCTAAAATCGAGTTAGTTCCAAAATTTCGCTACATCGAGTTGTTACAAGGTTGTCACATATAGACACCTGAACGAGGATTCCATAAAATTGCGTTGCAATGGAAACTTTGTCCCGTCTATATTCACTACATCAAAGTTTGACGTGAAAAACGTAGCATCCTGCACTCCCCGCCTGCTCAATCAATATCGGTTTCAATAATGTCGAAAGAGTCCTCGACTGTCGAAATAGTTCGGTTTCAATTCTAACAATTTCGTGGAATTTATAGTTTCAATTACAGCCATCTCGATAAAATAACTTCGTTACTCTAACAACCGCAATCACTTGAATAGAGCATTTTCCCGGGATTGTTCTAAACCTGCAAACACCGGTATGCCAGAAAATGCTAGAAAATGATAGACATACATTTCCAACAGCACAACAATTTAGATTTACAGCGCTATTTGGAATCACAAAAAATTCCATGTAATTAAGAAATATAAAATAAATAAAACAACATTTGTTCTGTTCCTTCATTTCGATAGACTGACCATCTTGATGCTCCGATGAGGCAAAACGTCGCAGGACGACGAACGGCGCGATACCTCGCGTAATCCGAGCGCACGAATTGTTTGTTAATACACCGAAACGTGCATTTCGAGATCCGGATCCGGGAGAAGTCCTGATCAAACAGGGGCGTCGTAACGGAAACGTGATATTCTTGTTCGACCCTTGCGGCTGCCTTTCTCTGGCAGCGACCTTAAGGTCGCAGGGCGGGACGTTCGTTTGCCCGGCGCCAGATATCGAAGTGGAGGAGACGGCGGACAAATCGGCGGGAGCGCCTTGAAACCCACCCTCAGATGGCGGCCGCCATCCCCGTCGCGTCGACCGGTTAGCTTAATAGAAGGCACCGCCGCGAACGGCAGGAAAGTTTTGGAACCGTTTCCGATTGCAGGCCTCGATGCTTCGCTGAGCATATCGATATTTAAGAACGTCCAACTGCCGAGGGGAGTCCATTCAGCCACGAATCGAAATCTGAACTTACAGCGAGCACCACGGAAAAGATAACGATGCGATCGCGCTGGATTTGCGTAATTTTTTATTCGGCCGGGTTGCGGATCGCGATGCAGTTTTGTGTAACTTACCGTCATCTTTGAGAGAAACGACAATTAATAAGAATTTCTATTACAATAATAATAACCAGGAAGAATTGTCGATTACACTTAATTAACACCAGTTTGACATGGAAGAAATGATTTCCCTCGAATTTCTCATAACAATAAAAAATATTTTTCGATTCTTTGTTACGTTCCTTCTGGTACACTAATTAATCAACACGTATCGCGTTTATGTATCACGGTCCTCGCAGCAAATCCTTTCTCGTCCGCGAAGTGGGATATTGCAATATAATCGGACAAGATGACGCGGTGCAATTTCAGGAAGTGGAACCTGGAATGCATTCATATGCAAAATAACTTTTAAGTCCATTCCTCCCGCGGACCTTCCTCTGAAACAACATGAAAGAGGGGAGACAAGCGGCGTGAGTTGCAGCCAGCGCGCTGTCACGCCGGTATAAAAGGCTCTCGGTTATTGCCTGCTTATTGCGCTGTTTTGCATGCCGCGGTGTCTAGGAATCACGTTTCTACGTGAAGTGCATTGCGGCGTCTGTTCTCAGTCGCCGCCGCCGCCGTCGTCGTTGTCGTCGACGACGACGACGACGTTGAGGCAGGATCGTTTACGGGCATTCCCTTTGTTGCTTCTGAAGCAGCAGATCTTCGCGGTTTCTCAACGATATTTGTACGGCCGGCTCTCTATGTAAGAGCATCTGCAATTCCGAGCATTCGCGTAATCGCGTCTCCGCACATCCGCAAAGAAGCGAGCTTTTCGGAATTAAAATAAATTTCAATTTTAATAAACAGTTACAAATCCGAATAAACATCACCGAATCATTGATAGCGAGATTGCTGAAGAGTGTCGGTTTTTTCTCCATATTGAGTTTACGACTCAATTAATGCTCTCGGACGTGTCGGAGCGAACAAGAAATTCTGATCTGAACGAGGCGCTAACGTCTCTTCGATTTGACGTTAACGCGGTAATACTCGTTACATTCGAGCGTAATGTTCGCGCGTTAAGTGTAATTTCGTGATTTCCACGAGTTCGCCGATCATGTCGCATGAGGAATCCGGCGATTAGGCTCCTCGCGATGAAACAAGCGGCCGCATCGCAGAGATAAGCGGAGGTCGACTCCTAAGTCTCCCGTTATGATAACGAGTGAAGCGAGCGCATCATTAATTCGCCTAATGGCGCAGCTAACTGATACTGATTAGAAGATCCGTGATTCACGCGGACGTTTTCGTTATTTATGCAGGCAGGCGATCAAACAGGATCACGAGAGAAAGAGAAAAAGAGAGCTCCTCGATTAAATCATCATGCTAACGAAGTCTCCTAAATCTCTCGGAAATGAAGTTCCACCGGATGATTAAGGAACGTTTAAAAAACGGAACCGAAATCATGAAATGCATAAATCTCAATCACAATTGCGCCCAAGGCGTTTCCACGTGGAAAGAGGCAAGCATATTTTAATTTAAAAATACGTTCGAGTTAAATGTTAATGAACGTTAATTGAAATGCGCATATTCGCAAGTGATTTCAACATCGACGCTCGTATTTCCATTATTCTCTCTCCGAGTCGCGAAAAAATCTCCAAAAGTACACTGCAAAGTGTGGCATTTACGTGCGAACTACTCGAAGCACAGTCGAGAATCATTGCGACTATCACGGGATGTTCTCGACGATTATTGTTACGGCCGAGAAAAGCTCTCGGTGCATAAACAATGTGCAATGTTGGTGCAACGCGCTCGAGCGACGTCGCATCGTTTGCGTTCTCCGACCGCGAATTCTGCACGTGCAACCCCTCGTGAGGACATTGTCGTCGTCGTCTCGTTTAAATTCGCTTTCGCGCGCTATTAGCCCACCCCAGAAATGCTTTTTGCGTCGCTCGGTGATGAGTCGACGAGGGAAACGCGCCAAAAAGCGCGCAACGCAGTTTTATCTTACTTTTGAGCGCTGAAAAACGACCGCAGTAATAATTCCGTCCGGTTTCGGGAGGAGAACGATGCTTATTACGTCGCAATAAGCGCGGTCTTAACGAGGGCGGTCTCCCCGGGGGAGGACTAATTTCTGCTTTTTGTCGTGACAGAACGCGCGAATTATCGCCCTTTAGCGAGCCATCGTGGTGACGTCAGCAAACATCGCACAGTGGGGAATTTTGTTAAAAAGCTGGCCAAAAATCGAAAAATGAAGTTTCGAGTTAGGGTCTATTGTCCTTGAGAATCGATAAAGGACTGTTTCCTGGATAGAATCTCGTTGCCCTTAGTCCCCTACTATTTTAAGTCGAGCAGGTATGTCAGTTGAAAGTAGGCCTTTATGGGCGACACACGTTTCTCACGCATTGCGTGAATATTTTCATTGAACTTTGAGTGTTAATAACTTTGTAAATAAAAGTGATAATCAAGTTCTGCATAATGGATGCTCTTCCTGGAGGATTGTAGAAGATTTTTCTTATTTACATTTTTGAAATAACGCTCGTCGTGTTTGTTTTACGACACATAACGATAGTCCGACAAAGTTGATATTTTCCTAAATTAATATTTACTTCGTGTAGACTTTAGTTGCAGATCCCGCTAAATCCCGGGTTCTTTTCTTTTTCATCTTGTAGTCTATACTATTAGCAACTAAAATTCACAATAATTAGCTGCTACTATCTGCTACTCTTGTTATAAGGTTATTACAACCACCTTATTACTTTTCTCGATATATCTCGAAAAGTATTCGAAATATCAAAAAATGTTTTATACAAAAGTTTCATGGTAAAAACGCCCGTATTTAATGAAGTTAATAAAATTTTTTAAAAACAATTGTTTACATAAATTTTTGAAACAATTGTTTTAAAAAATGTTTAATGATGTCATTAAATAGAGACATTTGTACCATGAAATTTTTGTATAAAATATTTTGTATTTGTTTGTTTTTTTTTTTAAACTTATAAAAATAAACTCTACCCTGCACCATTATTAAGTCTAACATTATTTTTCCAGACATTCTCAAATCTGATTCGTAATCGGCAACCCCAAACATTCATTGATATCGATATTGATGAGTATTTCATGGTTCGCTACACTATATTAAGACCGCCATTTTGTTTTTGCAAATTTACATATTGGATTCGTGATCAGCAACCTCGAAAACATAAGTCTACCAAGTTTTGTGCAAATCTGATGATTCCTCGATTTATGGCCACGTTTCAGCGAAAATTCCCCACTGTGCGTCGGCCGGAATTGAGAAGTGAACAAAGAATCTCTACTAAGAACGTTGCAATCGCGAAGAAATGTTCTGACAATTGATTGTAATCGATGTAATTGAAGTCAGTCGGCCGATCGCGAAATTAATATCAAACCAATTAAAGATGAGAAGAATTACGGCAAAAATGTCTGAAAGGAGGAAAACCAGACGCGCGATTGACTCGGTGATACTTTGCACGTGGTCGTCATTCGTCGCCGATCGATGAAGTCGCCCGGCGAGATAAAGTTCGTGAGCTGTCTGTCGCGACACGGGCTGAAATTCTATCGGCTCGTCCGAGAATAGGCGCGGGATTGCCTTCACGTGGGACACCTCGCTCGCTCTTGGCCTTACCAGACGACGATGAAGCGCGTCGGAGACGAGAAAGAGGCGGCATGAGAGATTTTAAACTTTCCTATCCTCGCGCGCGAGAACAGCGATATGGCGAAGTTCCTACGGTCTAGACGAATCCTCGCCACGGCGTGAGGATAATCCGATACGGCTTGCCGGGAATGTAATTTACTCGAAGTGGGGTGGTTTCTCCGTTCCGCCGTCAACTCCTCCGTCGAAGAACCCCAAAGAACCCCCTTCTTCTCATCCGCTACCAGTACCCTCGCGGACACATTTTCCGGAGAGTATTAGATTTTCGTCCCCGGAGTTTTGTAAATACAATATCTTGTCCGTGGCAAAATGGCAGATGATGTAATAACGGTGCGAATATCGGGGATGCATCGAGTACATCGCGAGGTATCAATTACAAATTTAATAAATTATTTTATCGCCAGAGCCTCTTCGTCAATATGCTATCGCGACATTCAGTAATATTTTGCAAGTTTCGCAATGTTTTTTTTTCATAAGTTCTTCGTTGCAACAATAATCTTTCAGTTTTCTGCCTTCTCGCGTAATCGGGGTTCCTAATGAGAATGAATATTGCGAATACGTGTTTGGCCATTCGCAGGCGGACGTATAATTAAATCACGACAGACAGGAAGTCATTCCGGTTTCCCGATCCGCTCGCCGAATGCATCCCATTACGCGCGCTTTTACCCGCGCCACATGAACTGTAATTATTCGCTACGCATAATGAGTCTTGCCGAACTCTTACTAATAACGAACGTGAAATCATTATATCGCCTGTAAATATGATCTAACCGGCGTACGTAACGATCCGCACAATTAATGAGATCCGCGGCTGTACCCCATCTAAATTACACGTGCGGAAAAATGCCAGGCTAAATAAAGTCCACAAAGACAATGGCCGATAAAGGAAGCGGAGCGATAAAGAGCTCGACCGCGATCGGCTCGAGAGGCGGGTTGATTTTTCCTAAATCCCGCGGATCGCCGCGCTTAATTTCGGCAGAAATTACGTAGATTTAATCCTCCCACGGCGTGCCTGAAATTTATCGCGGCTTACGTACCGCCGACGACGTTCGTGACTGGAAAAGTATTAAGTGGATTTGCGGAGATGCGCCGGCGGTAGTGTCCTGCACGGATTACTTATACGTTTGCCCGGTGAATAATTAGCTGTTGCGTCCCAAGGAAAAAAAGATGAAGAGAGAGAGGGGAAAGAGTTAAAAAAAAGTGTATCCGTTCTCTCACGCGACGTAATTAATTTTATCTGTGCTCCGACATCAGCGTGCGGTTCCCACGACACTAACCGCGCCGCGCGGAAATTCACGGCGAAAAATATTTCACGTGGTACGGCAAATATTAATGAATAATTGACGGTTGATTATTTAATTGTTACCCCGCGGTGGATCGGACTTCGTCTGTCGCAACTAGCGTGAATGTAACAAGCTTCCCCGATTATTGGACATGATATTGATGGTATAAATTGATGGTCGTAATTCAAATACAATTTGCAGCACGCTCTTTCCCACGATAAGTGCATATAGCACTGTAGTTAAAAGTCTGCAAAAATCACACGCGATTCGTAAGAAACGCTACTGATATGCTTTTATTATTTAATTATACAGGGTGGAGCAATAACTGTTACCACCTTAAATATTTTCGAATTTATAAGGTCCAGAGGAAAATTTATGTAATCAAAATTATACGGTACGAAGGGGGCTAACATATGGCGATAATAATTTTTGTCCTGGTGGAGGCGCTTCGAAGATATCAAGGTCACCTTCATTTTTTTAATAGGTTCGGTATGTTTTTTTCCATAATTTTATAGAGGAGCTTAAAACAAGTACGGAACTCATGACACAAAATTATTGAACAAGATTAAATGTAAATGAAAACGATAAAAAATACATTTTTATATTAAATTAAATTTACGTTTAAAAGATGTACGAAATGACGCTTTATTAGTATGTTTTGTCGGAATGTTTTGATTTTGACATTCCTCATAAATGAGGATCAACTTGTTCTTCAAACGGATACATCGATGAAAATAAATAGTGACGTAAACTTATTTCAATGAAAACAAAGACCCTTTGAAGGCCATCTTAATAAGTTCACAGGATAAGATAAACATAAAAAGTAGTATCGATAGATAAGTCAATCGTGCAAGATGTATTCATTTGAAGAACAAGTCGACATGATGGAGAATGATCTCATTTATGGAGAATGTCAAAAAAATTCAGTGAGAGCGCAAAATTTATACGCTGAACGATATCCTAATCGCACTCAGCCTTCGCGTCGAACATTTAAAAATGTGTGTGATAAACTTAGACAAACCGGTAGCTTAAATACACGTAAAAGTGAGCGTGAAAAGCGAAAAACTAATGAAGGGAATGAAATTAGAGTTCTCACAATGGTGGCTCAAAATCCGCACATTAGTTCGCGACAAATTGAACGAGAATCTGGTATTAATCGGAGGAGCGTACTCCGCATCTTGCATCATTAACAAATTCCATCCATATCACCTCAGCCTTCACCAAGCATTACATGGAATGGACTTTGTAAATCGTGTTGAATTTTGCCAATGGGCTCAACAACAGATTCGAATCAATGACTCATCTTTTGATACAGTGTTATTTACTGATGAGGCAACATTTACTAATCACGGGAATGTTAATTTACATAATATGCATTTTTGTTCAGTGGAAAATCCTCATTGGCTGCGGCAGATTGAACACCAGAGACAATGGTCTTTGAATGTATGGTGTGGTATCATAGATAACAAAATTATTGGTCCTTATTTTATCGACGGACATCTACATGGCAACAGCTACGCCAATTTCCTAGAGCATAACTTGGTTTATTTATTAGAAGACCTGCCTTTAATCACACGACGAACAATCTGGTACCAGCATGATGGATGCCCTGCTCATTTTTCTTTAGTTGCGAGAAATAAACTTAATGAAAAATTTGCAAATCGCTGAATTGGACGTGGAGGTCCTGTAGGGTGGCCAGCTCGTTCACCAGACTTGACACCACTGGATTTCTTTTTATGGGGAATCCTAAAAGACATGGTCTACACCTCAAATCATGCGACAATGGATCATTGAAGCCTGTGCGTCAATAGCTCCCGACGTTATTAGAAGAGCAAGCCAATCAGTGATCAGAAGAATCCAGTGTTGTATTGATAGTAATGGCCATCACTTCGAACACCTTTTATAAACATTAATAAGAAAATAAGAGATAAAACGTCACGTAATAAAATAACATAGTTTCATTTAAAAAAATGTATTTTTTATCGTTTTCATTTACATTTATTCTTGTTCAATAATTTTGTGTCATGAGTTCCGTACTTGTTTTAAGCTCCTCTATAAAATTATGGAAAAAAAACATACCGAACCTATTAAAAAAATGAAGGTGACCTTGATATCTTCGAAGCGCCTCCACCAGGACAAAAATTATTATCGCCATATGTTAGCCCCCTTCGTACCGTATAATTTTGATTACACAAATTTTCCTCTGGACCTTATAAATTAGAAGATATTTAAGGTGGTAATAGTTATTGCCCCACCCTGTATGCAATGTTTATCACATGTGTACGAAGCGACGAAGGAACCAAACAGAATCGTAAGCATCTTTTTCGCTCCACCCTCGATCAGACGTGCGGAAAGAGGCGTTCGTGACCCGGCAAAAGCGAGAGGGATGATTCGGCGAAAATTGACGAGGGGGGAAGTCCTTCAACTTCGACTTATAGTCGCACGATGCGCGATAAATAATTTGGACACTTGCAGAAATCCATTCGCGAAAAGCGCGTAAATCACGCGAGATTACGCCGGCGAACTGAGCGAAGGGGGTTGCTACCCTCTTGTCCGCCCGCGCTTGTTTTTGTCGCGATATTTTATCGCGATATTTAAGGTCTGGAAAAGGGACGTGGAAAATGGCACGTCAAAGCACGCCGCGGCCCTATCGCTCTCGTTTCGTTCGGAAGGTTCGCCTTATGATGACGATAAAGATTTTTTTTTAAGTTTTGAGATGTTTCGAGGTGTTCTTTCACTCCACTCTCCTGGCAACGAGAAGTGGATTGAAACAGGCGCAGACGAGCTCAGAATATTACGGCGTGCACGCGCCGCACGCGATCTTCTTTTCATCTCGGTGGAAACATCGAGGTAATCGCGGGGCAATGGCGCTTTATGCCGGAAATTGCGTGGCGGGAAATGAAGCGCGATATATAATATAAGTGTATCCCGGCCGCGGTACGCACGATAATAAAATATCGCGATGAAACGCGGATCTCTTCCGTTTGTCGTTTGTCCGGCCGCGGATACGCCACGAGCTTTGCTACTCGCGGCGACGGAATTACCGCTGCTATGTACGGTAATCCTTTTAGCATGAAATTATTTCCGACTCCGGGGAGAAAGAGGTTCGCGTGTCGCGATTCGGTTTCAGATATTTAAATGCCGCCGTTCGCAGAATTTCCGTGCTCCCGCGCTGAACATTATCCGTGACAAATAAATTTTCATATTCGCTTTTGCGAATCAGGCCGGTTATTAATATTCAAATCTCGTCGTTCATAAGGATTCCATTACACGCGTAATCTACGCGCGTATCGATAATCTCCGCAGTATTCCGGACGATTAAGCCGCGACATTCCAGATAATGATTTCATGGCTGTATCAGCGGTGCCAATCAGCAATAACGTATTGACCGATCCAACGGGTGTCGCGGGATTATCGAGGGGGGCACGGACGAGCGGAGGGATAAATCAGTCGACATGGCGATTACCGGCGCCGGCGTTAGGAGCCACGCTGGAAGTGACATAACGCGAATAAACTGCACGAAAGGAGAGAAACGTGATTACGGCCAAGAGAGAAAGGGATACTGTCTATCTCTCTCTCTTCCATTCTCTATCTCGCGGAGTCCAGGGTTTCCGCAGACCGTCCGAGTCTGCTTTACGAGGGTCGCCGTTATCTGATACGGCGAACGGCGCCGAATGCCACCGCAGAGCGCAGCTCCAGCCGCGCGTGCAAAGTCTGGTCCGGCAGACATCCCACCGTCGCCACCAACACTTGGAACATCCTCGCAATTGCAGTCTCTCCCTCGGAGCGATCGGAGGAGAGTCCGAGCTAACGGATCGCCAGACCCTACGCAAGACGAGGACCCATAGTTTTCAGGTGCTTCGCCGACCGACCGAATGGTCCACCGAAACTAGTTCCTGAAGTTCGATCCGGTCGGCTAATATCGGCTAATACTACTCGATTCGTTCCGGGTCGCCGGTAGCACTTTACCGCCATTGTAGTTTCCTCCTCGCGACGTGAAGAAGGTAGAAGTGCGAGACGGGAGAAAAATTTCAGGAAGCGTCAAGTGAAGCCCTTCTCAAGGGGATATAAACTTTTTACGCAGCCGAGTGTCTCTGCGTTCATCTCGCTTGTAAAACTGGAAATAATTACGTATCTATAATGAATGCCGCGCGCGCGTTGGTCAAAATTGAGTACTTTAATTGTGTTCTGAAAAATGCATCTAACGACTATCCGATTGTTGTTGCTAAACAATTTTACTTGAGTCTTGGTGCACATGGCTCGTTTCCCATCAAAACTTTCCTTTGCTACTGCGCTTACATAAATAACTTTTATCTTCTGAGCCCAGAGGACTTCTTTCTTGATGACGGACGGAATCTGACGAAGTTTACCGCTTTCGCAGCGGAGTAACGTCGGTCGGATTTTTATATTTTTATGTGGCCTCTCCGCTTTCGCCGGGACGAATTTATCGTCTTGGAAATGTATTTCGCGTAACTGCTCACCTTGTTGATCTGCCGCTGCAACTTTGTGATGGTCGCTCGGTCTCGCTGTGCCGCGAGACGTTCCGCCAGCAACGCTTGCTCCAGCTCTTGCACGCGCTCCTCCAGACTCTCCTGCAACAACGGAGAACCAAATGTTACGCAAACACCGAAGAGTCGGATGGCAGAATTCAATTTACTGCCGAATGTGCAAACGAGTGTTGCACGCATCACGCTTCGCGCGTAAATAGTGCGAGGATCGAACAAAATTAAATGCATAAATTGGACGCGAGAGCGAACGGCGCGGCTTTGCGTGTAACGCGCGCGTCGATTGGAAGCGCCATTACACCGATTTCCAATTAACTTCTCGTCGAGCGACGCAATTTCGAAGTCCGTCTGTCTGTCCGTCCGTCGTAACCTTCGGTGGGATATGCCCGATGTAATTCCCGTTACTTGAGTTTTAAGCAGCCTTAACGGGGAGGGGCTTAAACTTTGAGGAGAGATCACACTCTCCTCCGTATACTTGGAGATTACCGTGCCGATGTCGCATCGGAGAGCCGGATCCCCGAAAGCGAGAAACCTTGTCGGTCCGGTCGATTCTTGTCCGCTTGTGGTTTGCTGGGAAAGATATCGATGAAATCACCGCGAGATAAGTCGACCGGCGACAAAATTTCCATTTGAATTCAGTTTAAGACCGAGACTGCAATGCGACACCAACTGGTGTGCCTGTATAAACAGGCTTGGAATTTAATTAGTGCACTTAGACGTTGATTCAATTTGCATTTGAAATAGAACATTCACACATACGTGAGAACATCAAACAATTATATCTGCTCGCTTAAAATTTTAAGACTACCACTCAACGAGTAATTAATTACTGAATATGCTTCCAAAAAATTACGAAAGAATTATTTAGACGTTAAAAACTTCATAAAAATTTGCACTGAATTTAATATCTCGACCAGAATTGAAACTTGTTCAAATAACGAAGTCAGCCATTGCAAGCAGACTTTCAAGCAATTTTCACGAGAAGCTTGGCGAGAGACTTCGCCGCAACCACCCCCGAATTGATTTACATCGTTCGTAAGGCATTTCTGATTATCAGCGACCGTTATAGGGGTCGCGCCGCGTCGGGACGGAATGGTAATGAGCGGACCCCTGCCCGGATTACTCCCCGGGGGTTGTTGGTCGCGATTTGACCATAAGTATTGGGGGCGATCTATTAGATTCAAGGCGACGCCGACGCGGCGTCGGAGCGCCCGCCTCCGATTCCGCCTCGCGCACGTCGGACGGATTCGTATGCGGGGGCACGTAGTCGCAATTCGCCCTTTGCGACCCCTCGACCACCGTCGCACCGACAAGGTGCGGCCATTGTTTGCCGCCAGCGATTCGTTCTGCACACATAGAAAAGAGAGAAGCTTCTTCCGTCCACTTACTTTTAAATCCGCACTAACGCGCGAGTGTTCGCGCACGGAGCAAACCAGAGATTGTCCTCTCGTCGACCGCGCTTCCGAAAATGGTTATCCTGGATCTCGCGGGAATTTAATGCGTTTCCTTCTACAAACGGGAGCGAAGCTAGAAGAAATTTTTGTCGTCCCAGATATTGCGATTTTAATTTAAATAAATTGGAAGATAAATTTCGGCAGGCTTAGGATTAATTCTCACTGTCATCGCCGAATCCAAGAAAATTTTGTGCAGATTAAGCGAGTATAAAGTATGAAGTAAATGTAAATGATATTATTAAAAGATAATTAAATGCTACACGATAATTATGCACTACTACTACTATATCGCTTGCCTAAGAATTCCAGATAATTAATGATCGAGAGAGAAACGAAAATCACGGGGTGGATCATGCCTTGCTCTGAACACGTCACGTCTCGAAAAATTATGAAGCTGCGTGGCGGAAGAGCGTAGCGCGGCTTTCGCGTGACGCGCGGTCATTCTTTCACCGAAGGAAAATGTTGCAAGTTACTTGATCGGTACGTGAGATCCCTCGTGCGCTACGGATGTTTGGCTGCTTTGTTCTGTCGAGTCGGCATTACGGACGATAAGGAAATGTACGAAACGTGCCCTGATATTGGCTAAACGATAAGACTTTTTAAATATGTAGCGGGCGAACCGCTGACGGTTCTGAATGAGATCGCGATACGCGGGCTATCAAATCGCGAAGCAAGCTAAGCGATTAAAATTCCTCTCCCGTGCACGTCACATCGATCCGATTACTGTTGCTGTGTCTAACTGCGGCCTCTCCCGATGATTTACAGCCAGGCGTGAGTACATATAATCGATATTCAGCAACTTGTGCAGCGCGCGGATCATAATGCGAGAAAAATATCCTGGATCAACGATAAATCATATGGTGTGGACGTAGCGGCGTTTCAATAAACATTAACGCCTCGTAAGCAAGCACCGTTCGCACACGCTCGTTTTCAGAATCGAATCGTACGCCTCGTAAAATCCTGTCCGTGAAACGGCTATCTAGCTTGCTCGTGATCAATTAAACCGTGCCAACGGTTTAATTTATCACTGCGTTGTCACGCTAATTTCCGCTCGTGCCTGCGGACATTGCTGCAACAGAACTACACAAGTCAGAATTTGTATTTACATTTGAAAGAGCGAAAGAAGAGGGATTTATAATATTAAAGAAAAGGAATTTATAATATAAAAGAAGAAAAATTTGGAGCAATCCAAATCCTATCCAAATCTGATAAGAATTCTTCAGTAAAATAAATGGCTCATGTAGAGAAGCAATTTCGATCTGTCATTTGATCCAGTTAATGATATCGCTCGCGCAATAAATGCTAATGAGGCGTAATCGATGCAACGTGAATTCCATCGTGTCATTGTTGCTCATTTATTCGGCGTACGATTTAATTATACTGAGTCATCCGCGTAACAGCATCAAGTCTGGAATAAATATATCATACATGAATAAGTCATAAACGCGCGGTGTATCATGATAATCATGACGTAACGTCAATCGCGCGTGCTCGTCCGAATAATCCGATCGCGAGAAATTATTTATTTCGCGGGACATCACAGCCGGGAATAAATATCAATCAATTACGCGAGCGATCGCGCGCCACGGATATTTCTCGACCATTTAGCGAAACGCTCTTATCGCTCTCGCCCTCGCTTTTGCGATCCGCAATTATAACGAGCGCTGGCACCGCATAACCGGGCCCTCTGCCCTCTGCGTAGGGCGCTGGGATTCAGCAAGGGTTGGCCGGTCGGTCATATACACGTCCGAGGATCCGTAGAATTAGCGCGGGGACTTCCGGGACGTCATTTAAAGTGCGGACCCGAGCGCCGCCGCGATGAACCCACTCTATATGCAGAGATTCCGTTAAATTGCAAACGCCCGTCCCCCCTTGCTGCTCTCTCCTCGCCGGCCCTCTGACGGAAGGGTGGATTCCGACAGGGGAGGTTAAGGTATTGCCCTGTCGTCGACGTGTAATCAGACCCGACTGACTCGTGAAACGCCATCAAGCAGCAGCGCTACGACCCCCTTTCCGGGGTGACGGAAGCCACCGCGCTGCAACGCGTTCATTTCGCCGATTAACCGCGACTCGGAAGTAAACAGGGAGATTTAATTATAAATTAAATCGGACTATGTTCTTGCATCGACACCAATTCGACGTCGATCCTGCGCGAGTCGAGTTTGACAGTAAACGTATGTCTTCCTCTTGAAATCAATGTGGTGATCAAATTAAAATCATTCAACGGTAAACATCGATCGCAAAATTCCCGGAGACGACATTTCGCGAGCAAAAGCGAAAGGGCGAAGGCGATGCCAAAAGTATGAATTCTGATTCTGGGAAAACACGCGCGTCCCTTATGCAAATTCGCGCACAAGGCGGATTCTATCTCTCTTTCTCTCTTTCTCAAGAGGGAGAGGAATTTTCACGGTACGTACCCGAGTCTGTCTCTCTTTCGTGGTGAGCACTGAATTATGGTAGTGATTTCCGGCGAGATGGACCTTCCGGCCTGGCAGAAGTCCAGTACTTCGCGAAAGTGCGCGGATAAATCAAACGCGTTTTTCGGCCGCCGCGCACCAAGGCGTTAGTTTATCGCCATGTAAATCATCGGCGCCGCGACGGCGTCGATAGAAAAATACACTGCTTCGCTTCTATAGGCCGCGGCAAAATCGCGAGCTTCGAGCGAACAACGGCGACTCCGATGTGATATTCAAAGATAAATTAAAGATCGAAGATAAACGCTATTTTTTTGGAATCCGTCGTCTTGTCGTTCGAGCGTTATCTTGAATCCGTGTCAGATCTGCGATATCACGATAATTCATTGCAATCGCGAATGCATACATAGATGCACTTTTATCAATACTCTAAAAGACGAAGTTTAAAAAGCCATTCGACGTGATAAAGCGTAATTTTTATATACTTGACGTTAATACTATCGAAAGTTCAGATGGCGGGGTTAAAATTAACATCAGTGCTATAAATCGATGCACTGGTGGTTCAATTAAATTTACGGCGTACCGCACGCTTGTGAATATTTTCCGCGTGTTATTTCTCAAACGTCACGTCGTTTCACACCTCGAGGTATGCCGAATCGTAATTCACACTCGCCGTGTTTTCTCTCTTTCTCCCTCTACATCTCCTCTCTCTCTCTTTCTCTCTGCTGCGACTTCTGGGACAGCCTGTAGCACACGATGTATCGACTATGCCTACCGGAGAGCCGCTTCGAGGGCGCGTTATATCGCATTTTATTGCCGTGGCGTGCGGATGGTATACCGTACCGGTACCGTACACGCGCGAGTAATAGTAACGGAATTTATAGGCGAAAGTCTTATGACGTTTCCCTCCCGCACGCCGTAAGCTTTATCGACACGTTGTTATCTTTATTTACTCGTGCGGCCAGATTTCATTTCAGATATTTACAGACCCGTCCCGTCGCTCGCTCGACGTCGTCGTTAACGGTCAATCCGCGCGATCGCACGCCGTTCACATTGTTATCGGGCCGACGATAACGCGCGAGAGCGAGAAATCGCCTCTCGCCGCGGTCGCATTAGGTCTGGGTCGCGGGGAAAATGAATGAATCGTTTAACAATGCAGAATAACGTCGTTTCTTCAAGACGCTCCGCGCGCGTTCGGCTTTGCTCTCCCTCTTTAACGCGCGCGGCGTTCCGCTTTATAAAGAAGTTGTGGAGGATGTTTCCAAAGCGCACCCGGGAGAATTGATTCCCTCGAAAGATGAGACCGAAAGGAGTGGTGCGAGGGACGAGGGCAGGACCGAGGACGGATGGAAGAGCCAAAGATTAGGACATCGGCAGGGGGAGGACAAGAAGGGAGGTCCTCTTCTCCCTCGAATACGCTCCTACCTTCGTCGGGAGGAGACGTTTTAATTTACGGTCCCCGTCGATATCGCGCCACCGAATTCCATTTCCACGTGGCGAGAGACTGAGAGGAGGAGAGGGTCCTCTCGCCTTGTCATACTCGGAGAACGAGATGCGATATCCATCGAAGCAGACAGGAATGAAGGAAATCGCGTGATGTGTCGCGAATGCTGCGTGTCACTCACGTGCGACGAAATAAAATTCCAGAAAAGGAATTAATGCGAAATGCGAACGTAATTCTGATTCGTTTCGCGCGGATTGGAGCAAAAAAAGGAAGAGTTGACGTCGAAGGCGACGTTTTATCGGGGGCATCGATCTTCCATCCACCCCTCCTCGAGGTATCACCGTGTCCTGTTCGATTATCCTGGTAGCCCGATGCACATCGTGTAAAAAGGAATATTCGTGACGAGCAAGACTCGAAGAACGGTGCACCTTTAAGGTGGAACTCCGCCGCGACGCTGGGGGACGAAGAACAATGGGGGCTGGATAAAGGGGTGCGAGGTCGATTCAGGGATGTCAGAAGAGGAGGGATGGGTGCTTGGCTTCCTCTTGGACGAGAGAGAAAGGGTGGCGGTTTCTAGAGAAAGAGAGAGGGAGAGAGCTCGAAGGGCGGCTAATAGAAACACGCGCCTGTCGTCGACGAACAAAGCCATACAGGTGCTATCGACGCTGCGAAAGATCGCAGCAGAGATGCAAAGGACAGAAGATCCGATCGTGATACAGAATCGATCGCTCGATCTTTTTTGGTCTCGAAAATATGATTGCTGGAGAGATTGTGTAGAAAATCTCTTAACAAATTAATTACAAATTAGTATAGGTATCGTGTAATGTAATAAAAAAATTTGGATTATCATATTTCATATCGCGCATTGATCGAATATAATATACCCGGTGACACGGAACAAATCGCCACGTGCGGATGGAATGTTCGCTGTGCACGAGAGTGCGAGAGATGATAATTCAACTACACCCCCGTAATCTGTGTAGACGGCTTCAAGGAATCCTGCAAGACTGCGAAACGCGGGAGGTCGTCGATGAACGTGGAGATCCGAACGATGGCACGTCCGGTATTTGAAATAAGAAATACCCTCGAATCCCCGGAAGCCGGGATGAAACCTAGGAGCAGTGGAGGCAGAAGCGAGGGACGAATTGGACGAATAAGAAATGAGTGTGCATTCCTCAATCGCTCGATATATTTACCTAAGACGGGACAAACGAGATTTTCCGCGCGACGTTTCCGTGATTACTGCTCAGAAGGCAGAAGAGAATCTCGAGAGTGCGCCAATTACTTTTCCAATTTGTGAAATTGGGGATCCATTAGCCGTTTAATACATCCGCTTTCGCCGGTTTAATGATACTAATTGCATTCTCCAAAAGGTACCATCATAAAATCAGACTATTGCGGTCGGCTGTAAAAATCCTGCATTTATATCTATAAAATTCACGATTATATCATAAAATTAGCAAAAACTGATAAGCATCGATTTATATGGCCGCCATAAAATAATAAGAAGATGACGACCTCCTCGAATTTTTCGTTGATGCCTGCGGGAAGATGACATTGATCGGACGATCATCCTGATAAAATCACTGCGGAGCATGTCCTCTTGTGCATGGCTGCATCCAGAATCTTGGCAAGTTGCGTTCGCGCGAGAACGAAATCCTTAATCCTTCTCAGGGTATGTATTTCGTGTCGTGGGAGATAAGTCGACCGCGGTTATTTATACGCAGATTAGACACCGAATATATAGTCGCGAGTGGCAATATCTTTTTATAGACGTTCCGTGCGGCGAATGCGGATTAAGGGGATGCGGAGTGCAAACAAGCGGAAAGATTTGATGAGCGAATCCGCGTCTGCATTACGCTGCAGCTCGAAATCTCCTTTGATGTTACGTTATTCGCCACAACATTATGCGTAAAATAAATTTTTATGATATTGCACATCATAGTATTATACTCTCTCAAACAAAGAAGAGTAGCAGCTACAAGCAAATCCTGTTTAATAAAATCTCCTAAATGAAACATTTAACTCGAACAGTAATCTGAATTTTTCTTTTAACGTTTGAACGTTTGTGCCAGAGATCCTTCAAATGGATCGCTCTGTACACCGAGCGTAAAGGAGCAACAGCGAAATAATCACGCGGCCACGGAAGATTGCGTTTTTATTTAAATCCCATTCGCGGCGGCATTTCCCGGCGACTCGTAATAACGGAGAGAGAAATATCTGTCCGACGAGAATTAATCCCACGGGGTGGGGGGAAAAATTAAATATTCGCGTCGGACAACCGCCTGTGTCGGGCATACGGCGCGTGTGGGCATGCTGCGTGTGTTCCTCTCGCGATGCTGCAGCGCGAATGATGAAGCGGTTTCTCTCGTCTCTCGAATGGAACCGCGCGCTCGCGATATCCGCCGTAATCGATCTCGCGCGCGGCAAGATTCTCACACGTCCGCCATGGCATTCGGATCGTATTCCAGATAGGCCGAACAGGCATCGCTCGCAATATCGCGTATCCGCGTTGCGATATTGCATCGCGTGGGACGAATAAGCAAAGCGTGACTGTTTCTCGGCGCGTTTGTCGCGCGAGATCGCACCGTCACCGCGGCAATCGCGACCTTTGGACCATGGCGAAGATTGAACACGCTTACAATTAGAAAGCCGGCTGGAGTCTCGAGTCCGCCGATCGAACTTCCGGCCCCGATATTTTGAGGTCGCTGATTAAATTAGGGCCCGCTCGAGCGGGTAATTATGCGCGATTACGATCGCTCTCTCGTTATCGCCTACCATCTCAAGCATCGATTTCATTTCACTTGAGATCTTCCTCGTTGTTCGTCTGCGCTGTTGCGAGTAACGATAACTTTCTCGCCGAACTATTGCGCTATCACGCGGTGGCGATCGTCAACGGACGCAATTTTCATGCCATATTCTTGTCCTTTCACGTGATAGTAAACTTCTAGAGTATCGACGTGTACTTCAATGTGCATGGCGGAACGCGGCGGTGGCGGTATTCGTCGTCGATGCGTCCCGACATTTATTGACGATTAAGTCCGGCGGTGGTCAAGGCGAAGGCGCGAATTGAATTTGTAAATTGCATCTCGCGTAAATTGCCGGGGGCTGCTTTTAATCCGACCTGCACTCTCTCTCTCCTTGTGGTACCATCTCGGCTGGATTCGAATAGTCGTAAAGGGTAAGTCGTGCATGTCCACCCAGTACGGGGTGGGCGTCGTCATCGCACCGGAATCTGTTACGGCACATTAACTTTAAACATCACCTACTCGGCGAAATCACGACCGGATACGACGGACATCGCCGTAACGCGGGCTCTCCTGGGCCCTCTAATCGATAGCCGCTTGAAGGATCACGATGCAATTTACGCAGGTACCCTCGACGGAGCTACGAATTGCTTGTCGACAGCGTGTCGTGCGTGGTCACTCGCCGCGACGGACGTTTTCAGGCGATTCCATCGATAAAGCCATAGATTTCGAGTAAATGCATTTAAATTTTCTGAAAAGCGATAGCTAATGCAAGATACAGTGAGACGTCCAAATCGTATCAATAATTGCACGTCGTTTTCCTGCGAAAGTGAAACGTGAAATGCAGGACTTTTTATGTTTCCGAGCGATGAAGGAATTTTATCTGTGTGACTTTGTGAATTGAAAAACATCAATGCAGTTTGTGTCACATTAACGACTTCGATTATGGAAACTCCATGGTAGCGGTAAAACTTAATACCGCTTGATTAAATCTCATGCCCTTTTAGGTCCTAAAAGGTGTGCGTCAGGAGATATCCTCAAGGACGAGAGCAGCGTGTCACGCGGATTTTTGCCCGCCCACTGAAAGGGAGCGCCCGCTTTGATTTTCAAGTACCTTAAGTAATTACCAAAGATAATTCGATGAGAGGGTCTAAAGTCGCCGTGAAGAGGCTGCCGGCGCGGAGAGCACCGACGTCGAGATGATGTCGAGAGGATAGGTCGAAAGCCGAAAGGTCCTGAAAGGAGCTTGACGTAAGGAGCGCGCTGATAAAGAGAACAGGAAATCAGGGATAGAGAGAACGAAAGTGGCGCTCGTTCGAGATCGAAATGGCTGGAAACTGTCGAGGAGATTCCTTTCGCCTTCCAGAAGAAGCAATGATTTTCGGTGACGATCCGGAAGAGAAAAGCCACGAGAATTCACCGAAATATTCCTGATATCAACAATTGCGCGAATGCGAATATTAAATTTGTTTAATTCCTCAGCATAAATTCTTCAATTCTTTCAATTTCAATTTTCCTACATTTTTTCTTAGAAATTTTCCTGTTCCGTCTAACGTGTGTTCTTTAAAAGTTTTATATGTATTTTGTGAAGAGGAATATTCTTTAATATCCAAGTGCGAGAAGTATATATATATATATATATATATATATATATATACAGGGTGAGTCACCTAAAAACAGGCCACCTGCATATCTCGGCTGTTATTGGTGATAGAAAAAAATGTGTCAGACCAAACTTGCATGGTTTCGAGGGACACATAATTTGTTCTAAATAGTTTTTTATTAGGTGGACGCATAGAGGTCATATGAAGATCAACTTCGTTTTTTTAAATGGTATGATATGTTGTTTTACGTACCATCTAGTAGAGCGCTTGAAGATGCGCACATTGATCTACGGGTCAAAATCATTCAAGGTCACTGAAGGCCAATTGCAAGGGAAAATAATTTACTTTATATTGCCTAGAGTTCTCTGCTATTAAAAATACTGTAAACTCAGAAATGAAAAAGTTCTAGCCGTTAGAAATTGTTTCTTTTCCGAGAAGTTCTGAGTTGATGATATCATTATTTTTTATATTGTCTAGAGTTCTCTGCTATTGAAAATACCGTAAATTCAGAAATGAAAAAGTTCTAGCCGTTAGAAATTTTTTCTTTTCCGAGAAGTTCTGAGTTGATGATATCATTATTTTTTATATTGTCTAGAGTTCTCTGCTATTGAAAATACCGTAAATTCAGAAATGAAAAAGTTCTAGCCGTTAGAAATTTTTTCTTTTCCGAGAAGTTCTGAGTTGATGATATCAATATTTTTTATATTGTCTAGAGTTCTCTGCTACTGAAAATACCGTAAATTCAGAAATGAAAAAGTTCTAGCCGTTAGAAATTTCTTCTTTTTCGAGAAGTTCTGAGTTGTTGATATCTATATTTTTTATATTGCCTAGAGTTCTCTGCTATTGAAAATACCGTAAACTCAGAAATAAAAAAGTTCTAGCACTTAGAAATTTTAGCCTTCAGTGACCTTGAATGATTTTGACCCATAGATTAACCTGCGCATCTTCAAATTCAATGTTCGCTCTACTAGATGGTACGTGAAAAAACATATCATACCATTTAAAAAAACGAAGTTGACCTTCATATGACCTCTACGCGTCCACCTAATAAAAAATTATTTAGAACAAATTAAATGTTCCTCGAAACCATGCAAGTTTGGTCTGACACATTTCTTTCTATCACCAATAACAGCCGAGATATTCAGGTGGCCTGTTTTAGGTGCCTCACCCTGTATATATGTGTGTGTGTATATACTCTGTCGCCAAGATATAATCTTTCCAAGTAAAGCAAAATAATTTTAGCCGTCGAAGCCAAGTCTTTTGTCTTTCGAGAAACAAAGAGACGAGACGACTCGGACGGCGTCGACGATTACGGCAACGGTGTGCACGGCTAGAAAGTTTACCTTGATTAAAATTGTTTTAATAACGCACCGAGAGATGCCTCGCGCCGCTCGAATAGTTCCGCAATGCCGTACGGAATTACCATAAAATAATATAGGATATAATACCCCGCGATGTTGGGCGACGTCGTCGATTTTCGGTGGCTGAGTCTTAATGATCTCCATGTTTAATCAGAATTTAATGCGGAATGTCAATGACAAAATGCTTGTAGAATCTCCTATTTCGCATCTTTATCTTGTCAAATCTTGTCGTATTTACAAGAATATCAACACAAAATGCATATAAATTATTCTTACTTGTCTAATAAAAAAGTCTCAATAATTTCTTGAACAAACTTCGTCTAGTCACGTCTAACAACTGATCACAAGAACCCCATAAAACGACGTATGCGAGGAGATCGTAAACTCTCAGGTACACCAATCCGTTTCTTAGGAATCACGAATATTACATGTAGAAGTACGTTTCAATGCAAATGCAACAATACGGCACATCCCGCCTCGTTTCATCGTTCATAAGTCACGTGCGTCAAGACTGCTATTATGCTACACGAGAAAAGCCCCCGGCACGGCCTTTTGGCTCCATTCAAGAAACCTCGACTACGTCGTTCACGAATTACATCTTCCGCGAGATTAGCGCTCGCGACATCGCCCTCACGTGGGAGTAGATTGCAGCCGCCTCCCGTCGTCAAGTCGATCCCGCGGCTCATAAATTAATCCGCAAAGCGTACGGCCGACGTTCTCCACCTCCGCCGTTTGCGATACTGATCGATTACGCCGAGCACGTAATTAAATTACGTTGAAATTATTTTCGTGCGATCGATGTTGCCGGGTTATTAATAATTAGGGATCTAAACGTCAACAGCTTCGAGTAATTAACAGTCACACTCCTAATTGCGTTGCATTAATCATATTTCCTGTATCATAATTATTACATTGATTATCGTACAAATTATTCAATAACTATCGAAATCTGTAACTACACTTGCCCCGATATCTTTCCAGCAGGCAAATATCGATTGCAAAAGTTTATCGCGGAAAATATTATGAAACTTGTAATTCCAATTTCTGTGATGTATTTTGTACGTAAAAAGTTCGTTGCAACAAGGCCAAACATTTTCAAATCCCCTGTTTCACGATTTCTCCGATCAAAAGTTCAACAAGTTCGTTTTATCACAAAGCGCTTCGGGATTCTATTGTATCTTTTTGACTCAGCGAGGTTCTTTCAGCCTTTCAACCCTCTCAAGCACAGAATTTTCGACGCGATTGCAATAATATCACGGTCGCACTAAGCAATCCGCTCGTCGTGGTGGTCCGCTTGTTAAAAACCGCCTCACCGAGTATTCGGTGACAGCCCAGCCGCAGGTACGGCTCGAGAAAAAAATCAGGACGTGCGAGCGAGGAGAGAAGGCAAGAAGAAGTCATTCCGCTCGATTTTCCCCTCATCATGTCACGGACTGATATACGTTGACGTCCGCGCACGATGAATCACGATGCGAGATCACGTTACGGGACCTTTCGCATGATTTTTTCGCGCGGCGGAATCCAACGCGAAACGTAATGCGCTTTCTCGAATGCCATTAGAAGATCAGACCTCTGGAATTACCGTACAATATCATATTATCGAAACTCTGAATGAAAGCTGAAAGAAACATTGTTACGAAGAGATTGATGCAGTCGCCGAAATTTATCTTCACGTACAACTGTCTCTTTTTGTTAAAAAAAAACGTCAGTGACCACCTCAATCTCTTTCTAATGACATCGGTCTTTACACTTTTTTGACATAAAACCTGCGACTATTTTTTCTTCAAATAAATATCATTAAAAATGCATTACGTTCGCTTAGGAGGGGCCTCACGGTAAATTACGAAGAGGCGGATCCACTTTGATACGGCCTTGATGGAAGGATCGAGGGTTTATGAACCTGTCGCGAGACCATAACGCGATCTCGGTACCGCATGCACTTGCAGTTAAAAGGAACAGAGCAACCCGGACGCGTATCAGAACGTCATTTGCGCTTCTGTTTACGGCGCATTCCCTCTCCGACCTCTTTTTCTTCCTCCATTTTTTTTCCAGCGTCGCGAAAACGAGCGGCGCTTTGCGCCTTTCGATGCGCTGCGCGCGGCCAGAAGCCTCCGCGATTTTTCTCCATGGGGAGTCGTCGCGCTGTTTCGTGTTTCACGGATACCTTATATACCGGCGATCACTTTTTGCCTGTCCGCCTCGCCGAAAGATGAATCACGCCCGCCGGCAGGATTGATCGCGGAATTAAACCTCGTATGCGCAAGTCCCTGCAAATTTAATTGAAAGTCACATAGCCGACGCGAAACGGTTACTTTACTCGGCGAGAAGGTGGTTTCGTCGGTTCGCGAGAACGTTCAGTGCGTCCTGTGCGTTCTCAGCAAAATTATAATTAAACGACGCACGGGAGAGATATGCACAGCTCGAGGAGGGGGGGGACGTGGGAGTCGAAACGATTTCCTGCGAAAATCGTTTTGAAGGAGAAGCTTTTCCCGGCAACGCCCGAATTAAGACACGAGGCTGTCGGCGACCCTGCGACCCCGTACATCCGGTGGCGCCGGCCATTTGTCGCCACGGTTACGGAAACAAAATAATTAGGGGGAGTCTATGGGGAACGGTAACCCTTTCCACCTGTTCGCCCTGTTCACCCGACGAAAAGGCCGACGAGGGACGATTTGGGGACCCCGGCAGTCGCGTAATCGCGTAAACCCTACGCCCCGGGACTACAACTTCGTTCAGCAGGCCGTTGTTCTCAATTATGCTCGTGTTAATCGGCGTCGTTGCGCGGAGCGGTCCCGCTGATTTTATTAGCTCGCGCGCGAATCAGCGAGCTGCAAGACGAGGCCTCCAAGTCGTTACGAAGTCGTTTTGCGAAAAGGGCCGCCGCGTTTTCGCCGGCGGACACGCAATCTAATTTTTCGAGGGACGACAGCTGCGCTCGCGCGCGTGCACCACGTCCTGGCTCGTTTATCGGTCTGCTAAAAGGGAGATGATAATCATATTGGCCCATGACAGAGCTTCCGTCAGCTTCCTAACGAGCTTTCGAGATCTCCAAAGTGACGCGAGCGACAACAATTGAGATTCAAAGAACGACGTCCCAATTAAGCATGGTTTGTATACTGATGGAAATAAAAGTATAATACAAAAGCGAAGGAAGATTTTGAAAATGAAAAATTCAGTCTTGTGTCGCGCGAATCACGTTAATTTGTTGAAAATAAAAATATGTGTGTCGTGGTACCGTTGCGCGATGCAACAAGAGAAGCTGAAGTTTACGAGATTCGGAAGATAACAGATATTTTATGACCGAAAATTGAAAGTGGATTTCTCTGTTTCGCGACTGGGCGAAACGGAGTCGAGTTTAGGATTCAGCGATCCGAGCGAAAGACATTTCGCGAGACGAAATTGCGGCGTTTCGCGAAATTTCTCGCCAACTTGGTCATTATCACTCGTAAATATACAGCAAATACACAAAGGGTGCAGCATGCGGCCACCTGCAACGGGGAAAAAAACGTACCAACAACGTTAACCGTTTCTACGAGTTCGCATAACGGCGACTCGTGAATTTCCGCTTATACAGGCACCGCGCGCGGTGCTTTGTACTGTTTACTCTGCATCAGCACGTTCTCACGCAATTTTTCCGCGGGCTGTTACAGTAATCGAGTTTCTCCACGAGGAAAAATCCGATGTGATTAAGGTAAAAATATATACGAGCTGAGTCTCCGAGTTCCGAGCAAAAGTTCTATTAATCAGAATTGATCTATTTTTCAATCAAAACTGATACAAACATCTCCTTAATTTGCTCTTCTCGTCTTCTAACTTTTTAAAAATCTAATCCCATAATATAAAATATAAGATAATTTAAATAATATAAAATAATATAAAATAATTTAAACAATATAAAATAATTTATATGAAATTTATACAGAAAACATTACTATTACGCTTTACGATATTGAATCTGATATCATCAATTTGCTACCAAATACAATGTGATTACGAGAAAACGACGTTAACCGATGTTACACGCGTGCTACTCGCGCCAGGACGAACAGCAGATTTTCCCGTCGAGGGTTAACGGCGTGCGTGGTTCGGCGTTCTGGCTTATGTTAAACAGACGTGGCCGACTGGGTTTGGATAATGACTGCGTGCTCGTGAAAGTGCTCGAGCGCGGGCTGCAAAAGGGTGGTCGATGCCTCTTCAAGGTGGCGGGCGCAAAGTGAATTACCGGCGTCGTTGGGCCGTGAAAGCGAGAGAGCGCGAGAGAAGCGGCGGCAGACGCTGGCCGGGTGGAAGCGGATAAGTGAATAACGCGATTAATGCACGGGCGCATCGAGAAAGCATCCCCTGCTTTCCGGGAAGGTGCAGGATCGGCCTTTAACGCACCGGGCTGCCGAGAGAAGCGCCGGCGATCCCACGATGGAGAACACGCGTTATTCGGGAACGCATCCGACTTCCGCGAAGGCTAAACTCGGCACGGCGGAGAAAATATATATTTACCTCGCGTGGATTACGTAAGGGAATTTATTTTTGCCATTGCGCGCGGTTCGCCCGCGACACGTTCGCCGTGGAGAATTCACGGTTGCGTTTTGCCGGTCATTACGGTGGCGTTAAAGACGATCCGCGCCCACCCGCGAGGCCACGCGCCGTAAATAATCGGACGCGTTCGTAAGACGTCGAATTACATTTGCATCTGTAAAGGGTCGCGCGCGACTGGGCGCTGGTCGCTTTCGGACGGCGGGACGGAGAATTTATGCGATCGTTCGTTAGCGATGATATAGTGGCGTATCGTATTACCGGTGCGCGCCGGTTTAGCCGGAAGTGCGAGAGCGAAGGCGAATAAAGCGATGATTAAGTAAGAGACGCGTAGACGATCTTTAACTCGTTAGTGCGCGCGCAGCATGCCCACTTTCAATTAAAATAGTAGCTACATGTAAGCAATAATTTTAGTGCTCCAAGTACACGCCTATGAATCGCTTGTATGAAACGTTACAAGTAAAACAACGATCAAATTACGCCGAGTTTGAAGTAAGTTCGAGAAGGGTACTTCACATGAATTCCAATTAATATTTAATCCAGTAGGAAATTTGGAAAGAAGAGGCAGCTAATTCTTAAATGACGCTACCGAGGCGAGACGAAAGCTGAACCGCGATTTCTTTCATCCGAGATAACTCGCGATGCACCGAGGCGGCATTGCGTTTTTCGCGAGGCGGGCGGCCGGTAACGAATTTCTGACGAAGCAACTCTCACTTTTGGGAGGGTGAGGAGCGACTCCTAATTTACTTTTGCACGAGCGGTAAAAGCGGAAAATGCGACAGAGATAAGCAGCGTCGGGAAAGTTGCTGGTGCTGTTGCTTTTTCTGAACAACGCTGGTCGAGACGACGACTTGCAGCGCGATGCAACGCGACTGGTTATCGCGCCGCGCGTACGCGCATCGCCCGATGGTATCACCGTCTCGCAATCAGGCTCGATTAATTGCAACGACATGATAACCGCGAACACAATGAGCTCCGCGCCCCGCGGGGGGTGAATTCTCGGCTTGGGGCACCGCACACGTGCGCCCTGCGCGCAGGTGGGATGCATCGTACGCACGCACGCATTCGCGCGCGCTATTTATTACGGCCGATAAGTGCACGCCGGCTTCGATTACGCGATCGACCCGTAATTGCGGCATCGATCGTTTCATTTAATTCGCGAGGCGTTCGCAGGTAAGATCGTCGGTGTAGCACGCGTCCAGGTGGAATGATGGGGGTGATAAACGCGACGCTAGAAATGCAAAGCTGTAGAGAAGAATAATTGACGTAGATTGGCATCGTAGAATATGCGAATTTGTTATATGATGTGGCGTATAGGATTAATTTTCATTTCCGCAATTACAGTAAAAATTGGAGGAATTAATCACGTGCAATTAATCTAAATAGCCGCGTCAGCTCAATTAAAGTAAAAAGGGTTAATGATTATTGTTGCTTTCGACGATGACGCGTTAGATGAGTGGAATGAAACTTCGCAGCACCCGCAGGATTCATTGCTGACCATTCGGCGCGGACCATATAGTTCCGGTCGTCCTGATCTATTACCCGACAGGACTAGGATACCATCCTGATCCGTTTAATCAGATTAATCCGTCCACAATTACAGATAATTGCAGCCCGGCATCGCTTTACGAGCTCTATTACGTTCCAGTTTGCTCTTCCATTTATTATCATTTCCTCCCTCGATCCGGCGTATCCGAATTAACGTCATTCTCACAGAGTAAACAAGTAAACAAAGGCATAAGAAAATGATAACGTGTTAATAAATAAAACTCTTTTCTTTAATAACAATTTTATTCTTGTCGGATTTTAAGAATTTCAGCGACCGATAACTGGAATAATCTTGGCGGAATCTCAGTTTGCCATTTCTCTCCGTCTGTAAATTCAATTCCCATTGTATAGATTTTTTTTTCCACCCCCCGTGCGATATACCCGGTATGCGACCGCATGCAGGTCGATGCACCTCTGAGGATACGCGCGCCAAGTCGAATGTCGATGCACAGCGGGGGTAGACAAAGGATTGATTACACGGCGATGTTAAGCTAGTAAGGGCAGCGACCTTGTGCCGGCAGCTTATCGATGCGATTTAACCTCGATGCGAGCCGCACAAAGGGCGACCCCGGATGGAAAATGAAAGCCCGCGCAAGGAGAATTTCAATTATCGGCCAGCAGATCGATTCGGCTCGCATGCTGCTATGGACTCGCTCGCAGCACCATCATGATGATGAATCCCTTCGTGGCCGCGGGCAAGGGGATGCCCAGAACCCCCTTCACTGTTTTTCGTGCTTATCGTATCGGCGGCATTCGCGAAATTTACGGCGCACCGGGAAATGGTCGCGCGAACGGGAAATTTCACCGCGATTTCGTTCCACGGTAGTTTTACGAGTTCTTTTGTAACGACTAAAATTCTGCACGATCGGTGAAATCGTGCGACTGGATGAAATAATGTCTCTGAATGAAACTTTAATTGAAAAATCGTTCTGGGTTGAAATCAACGGATTGATGTAGTGAAAAAGGTATTTTGTGCAAGCAGAAGCAGGCTTGGAACACTGTCAACTATGATTTTAACAATCTCATATTTGATAAGAGAAGAACCGCTAATATCCTCAAAATAAAATTTCATCATCATCTTTTGCAGTCGATGGAATTTTATCGCACTCTCGAATTGCAATGGAAATTTCCGGTGCAACGAAAAATATATGCAACGTGATTCCCTGACCAGGCGATGACGTAGACAGTACTTTCCGGCTATTTGACGTAAGGACGAGTCTCTTGACCCGCAGCCACATCTGTTTTCCTTGCGTGTTTGTCTTGCAACTTACTCTTCAAGCTTGGCTTGAAAATTGGTAAAGCCAGTAATCCCGCGGGTTTAGCAAAGCCTATGTTTATAAAGTATCCGGGACTACTCTAGACAAAGAACCTCGTTCAAGTCCCTCTCCCGATCGAGCTCATTTACGAAGCAAATTTCTTCCTCCGTTTCCTCCTCCTTTGTTCGCGTCACCATGCTCTCCCGACGTTATTTTTCGCATCGACTGACACGCAAGCGTCCGCGCGCGCGACCGATTTCTACTCGAATTGCATTTATTATACCTGGATCCTTGGATCCGCGGGATATTGGACGCTCGACTTACACGCTCGAAATTTTCCGCTTCGGCAAAAATGTTTGCTCCCCGGCACCCAGCATGTGTCGCGAATTTACTCTGACGGAAATTCAATTCAAGTTACGCGTGTTTCGCAACGCGAAGAATTAAAGAATTAAAATCGCGGCGTTCCCGCTTCCTCGCGCAGTGACCAAATTACAATTTCCCGTAAAATATCATGGCTGAAAGATCGTCCAATGTTATAGATTCCCGAACAAGATAAGCGATTGTAGGATGCAGTTGTCGAGCAAGAACGCCTGGAAAGAGTCAAGCGGAAAATGACCCCGACGCACGATACGACTCGCAAACAAGACGAAAGCGTATTCAAGAGCGTGCGCTCGAATCGATAGCTTATTTATGCTCTTAAAAGAGCGAGACGCTATCGGCGAAACGGTATAATCGACCCTCGGCCACCGGCTCCGGAAATCTCACAAGCCGATGACCCATGGCTCGCTACCAAGCGCGATGAATCACGCAGACCGGTGCGATAGGATTGTTCGTTGATAATCGAGTGTGGCCACACGAGAGACGGTAAATCATACGCCACTTTCGAGCGGGAGAGTCTCTCGTTATCGGTCCATTCGCGCGAGCGTCACGCCTTGCCGTCTTGAGTGCAAAAGTCAAACGATTGCTGATCTCGCAGTGTGTGACTAGCCATTCGGACTAGAATTGTTTAGCGCAATTTCTTCAACTGCCTCTCCAAACTCTCTTCTGATTTGAATTCTCCTTGAATCCCAGCGCTCTTTCTGGCACGAAGACTTTGCCAGTTGATCTTTCAATGAATTTTATGACACGTTATCTTTGTGGTTTCTAGACGTGAGTTAAAAATCTTTTAAATTCAAGATTACATGGAAATTAGGATATTCCGAAATAGACGGATAAACGTCTCCCCTCGGGGTGCCGTTCTCCGTTTTAACGGGAATCAAACGAGTAAGAGCTATCGTTTGCTCTTCGAAACTCTCAATAGCCGCTCCTTGTCTGCCCCGCTCTTGTCTGACGAAGAGGAACGTAAGAAAACTGCTCGCGTGCTAAGCCGTTCCGCCCCTGCTTTTCCACGAGGAAGCGTGTTTCGCCATGCGATCCCCGCGCGTCAGTCTCGGTACTCCCTTTTTGTCCTTGAGGGCCGATCGAACGTGAAATTACGCGGTGGTCTCCGCCACGTGGAAGAGATAAAGAGGTGAAGGTGGAAGAGGAGGAAAAGCAAGGAGGGTCGAGGCGAGATGGAGAGAAACCAGCGAGATGAGCAGAGGAGGTGGACCAGGCGCAGGATAGCAGTCGACGACGATAATGTCCGGCCGTGAGCGTTATTCTGGCGGGTGGATGTGTTCGCGACGGGTTCTTATCCTGCGTCAGGACGACTATTTCTTCCACGCAACGCGTAAATTACCGGCAATCGAGCCGGGCGGGGGATGAGGGGGCGAAGGTACGCCGACGATGTTGTAAGCCTACGAGTTCTTGCGTGTAAGCGATTTATTGTAAGAGGGTGTTCTCTTTTACTCTTCCTTTCAGCTCTCTTGCGTTTTCTTGAGATAGACTAGGATCAGCGGTGGATGATAAATTAAGGAGCGCCGCTAGTTGGAAGGTCTTCTTCATTCGATGAAAACGTTATTTTCATCCTTCGCGCGCGCAGTACGAGAAACTTGTTCGCTTCTCGTACGCTTTACGTCGTTTGTGGTCTACGTGACAGGAACTTCATTTAAACGTCACGCGGGCAAACGCGCGCAGGTAATTTCATAGTTTACATAGAACGCGAGAGAAGTCTCTCAAGCCTCCTCCAAGCCTAACGAGAGAACGTCCTACTCTCCATTATCTCTGGGTCCCGTGCATGCTCAGTCGATCTATGTATCCATCCTCTGGCATCTCTCTCTATCCTTTCTCCTTGCATCCTTCTCTTCTCTGCATTCTTGCTCTTCTTGTTCTCTTACCGTTCTTCCTTCTCCTCTCTTTTCCTCTTTCTTCCATGTTTCTTCTCTACCTCCCTTCCAGCTAGGTCCGAGTTTCACGTTTACGAGACAGGTCACGGTCCACAGCATCCCTCTGTCGGCCCGTCCGAGACTTTTCCCGAGGACTCATCTGCTCCTGATCTCCGTGCCCCATCCCTCGATGATCTCTTCATCTCGACGTAACCGGCCTGCCTCACTTCGTAATTGCCGACAGCCTCTCCCTTGCTCGCTAACTCGCTCGTTCAGGCAGCTCGCGGCGATCCAGATATCCCGGCTCGGAGAGAGGTGAAACTTCGACTCGGCCTAACGAGTGGCGAATAGACCGCCAAGTATTATGATCGGTTATTAGAAGCTTATCGGAGGTAGTCTGGGAATACCTCCTGGACGTTCCCGAAGCGGCTGCGTCACAAGTTCGCAAGACGCTGCTCGCATTTCACATACTTTGGTGTTTAGTAATCCGGCGATTCCTTCACTGAAAAAAAAATCTGGTTGCATTGATTAGAAATCTGGTAGGTTCAACCAGTTTGTCTGTTGGAAAATGGACGAATCAGAATTCCTTTAGGAATTACCAGATGAGCATGATTAATTCCTTCCTGTTAAATTTACCAGATTTTCTTGATAATAATACTAAATGTATTTAGTTAAATTAACATGACTGTTTAGTGAAAAGAAACGTTTTTCTGTTTCATTACCGTGAGTTTTCTTGGATTGCTGTAAATGAAATATCATGTTAATATTTATACAGGATGTCCCGTAATAATCGCCTAACCTCTCGCATGCCAATAGAGCAGATCGAGATGAACAGAAAAGTCCCATATCATTTTGCGATATTCGCAATAATAATCGAAATATTGCATGTTAAAGTCAAGCGAATCCAGAGCGCGCGGAGGCAAGTGCCGAGCCGCTCGAGGTATAGGATTATTATTGCGAATATCGCAAAATCGTATGGGACTTTTCTGTTCATCTCGATCTGCTCTATTGGCATACGAGAGGTTAGGCGATTATTACGGGACACCCTGTATAAAAAAATATAAGAAGAGAACACGTTTTTTCATCCGCCATCACTTCACAGCCATTCCACTAACTAATTTCATTTCACTAGAGGAGGAAAACGTGCCGTCCGTGCCGATCCGTTTCCCGAACATGCATCAACACGCACGACACGAAACAATAGAATGCCGCTGGAGTGCCCTGCGATTAACCAGAATTCTGATTGCATCTTCGTTTGTTCTTATGTCTAGTGTAATATAACTAGAAGTTTTATAGATCCAACTGGAAAATACTAACCAAATTCTTATAGTACAGTCTACCAAACGTTCTAGTTATAAAATATCCAGTCCTATCGTGATAACTAGAAATTCTTGGTTAGTTTAACCAAAATGCATTCTATCAGATACGTCTTGTTGATACAATCAAATCATTTTTCTCAGTGTTCTCGGAGGAGAATAGACTCTAATTAGATTAAAACATGAAGAGTATAGTCTGTCTTAAGATGGCCTGCAATACGATCTACCACGCCGGCACAAGTTGGTGAATATCGAGCAGTCAGGATATTTCGCGCTGGTCGATCCTCGACCGTGCGAGTGCGCGGGAGAAGACGTTCCGCGAACTCCTCGTGAATATTCATCGCACCGACACTCGACGTGGATAGAGAGGGAGCCCTCCCGGTCCTCTCGAGGATTATTCTCGGTTCTCTCGACGAGTCCCTCGACCGATCGGTCGAGTCGAGTACGTCGCGATTCGTAATTGCGACGCGGTAACGCGCATGCAACTGCATCGTGCAAATTGACGCCGCCGGCGAGCGTGGCAACCGCCAACGGAAAGGCCCCCGTGGCTGTTTGCGCTCCACGTAGCTTTTTCTCGCCGCTCCATTGATTCAAGTGCGAGTGTATTTTGAGCACCGACGAGTTCTATTCCTCTTTCTCTCTCTCTCTCTTTCTTTTTCTCTCTGTCTTTTGTTGAGGAAGCAGGTATTCGAGAGCCGCGCACGAGTGTGCGATCGCAACAGCAGTGCAAATTAAGGAGAGGCCAAGTGCGGCTCGCGAGATACGCACGAATACGCTCAAGCACGTCCCTACGTCGTCGCGGTTTAATAAATTTCACCATTTGCTCGCCCGCTCCGGGATCGAGCTATTGGTGTACCTGAACAAAGGGATGATTTTCAAAGTAACAAATGAAACGAAGAAGAGTTTCTTTTGAGAGCGGAACTGTTTTTTTTTTTTTTGATTGGATGAATTTCTTCGCTTTTACGGTCCGCTATTGCGATTAAGCAGTATAATCGAGACTGTCTCGCCGAGAAATCGAAAGTGCTGCGCCTCGAAGGCTGAAGAAGGTTCGTGTAATAATGATCCGCTCCTCCGATTTCCGAACAAGCCCTCCTTCAACAAAGATTTCCTGGACGCACCCAACCCAACGACCGTCGCATCCTGAGGCGGTACGTTTTTTGCAGTCGGTCAATCAGTGATCAATTGGCTGCGGTGTAATTTGCCGGCCATCGATTAACTTTACCGGAACAGGTCGAGGAGATTTCGTCGAGGAAATTTCGCGCGCGTACCGTCAAATTAATCTCTTCTCTTCTCTGAAAAATTGTGTAAAATTCGAAAGGCATACTGTATGTCTGTATCTACGGAAACGCATATCACCCAAAGATGAAACCAGTGTTGCGTGAAAGACATGAAAAACGTGAGAGTTTGTTCGATTCCCGAGTGAATAATTCGAAAAAATCGGTCGTTAAATTATCATAAAATTTCACTTTTACTTTTTTATGCATAAGCGGACGCTCTCCGCTCTTTCGCTCTCATTCCGCGACTCTCCTCGGGATATCTCGAGCGGACCTATGCTGGCGAGTTATTGTAGCGAAGCCTTGAATTATCCATCGCGAATTGCCCGAGAGAACTTGCTGCCTCGGAGAAAAAAAGTTATAGCTCCTCGCGAATTCCCGCTTATCGGTATTACGGCAACGACGGGAGGAACTCTTGGGCCTCGCCGAGAGAGCGGATGCTGAATTCGCCGTCGTCGCTTTGCCTCGTTTTGCTCATCTCGGCGATATCTCTCGTGCTCGCAATGTAGACATTAGGATAATTGCCCGTGCTTGAAATTGTCTTCGGCCATCATCGTGAGACCGATGAGATCGGTACATCGGCGCCGACTCCTTTCTGAATTCACTGAACGAGCGCGAAGCACTCCGAATTGCGGGGTTGGCCGCGCGAGAGGCAGAAAAAGCTGCGGACGAGGCGTTTTCGCGGCCTTTCGCGTAATGTTCTTCTTGCCCGTACTGATTTCGTCCAATAGCTCGGGGAACGCCGGGACGGTTCGCCCGACCGTATCGATGGGCTCGAAGAAACGTCGACGAGAGGGAATTTCTTCTTTCTTACGTAATATATTCCATATTCCTTATGTGTAATTCAAGAGAATGCGGAGCCGAAAGTCGGAATAATTTTTCCATACTCCGTCAACTAGATACCCAATAAAATAGGAAATAAACCGACAGAACGAGTGAAACGAGACTGCAGAAATTAATATTATTCCTGTTACAGCCTTATTGGTTTTAAAAATTTCATTACACGAGCAACCTGCAACCAACTAAACTGCAAAGCAAATACGAGGCAGCGACGCTCGTTGGTCAGACGGAATTACGCCGGGGCGAGATCTGAAACTCTACGTTTATGCCGGACATTATCGTTCGCGTGGCAGGCGAGCGGTGTGGACACAAACGGGAGTACAAACACACGCGTTTCCATCGGATCCGAGGATTTAGCGAGACAAAGTTAATTCGGCGGCGGCTTGATCGCCGGCCATTCGACCCGCTTTACATTCAAATCTCGGGTCCCGGAGCTGGACCACGCGCTGCGGAACTTGCGCTCGTGTCTGAATTACGATTCTCTTTCTCTCCTCCCGTCTGCTCTTCTGTCTCCCCATTTACCACCTTCGCTTTCTCTCTTCGTCTCTCTTCACGCAATCGACTCTGGCGGCCTTACCAGTGGTCCCCGTGGAAATGATTGCTCCCACGTGAGATGTCTGGCTCATTAGGCATTCCTTCAGTCTGCGGTTACAGCTGCGCACTCGTGCATGCCCGACGAGATGAGTAGCGGATAGGCGGGTAGATAGACGGATAGATAGTGCGAATGGGGCGTCATAGCTGATGGCGACGGGTTATTTATGCTTGCTGCGTGGCAGTCGCGAGTGCGGCACTGCGTGCGCCGCGTTCATGCAACTTTGCATCAAGCGGGATTTATCATCGTTGGCGCATGCCGTAAACTTCGATCGATTTTTCGCGTGTTAAGATACGCAAGCTGCTCTACTGTAGAATCACTGGGCGTCGTGCAGAGATATAGACAGCAAGGCAGATCGAGAAAGATATTCGGTGCCTTTCAGCCGACGCGTTCGATTCTATGCGTCCTTCGATCTTTCGCGGATCTCGTTATTAAGCTGTCGCTACGTTTCTTTGTCCGCGGTGCATCCGAGCTGCCTCCTGATATCTCGCGGACCTTCGCGAGCAGTCCGCGGGGTTAAAAAGGCTGGCAGTCGACCTCGCGCGTTCAGCGGGAATCCTCACGCGGTGGAGTCTCGCGTGTGTCGGGATTAAATATCGTTAGCAGCGGGACCAGAATAAGAGAGAGAGTTTAGAGATCGCGGAGGAGAGAAAGAGAGAAAGAAAAGAAAAGAAGGGTGATAAAGAGGAGAGGAGCGAAAGGACATGCACCTTGGACCTTGCAAGGTTCGGCGGCGGTGACCTTGGCTTTGGCGGCGTCCATAACGCGATTAATGACTTCGTCCATGACTCGCTCGTGGAGAATCTCGCGGGTGCATATGTATGCGTGCGTGTGTGCGTGTAAACGCGCATTCGCATTGATCCAGGCAAGTTCGCGAGATATATCGCGCTTAATTGTTTCCCGTAAAAGGCGACGGCGTTAAGCAACCCGCGAGTCATAAGACCCGCGCGACACGGCAGAAGCCGAGAGGCTTCTCCTCCGCTTGCGAGATGAGAGGAAGACCTGAAACGACCGACGGGTCGTGCTGCTCGATGCGAAGATTTACACCCGTTATTGCCCGCAGCGTCGATAATTTTCTAATCGGTTTGCAGCTGTACACCCTGTGCTAATGAGATCCCACGATGGATCAAATGGGGTCAGGAGGAAGAAAGAATAATCGAACACGGAGGAATCTAAATCTAATGTAATGTACCGCGCTCGATCGTAAAATTAACATTGATTGATTAGTCCCAAAAGATTCAATCCAAGTTTCTGAATAAATTGCTGATTCGCCGTAATTAAACAAATGCAGATGCATTGTATCGCCTTGAAACTCTTGGACTTGGAAAACACGAACCATCAAAATCATCAAAAACCACGGCATAACTTTCGAGAAAGTCGCGACCGACATCGGGAGCGTTTTGCTGGGTGAGAGATCGGCCATCGCGAGATGATTCTCCAGGCTCCATGCTGCCGGCGCGACAGTCGGTCGCCGTTTTTCCGCAATTGCACCGTTGCTCCTTCAATTATTCGCGAACCCGAACTGGATGCGACCGCAGCAGATCTGCTCGTTTGCATAATTTGACGGAAATCGCCGAACGCACGCCGCATCACGTGTGAACGTGCCAACGCCGCTGGACATTTTGGCAATATTACTGACGGTACATACACAACCGGAGGTGATCCCGAATGCATCTTCAGACCTACATGCGTTCCATCGTTAAAACGAACGCACGACGGACGTGCCCGATCCGTTGCGCGTCTTTATCGTTCGCTCTCGCGTCCGGTATACGTGGTCGTGGCAATGCAATCCGCTTGCTTTTTTCGTGGCTCCGCACGCGACGAGATCTGGCACGAGCCAATAAAGACATGTCATTTAGATACAAAGAAAGCTCAAGAATCTAGGTCGTGTATCGATAGTTTTTGAAAACTGAGATCAAACAAATTGGACTTAAATTGAAACAATCTGAGATTTGAAGAAGAAATAATTATCGCAACATTCTTTTCCGTTGTTACGTTCCGACTGTCCGTATGCTTAGATACGAGGATACTTCCCGAGGATCGCGAAGCTAATTGTTTTCGGAGGCGAGGGAAAGAAATCCCGTCGACTCTTCTCGCGATCGAATTACTGTCGGGTCTGAAAGCTCAAAAATATCCTCTCCGGTTGAGTTTAATTGATCGAGCAACTCTAAATATCCGTCGGAGCAGATTTCGCAATTGTAAAACGGCGCGTACCCAGCAAGGTCTCTATCGCAAATTACGCACGTAGGAACGTGCCGTCTCAGCCCCACTATTAAATCGTGTTTTGATAGCAAAGTATAATTTTGTTTTTGTGAAGGAAAAATTCTATTAACGAAGCAAATGGTACAAAATAGAGAACCGTCTATAGGTCGGAGATACGCCGTATATCTCATGCACGCGACCACGCCGGATCGCCGTTGATACTCTAGTACTAAATCGGTACGCCGGGAAGGGTTCGATATTCCGCGACACATCACACGTTTGGTTTACGGTTTTATTCCGTTGTGATTAGAACTTGTTTGTATATTAAAACTCTTGGATGGGTGGTAACACTGGATACGAACTCGGAATCTCGATTGCTTTACGGTTCAACCCGAACAGCTCTCGTAATTTATAAACAACTCGACGAGGATCACCCTTACGGATGTTGCGATAATCAGGATAATTGTGGTCCAAAGTGAGTTCGCGGGTTACGTACGGAATTTGCTTTGATAATGCTCGGTCGGCTTCTAGATTCGTTAATTTTTGGATGAGAGGAAACGGGTCCTGATTATTTGAGTAAGCAAGTCGGAGATGATAACGGAGCTTCTTTTCTTGGAATCTGCGCCCCTTTTTAGTAGGCATGGAAATGAATTGAATTATATTTATCCGCGGATTCCTGTAGGATTATTATGGTCGCAAATTAGGGCCACACTCTTCGGCAGCGCCAGTTGCAAATCCTCCAGGAAATCAGAATGAACAATTTGAACGAAAACAAGAAATATAGAGAAGAAGCTTCATTAATTTTCAGTAACTGTTCCTTTAAAGTAAAATTATTCATTGATACTATATGAGTGTGATGATCGGGTTCGGAAACGCAGTGTCGCAAATAAATCTACCTTGTCGTGGCTCTGGAGTGGGAGCAGTCGCCACAGTCTCGCTAACACTAGATGCTCGGAATTTATTCTTAAACGTAGAGATCAGACTCGACACCCAAGACTACGAAAACGCTTAACGAAATTGATTACTTATTGCTGCACTTATAACTGAGTTCCCTGGCCTTCTGCAGACCCTTTTATATTGTGGACGAAGAGGCGGGTGGTTGAAAATATCGATGGTGGGACTGATTTTCCACCAATAATGTTTAGGAAAATCAGGCCCGCGTCTTCGTCTCGACGGTTATCTCGGTTCTGTGAAGGGAGGCCCTTCGCGTAAACACCCCTGTACAGAACCTTAATACCTAAGTTGATTAATTACGTAGTTCGCCTTATGATTATAATATTTTCCTCTCGGTATTAATTTCCTGATTGCAAAATGGATCTTCTGGGATTTTGAATGGTTGTTGTATCTGTTTTTAATCCAAAGATATGTGTATTAAAAGAAATAATGCTTATTTTGAAGGCTGTAATCGTATTAAATTCCGTCTATATGATCATTTGCATTCAGGAAAATAATAATATAAAGTTTCCTAAATTATAAAATCGCTATATATATATTAAGGTTTTAGAACGTGCTAGAAGGTTCTAGAAAGATGCTGGTATGCGCGGATGTTTACACTATTTAATTGCCGGGCTCGCGATAACGCTCGCTACGGCTAGCAGGCTTGCCTGCCGGAGCCTTCGAAGATCGTTCGAGAACCTTCCATCCGATGAAGGGTTACCGACGTAACATCCATCTCCGAAAGTTCTACCTCCGGACTTTCAGACGTTAGATTCATTCTCAATTCCGCGGATGCTCGAACTGGAAACGATCTCAATCGTCCATGGCGTTTTCGCGCCTCCTTTGACTTCTGGATCAGGAAAAAGCCTCATGCCGGAACACCCACGTATCAGATAGCTCGCGTCTTATTTACGATAATCGTCTCTCGTCTGAGTAAGAAGCGGTGCTCGGTTTCCGGGTCTTTTCCTTTCTCTCTCTCCGTGATCCGAGATCGTTCTCGCTCCTGAAGACCTGAAGAGTCCTGCTGCTGCTGCTGCTGCTGCTGCTCCCTCGCCAATATTAACCCGTCCTACCGGCGACCGCGTGCTTGTACCAGCCTGACAGGGCGCCCGATTTATGGTTATCAGAGAGGAATTTCTCATGGGCTTAGCACGGGATCCCGGCGTCCCGGTTATATTTAGTAGAAACGAGACGGGGGCAATAAAGGCTCTCGGATGTTATTAGTGGATCATCGATAGGTTGCGTACAGTCCGATCACCGTGGATCACGGTGCGGATGGTGGCGGACATGGACATTCATGATCGGATCGACGACGCTGGCATCATATATTTATCTCACTTTTCCACGCAGGGTTCTCAATATGCTGCTGAGGTACGTGTTTACGTGGATCATTTAATGGATTGGAGTCACGCTGTACGTGTAGATGCGGCGGTATAATGAAATGTCTCCTCGATGGATTTAGATAAGAACTCGCTTCACGGCTCGCGTACTCGTAGAATCTTAATTAGGGGATTACGAGCATTTTAAAAGGCGCGTCCGCTATTCCGGGTATTACGTATCATATCTGCTGGGGGAATATCGTAAATCAGATTCGCGCTCGATAACAGTAATTAATGCGCCGTTATAGAAGAATATCCGGATAGGAAAGTCTCAGATTTAGATTTCGCGTGTGCCTCCCGGTTCGGTGTCCGATTGCGATGCTAAATTACGAGTCAAGCCTGAAACGATAAAGCTTGAGATGATAAATCAAAACGCGCAGGCAAAGGGCATTCTCAAAAGAATGTTCGTGCACTTTGGCACTTCTTCGCGTCAATAAGTTCTTCAAAACAAGTACTTGAGCAAGTCAGTGAATAGATGACCGAGAAAATCATGCCCGCCGTTTATCACGTCATCTCGAACCCGTGATTGATCTCCTTACTTTCCTGCGAGCGTCATGCGAGCAAATAAAGGACATTTCACGCGATCGAGAGGAATTAGACCGCCCCAACGAACGGGGGCGAATCATCGTCGCTTATCGCGTTGGCGTGGTATCTCTTCCGACGTTGTTCCGACAACGAGAGGGAACTGCTCTCTCGAGTGGCAGGAAGCGGAATCAATGGCGGAGAACAAAAGTTTCTCGGTCCAAGGATGGCGCGGAAATAATGGCGGCATTTAGTGGCGCGCGTCCTAATGGCCGGAGTTAAATCTCGACAGCTGCCCGATGAAAGATCATCCGGGATTTGCGGGAATGCGGGCGAATCGTCGGACGAAGCGCTGCGGCTTCGGACTTGTCGCGAGTTAATAATCGCCGAGGACCAGACACGTGGTCGATCCCGGGAGAGGAAAGTGGTTCTCGGGAGCCTCTCGAGGAAACTGCGAGGACTCGTACACGACCGACTCGACTGGACTCGACTCGAGAAATGTTAAATGAAGAAGCTGACATCGATGAAACTTTTTCTTAATGGCTGTAATACGCACGATTTCTTAACTAGCTGACTCTCTCGCGATGATTGATGTATTCGGATTCTGGCAAAGCTGATCACGCGCCGATGCACAGCAGATCGAATCTTTGGAGACGAATGTTCCGATTAAGCGAGGGTGAGATTCCCTTCGCTATGTGGAGATGGATCCGTTTGATGACCCCGCACAGTGTCAATCGCATGATTATGGGATGATCGATTATATTGCATGGTTTTAATCAGATAGCTTTGATATTACTAAAGTGCTGAGCAGATTAGAATCAATGTTACAAAACGTATTTGAAAATTGAAAACGTATTTATGAAAACATGTCACTTGTTTCGTCGTAATAAATATGTCACCCATTCTACTCTATTCATTACGGTCGTACAGCGAACAACACTTCGTCTCTGCATTCGTAATGTATAGACGGGACATCCGGTAAATATTGGAAGCGCTCCAAGCGAAAGCAAAAGACTTCCACAACCGTCTCCGTTCGATCGCGAAAGTTTATCGATATCGAAGATATCGGAGATCGAGAGCTCGTCCCGCTCGAGAGTCGCAATTACTGGAAACCGGCTTCAATTAAAGCTCATTCCAGCGCTATTACGCGTACAATGCATCACCTCGATTTCTGCCGGACGATATTGAAGTAGCTGAGCGGAGGATCGCGAGCTGCACGCAACGTTGCGTTATCTGTCGAGCGATTATAAAAAATAGAGCCAGTTCGATATTTATTTTACTGATTGAGAACTCGAGATTCTCCTCCCGCCAGAACCGGAAACTTCGACTGCAGGGAAAGTACAATTCAAACGGAAAACGTGATAAAATATTTAATTAAATCATGTACGTAATATCTAAACGCTTTTCTAAAATATGTTTTATACGCATCTTGCTGAAACGTTCTCCGCTTAAAAAAGATGGAATCTATCCTCACAACGGCAAACTGAGCTGAATCGAAGGTATTCAAAGGTATGGATCCGGTGCGTTTCTCGTTTAATAACGATGACACGGCCACCACCGGAAAGAAAGACCGTTCCGCCGCCGCCGCCGTCTTGAAGAAACCGGGCGAAGCGGGGGGGAAATAAACGGGGTGCCCGGCGGGCATAATTAAACTTGTCGCTGAAAAAAATGAGCAGCCACGGAGGCGCCGTAAACAGGGAAGGGCGATTTTTGAGGGGAGGTGAGTCGTGCGAGCGGTAATTAACATTCTGTCGACAGAGGGAGAGGGAGCGGAAAGATGGAGGATGCCGGCCCCAAGAGGGAGAACGAACGAGGACAAGAGATCGTTTTCTCCTGAACCTTTGCTTTCCTTCTTCTCTCTCCTGTTCCGTATCTGCCTCCTCTCTCCTCTTCGTTGCTTTCTCTCTCTCTCTTTTTCTCGGCGAAGATGAAGAGGAGGATCGAAAGGCCGCCGGACGAGCGGGACGATCTCCTCCGCCGATACGATCTAAATTAAACAGCTAATTAATTGCTCGGCCGAGCACGTTGCGATATAGCCGCGCACCATGGCGGCGCACAATTAATTGCCCCGTTCCCGAATCAGCCGGCAAGCTACGTCGCCGCGATTTGCCGCGCACGCGAATTATTACGTCATTAATATTTACGCGGGCAATCCACAGAGGAAATAGGCTCGTCGCAGGACTATAGATAAAAAAACGTTATATCGATGATAGCAAGGCTCATTCGGAGCCTTTAATAAGATATGAACGTCCGACTGGGCTTGGAACAGCATAAATATGTATGATGGCCGGCGCAACGCGTTATTAATTAGTCGTTAAGCATATAACAGCACGTTCTAGCTCAATCTTTCTGTATCGTAACACAGATAGAAGGACGATCTTAAAAAGAAACTGTCCACATTGGAAAGCTCATTATCCGGACAGGACATGAGCGAAAATTACGAGCGAAATGCGGGCGATGCCGGAAGTCGTACGAAAGGAAGCTTACGGCTGGACCGCCCGTTGCTTAATTGCCGGTGTTTCAGCCGAAATCGGGGTCCTGTAAGAATCGCGAGTGAATCACGCGCAGGCGACGAGAAACGCGGAATCCGCCGAGGACTTTCTTTGCGCGACGCTTTCTTTTTTTCCGCGACGATTCCTCCTTGGAATTACTGTAATGTTCAATAAACGTGCACTTTTGCCGCGCATATCTCTGCTGTCTGAATCACATCTCTGATTAATCCGTAATTTCTTTGTCCAGAAGAAAATAGCTCGGAGGGCAAAGTATCCTCGAGCACATTTATTTCTCCATTCGCGTTTCATATCCGCTGTTATGTCCGCTGCTCTTCCTTCTCAACGTGCTTTTGCCATTCCCTGACATAATCGCAAACAGATTAACTTTCTCCGCAAATGACGGGGAAACGCGAAGGGATTCTCTCTCTCTCTCTCTCTCTTTCTCATGGAAGGAACGTGTAGCGGAATCGTTCCTGCGCTGAGCCTGAGTGAAAGAATAAACCCCGGCCCAGAGAGTGGAAAGGATAACCGAGCCATCTCCCGCGCAAAGGACTTAACGAAATCCTCTCATCCTCGCCGCCATTTCAACGGGGCTTCCCATAAAGCGGCGTATTATAACCGAGTAACGAGGACCTCTTGGGAACCTGATCGCGTACGAGCTTAATCGCGAGGAGCACCTACACCGCAGGGTAACGCCGGCGGTTCCCTCCCGAGATTCGCGAGCACCGTTCACGTTTATTCTTCTTACTGCTCGACACGACGGGGATTCTTAAATATTCCGATAAAGTACAGTTAATAATTGGAAGTACTCGCGAAAATTGTTCGATAAAGAAACCGTCTTGTTTCTTTGAATAAGTCATTAAAATATATATATTAATTAAATGCAATCAAGAAAAATATAAATGACCATTGCACACTTTTCTCACAATTAATGTTTCAGTAAATAGATAGACAAGCAATAAATCTTGAAAATGTACATCGACGTGACGTAGCTAATGAGGGAAAGGTTCTTTTATGTCAGGGTTCAGCGGAACATCAAGAGGCAACCACGCGATTTTTCACAACTCGATAAATCATGACGCAAGAGGCGATGAGGATGTGGCTCCTGCGTGGTGCGCCGGTCATTATTTACGCATCCTGCCACAAGCAGGACGAAAGGGAGCCGGTCGACCATTACACTCCCTAAAACCCCCGTAACATTGCCGGCCCCGATTCGGACGGGGAGAAAAGTATCTCTTCCGCCCTTTTCCGCGTGGCGTGGAAAACTGCCGGTGTTTCGCGTTTGACGAGTGTATTTCTACGGATCTCTCTCTACACTCGTGTTCGTCTTCGTCAGCTACGCGTGAATCCATTCACGATGATCGTGATATCGCGTATGACGACGCATCATATCGATGTCATTAAGGATCACCGCGAGAAAAACCATCGTAATCCGCGCGCATCACCGGCGTCGCGACGCGACGCGTCCGACCGACGAGCGCAGCTGGTCTTTGGCGTGCCGACACATCCGGACACCAGGTGCTGGTGTGTCGCCGGTGGAATAACCCGTTTAAATTGGCCGAGTGAAATACTGCAAGGTACACACGAGCGCGGCACGAGAGAGCGAGGGGTTGAATACCGGCCGATAGACAGGAGGTGGAGGAGATGAGAGAGGGCGAAATAGACGCGGAACTGTCCGGTGGAGGGAAAGCTGCAGCTGCCTTTCTCCACCCCGATCGGACCGGGATTCGTCGGTCCGATCCGTTGGAACCTATCGGCGAATATAATGCCCTTTGTGCATCGCGGCTAGCCTCGTTAGTTACCTAACGCCGCGGCGCGATACGTTCTCGCCGCTATCACGCTGCCAATTCTCATTAACGCGCGTGGTCGACGCGAAATAAAAGAGCTGAAACTACGGCCGAAACTTTCTCGCATTGCTCTAGGAGGGAGAGAGAGAGAGAGAGAGAGAGAGAGAGAGAGAGGACGACAGTGACCGGCGCAATCAACGAATGCGTAATTAAATGACGGCTGCAAGTTCGTCAAACACGGCTGGCGAGGATTCACGCCGAGCGTAAAGATCGCGATGCATAGTTCAATGCGTGAAATCCGTGATTGCGCCAGAAAAAAGGCAGGTGGATTTCTATGCAAACACCGCTAAAGTCCGAGGTGTTGCTTGAAGAGGGGTGTTGGAATATGAAAGGGGTTCGAAAAATATTGAAAAATAGGATGCCTTAAAGTAATAAATTCTCATTTGCTGAATATTAAATAACGAGTTATCTATCAATTTTTCGCAATCTACGTACTTCTAAAATGCATTTTCTTTTAGAGGTTGCAATCTTCCTTCTTGTCGAGATTTCCGAAGATAAATCTTTGATTGAGGACTTGATGATGGTAAATGTGAAATATTGAATCATGTTTGAGTTATGCAAATAGGCTGCTAATAATGTATCAAATCCACGAGCAAACAATGAAATAATTAATCCTCCTGGTCCCTAAGGGACTACAAAGGGATCCCTCCCAAATCCTTGCGAGAGGGTAAAGCTAAGGGTTAAAACAAACATGGTTCGATAACCACGACGAGAGTATTATCAGTTTGTATATAAAAGCGGATAAATTATGGGAACACGCCGACTAAAATATACAAAGTTACTAATTAACGAAGTGAGAAGTATTGATTTCCTGCCACAAAATTAATTAATTTATATAAAGCTTTCTTTTCCGGGAAAAATTAAAATTAGTTTCCACAGAAAGGACGAGATTCTCTGATTCACACACAAGACGCGAAGAAACCTTATACTTGAAAGTACGGTATTTCACACGGAATGGTATCCACAAATTGATACGATATAGCTGTAACTCTGCAGAATCGAAAAGACCGACCTTGCTCACAGCTTCGCGGCCATATTTCGCGAGCACGAGCAGCCGGCAGGCGCGGGCGACAGGTTCTTCAGTATTATGGAGTACGCGACTGTCTTATCGAGAAGGGCGGACCGGCGAATGGGTGTCGCCCATTCAGAAAAGGTCAGTCGGAGAGTATCTGGGAGTTTACGGCGTCGTAAAGTCCTTTAATGATCGCCCGGGAGGATCGACATTACGCGCGTATCGCGGAGAGGAGAAAACGAGGGAATGAAGGGTAGAGAAAGAGAGAGAAAGAGAGTAAAAGAGCAAGAAAGAGAGAGAGACAGCACGACGTTGGAAACCACGAGCAATCTCGCGGTCTTCCAAATGTCGCTTTAATGTTGCCTTAACGGCCCTTCCGCGAGTTCACGTATGGCTCTCTTGAAGATATTGCCACCGATTGCAGCATGAACCTCGCTGTATCGTGTGCATCGAAACGGTCGGCCACACGCGACGGCCAAGTGTATTGATCTACGGGCACTGCACGGGGAAGCGGGGAAGAAGGCGAGATACGATTGTAATGTTAAAAATTGAGAACGCAGAAGCAGTACATTTTATACTCTCGCGCTTCTATTACAGTTATCAAATAGAGAACTAATGATGATTATTAATGAAGGAACCATCGTCTCTGCAGCGACGAAGCAGAATATCTAAATACGTTTCGTGCGTGAGACAAGAATACCACGACACAAACACCGAATTTTCATTCGTTCACAATGCCTTCGCAACGCTGACGGCGCACAGTGGTCAAGATTACCAAAAACCTGGTCGAAATTCTGTACACACTCAAATTATTCTAAATCATATATATAACTGCAATTTAGTGATTTTCCCATAATTCTGATGCAATGTAATTAATATAATATTAATTATATATACAGAGTGTCCCATTTTAAAAGTTGCACTGAAATATGTCTTCAGGGAAGCATTTTGAGAAAAAACTTCGGCGCAATTTGGCGCAGATAAACTTTTTCTTATTTCTTTTGATACGTAATTAAATTTTAAATTCTGTTTGATTTATCGCGCCGACTCACGACGGGGACTTTGAATCGCAATATTTCATTAGTGTTACATCACAACAGCACTATCTGATTTTATTTCTATTAACTGTAATGAAAATTGAATAAATAACAGCGTTATCAGAAGCACAAAGGATACAATAAAACAAGGATGAAAAGATTTAATAACCCGGTACGTGATAACTTCGTGAATGAAATCACAATTGTGACACCGATTATGGCCAAAATCATATTAGAGACTTACGATAATGAACTTTATACATTTATAGCTCTCATAAATGAAATTTGTTTGGACTATAACGTTAGAGAAATTTAGTACGGACTTAGAACTAACAAACAATAATGTAATGACGATAAAAAAATTTTTTTTTAATGGATTTTGGCCACGTTTTCAGTCGTTTTGACCACTGTGCGGCGGTTACTTTCATTATTCTAACGAAATGAGGGTTTCAATGTATACGAGATCGTTGAGCCGTCGCAAAGCGATCACGGAATACGCTCGTTTGCGAGGGCGAGCACTGTGTTTCAGACACCGCTCCGTCTTGTTGTCAGTTCCGGAGTTTGCACCGACGATGATCCTTCATTCCGAGATTCGACGGGGCAGCTTTAGCGAGATAATGAAGCGGCCAAGCCAACAGTGACAAATGGCGTGCGTGGCATCGTATCGCCGATATGGATCCGCAAATTTGCTCGGCGGATACGCAGCTCGTTTAATTCGCTTTCGATGAATTAAATGAATAGATGCATGAGACGTGGATGGAAATCCGAAACCGTCGTGACTATGCTGAATTCATGCGCGTCTCGAGGCCTAGATCAATATTCTTTGAGTTTTCCTCGGTCATTGTAAGAAAATCATTGTATGTGACGAGGCAATCGGCAAAATGCGCGAAAACGAATACGAATGAAAGCACATGCTTCACTGCGGTTGATTATTCAACAATTAAAAGAATCCTCGAACGATTGTTTTTACTTGAAGAATTAAGAAGATTATACATGGCGATTTCGATCACGGAAATCGGCTAAGAAATCCGAATTCAAATTATTTTGCTGGAAGCTCGCGCGTGTCCATAGAGCGGTCATTAATCTCTCGACTGTTTCAATTGAACTGATTATCGTGCGACACGCCAGCGGCGCATTTTCGTGCTGGAATTAACAGGACGAGCGTTGCCTAATCGAAGTATAATTCGTGATTAATCTCCTAGGCATGATTAATCTTCCGTGATGGTTTAACGCGGTGGACGGTGCAAATCCGCCTCCGCGAGATCAGATTGGACCCGGTAATCTTCAAACGGTCATCTTTACGAGTTTTTTCAAAAAATCGAAACTCGCGTGGTGCGCAGCTCAGATCAATCAGAAATACCAAACTGCGCCTATCGATAAAACTTTCCAAACACCGTAAGCCGGTCCGTAATATCATTTTACAGAATATCAAACGCGCCGTCGGTGCTCTCGCCAACTAGGTACGGTCGTCGATCGTGCCTGTTTAATTAACGAGTTCCACCTGCGCGCGTGCAATTATGATAAAGAACCGTGGCCGCAAATTAAAATCCGCGTCGCAGATTGCTCAACACCCTCGCGAGCGAGGGGAACGGCCGAAGCTAATTTCCAGCAGATATTCTTCCTCGTTTCATTCTCTTTTTTTTCCCCATCACGATATAATACGTTTATACATCGGCGCATCGCCATCTGCCGCGGCGGGTTGCCAATCGTCGCCAGGAAATTCATTAGGAAAATACTCGCCGCGGTGGCGGCGTTATGGCGAATGCGGTTTCGGTGGTGTGCATGGGCATCGGGGGAGGTTTCCGCGGGAGAGGCCGAGCGGCACGTCACAAAACCGAGTCCGACCGGCCGGCCGGCCGATGAGGGGTGGTGGTCGTGATGATGGTGGTGGTTGTACAATCGCGAGCAAGATCGATAACTCATCCGCCGCTCCACCTGCTCTACTCGGTGTGTCAATCACGCCGTGGCGTTATCGGCGATGCCGAGTGTGCAAACTGTCGGCGATCGACGACGCGAATTTATCGCGTTGCTGCGGCGGATTGCCCATCGCACCGTACACGTGTCTGAATAAAGACCCCTCTTCGACGGAACGATCGTTAATGCGCAATCGATTGTAGTAACGACGCTCTTATGTTCTCTCGATATCCCCGAATAAATCGCATCCCCCTTTTTCTTTTTTAGTGGACGCCACTGGCCGCTCGTAATGCTCCGAATGCGAGTCGATAGCTACTGTTGCTACCGTTTAATAGTTGGCTGCTCCGTTTCCGTCGTTATAAAATGTTGTTCGATAGTGGGACACAAAATATCGATATTATATAACCATATTGCAACTATTATAGAAAAACATTATATTAAATTTTGGTGAATTTGTTACGATATTGGAGCTGTCTTTCGTAAAATATGATACACAGGGTAGTGCTTTTCAGATGCATTTTTTTCTATTTGGCAACTCAAAGAAGAATGCGAGATGACGTATCAAATGCCTCACGTCGCCTAGTGCTTGAACGATCGGTATTAACGGAAATCGATAGTTCTGTCTAGACTGCACACTGCAGCACTTCGCTTATCGAAATTTCTGGTGGTAGGGAGTTGCAACACAGAATTTCCTGATTGCTGATTCATCAGAAATGTAAATTACTGTGGACATTCTATAAACCACTAGATTAATGTAAACAAAACGAAATATCGTGAAGCTGAATTTTTCAGTAACCGATACACAAACATGCCATGTATTATGTATGAGGAAGAGAATCAATTATGTAAAATGACAATTAAGGATCTAATAAAGAATTCTATTTCTTAAACTCGGTGTCGCAACTGCTTTATAAAAATTACTCCTTACTTTTAACAGCTGATGACATTTGTAGACGAATACATGTTACACGAGGCATTACAATAACTGAAATCAAAATATTATTAAATAAATTGTTTTAGAAGAAAATAATATTATACAATAATGGAATAAGAAAGCTGTTGAAAGACTTGTACGATATGCGATTATGAACGCTTGGGCTTTACTGACTTTATCCTTAAGTGGATAATAGGAACCGCCGAGCGCTGAATTATTACGACGATTTGGCGGGTACGCGTAGGGTTCCCGGGGGTTCAAACGACAAAAGCTACGCGTCGTTGAAAGCTTTCGAAAAAAGAAGCTACCGTCGCGACTTGACAAATCGAGCTATATCCCGATATCATGTCAGAGGCGAGCGTCGTCAGAAGCCGACGCGGAAGAGAGTGCGGTGCCCCTTAATGGAATCGGAGGGATTACAACGTCGAGCGCGCGGATTTCCCTCCGAAGAGTGCTTCCCTCCCTGGGCGCCTCTTTTTGTCGGTCGTAATCTCAGTTCGTGAACGCGAACCCCTGGATATTTCATAATTTTTCGTCTGTGCCCGCACGTGTGACGCAAGGAGCTGCCCTTAGATTCTCTACGAGCTGTCGCCAGGAGCCGGGAAAGTCGGATCCGAGAATTCACGGAAAATCCAATAAATTCGAAGGGTTTCAGGGTACCAAGATCATCGATTTTCTCAACGTTACGGATAGCAAGTTTTTTTGTAAGCTCATACTTTAAGATCATTTGCTTACAGATTAGTCTTCAATTTTGTGCGTCGGATATCCTGCGAATCGAAGGTCCCTAAATTTTATCGAAAATGTAAAATCTTCAATTTAAGACTCCTGGATCTTAGAATAATTGAGTCCTCGGAGAGCTTCGTATCTCGTCACGAATTCTCTGAGAAAAGCGTGGCGGCTCGCTAATGGTAAGTAAACCGTTCGATGCTCTCGGGTCGGATCGGGGGAATGGTCTGAATTCAGCAGAATTCGCCAGGCGGAAATTCCGCTCTGCTCGCGAGGAAACGAGAGAAGCGCGCTATTAGCACGACGCATCACGTGGCAGTCTTATCCCGGAATGGAATCTTTCTCCTCTGCCTCCTCCACCAGCTACGCTCTCACGGTCTTCGTGACGCAAGCGTGCGGCATTGTTCGACCTTGTCGACGACGATGATGGCGAGTCTTATCTTGGTGGTCGCGCGTGACTAGGCCCCAACGGAAGACAGCAAGGGGGGGGACGGCTGCGGTCGAAAGTCCAGAGAGGGTGACGAGAACAAGGACGAGAGGGAGGGTGAAGGGTAGTGCGCGCGAGGGGGATGAACGCGACGTTGTCGACGGCGACGTCCGAGATAACACTTCCTCTCCTCCTTCCTCTCTTTCTCTCTCTCTCTCTCGTTTCTCGCCCGACGCCGCTCGACGTACAAAACATCATGACGAGGACGACGACGACGGCGCGTTGCAAAGCACCAGCCGATGCACTAACACTGCGACTGCACTTTCCACCCTCGCTCTCGGTCTCTTTCTCTCCTACAGCTCTTTCAGCTTCCGCTCGCAAACCGATATTCTGACGTTCGATGTTGTTGCTCAGCAACAGCCGTAATACGTAATGAAGTATGATGCGTTTCGTGCCGGCAGATCGACGTTTTCGCCGGAAATTTAATGCGGGCGGATCTAATTTTCCTATATACGAGTGAATTAAAGCCGAAGAGATCAAAGCGGCTTCTCCCGCGTGGAGGCTAAATCCCGAGTATCAAGAGAAACGTTTATAAATGATACGTGAAATATTGCGTTTCCAGATGTACGAATAATTACGGACCTGCAAGATGCGATCGAGAAGCAGCCTCGCGGACATGAAGAAAATAATTACGCAATGCAATTATAAGGATGCACGCACAGGCCACCCAGCGATTTTCCGCGGCGCCGTTGCGCTTTCGACGCCGCGACGCCCACCACCGTCGCACTGCTGGTCGCCCAAGTAGCCAATTAAAATCTCTTTGGCGTCTTTTTTAGGGGCACGCCACGAGGGGGACGGGCTAATGAATTCTGGCAGAGGGTGTCGGGACGCGTAAATCCCCCCGCGTTTGCAGCGCGAACGACGAGACGTCGCAGAGAGTGTGAAGAGACCGATGCGAGGGGGACAGAGCAAGAGGGGAAGATACGATGGGAAAAGGGACAGACAGGGGGACGGGAAAGTCGAGGTATCGGGATTCCTGGTGTACGATGCACCATGGCAGACGGGATCGATGCTTCGTCTGCTCGTCCGGAGCTGCAACTTTTTATAAAGTATTTATTGGTAATACCTTACTCTACTGGCGCGCGTGTGTCTGAAACGAAATTTTAAAAGCGTCGATCGGGATCAAAGGCAATCGTGATATCGGAGTATCCGGTCTCTCATCACCGTGACGGATGACGGAAGAGAAGATTAACTCGATTTCGCGATGATCGAGCCTATCGCTGATAGCATGCACGTTGCGATGCAACAGAAATTCAAAGTTTAATGACAGGATTAATGATTGATGAGACCAACTTGGGAAGGCCGGCTTCTCCCTTTCGATTCAATCAGTTGCGAACAAGACGTTAAATCAATCTGACGGTTCTTAAACCTTAAGCAACCGCGAGAAGAATTTCCCGACTCCTACGCGCCAGACAGGATCGATGTCTCTCCTTTTCGAAGGGGGGAGCTGTCTAAACGTGGATCGTGTCGTCCTAGTCGCGTATTAATTTAAACCTTTCCTCGCCAATTCGAGCCTTCTCCGTCACGAGAACAATGGAGGCTGTGAAACGGGGCGTTAAAGGAGGAATGGAGGGTACGGGACAAGGGTGGATTTATGGAAATTCGGTGGCCCGGTCAGAAGGGCGCCGTGGCCCAGCGGTAGGGACAGTTTTTCTACTCTTCTCCCCTCTCCTGTCCGCCCATCCTCCTTCCAGCAAAAAACATCTCGGTGAAACGAGAGCTGATGCCAGCGCGATCTTTGATCTTGCGCTAAACAGGGGTGGGTCACGGGCACCATCGCGCGCGCGAACAGGCCGAGACCATTGTTCGCCGTCAAGTACACAGGATCCACCCCCGATCGAGATTATCTCCGTTCGGTTTTAAGCGGAGCGACGAGGATCAAAGGCGCGCGAGCGCGCACATTGTTTTCGAAAGAGGGAGAGAAAGAGAGATGTTACCGCGACGACCATGGGGTTCTTGTTAAGGCGAAACTGTGGCGAAACCCTGGTGGAGTCAGGGAACTCGCACCGGTTCGTTGGTAGCAATCACCGGGTAACGGACGATCGTGATAAAGGCCAGTAATTAAGATCGCTCCCCTGAGGCGTATACTTGTCGACGCTTGTACTCGTTTATCGGTACCGTGGTTTTTACAGCTACCGAAGTCGCTTCGTCAGGTGTTTCGCGGCATTTAGTGTATCTTCCGACTGGCAATTTTAATAGCACCCGACCGGCGGAGTCTACGTGGTAACGAAAAACGAGTGTAATGATAGGTGTGAGAGATTACACGATTGCAGCTATAGTGGACGTTATTAATACATTATAATCACGTCAAATAAAAAATACCAAAAAAACATGAAATGTTTCCTTCACTTTCTACAGAATTTTCATTAATAACTACCCCTGGACTGGCAGCTTTGCGGTCTGTCGCGATAACGATGACTCGTCAACCACTGTCGAGAGAGATACTAAAAAGCCTGTACATGTCTCCATAAATGTTAATTAACAATAATTACGGAACGCCTCACCCTCCTTAACGTCCTGAAAGATCGCAGGACGCCCCGTAGTAACCAGCGGATATCTGCTGCTTTTTACACGTCACGGGGGAAACACCTAACGAGGAAATATAATCCGGCAGATGTAGACGATTCAACGGGACCTGTAGGACATATTTCGTCCTGCCATTTTCACACATGTGCCATCATGTGATTTCACACGTTTCAATTATACCATGCAAAATGAGATATTGCACTTTTCTAAAATTGTTATTAATTAATCCATCGAGGTTTAGTACTGTTATCGTATCAGTGTGTTGCAAACTTATTCAGTAATTACGAGAGCACTTAAGTATTAATTTAACAAGCTATTAAATCTCTTGCTACATTACTTAATTGCTTAAACTTTTTTGAAAAGCTAATGTGTGAAGACAAGATGCATATGTTGCATTTATGATAAAATCGATTTTCAAATTTGATTGACGTCGCAACATTAATTTAGATGCATTCACAGTTAATTAATATCGATATCTAAATGAATTTCTATTAAATTTAATATTCTCGTAACAACGTGCGTTATCGACGTCAACATGGTTGAGTGGACACACTCCGTGCAGCTTCGACAGGCGTACAAAAATGTTATATAATCGGCACACTTCAACTGCAGTGAATAATCGGAGACAATGGTCGTACATAATGAGGTCTCTTTTGTCACGCGATTCGGCCGAACGTTCAATTCAACTGCGAGTCCAGCCGGAGAGACCGCGCGATCAATTACGATCGGCATGCAGTAACGCGAGAACTACGAGACGAGCTAGTTCTGGAAACAGGTGCTAAGTGCGGCCTGCAACAGGTTCCCGACTTCCTGTCTAGCACGCGGGATACCACGAAATTAACGGCATCGCTTTCATCCACCGATTTTTCGATCGATGGAGTCGATCGTTTCCCAACCCAGTTACCGAGACGTCCGTAATCTCCGAGCCCATTAAAAGAGATCTTCGCGTTAAGCTGGACGAATGCAAATAAGAAACTCGAGAACTTGATCTCTAATCCTGCTTCAGGCAAGCACACTTTATTTTAATGGAATCTCAATGTGCGATTGCGTCGATCGGTATTTGATACTAAGAAGCCGATTAAAAGTACTCGTCAAAAGGAAAAGGACCAATCGCATTTTTTGGTTAAACCAGTTTGCTGATAGAATCGGTAAATGGATGGTGTCGCACTGGTTCTCGGACGTGCTCCGTACACGTGGAGGTACTTGAAGGACTGGTCTTCTACCGATTGCCCGTGAAAAAGGACTGGCGTTACTTTCCCGCGTCATCTGTCTCGCCATTTGAGGAGACGACACTTCCCCTTTGGCGAAGCTTCTCGCCAGTTTTCGCGTTTCAAGAAAGAGCTGTGATTAAGTGAATGGCCGTTCAACAGGCAAGCAGTTGGCTGGATGGAATCTATGTGTACGCTTAAATATTTGTTCATTCTAGAAAATTTTATGACTACTTATGGCATGTTGCACGAATGAACGTTGCAGTATCAAAGTATCAAAAATGTAAAAAGAGTTTGAATTAGGTGGGATGATCTCGACGGAAGATGTTGGGCATAAAACTTTTTAATAAAACTCCTTTGTTAAAATAATATTCGGTATCTTATTATTACGCATTGGGAAACTGCCTGCAAGAATTATGCGCATATCAATACAGCGCTTTGTGTTTATCGGCGACGTTACTTTTCGTTTCCGTAATTATATAGTTTGCAGTTCGGGGTCAACGAATACGATCGCTGTAATCCCGCAATTATCGTGTAATACCGTTGCTAGACCGCATCACGAGCGACCAGCGTTCCCCGTGAATCTCACGCTCGGAAATTCTCGACGACACGCGATACCGTGGCGGCAATTTTTGACAAACAGAGTCGGAAACAGCAGCCCGTTTGCATCGGTTATGCGAGTAACACGGGGACGAGGGCGAGGGCCGTGTGCGGGGCTTCAATCCGGGTTTACAATCCTGCTAATATCGGCCTCTTCGGCAAGGGGTCCGAAACCTCAAAGGGTCGAGTAATTACGTCTGTTGCTGCCAAACTGTATACCGGTCGTTATATTCGAGTGGGCGCCGAAGTGCTCGGGACGCATTCCGTATCGTAATTGCAAAAAGGGTTGCTGGAAATTTCCCAGAGAAACCTCCTCGAATACCTTCTTTAATTCGTCTCCTCCCCGCCGCCTCCCGCTTTGTTAATAAACTCAAAGGATTTAGCGAAGGAATAAACGTTGCTCAACTTCGCGTGCGAACTCTATCTAAAATTACGTTAAAATCAACGGATATCCACGAGGGAGCTCTAATGTACGCGTAAATATTGTTCTACTCCACTTTGCCTGTGAATCACATCACCGTGGCGCGAAGCGGCTCATCCAATAATCATGACGTAACTTCCGGCCTGATTGACTGACGTTGCTATTTGCTGCACAATGAAAATGTCCGTATCGCGCGCAAACCCCCGTTAACTCCGCGCGTTAGCGTTCGCCGTGCAAGCGAAACGTTGCGCGCTAGCCAGCCATAATAGATCACGTTCTAGCTCGAATATTCGTGTATGGGTGTACGTATGAGCTATTATTAGCCGACCACCTGTGCGACCCGAGGCAGTCGCTCTCTCACAATCGGCTGCATACGTCTTAAGCTGCCCCTCGCCCCTCGATTCCTCCCTCCCTCAGGACCGTATCGACCCGGAGACAGACCCGGTTCTCCCCTTGCGGTGGGCGAAATGTGCATCTCCATGTGATACCGGTTTCCAGGGAACTAAATGGACCAATTAATAGCCGCGGGTATCACTTGCGTCGCGAAATGGATCGGAAAGGACTGAATGTGCACGATACGCGGCTATGAATATCCTGTTTAACGCGCGAAGCGTACTCAATGCCAGTGTGCACGATGAGAAATGGGAACGTTGTTATTAATAATGCAGATGTACAATATATAAAATATCTCATCATACAAAAAATATAGAGGAAAATCCCCTATTATGAGATAATGGGGTTTCTGCTAAACTAGTGAGCACCATCTGTTAGTTCCACCATGAACTTATTACTCTTGGTGTAAAATGTATTTAGTGAAAAATTCATTGTTCGTTATTGCGTTCAGCCTTTGCAAGAAAAAGTTTGTGAAATTGTGAACAACATGTCAAAGGAACTTAAGGTAAGTCTTTAAACCTTGTTTATTATATAATAAAGAAATGGTTGGCAATAAATTCAGTATGCAATGATAGAGTAGAATCGTAGTAACAGGAAAATACGCAATTTGTTGAATTGCTTAATTGTAGAATCTCTGGTTAGATTTCATGATCGCGGAACCGTTAGACGTGTGGCTCGTATAATGAGATATTCAGGGTACTCTTAATATGAGATAATTATTGCTCGAATATGAAGATTATGTAGTGTAATAAAAAGAAAGAAAATACTACTTAAGGTTAAAGAAAAGTTAATACGAATTTATATTACGCAGTTTTGTGTATTTAATTTTTATAGAATCTGACTATGAAGGTTAGAGATACGAGGAAGCGTCGACAGTGGAATCGTGAAGATTTGGCGAAGGCTGTAGCAGCAGTATTTTTATAAAACTATCTAATAAAGTTTTTAATTGCAATACTGATGTATTTTGCACTTTTAACACCGATTTCTCGAGGTATCTTATATTAGGAGCACACTTTCTCGATCCTGCGTAAAGCTCTTTTTTCAAATTTTTTTAATTTTCAGAAAAAATAATATTTAAATTAGATTTTTCATTTCACCAACCTAAAGCTTATTAAATTCTCTTCAAGATAACATATTACATTTTTAAATTCTGCCTATAGATTTCCTTACATTCGGCAAAATCGATATGGTATCTCATAATCGGGGACTTTCCTCTATACGTATGATATATAAGATTCTTGGCTTCTTCAGCAACATTTGTCACTCTGGGAATTTGCGTGATAACTAGGAATTATTATTAACTGCAAACGCGAACAAATCAGTTGACATAATCGTCATTTGTAATTGCAATAATGTGCTTTATAATAATAAGTTGGGAGATGCATTTTAATATGCGGGACGAACGAATGAGGAAAACCTTTTTTTTACAGAGCAGGTATTATTTGTGAGGCACTGAGCGATAACAACGAAATAATCACGTTTTTGACGCTGTGTAATCCATTAAGCCGACTTCCTACTTTGCGTACAGAGCCCGGCCTTTCATCCGCGATTAATTTCCGAACTTTCATTCGAGCGGCTGCTTTTCACGGGATATTAGGCCAGATCACAAGCCGTTAGACTAAGTATGATAAATGACATTTCGTCGGACGTTCACGCACCCTCGGAGACCACAAGTCTCGTCAATAACCGTCGCATCCGGGCTTTCATTCATTAGATCGCTTTGTGGGGGCGGTTTGATGCTTGTCAAAGCGACTGGGAAATTAGGAAGAAAGTAAATACTTTGGAAACAAAGCTCTCACACGAATGAATCGGTCAAACAATGTAATAAGAATGATAGACGTCCACGTGAATGAACGTCCCGCAATTTAATAGCTCGTTAAATCGTAACATTTCCTAGGCAGAATGCACGCGGATGCGTCGCGACGCATCAGTCGCGTAATGTAATAAGAATAGTAGACGTCCACGTGAACATCCAATTTAATAGCTCGTTAAATCGTAACATTTCCTAGGCAGAATGCATGCCGATGCATTGCAACTGACGCGACGCTCAACGGACACTCGGCGGACGCTCGGCGGACGCTCGACGGACGCTCGAATTCCCCGATGTAATGGCAAAGCGAACGATATGCAGTTGCATGCTGCTGCAATGCAATTTCATAAAATCCGACGCGGCGTGTGTAACACTGTTATTTTGGTTGGACCGAAATAATTGGCAGTAATTCTCCGCGCTGTTGTTTTTAATCGATCGCTCGACTGTGCAGCGATTACGTCGGTGCGCGTCTGCGCCCACGATTTAATTGTAAAATCCCCGGTATCAGTAGTAACGTCTGCACGCGGCTGCGCGCAATGTTTACCGAATCTGATAATAGCGTTGCAAGTGTCGATAGTATTAACGATAAAGTAAAAATCACCGTGTTAGACGACATGAAGAAAAAAAGTTTGTTGTAAGCATAAAATTAATTAACGGATCATACTGAGCGAACGAGCTGTATTTAAGGGCAATACGATGCAATTAAGGCAATATAAAATAATTACGACACAACAATACTCTAAGATCCCTGTGAGTAACATAAAATTATTGCGGTACATGTGAAATGGGTCTCGCGTGAAAAATTTATATGCGCTATTTTTAGCCCGGCCGTTACACAATGGGTAATCAAATTCACTCCGTGGAATCATACATTTTCCACGCTTTCGTAAACGGTCTGATTATCTCGTACGGTTCCGCTCGTTACTTCACGCGTTGGTCTGTAATCGCGATTGAAATCCAAGCAGCGCCTTCTCCAACTCGCAATGCATTGTGACGTCATAATTAAGTCATGATCCGTAATAAAGCTGATTGACGAGACTTGACACAGGATCTGATTCTATTCACTTGAGAAGGTCAACTAGTCTCCCAGCTTGGTCTGAGAGTTTCTCATATTTTATCTAGAGTCTAGACAATGGTAACGTTGATGAAGTTAATCCAGTGACAGGCAAAAATACATTGTAATAACATTGTAATAAAATCCGTTGAATTCTTACTTGAATAGCATCAAGAAATAAGAAAAGAGCATATTACCTCAAATATTATAAGTTAAAAAGTCAAAATAATTAGAAAATGATATAATTACGAAATAACAAAACTAATTAATAAAAGTCTTATTGGATTCACCGAAAATTCCGTGTAGATTTTTTTAACAAAATTCAAACGCCAAATTAATTCTTAATTCTTAATATAAAGTTTTGCGTTTGAATTTTACTAAAAACATCTGCACAAACTTTTCGATCAATCCAATATGTAGAAAGTATGTAAGAAAATATGTGACAAGACGCAGAGAGATGTTAATTCCGACAGCAACTGTTAGTTGGCAATTTCGAAAACTTGTTAGCGAGTAATTCCGATAACAATCGTGCTAGCCGACAGAACCGTCTATTTAAACTCAGCACGTCATTACGTTAAATTAATTATGGTATTTTAATTAACAGTTAACGCTTCAGCTGCCGCGAGTAGCTCAGTATCGTCGCGCGGGGAGTATCATTAATTCTTTTCTCCATCTAGTGGCCAGGGCTGCGCAGCGATACCGAATCGCTGACCGAATCGCTAATTAGCTAAGGCTGACGATGTTAGCGAAAGTCGAGCCGCGTTTAACGAATGTAGATATATTGTGGACGAAGGTGGAAAGTAACGGCGCGACCGGCGCGCAAATTACCGTTCGCGAGGATGAGCTTTCGGATCCATCGGCGTGGAACACTTTGATGTTCGCGAACATTTATGAGTCGCGAATCCAGCAGGTGGTTAAGGGGTAATAAACGTGGGCATAAGTGTGCATTACGCCCAGGCATAGCGGCAAGTTCGCGCGGCACACGCGAGTGCCGTGAGTAAATGTCCATCTTAAAGCTGATATTTCAGCACGTCCTTGAGTACCCAAACGACACTTCTCCGTTCGCGCGAGTTGTCCGGGATTTCTGTACAAAGGGAACAATCGACAGAAATCACGTAAGAATGAGAAAAGATCACAATTGACGTCGAGTCGTGTCAAAGTTCCACTGAAAGCGCGATTTTAAAGATTACGCTCTTTTTTATTATAATTCTTTTGAAGAAATGTTAAAAAATAATCTGAGCATAAAATATTTGTATGAATAATACATTTTCATAGATTTCACGGATTTTGTCAGCAAACACAACAATTTTCAAAAATTACGTGAAAATATTCATTAAAAACTTTATCCTCAATTATTCCGTCGTTCATGAAATTCGCTTCACTTTGAAGATCTTCGAATTTTAATGTCGGTGCAGCGCCTGCGTGCTTCGAGTCGATTTGTTTTATCATTAAATCCGGAGGAAAGCCAACGTGCCGATTTCGCCTTTGATGTTGTCGCGACGTCGCGTCGTAACCAGATGAAAAATTGTAATCACGTGCGATTACACCATCGTCCGGACGAGCACGTCGCCCTGCGATCGCGCCCAGCTAATTAGGGATTTATAATTAGTCGTGAATAAACTCCGGGCAATTATGCACGCGCGTCGCGCACTAATTAACGGGGACAATGGCCTTAGCTGGTGTGCGGGAAGGCAAGAAAAAGTGCGGTGGTGTGCGTACGTTCTCCTCCGTAATTTAATTAATCGAAGATCCTTCCGCACTTACGTGAACTTGGCATCCTGCTTTCAATAAATTAAATTCCAATACACAATAGTATTTATTAAAAGTCGATGAAATTCACTCTTATCGCGAAGCCTTCGTCTTATCAGTTTGTTCGACAATTTGTGCAATAACGAATTCGTCTTCCCTCGGGCGAAACGTGACAAAAGCAACAGCGCCGAAGCTCGTCATGGGGTGTCCGAAAACTTTTGCACCCTCCTTCGAGGTTTATCAATAATCTTCCTGGCATTTGCGAAAGCACTTGCCAAAATATCCACGAGGAAAGTCCGACGGATGTGATACATATCCTACATAATTAATTAGAAACACGTACAAGTTACGTATTACCTCGTAGTCAGCTGCATCATCCATCACGACGCAGTGACAGTGATGTATCTTTAGTGCTAAGTAAAAGAGACTTAACTAATCTGATAAGGCAATCCCACGAGCGTGCAGAGATCTCTTTTTGTTCGGAGACATTCCAGCAATCGTCTTATCATAAAATGATAAATTCACAACGAAGCTCGATAATGATCTGTATTTCCACTTAATAATAAACGATCAAATCTTTATCCTAGCATACGCGTGTACGTGTTTCACTTTGCTGTAAGAGATTGCACAAAGCAGGTGCTTTTGCGATTCCCATATATCAGGTATCACGTTGAACATGCTGCACAGGGGCCGTTTAAATGCCCACTTAAGATATTAATTATGCAAAAATCCGCACGTACGGCCCGCATGATTCGCCGCGATTTCTAATTGCATTCGTGCGCTGTAATTACGTAAGTCCGCGATTTCTGCGAAGAGATATTAATGATGCATTACACGGCCGAGCGTGCTTCCGCTTTTTCGAAGACGTCACGTGCGACTCGATTATTATGAGTTAATGCACCATGCGATTGCACAGTATTTATCGTTGCGAGAACGGGGGGTGGGACTGCTGCGGGAAGTGTGTCAAGAAATGTATTACGATCACTTACGGAGATCGCGATAATTAGAGTATATGTAACATATTGCGTCAGCGTTTTCTTGAATCAGTTTTCATTTCAATATCGATCGGCGTGTCGTTTCAACAACAATATTAATTTTTGAAAACAAGTCAACTTATATTATATCAACGAAAATTAAACGCGTTATTACGTTGCATTTATTAAATCCAGTAGATGAAATTCTCTTCTCTTTTTTTTGAGCACATTTAATAATAATAGAATTTGCCGAGTCATCGCCGACGTTAATTCAATGCGTTTATAAAACCCCCCGAGTGACAAAGGATTAATCCGTCCCCTCGACTCGTCATGTGCATCCATAGCGACAAAACGGCGTCAGGCGTCGTATTTTTGCCACGATGATAGCGCGACGCGCATCATGGCGAAACAATAGCATCGCCTGCAGCGCGATAAAACCGGTAACGTCGCGTGTGTATCCGCGCGAACGCGCATGCAGCAGTTGCAGCGACGTAGCTGTGATTCCTACCAACGTCTCTTATACAAGGTTCATCGAAACGACTATCTTTATCAGCAGCACATAGCGACTTTGCCATTTAAGTGCTATTTAAGTCGATCATTGAAGGCCGTGACTAAACAACTTTTTATCACAAAAATAGTTAAATCGCTTTCTGGACAAAGAGCAGCACAGTGTTACCTATTAATCGCATCTACTAATTCGTTACTAAACAAACGATTATTAATAATAATTTAATAAATATAACAACAATTCAAAAACGCTTTTGATCGGAATTTCTTGCATTAGACGCCTTCTGTTCTCTTTCTTTCCGGTTTTTTCCTTTTATTATACGTTCTGTTTACATCGAGGAAGACGTATAATAATAATCAGCTTTGGCGGATGCAGCGTGCAACCTTCCCACTTGCGGTGGTTGCGTCCCTGCGCAGTAGTCACGGCCGGTGCTCGTCAGCCGAAATTCCGGCCTTTATTCGACGCGCTCGCCAGCTCGAAACGACCGACGAACGCCGCCTATACATGCTATTGCCGCTGTCGTTCAAAGCGTGTGTCCGCGGCGCACACAATATGGGACTGTCCGTCACGAGAAGGGAAAACCGCCACCGTCGATATTCAACGTGGAGGGAAGAGAACGCGTGTCCCGACGCACGAGGAACACCGTCCCGCTATGGTGTCCCTCTCGTTTCACGGGACGCCGCGTCGACTCGATCCGATCTGCCAATCCCGTCATCATCCTTTCGAGAAAACCGAATACGCTCTTTCTCTCGCGGCTTTTCTCCCGTGCATATTGTAATACACGCATCGGGGAGAATCACGCGGTCTCGTTTATCCGTCTTATCCGTCGTGACGCGCTTGTCACGCGTGTCGTATCAGAGAGACTTGCTCGTCGTCGAGTTTCTCGCGAAGCACAGTGGGGAATTTTCGCTGAAACGTGGCCATAAATCGAGGAATCATCAGATTTGCACACAACTTGGTAGACTTATGTTTTCGAGGTTGCTGATCACGAATCCAACATGTAAATTTGCAAAAACAAAATGGCGGTCTTAATATAGTGTAGCGAACCATGAAATACTCATCAATATCGATATCAATGAATGTTTGGGGTTGCCGATTACGAATCAGATTCGAGAATGTCTGGAAAAATAATGTTAGACTTAATAATGGTGCAGGGTAGAGTTTATTTTTATAAGTTTAAAAAAAATAAAAACAAAAAAATACAAAATGTTTTATACAAAAATTTCATGGTACAAATGTCTCTATTTAATGACATCAATAAAAATTTTTTAAAATAATGTTTTAAAACAATTTTTTCAAAAATTTATGTAAACAATTTATGTAAACAATTGTTTTTAAAAAATTTTATTAACTTCATTAAATACGGGCGTTTTTACCATGAAACTTTTGTATAAAACATTTTTTGATATTTCGAATACTTTTCGAGATATATCGAGAAAAGTAATAAGGTGGTTGTAATAACCTTATAACAAGAGTAGCAGATAGTAGCAGCTAATTATTGTGAATTTTAGTTGCTAATAGTATAGACTACAAGATGAAAAAGAAAAGAACCCGGGATCTAGCGGGATCTGCAACTAAAGTCTACACGAAGTAAATATTAATTTAGGAAAATATAAACTTTGTCGGACTATCGTTATGTGTCGTAAAACAAACACGACGAGCGTTATTTCAAAAATGTAAATAAGAAAAATCTTCTACAATCCTCCAGGAAGAGCATCCATTATGCAGAACTTGATTATCACTTTTATTTACAAAGTTATTAACACTCAAAGTTCAATGAAAATATTCACGCAATGCGTGAGAAACGTGTGTCGCCCATAAAGGCCTACTTTCAACTGACATACCTGCTCGACTTAAAATAGTAGGGGACTAAGGGCAACGGGATTCTATCCAGGGAACAGTCCTTTATCGATTCTCAAGGACAATAGACCCTAACTCGAAACTTCATTTTTCGATTTTTGACCAGCTTTTTGACAAAATTCCCCACTGTGCGACGGGCCGAGCGATTCTCGAGTATATCCGAGATGCAATGATGGAAAGAGGAGAGAACGCGACGGAAGGATGAGCTGACATTTGAATGGGAAAAAGGCAAGACTGATGACCATGAGTTTGATTTCCATTTGAGCGATTGATCAATTATTTGCCCGGAAGTGAACTGATACTCGGAGTTCCAAGATTGCGAACTGAAACCTTTATCCGCGTAAAGATATACTCTCGCGCAATTAAATCGTAGGAACTGTGTAGATGTACTTCCTGTCATTCTCTTGTAACAAAAGGTGAAGGAAGCTAGTTATTTTTGCGGAGAAACGAGCGAGTCGGCTGGTAGGTACGCGCTCTGAATGGCTGTCCACCGCGATAAGACGAAAGGCTAGCGCGGCTCCTCTAATTCATGCTAATTTCCAGGCGGAAACTTTTTGCATCGCTTAATTCAATTAGTTCCGCTCTTTGAATGCGGCAATTAGCATATTAACCCGACTATGCGAGCCTCACGAGTGCCGAGTCGCGCGCGTAGACAAAGAGTCGCGACTTTTCCGCTTCTATCGCTCACAGCCGGATGCCCTCGTTCGTTATCCGCGGCCGTTTCATACGTCATTATGATGCTAATCAAAAGCTAACATTTTCGCTCCGCGACGAAAATATTATCGCGGCGAAAGAAGCAAGAAATACAGATGAAATCTGCATTCGGAATTCAATTTGGAGGCCGCGTCGGCGGTGCCGCCGCTCGCATAAATCTGAATAATCGAGTTGTCTGATTTCGAGGGTGGCCGCGCAATGTTTAATCTAATTAACCTTCCTTAGAGTCATCAACGAGGTCAATGTGTCAATCTCCGTCTTCGCTCGAGGTCGGACGCGTAATTAATCGTGTCTTCAACAGGTAGCGATCAGGCGGAGGAGCCCAAATTAAAATTCTAATTACGTCGAGAGCCTCAAGCGAAAATCATCAGATGATCTCCGCAGCGTGATCTCCCTTTATGCGAAAGCTCGATAGTGTTCTCGTTTGCTCGCGGAACTCAATCACGAAAAATTCAGCGAGATCGATCCCGGATGAATCGAAAGCGGCGAGATCAACGTTAAAGAGTTGCGGAGCCAAAGCTCTCTACCCGGCTTGCCCATCGTCGGAAACGGACGTGTAATAACTGATCGCTTCTACAACTCCTTTCGGCGAGCGGTCTTTCAAGGCCGCCGGCATCGAGTCGAGAACCTACCACGGCTGTCCGGATGAATAACGCGCGCGCTTTTGTGCGCCTGTCGGAAAACGTTAAGGTACGCGCTCCGCTAATAAGTCGCGCGATAAAATTGACGCAGCAAGCTCAGCATACGCGAGACGTTTAAAGCAATAATTAACGTCGAGCGAGCGGAATGAGAGCGCGGATAATGTTATACATCGCCCCGCTGTCTCGGCAGACGTTGAATATTTTGCCGTTGCTCTGATCACGATGTATAACGTGTACTCGTGTATCAAAAGAAGTACCTGCGAGAAGACGTCTGTGTGCGTTGAAATTTTGTGCTGATATGAAAGACATCTTCATTATTCGGCCTCGAGGTGAATCGAATTAAATTTTATTTTTCTCTCTCTTTTTTCTGTCATTCTTGACAGACTGCTCAGTCACCGTTGAAGTAATAAATCTCGAAATCCGGACTAAAAATCCAGATTAAATTAAATTGGACGTGATTGTACGATGGAAACTATAATTATCCAAAGGTGAACATACTGGTTTGAGGGGACTCTGTAGATCAGCGTTCTTATCTGAGAAAAAGATGTCTTAATGTCGTGAGATAAAAGCTGTTGCAGCTATATGTCACTGACCCTAGCTGGGTTATCCGAGAGAATCATTAATCGAAGGGATTTCCCTAAAGCTTATCCGACATTATCGCGAAGCGTACAAAATGCCGTGGATCAAAGGGCGCAGAAAAATGCGACATATTTTTTTCACTATTATCATCTAAATCTCACTCGTTTATGCAAAACCCACGTCCGAGAATTTGTTAAACATTCAATTTTTAAATCAAACTCTCGATTAACGGTGAGTCTGATATACTTGATGATTTGCCGAAGTGATCTGGTAAAAAAAGCTTTATTGAAAAGTTATCGAAATCGAGCAAATTGAACCGCAAATAAAATTGTTACGTGTAATGATTTTTTAGGGATGCGTTCATTCCGCGGGCAAATTGCATTTCGCGACGATTGAGCCGGAACGCAGCTTTATATATAATAACAAATTGCGCGTAAGTTAAGCCCGCGTGAAAATTGCTCAGTCGACAAATAAAATTCATTCTCGCGAATTCGAGACCGTTTAAAATTCCCTCGGTAGATTACTCCTCCGCCATTAGTACCGCACAGGGCGAATAAAATTCGCGAGTGTTTAATAAAAAAAAAGATAAATATCGCTTGCGTAGCCGATTGTTGAGTTTTATTCCACAAAAATTAAATGTCGGTCACTTCAGCCTGAATTCAACCGTGAAAAAAAACCCTTGTGACTCGCGTAAGTGTTCTTCATCACCCAAAAAAAGAGAAGAACAAAGAGAAAGAACTGGGAAGATGAGAACGCGGAGAGGGGTCGATTAAACGCATGCAAATGCGATTGCACATGACGACATCGCGAAGGAGTTTAATATCCGCCGTGCTTTATAAAGTCGGTGAGCGCGCAAGGAGGGAGGAAGGAAGGACGGTTAAATGAATTTCATTAACTCATTAGATCCACCATCGTCGTGCTCGTCGTCGACATTACGCAACAGCATGCAAAACATCGTTAATTTCGAAGTAATCGTCGTATTGGGCGCGTGCAGCGAATACCCTCCTTTCTCTCTCTCTCTCTCTCTCTCTCTCTCTCTTCCTTTCTCTCTCGTCTCTCTTTTCCGCTCTAATGGCAGGAGGAGAGAAAATACGCGATCCAATTTACTATGGAGATCCCGCGTCAGCCCTCTCCGCAACGAGAAAATCAATTACGCTGAATGAATACAACATGAAGGGTATAAAGGGTTAGCTGCGAGAGAGGCCGTGATCGGAGAACCGGACACGAGATCGTACGCGGGCGTGTTCGCGAGAAGGGAATTTCGAGAGTCGACGCAAGGCGGACAGATCTGATTTGTCAGGATGCAGAAATCGCCGCTGACAAATCTCATTACAGTACGCCTCGATGCACGTGATTAAGGCTCGGAAACCTCCGGCTCTGATGCTGCACGAGAGATTTCAGTCCCGTCACTTGACAGAGAAGAGAAACTCATAAAGATAACGAATAATTGATTTAAAAAATGCTATTGCAGCAGAGATAAACTCTAATAAATGATTTAGTTGGCGGAATCATTAGGTAATATAATAATTATTGTTATAAATATTATTCTAGAGCTTTATCGGGCACGCGTGTGATTGCTTTAAGAGTTTCTTCTCTCTGTATTTGAACTCTTATCGCACTAAAATGGTAATAAGATAACAGAAACATGCGTTTCAATGTATTTCTCTCTTTTTGTCCTACCTTGGCAGGATCGGACTTCTCTGGCTGCTCGTTAAAGGTCTGCGAACCTCTTGACATGGTGTTCCTCCGGGGTGTCGTCGTGCCATCTTGCGAAGGGCGCATAAACTCGATTCTACCACCCTCCACGACGATGTTGGGGGCTGGTGGAAAATTTTCCGTGTTACCGACAGTGTCGCAGTACCCCAGGAGACCAGCTTTCTCCCCGTACAAGGGGTGGATTTGCCTGCAACAGAGGGTAAAAGCTCTGTTGGAGAACGCTTCGACGGCTACAGATGGTGCCTTGTATCAGAGAATCAATTATCTCCCAACGATATCCCATAATTATTGCAAACTCAAAATTAATGTATATAATAAACAACAATAATCCTTATTTTATTTAATTATTATTATTAATATTAAAATTTGTGAAACAATTAGTAAAAGCATGTCCAAAAGCAAAATAAAATATTTTTTCTCAATTAAATTTTTGTATATTTCTTTGGATTAATTTAATAATTTAATCTTTTATCATCATTTCTCTTACTTGCCACTGAACTGATATTTTTCAATCGACACGTTACTTTTATAACAAAGTTATGCTAATACCGCTGCCCTCATTAACACTGTCTAACCCGCTTATCCGCTTTTACATCCCTTCTGCAGGAACAAGAATACCTTACGGTCTCCCCGTTACTTAATTGCATTTCGCAATTAATTCGCACGAGCAGCGGCCAAAGACCCCGGATCGACACGTGCATTCTAGCACGACGGAGTGTCATTGTGCAAGCGGAAAAGAGTGACCGACTTTAAGCGCTGACAATGGCGCGATTCGCCCGACAATTCTCTTCAGCCGGCCGGCGTGCAGACGCGGTGACCGATATTGCACGGACAGCATCTGCGTACCAATGTCAATAATCTCGGGGAGGAGCGGCGTCGCGCGACCAAGCTGCGATAGGATTACAGAGGTGGAACCGCTCCACTTTCGACGATTATTCTCGAAAGCCTTTAAAGGTCCATCTAGCTTTAGGTCTCTTTGCGCGGCGCGCATATGCAAATGCGTGTATGCAAATACAGACGATCGCCGTGTCGTTCTGTCTTCCTATCCGTGCCGCTTTCGTCGCGCGCCAACAAAAACGCGGGATCGATAAAGATGTGGAAGGGTACCCGGGATTTAAAGGCGAAACTTTCAAGTTCCTCGCGCGGGAGAAACCGGAGAGAACACTCATTCATTCCGTTGGATTACATCGCATTCCCGGTGGAAAAAGTTACGACTGAAGCTAAGCTTCCAGCGATACTAGTTGAGAAAAGCAATCTAAATGATGTGCCCGATAAAAAAGTAAATAGGGAAACCGACCGAAGTCGATAACAAAAGCACCGTTAAATTAAATCATTCTCTATCCTTCTTTTTATTGTGTGACTTCATGATAGTGTCCTTTTCGTTTACTATTTGTTTCTATTACTTAACGTGCTGTATAATTAAACTTGAGCGTTTAAGCACGGGGCTTACCTGGGTGATGGTATGGGGCGAGGCTTGTCAAGTGCCAGATCCGAGCTGAGGGGTGAGTCGGGCCCGCGGCCGCTGGAAGCCCTAAAATTCAAGCAGAATTATCCCTGAATTAGTGTTGGAAAGCCACTGGCTGTACATGTGTGTATGTGTGTTGCATGCAACATCAAGGGTCAATGCTCGCCGAAGATCAAACGATTGATACATGCCCCGACTGCATCGGGATTGACCGATAATATGTCCCGATAGAATCATGAAAGATAATTAACATTAATTGTATGCATATACGTGAGTTACAATAAACTTCAGATTCAAGCGTCTCTCTCTTTACTTTATTCATATTCCTCGCACTTTCCATTTCGACTTGCAACGCAATCGCGTCTTCTCAGCTCGAAGCAGAAGGAGTCTCGGTTTAGCGCTCGCGTGCGAAATTATGCCGGCTGATAAACGATTAGAAAGGACCGTTACGCTCGCGTACATAAATTCAGCGCGTTTGCAAGAGTGATCAAGATGCGCTTTCGCGTGAATCGCGAGAAATTGCTCTCTCGCAGCGGGGAGTGTCGCCTCTCGCGAGAGAGACGTCCGCGATGAAAAGTTCGAAGCCCGGAGAATGCGGCGCGCGCGCGCGTTATGTAACAGCCGTGACTCCGTTTGTGATTTCACTCGCGGGCGCATATTACGGATTCGATATTCATATTTCATTCCGCCCGTCGTCTTGATATAGACCGGCAATTCTGGCGTGCGGCGCCCAACATAAACCAACAAGTCAGACGAATAATTCGTAACCGCGGAACCCGATGGAATAATAGTTCGCTGGGACAAATATAACGCAAAGCGCTGAATGTGCGCTGACTGCGGAATAGAATCAGACATTGGACGGAATGAAAATTAAATTCCTAAAATACAGAGGAAATGAATGGAAAATTAAAATTCTACGAGAAAACGTTCTTCTAAAACTTAATTACTACAATCTTTTGTATTTAATAATTTGATAGGATTACAAGCAGAAGTTGCTGATTCTTTATTATTGCATTATTTTCAGATAAAAATATTTAGCAATAATAATGCTTGGTTTTTTAAATCAAATCATCCATCGTTAAAATATTTCTCGGAGCTATTCAAGTTTCCAAGCACATTCCTTTTTCTATTTTTAGAGTATCTTTGCCAGAGTTGGAGTTTCTCGCAGAAACCGATAGGTAACCGCCAATTGCAGCGCCGGATCGGGATGCGTCGCGACGCGGAGCGTCGCCGCGCAGCCTCGCCGCTTATGCGGATCCACCCGACCGACGGCGGTGTTTTTGCTCTAGCACGGCCGCTCGCTTCCGCTCGCAAATCCTCTTGGACCGCCGCATTTGGAGCTCTTGGCAGCCGCTCAGACATCCGCGATGAAATATCTAGCACGGGTGACTTTGATCTTCCACGGGGCGCGCTCGAGACGACGTGGATGCACGAATAGCGTGCGTATGCATGTGTGCGTATGCGTGAGTGCGTGCGTACGTGCTCACGCCCGCATGCGAATGCGTGCACATGACGCTCTGGGAACCAGGAAGTCCCACCGCATTGTACACGCGAGCGATCTCGATATTGGATGTCACGTACATCAACAATTATAGTACGTCCACAGACGATCCGTGACATCTGATAAAGCTTAATTGAAACTCAAACATAAATTCATCTCCATTCGGATTGGAATAAAATAATTTTTCACCAATCAAACATTATGTGCAAAATCGAAAGAGATATCGCGCTCGTTGTTCGAACGAAAGCGTCACGAGCGCTGTAAACTTGTCATCATGATAATTAATAATAAAAAACGAACGATGTGTTTCGTGACATGCGTATCTGTGATTGAAATGAAACGCGCGAGAGAGCCGATCGATTCGCAAATGTAAGAATCGAGGAAAAAACATTAGGGCTTCGATAGTCTATTTGGAATTAAATCCAGGTTCACTTTGGACTTCTCTTACCTCTGTTACGGGATGTAACGTTAATATTTTAGTTTTTGGAGTCAATGCATTTAAGCAATTTACCCCAGGGACTCAAGTCGTGTGCGTTTTGCGATTTAAGGGTAATTTAAATGGTCGGAAAAGGAATGTGAGAGTCGGAGATTCAATTATTAATTGGATAGTTAATTACTAAGATATTGGATTTATTTGAGTTGATTAATCGACAATGTTGAATGAATTTAGAGTGAGGGAGAAGTAAATATGAACCTTGAGTTGTGATCGCGTTGACGCCGTTTTGGAGATCTCGTTGCTGTACTTCTTTCTAACCGCGATATGAGTGAAGAGAGCCGGTGGAGAACCAGGAAGAGAAGAAAAGAAAAGAGAGCCAGGAACCTTGGTTGGTTCCTTTTATACCAAAATCGTGAGCAACAGAATTTTCCTTTAGCCAATGGGAGATCTCGAAAACGGCTGCAACAGGCATAGACAGAGAGGGAGGATCCCGCGCAAATCCCCGCTCTTGGCCTACAGAATCTTCGCGAAAGTTCTAACTATTCTTATACGTATATATACTTATGGTATTTTATATATGATTTTATCTTGTTTTTAATATTGGTATCGTTACAATTCAAGAGATATGGTCACGCCTCCAGGACGCGCGACCTGCTTAATATTTACTTATAATTAAAATGCTATGAAAATATATCTCGTGTGTAAGTCTAAGTGTAAGTTAGGCGCTATGTCGGGGAAGATGACTAAGCGTGCAACCTTGGTCCTTTGAGAGGTTGTTAGGAAAGGAATTTTGGGATGGATCATAAAAGAGAAAGTTTGTCTGAAGGCAGTGACATTGGCATATAACGGTTAAATGAAAAAAAGGAATCCGGAAGAAAAAGGAGACTTGTCGGGACGTAACACCTCTTACCCCTATTCAGACCTTTTACACCTACGATATTCTTGTTCTTCATTAAGCTAAATATGCCTACACAAGTATCGCTCGCACGGGACACAGCCGCGCGACAGCTGCGTCCATATGGAAGAGCGCGGCGAAATCTCGTTGACCCTCTTCCTCGCATTCTCACGTGGGACGGGTGAATCACCCTCGCTGAAATTCTAAAAGCGCCCACTTTCCCAAAAGTCTATTACGGAGCACTCGGAATCACGCGCCTCGGTATTTCTGCGTCGGGCGCGTTGCACCCCGCACAGATCACGGTTCACCCTTGTACACACTGGACGAGCCACCTAAAAGGGCGCGCTCCCCGTGATTTACCGATCTGTTGACGTTCGATGAAACCCTCGCTCTTTCTTCCGAGAAAGCAGTGCGGAGAAAATAATGTAATGTCCGGCAATTAATTTCCCTCCCGCGTCGCGCGGTAAGTAATGTCCCCTCGCGCTTCGATATCTAAATCACTGGCTATTTTTAGATTCCCTCCGCTTTTAGTATCGTAAGATTGCCGATATTTGCCGGCGAGCAAATGAATCTTTCAATGATATTTCACTTTAATTGCTGCCATTGCAAAATTCGACAGAGTCTCTAGGAAAGATTGTTTCGCGGTAGAATTCGGTGACAGGGAAACCGAGAGTACACCGTCGCGGAAAAGAGAATTTTTCTTTTGTACCGGTGGTCGTATCCCGTCAATGGTGATGCACTGCGAGAAGTAAAAACTTCCGAGCTTTTTAAATCTCTTGCACAAATGTTGGCCGACTCTACCTACCCTCCTCGCACGGTAAAAGCCGCGCGAGTGCATCTGAAAGGCAACTCGGCGCGAAACGTGCAGCGGCACTTAGCCGCGCCGTTTATCCTCTTTTTCAGCGACGCAATTCGCTCTCTTGTAACTTCGCTCAATTGCTAGATCGTTAAGTCGTAACCGAAAGAGGGAGAAAGAGTAAGAGGAGATTGACTCGGAAAATGGCGAGGCATCGAGCACAATCCCGGACTCGTGCGTTGCGACTTGAAACAGAATCCGACACTTGGCCGTCGTCGTTGCAGAGAAACTCTCTCTCCCTCATGTTCGAGAAACCTAATTTGTCGCTGTTGAGACCGTTTTTACGTGCACGTCGTAAAAACCGCGACGTGACACCTCCGCGGGCATTAGGAACCGTCGGAAAACGCGAGAGCGAGTTATTTCGCGCCCGCCGTGTCTGACATTCTGCAGCGCGAGTAAAAACGACGGAAGGAACCGACGCCTTTGAAGAGTCGCCGGAAAAATAATATCACCGCCCGCAAAATGCCAGTCGCGTGGTAATCGCGTCTCACTGACAGATCGACGCGGTGATTAGAGAGCAGCCATAATTACATCAAAAAATCAGCTGTTTTTCAGATAAATTTACAAAATAATTTTCGTGTGAAATCAAACACACATCGAGTATCAATTAATTAATTAAAAAATTAAATTTTCTGTGCTTGAGTTAATGTGAGGCGGCATTTGAGCAGTCATCCGAGCCGCGATTGCTCTCCCAGGATGGGAAGGCAATTCTTTAATCGCAACGGGGGTTTTCAGGGGTGCAGGAGTCAACTGTAAATTTTCGACGACGAGGTAAGCGTGATTCGCGCGGGGAGTCGCAGTCCTCCGTCTTCCTGTTCGCACCCCGCGATAATCGTGGCGCAGTCTCTCAGTCTCCGAGCTGGTAACGGTACACCCGTCGCCCGCGAATATTCCTCGAACGAAGCCGGTGTCGGATGTGCACGTGCATTAGCGGGCGTCGGGTCTCTCCGTCTTCGCGATGTAACATTATATTCCTCTCCACGCGAGTGCACGGCATAGTCGACCGGCTGGCATCGCGCCGCTACAATTCGCGCGCTAACGAGAACGCCAGATCGTCACAAATGCGCGTACAGAGGAAGAAAGAGTGGGAGGGAGTAATTGCTCGACAGTTATTATACATCAAATTTCTTTTGAATGTTATGAACAATCCTTAATATGGCGCAAATTGATGCGGTTCTTTTTTGTGGAATTATCGAATATTAACGTCATACATGGAAATATCCTTACCGAAGCTGTTCATCACGACGAGATGGAATTGTATCGACACCTATCACCGACGTCGGCACAATTTTTCAGCCCTTGTAAAACCTTGGGAATTATTAAATCCGCCCGACAATCGGATTTCGTCCTCGCCGTCCATTTGTACGCGATGACTTATGAACGAGTTGTAAGCCGGAGTGTCGAAGGGCCATTGAACGCGAAACTGTCGGGCGGGGTTTCGCGTCGGGCGCGTGCACTGAAAACCCCATGGAACACACCCCCGTCCTGCGAGATGCGCGATCTTAACAGTCTCGGAATATTTCACGGGTGGCTCGCCCTCGATGGGATCTCATCGGACGAATGAAGGACGAAATGATCGGCTTACAAGAGCAACGGCGGATCCTTTTTCCACCACTACCACCAGTACAGATCGCGAACGTGAAAGAGCACGCCTTGGTCTTTCCGCAGATTAATTCCCCGAGTATGCTTCTCCCGTATGTTCTTCCGGGCAGCCGACGTGGCCGTCCACGTAAAAAAGATTACGTCCGATGGACGCTTCGTTGTAATATCTGCGATATTTTTAATACCGAGATTCTCTTTGTTTCTCTTTGTCAGCATGTATTATATAATATATGCAATTATCGAATGGTGTTTCGTTTATTTAGTACAATAGTGTCTGAATGAGTTTCGCATTTATGAATTAATTACGTCCACTTTTGAGAAGTAGATTATTAATGCAGTAATATACAGCTCAAATTTATATTTCAATTAAATACCTATTATCCTAATTAAATATTATGATATGTGGGATATATTTATTTTAAATTAAAAATAAGTTATCTTCAATTCACTGGCCGATAAAGCACAGAGAATTAGTGTATTATAAATTCGCTCGCTGCACTGCGCATTATCAAACAATAGATTTTTATCATGTGTTATTCTCATCCAGAGAATACGCTCAAATTCGCACTCCGCTTGAAACGAAGGGAACACCAAAGTGCGAACTCAAGAAGGGATGTTTAGCGAGCATTTCCATTCCATTTATTAAAATCCACGTTTCCGCATGCTCTCAGAGAGCGTGGACATCCGCGGTTTTACCAGAGGGCAGAAATCGGGTATAGGATACAGAAGGGACGACGCCCCTAATGCACATTTTGCGCGAATCGCGCACGCGGAGAGAGACGGCGCTTTGCGAGTGTGGATCGTGCGATAAAACGCGAAACATCAAAAACCGCCCTACGGCTTCCGCTTCCCGCTATAAAAGGGACGATATTCACCGCTCTCTCGCCTCTCACTCTCTCGTTCTCACCCTCCCGCACGTTTATCTGCATCGCGACTCCCTTTTTCAACGTCTCCCCGTTGTTCCGATCGGATCGACAGGCAAAGCGAGCACCTGCGATCGCGCGCATCAGGAAACGCACGAATTATGGAAATTATAGTGCGCAAAATCATACAGATGCTTTAGGGGTTTTTTTTCCAGGGGCTGAATATCCCCAAGAGATTTGTGGAAGCTTTTTATGCCCAGCAGGACAATACCTGTCCCCTACTGCGATCGAAATAAAATTTAAATTCAATTAAATTTAAACAACGAATCTCATCTGCAAGTTAGGAAACCAGTGCATATGTGCGTATACGCGTAATCAATACCTGCATTGTGAAAAATAAAAAGGCTGCTAAGTGGCGAGCGAAAAACAAATGTTTAATTGTAAAACAACAATTCTGCCATATAATGGTCGCTGAGAGAAAACAGATGCCTACCGGAATGCGATTTTCAATTTTCGATTAATCTAGCGCGAATTAATTATTTTGCGGTGCGTCTACCTTGCCATCAATAGCTCGGCATTGTTTGAATATCAATTTTTGTATCGATCCAGTTTTACCGAAAATAACGTTACTGGAAACGATACGCCATTGCATGTATCACTCACCTACGAAAATCAGCATTTCGTAACAGCATTTTGTTTCGTGGTCTCGTCACGAAGAGAATGCATCACACCGATAATTCGTGCGCAACCAGAAGACGAGATGAGAGGAAACGCGACGGAAATCACGTAAACAGGCGCATCGCTCGCAGAACGCACCTGCACTCAGCTCGACCACTATTTCTGGTCGCGTACGACGCTACCCGCTCGCTTCGGACACTTCACGCGCCGTTGAAACGACGTTATATTTACCGCTTCCTCGTGCCCGAGCTCGGTACGTTTCTCGGTTGCTCCTCCTCGTTCTGGGTCAAAAGTCTCGCCACCGAGGACGAGAGGAAGCCGAGGGGAACGAGCCGTCTCGTGAGAACGAATTTCTCTGTCGGTGGGAACGACGAGCATCTTAATGCAGGTGCACAGCTCCCGATTTTCGCGCTTAACTCGATTACATTGGAGCACTAAACACTATTCTCGAGCAAACTGAAGGAAGTTTGGATAGATAAAGAATATAAATATATATTTAAAAAACCTAATATAATTATATGCACAGAAAATTTAAAAAATCCCGTTCGGTAAAATTCGCGCTCAGCATACTAAGAAAATAGAAATTAATTGAATATTAAAAAGCTATTAAATCTTGAGATGTTGAGATACTTATATTGCAACTTTTCTCGAAATAATTGAACGGCCGTGTAACACGTGGTAAACTTCGTTAATAAAATGCAATAATTTTTTTACGAGTAATAATAAATTTCTTAAATGAGGTGATAATCAGAAGTTCCCATGTGGTAACAAGTGATGATAATATCTTCGATGCACGCAAGCGACGCACTTATCTAAACAGCGCATCTCAAGTGCATCGGCATCGTACATGTATCTCGTGAGCGAGTCTCGTGCAGAAGCTCGTCGCGCTCGAGTTTCCAGCGTCCTCTGCTGGAACATCGCATGCTGGATAATCGAGTTACAGGCACGAAAAAGCAACGAGGACCACGTTTTTCTCGCGTTGAGCCTTGGGAGGGAAGAGGTAGAAAAGGGACGTCGCACTACGATGAATCGTATAATATCGCGAACGGAACGCTTGGAAAAACACTCCATCCGATCTCTGAACGATAACTACTTCCGGCCGGATGTGCCACTCGCGAATACCGCGTTTTCGTCTGCGATGGGATGCGAAACGCGGGGTAGTCGAACCGCGTCCTCCAGGTTCTTCTCTACCTTCTCTCGTGACTCTCAACTTTACCTTGATAAACACCATCCTGATCGCGTCGATGAATCGACAGTTTTAGAATGCGCTGTGATGGATGACGCGACAAATCCAAATGTTCGGGAGGGCGGAATGTTTGAATAAAATATTGAAACTGCATCCGCGGATCCCCTCCTGGAATCCATAGTGCCAATCTTTTGAAGCTTGTTAAAAAACCGTTAAAAAAACGATTAAAAAGATTGTGATTTTCAATAAAATAAGATACTCTATGATTAAAAATATTATAAGAAAAAATTGCATATTACTCGTACAATGAAATTTTTATTACATTTATTGTACAAATATTTTACACCTCGATTCCGTTGACTATAAGTTTCTCATGCTCAAATGCCAAGACGACTGGTTACACAGTACGGATGGATTTAGTTCGCGCCGTCGTCTCCCGCGTCGTTGTTCAGAAATTACGCAACCGGCTTCGCCGTGAATGAACCATGGGAGGTCGAGCACGCCTCGTGTCGTAGACACCCGTTAAAGCGACGCTACGGCCACTTCGAAGAGTCGTACATCAGCGAGTGATTATTGGTGATCGCCAACACTCGCGGTGCTAACTCACAAGTGACAATGGCGAGTCGACGGCCGATGAATGCACGCCCAATGCGAGACGCGTTATGCGAACGAAAGGGATTAAAGCGACATGTGTGCATACTAAAAATGTACGCATAGCAACTCCTCGAGATGTAATTATCAGTTGTTAATATTAAACTTTGGGAACAAGAATTATTATCTGTTTCTTTATTATATTTATACACGCACAAATTACGTAATTACCGAAGTGTTACTCATGTTATTCGCAAAAGCGTAATTCCGCAAAATATGCAAAAATTCGGTTTCTCCAGAAACGCGCGGCCTTTCGCTCTTTCATGCGACGTTGACGAGATCTTTTAGGGACACCCTTCGCTTGAGACGCGGTGCAACGGCGAGCGTGTTCCTCCGTGTTCCGGAAAATCTATTTCGGGGTCGGTCGCACTCGATGCGCGCATCGCGGAACGTAATTACCAGCTGAATCATGTGCGAGTGCCCGCTATAACTCTAGGCGAGGCCGATCAGACTCCAAGCGGACTCGGCTCGAGTCCGCGTGAGTCATTGCGCCGTTGACAGAGTACGCCTCGCGGCAGCTTCTATTCAGGCCGGTTATAAATTCGTCCTCCTCAGGGTGGACGCGGGGTGAGACTCTTTCTCCTTCTCTCTCTCTCTCTCTCTCTCTCTCGTTCTATGCTCTCCTCGAGATTCAACGAAACCACATACCGGATTAAACCGGATGCATGAGCGCGCAGCGAATTCCGTGCGTTATGTCGCACGGTAGGAGCAGCATTAGCGATCGGATTAATCGCCTTCTTGAGTTAGTAATTAAGCGCGACCTCGCAATTAAGCGCGGATATGTGACGCGTGACTGGCGAAACGTAATCGCCACTTAGATGCGCCATTTAGATTCGGTCGTGATGAATCGGGCGTGTGCGATGCGATATAGATCGTCGAGCATTAATCAATCGTCACGCACGTTACGAAGGCGAATTATTTTCAGCTTCAATCTCACGTTTCGCGTAATTAACGTTTGGGGGAGATACTTCTTGACAAGTCCATTCGTCCGCTGTTACGTGACTCGGCAGCGCAAATCCTTCGCTGGGGGACGCTGCTGCGTTATTCCACCGTATCTCTCGGGCTCGGAATAAAGCAAATACTTCCCCCGTTCTATCGCAACGAGAGATAAGTAATTGCAAATGCGAGCTGTTTATGAGGCAGCGCGTAGGCATCGCGTAGTGGCTATTCATAGTCACCACGGCCGATTGTGGCATAAGATTTATGCGCGGTAAGTTCTCATCGTCGGCAATGAAAATCAGATTTGTAACCGCGAAAGCTTCCGTGACAGCCGCGAGGCTCGGTCGCCGGGCAATATTCAGCCATCGTCGCGGTCGTCCGATAACGTTAAGCCGGCGACCTCATCCACGCTGCGTGCACGCCGCGTACGCTGCTATCTGCAAGGCTGCATAATGTATGAAGAGATATTATATCGCGCAACCCTCTCGCATGCCGGCGTGGCTTACACGTGGCAGTTCACGCGACGTAACACTCGGCCGATAGCTCTCCCGCGGCGCACCGCGAACATGCTTTTTGCCGGTCGCCGGAGATAATTATAACTTTTGGAACATTCGCATCCCCCGCGGTACCGCGCAGCACCCGGGGAGACGGAGTGCGATATGAGCTCGCCAGAGAGGATTAAACTCGCGCGCTGATTGGTTCTTTACGTGCCAAATTTCCATGTCGCGCTATTCATTTTTCTCTTTTTTTCTTTAAATGATTAAAACGAGAATGTCGTTTTTTTAAGTCCACTAGCACAACACAGGCGCGCGCTAGGCGCGCGCTATTTTATTTTTCAATCCACTCTTAAAAAAGCCGTGTTAAATCAAATCGAAATCATTGTTGCATATTGCGAAGAGGTCTCGACGATTGAAAATCCTTTAGATTTAGAAATGAAAAAGTTCTAGCCATTAAAATTTTTTCTTTTCCGAGGAGTTCTGTGCTATTTATATTGTTAATTGGCACATTGCCTAGAGTTCTCGATGATTTAAAATTCGTTAAAACAATAAATGAAAAAGTTCTAGCCATTAAAATTTTTTTCTTTTCGGAGGTATTCTGTGCTATTTATATTGTTAATTGGCATATTGCCTAGAGTTTTCGATGATTTAAAATTCGTTAAAACAATAAATGAAAAAGTTCTAGCCATTAAAAATTTTTTCTTTTTCCAAGGAGTTCTGTGCTATTTATATTGTTACTAGTACAACATAGGCGCGCGCTATTTTATTTTTCAATATTAATGTTTTCGAATAATTCGATTTCGATTTGATTTAACACGGCTTTTTTAAGAGTGGATTATTATGCGACATTCCGCGATGAAAAAGTGCAGTTATATTTTACATATAATTTTATCTATCAATTCAACGTAACTCTTTTAAGTACAAAGAGATTAACATCGCCAGATCTCGCTCTTACGGAATCATTCCGCGAAACTCACGCCTCAGGGAGAGCCAGTCAAGATCACGCCGCTCCCCTATTCTCCCCAGGTGGCAATAAATTCACCGATAAAGGGTTCATAAGGCGCACGGAGTCTCGATTTGCGGGATACTTGCTTGCTCGCAGACGAGATGAAAGAAACGGAATCGCGGCGCGTTCGCGTGGATTTATCGCGCGTGGGAGGTCGACGGCGTGCTCGATTCGCGAAGCTTTTTACGGGCCTCGTCGAATTTCCCGAGGTGCGCAAGGGTGTCCGGCACACATCCGGTACGTTCCCTCGTCGCGCGCATTCTGCAAAGGGGAAAACATCCGACGAACCCGTTGGAACAACAACGCCCAGGCCGCCCAGGCCAGAGGGCGAATTTATCGAGTACAATTTTCCACGCTGTTCGCTCGCTCGCTCTGTACGTGCACTCGCTAGGCATTACGGATGCGTGAGAGCCGCGTGGGTGACCTCCCACGCGCGCACCGGGCCAACTGCCCCGGTTGAATATTTATCCGTCTGTCGGATAGCGAGCCGACGACCACGGTAACGACGACCAAAGGGTCTCGGTCTGGAAAAAAGAGCGGCTACGTGCCTCGAAAACTGGTCGCGTTTGTCGCCGCGATCCGATAAGCCTTTTAAACGCGGCTGAAAAAGCGCTCACGGGCGCCCTTGGCCGCTCGCGTTCACCGGTACACAGTGTGGTCCCACTGGTGGACGCTTTGGCTGACCAAGCGAACTAGTTTCACGGCCGGTCGCTGAGCGTATCATCAACGGTTATGGCGGTCATTGATATTGTCGTCAATAATGCCACGTGCTCACGCCTGAAAATACACCAACTATTCCGGAGCAATAAAGGGGAATGGCGTGGCTCAAGTTTTCAGTGGGCGAAAAGCGAACTCTCTCTTACCGTCGTAAAAGGTTTGAGCTTTACGATTGTTTAAGACGTGCGTATCTTCCCGCGTGATACGCTTCTCTGCGTAGTGTAAAAATATTCCACAATGCACACTGAGAAAAATGATTTGATTGTATCAACAAGACGTATCTGATAGAATGCATTTTGGTTAAACTAACCAAGAATTTCTAGTTATCACGATAGGACTGGATATTTTATAACTAGAACGTTTGATAGATTGTACTATAAGAATTTGGTTAGTATTTTCCAGTTGGATCTATAAAACTTCTAGTTATATTACACTAGACATAAGAACAAACGAAGATGCAATCAGAATTCTGGTTAATCGCAGGGCACTCCAGCGGCATTCTATTGTTTCGTGTCGTGCGTGTTGATGCATGTTCGGGAAACGGATCGGCACGGACGGCACGTTTTCCTCCTCTAGTGAAATGAAATTAGTTAGTGGAATGGCTGTGAAGTGATGGCGGATGAAAAAACGTGTTCTCTTCTTATATTTTTTTATACAGGGTGTCCCGTAATAATCGCCTAACCTCTCGTATGCCAATAGAGCAGATCGAGATGAACAGAAAAGTCCCATACGATTTTGCGATATTCGCAATAATAATCCTATACCTCGAGCGGCTCGGCACTTGCCTCCGCGCGCTCTGGATTCGCTTGACTTTAACATGCAATATTTCGATTATTATTGCGAATATCGCAAAATGATATGGGACTTTTCTGTTCATCTCGATCTGCTCTATTGGCATGCGAGAGGTTAGGCGATTATTACGGGACATCCTGTATAAATATCAACATGATATTTCATTTACAGCAATCCAAGAAAACTCACGGTAATGAAACAGAAAAACGTTTCTTTTCACTAAACAGTCATGTTAATTTAACTAAATACATTTAGTATTATTATCAAGAAAATCTGGTAAATTTAACAGGAAGGAATTAATCATGCTCATCTGGTAATTCCTAAAGGAATTCTGATTCGTCCATTTTCCAACAGACAAACTGGTTGAACCTACCAGATTTCTAATCAATGCAACCAGATTTGTTTTCAGTGCACGGTTGTAGATTACGTACGATGGACATAACACGTTTCTCTCTGCGATATTCTCTTTGTTACGTAGTAACGAAAAAAGAACGAGGTTTCTGTTCTCTCTCAAGGATCCATGAGAGGTTCTGTAATGATTTTACAGGCAACAGTATCCTGTAACTCTCGGAACCATAATTTCAATAATGACGATGGGGAAAGCAGAATACGGTTTTGGCGTTAATGCTAACTGATGATGGTACGATATTAGGAGCAGGTTGCTGCTTGATTAATTGAATTTCCTCCCTTTTCATCTATACTACAGACAGCGTTATAAATTGTAGTACTCTCTCGCCGGCGAGAGAAGGGGATTTGCCCAACTCGAGTTTGGCTAATACTCGAGCAGCTGCAGTCGAGCCTAAACGCGACTGAATTACGTAACGAATCCGGTCTGTGCAGGCGCATCTCATTATCCCTATTAAGTATTACGATTGTGATACAATAGTGCACAAACCGCAATACCACGCATTACGGGATACCATTACACAGGATAAACAGCACAATCGCAATGGAAATATTATAACGCCGTAATAGCTTACGTAACGCGAATTCGAGCGTTCTGTGCGATGCACGCGGTTTCGATTACGCTGTTCAAACATCTGTTCGGTTCGACGAGCAAACGAGCGTTTTCCGCGCCCGTTTCACGTTTCTAGATTTCACTTCTTGATTAATCAGCCTTGATTCTTTGTCTCGAATTTAATTCTTTCTACAAAATATTCAAGATGTTACAATGCTGTATCGCGCATCTCTCCTCCATCCTGCGATTCCCAGCGAGCGATTTAATCCTGCTAGAATAAATCTCCGTCGACTCGGCCATCCATCTAGTCTTCGGAAACATCGCGACGTCAAGTTCGTCCGAGAATGGTCCGAGGATAGTCTGCGGATGGTCAGGTACCATTCCAGGATCAACGGCTCCCTCTCGGTCCTCCTGCGGACGGGATAACCGCGCGCGGATATGCGTGTACCTGATTCCGCCCTGAGGTATACCAAGTGCAGCCTTACCCCCGCGCACGTCGTCGTGCAGCTGCGCCACGCAATCGACGGGCACTCGCGGCGGGGTCGTTACTCGTCATTACAGAGTTACACGCTCGAGTGGACGACGTTACAAATTACAGAGACGGCCAGCCTGCTCCTTCTCCCGTGGCCGGTTCTCCCTTTGCCTGCCACATCCCTTCCCGCACCTCGGCTAATCGCTGCTCGCGGATAAGCGACCTGGCGATGAGCTCGCGCCGTCGTCTCTCCTCCGCTCCCTCGCAATCGCGAGCATTGTTATCGAGATTATCCGCGTTCGCGGCGACTCGTCAAATTAAGCGGAACGCGTTCTCGTGACGCTCGACGAGTACGCGGCTTCGCGCTGCAAGGGCGGATCCGCCCCCATCGTGTCGTGTCGTAAGGTACGCTAATCGCAACGTCGGGGTTGATGTTCCGCGCTGTGCCATTGCTACGTTCGATCTCTTTGTGGCACGCGGAACAGAGATAATTGCGATAACGATGCAGCGGATGCAACACGCGATGCTGCGCGCGCGATTATCCCATGTGGGTGTATGCGTTTGTGCTTTGGTGAATTTATAACGATTGTTCGTTCCAACGGCGGGAACTCTGTCGGGTGCGGTGCCCCGAATTACATTTACGACAAGCGTCAGCGTGATTGAGCTCGCTGCTTATTGACCGGCGGTTTGGATCTCAGCTTTAATAGCGGGACTTCGGGGTGGCGAAACTACAGTGACTTCACCGTGAGATTACTTAGACGGAACTTTGTGTGCCGTTAACGCCCGATAACGATCTCTCTCGCGGGACACTACAAACCTCGATTACTCGTTGTGCCTCGCCGGAATCTCCGGAGTGTATTAAACTGCTTTCTCACAGGTGTGACGGTAAATTATGGACGGAGCGTAATGGTACGACGACAAATAATGCGATTAGTTCGCGGTAATTTAACGTACTGCTTTCCTCGAACTCTTGTTTCGTGTTAAGATAAACTATTGGGTTGTTCGGAAAGTAATTTCGTTTTTCACAAAGAGATGTCGTTAGTCGCGTTCCTCGATACTTAACCTTACTCTAAGCGACAAATTCGTTTTATATTTTGACAACTGACATTTCAGACGTCATTTAGTATCTTATTGTGTTGCGATCTGTCAAGTAATTTTTGTTTGGCATCACATCAAACATAGAAAATCAAAGTGAGCATTTTCGTAATATTTTGCTTTTTTACTACCGAAAGGGTAAAAATGCAGTGCAAGCGAGAAAAAAATTGTGTGCCGTGTACGGAGAAGATGTATTGAGTGAACGTAGTGTCAGAATTGGTTTTCGAAATTTCGTACTGGAAATTTCGATTTGAAAGATGCACCACGTTCAGGTCGGCCAATTAAAGCTGATGACGAGAAAATAAAGGCTCTGGTGGATGCAAACCGTCGCATAACAACACGCGAAATTGCTGAAAAGTTAAATTTATCGAATTCGACCGTTTACGATCATTTGAAACGCCTTGGATTCGTTTCAAAGCTCGATATTTGGGTTCCACACAATTTAAAGGAAATTGACTTGATTCGACGCATTACCATCTGCGATTCATTGTTGAAACGTGAAGAAAATGAATCATTTTTGAAGCGAATCATAACTGGAGATGAAAAATTGATTGTTTACAACAATGTTAAGCGAAAATGATCATGGTCCAGGCAAGATGAACCTGCTCAATCAACATCCAAGGCAGATATTCATCAAAAGAAGACCATGCTTTCTGTATGGTGGGATTGGAAGGGAATCGTATTTTTCGAGCTACTACCAAGCAACCAGACGATTGATTCGAAAGTGTATTGTCGTCAGCTGGATGAATTGGATGCTGCCATCAAGCAGAAGCGACCGGAATTGGCGAATAGGAAAGGTGTCGTATTCCATCACGACAATGCCAGACCACACACAAGTTTGATCACTCGCCAGAAGCTTTTACAGCTTGAATGGGATGTGCTACCACACTCACCATACTCTCCTGATCTGGCACCATCCGATTACCATTTGTTCCGGTCTCTACAAAATTCTTTGAACAATGTAAACTTCGATTCAAATGAAGGCGTCAAAAATCACTTGCTTCAATTTTTTGTCAATAAGGGGAAGGACTTCTATGAGCGTGGAATCTTAAAGTTGCCAGAAATATGGCGAAAGGTAGTGGAACAAAATGGCCAATGCATCACTGAATAAAATTTATTCTAAATATGAAAAAACCGCCTTTCATTTTTCCTTGAAAAAACGAAATAACTTTCCGAACAACCCAATAGTTATTATATTCATTTGAGCAGCAATCTTGAGAAGCAATCCTCACTGTCACAAAATTTTCATTCGATGTTTACATTGCTAGAACCATCAAAAATAAATATTGAAGATTTGTAAAATCTCCTGCTCAAGAATATTCCCGACTCTTTCGGCGAAATAAAAGTCAACTTTTTCTTTGACACATGTATAATCATTGAAAATTTTTACTCTTCTGTAATAAATTACTATTCCGTAATTTATCCCTGTGTGCAATGAATATATCTAATGTGATTCCCAGCATCGTCCGGAGCATAATAGCTACTCGCGCGACTCGTTCCGCGATTGCAGAATTGCGCGCCGTTGCACTTACGTGCGTTAACACCGAGTGACTTCCATCGTTTCCCGAGGAGGATCTCGAGATGAGAAACGCGAGATGGACTAGACGAGGTAGGGACTAGACGAGGTAGGACGACATGCTTGCTCGATGTTGTTCGCAGGACGGAGTTTCCACGGGAATGCTTTCGCGTAACTTCATTCGGCGAGCGACGTCCCGGAGGACTCGCTGCTCGCACCATCGTCTCCGCCGCAAACTCGCCGGTCCGTGTCTAATTAGTAATTACGATTCATGAAAGCGCGGTACGGCGACGATTAGTTCCGTTAATCTCGCTCCTTGCCATAGCGAACTCCCGAAATCGCGAAGACAATTTCGCGCGCGAGGCGCGCCGTGGACAGCGATAGACGTCGAGATTTATTCGCAGGACTAACGGGATGACTAAACTCATGACGAACAATGATACTCGGTCGTTGGTCCATTGCTGACTATCTCTCAGAGTTAATGACAAACACGTGAAACGATGCGTGAAGAAATGTATAATATCTACCTGCCTTTTCGAGATAAACTGGAGAGATCATTTTAGTCTTCATGAATTTGAATATTAGGAGGTAATCTTCACTTGAGATATAAATACAATTTGAAATTCCGAGTTTAATTTTCCGCGTTACCCAGGAAGGATTTAATATGCCGTACCGTAATGCGTAAATACATTTATCTCGTGACTGCTGCGTTATGCAAATAAAAATCCGGTATATGTTTACTCTTTGTTACGGCCGTGGTTTCCAAACAATGGTAACGTTTCCTCTTTCAGAGATGAAGAAGCGCGCGAAGGAGAGTACAACGAGGAAAACTTCTTTTCCCACGGGAAAAATGAAATACCGGGATCACCGAGATTTAATTAAACAATTATTAAAAGTCTGAATGAAATGATTCATTTAATCGACACAGACGGCAATATTTAAATAAATATATACGTTGCGTCATTTACCAATGATAAATGCAATATTTCAAGATATGGTGATTCTAGCGTTCGCAGACCCGTTGACATTTTCGATGATCAAGACGCGAGTTCCAGTCGAGCGCGGGTGTGTCGTAATGCGTCGCTTTTTAACCGCACTGCACAATGCATCCATGTCGTAAAGCAACAATTGAGAACGTAAACGCGGCGATTTATATACCAGTCACGCACCACCCACTAAACCGTTTGCCGCTTCGGGACTTAGCGTTAAGCGGTTTCCGTGTCACGACTAATGCTTGCCTACACAGGGCCTTTAGTTTTACTTTATTATCCTACGATCGGTGAATCCGCGAGTTTATTCGCCTCCGGTCCCGCCATAACTTCGTATAAGCGCTTTACGCGTACGCGCGCGCAGCCAAAGTGTCTCTCGAGCTTTTCTCATACGTCTACTTTTATTCAGTATCTTTTATTGCCTTTGATCCTTCCACAGCCTTTCGCTATGCATACATTTCAGAATACTGATACAAATAATTTTGGAAAAATTTATATTCGTCAAATCGATACTTAATATATTGGGTCGTCCGGAAAGTTCGTGCCGATTTTGAAGGAAAATTCAAAGGCAACATTTTTTTATGTCGATAAATATTTATTGACTTATGTATGCACCGTTTTGTTTCACAACCTTTGTCCATCTTTCACGCAACTGGAAGATTCCATTCTCTCAGAACTTCTTAGGTTTCTCGGCGAAAAACTCCTCAAGGTAGTTTTTTATGTCGATCAAAGAGTTGAAGTTCTTGCCGCTAAGAGAATTTTGCGAAGACCTAAATAAGTGAAAGTCTGAAGGTGCAATGTCTGGTGAATACGGTGGGTGAGGTAGCACATCCCAGCCAAACTCCAACAATTTTTGTCGGGTAGTCAAAGAAACATGAGGTCTGGCATTGTCCTGATGGAACACGACGCTCTTCTTATTAGCTAATTCTGAACGTTTTTCCTGAATCGCTGTCTTTAATTCGTCCAGTTGCGAGCAGTACTTATCTGCATTTATCGTTTGGTTGTGCGGTAGGAGCTCATAATATAGGATTCCTTTCCAATCCCACCAGACACAGAGCATGACTTTTTTTGGATGAAGGCCGGCTTTCGGAGCGGTTAATGCTGGTTCATTTCGCTTACCCCAGGATCTTTTTCGTTCTACATTATTGTAAATGATCCATTTTTCGTCACCCGTCACTAATTGCTTCAAAAATGGTACGTTTGCGTTGCGCTTGTACAGCGAGTCGCAGATGGAAATGCGATCCATTAAATTTTTTTCGGCCAAATTATGCGGAACCCATACATCATAGCGACTTACGTAACCAAGCTTCACTACATGATCGTGGACAGTGGTTTTCGATATTTTCAGTATCTCTGCTAATTCACGCGTCGTGTAGCGCGGGTTATTCTCGATCAGTGTCTTGATTTGGTCATCATCAGTAGTAGAGGGTCTGCCCGAGCGTTCTTGGTCTTTAAGGTTAAAATCACCAGCTCTAAACTTAGCGAACCACTTACGTACGGTTCTTTCAACTAAAGCGCCTTCTCCGTAAACAGAACATATCGAATTTGTTGCTTGTGAGGCATTTTTGCCTTTCCGGTAATAGAAAAGCATCAAGTGTCTAAAATGTTCTTTGTTTTCTTCCATCTTCAAAAGAGTACAAAACTGACACGAATCAATTTATCTGAAACAACTTTTTTCCTAAAGATGCGTCGAAATGTCACCTTTAAGCATATGTATATAAATCGTATGTTTTCAATAACATTGATATATTCAGACATGTTCCAACGCCATCTATTAAAAATAGGCACGAACTTTCCGGACGACCCAATACATGCAAAAATGCAAAATATATGCAGAAACGAGAAGAAGACTGAGTTTTATCTTCCTGAATCAGATTGTTAAAAAGAGATAAAAACGGAAATAAATCGACTGAAGACGAAAAAAGTTTCAAAAGCCAAGGTTGCGAGTTGTGAGACGTCCTGTACAGTGGTCCAGAGATCGATTTCCTCCTGGCGATGTTCCCTGGGCGCACAAATGGTTCCTGACCATTCTGATCAAAGGCTCGCCACACCACCGGCATGTCGCGACAGTAACGTACCCGACATATGCCGACCGCGCGTGCAAATTCGATCTCTCGACGGACTACGGCAGCTGGGGTCGGACCTTCAAAGAGAAGCCGCGCCATAAAAGTGTAATACGGTCGATTAACGCAACGCTCGATGAAGAAAGTATCAGACGCACTCGATCGCGCGGAAATCCAACAGCCGCGAACTCGGCGAGAGCGTTTCCTATTAACGAGCAATTAAGAGTTTCATTATGTTCTTAAATTCGTTTCATCGCCGACTTACCCCATCGTTTGCAGGTCTCCCACTTGTGCAAAAGTTATGGCATTGAGTTACGCGTATGGAGCTTTACTCGTGAGTTTGTTACACAAGCAATTACACAATATAATTGCTTATATCTGATCAGTATAGGTAAAACGATGTACAACAAAATATTACCGATAATCCGAAACGCGGAAATAAAAATTCAACGGTCCTATACAGAGATACGTACGTAATACCATGTATAAATAATTCTATATATTAAAATCAGTATTACGGAAACAATTTGATGTGAGAACTGCATTCGTGTACATCGCAGTTAATTAATAAACTTAAAAAATCCCGAGCACGCATGAGAACTGCGCCACGTGATAACGGCTGGGGAGCCGTGTGAAACGACCGATCAGAAAAATCACGCGTAACATCATCGGTGCAGCGTGCAATCTCCGCAGGGGCATGGGAGGATAAACAAACATCTGTGGAACTGCATTTGAATATTGCATATGGAAATGCGGTCCAGCCGGTAGGGCCACTCTTTCCGTTACAAACGAGTGGCTCTGTGCGCACGTAATCGCTTCCCGTTCGTTTCGACGAAAATCTCCCTAGGCGGACCGGTTATGAATTAAGGTGACGACAGACGACGACGATGACGACAACGATGTCGGTGCACGAAACTGGTCCGATAAAAGCGTTTATTCTAATTAAGGTCGGCGGTGTCGCCGGTCGCCAACGCTTTCAGATGTCAATCCGAGTCGGCGTGTCGTTATCAGCGCTCATGTCAATGCCTTGCGCAAGGTACTTAGCTCGTGAAACACTATGCAACATGTCCCCTGACCGAGAATTAATGACAGCTCGCTCCTGGAGGATTGGCGCCGCATTATGACGTCGCCCGACAGGATATGAGAATACAATATCGCGACTTTGATCGAGCGAGATTAAGTGCGCGCGTTCCCGCTTTTTACGACTGTTCTCAAGTAGATAGTTTTTATCTCGGTCGATTCTGCGCGGCGGCACTCGTAAACTCGGAGACGTTTGCAAGCGTATACAGCTGTAGCGTCGCGCTAGAAATGCGACCCGCTTCAGGTGCGAGATGCAAAGAACGCGTCAACGCGACGCGATCGGTCCGATTACAGTGCTATTCCGTGAGACGGACGATCAGCTGGAACGGTAACTGCTCGTCTATTTTGTACCGGAGTGCGAAATGAGATTTCCGAAATAAAATTTATAACAGCGTTAATTTATGATTAAAAGTCAACTTGCAAGCTTGAACGTCGCATAAATTTCTCTTTTCACATTTCCAGAAATCGCGCAAAATCGAATAGACCGTAATGAATAAATCCAGAAGATACGAAACAATTTTAATGATACATATTAAAAATATGCTGTCCTGTTTGATTTACTTTCTCCACCAATGTTCGTAAAAGATAATTAATGTAAGATGTGCGTATTCGTCCCATTCAATCTGGTTTTCCGCACAAGTCCGTCTCCTCCTCCTCTTAACACCTCTCTCTTCTTGACTTCCTTTCTTCTTGACAGTTATTAGCGAGAGACGCGCGTGGAACGAACGATGTGCATCTGCCCGCAAGCTGGCGGCCGGCTGGCACTAAGCGGAAAAGCAGGACGAGGATTTATGCCGCATTCGCGGTCGGCGACGCCGATATAAACGACCCGCGCTCGCCTGCTAAACGGCCGCGGATTTCTTTTTCGACGGTCCGATCCTTCTCTTCGAGAAACCAGAAACGCGCCACTGCGAGATTGCAACGGCTGGTTGCAGTCGTGAAGCGCTGTAATTGCGACCTGGCGTCGCAGCGTCGGCGCGGAAAAGCGTTAATCGCGTTCGCGATCGTACGCAAAAAGCACCGGCCGCGTTCTCGTAATATGCAGAATTTGTGGCGAGTAGGCAAGAAGCTAATAACTGCGACGCGGTTACTACGTGCCCTCGGTGCTTCGTCACACAGACCCGAATAGCTCGAAAGCAAATAATCCCTTTCGTTAAACATCGTCGTATTTTACACACCGGTCTGCGGTCGACGGATGAATACGCGGATTTCCACGCGAATTAATTAAACTGTCGGCGTAATTCGAGCGGTTATCAAAGAAACTCCATCCGCAGGCTTAATGAATCCTGTCGCGAACGTATTCATTCATTTCAAAAATATTAAATAGTAATAGAAATTAGTTTATACATATATTTTTTCCTAATATATATTTTAATATGTATTTTTCTCTGAAAATATCGACTACTTCAACAAAATAAAATAAATAAAATAAAAAACGATTATTAATATATTCAAAACAATTAATAAGACGATCGACGCGATCGAAAGCTAGACTGATCATCCAAGTCCCGGTATCTCTGTCTGACCGCGTCGGACTTTTCTACTTGCCAGCTTTCAACGAGCGGATATCGTCATGATGGCGAGTGACGGCGACGAACAGCGAAGCGGACGCACGTCGTACAACCATTGTCCGTCTGATCCGGTATCGTTCGGCGACGTATTAGTCATGATTCACGAGCCACGTTACAATAACGTTACGCGGTGCAGCGCGACGGTATTATCCCGGCGACGCGGACGATAAGATCGATAGAAAGTGTATGACGGGCGCCCATTATTCGCGCTGGTCACTTGTTATTGATCGCGAGCCTTGGAAACGACGACGAATGGGACAGGGGAGGACACGGCTCTTGTAAAACGAATAATGGGACTTTTCCTGCGGTGGGACAAAGGGGTTAAAGGAAGAATCCGAAACACGCGGAAAATCCTGCCGATTTTCCGCTGAGGCAAAGACATCGACGCGAATCGACGAAAGAACAATGATTCTTTCAGCGGATCTGAGATCTTCTCGAGTCGTTGGATCGCTCTTTCTCATTTCTCAAGTAATTCGTGATTGCTTTTAGGTGCAGTCCGCCGGAAACATCGCAACGCACTCGCGCAAATTCTGACGTCTTTTATGTCGGTTTTGGGCGCGGTTTGTTCCGAGAACAATACAATAGAGAGAATTCAGAAGTTTTAAAATATTAGAAAAGTGGAAGATTTTAATGAAAATTATTTATTACTAAATGAAAAATCTGATTTCAAGATGTAATTTGTTTGACGGAGCTATTGAACAATATTCAATAGAGGCACTGAGTCTCGATCGAGTACGATCTCAATCTTGACGTAATAACGTCGTCCGCGTTATCATGCGTGATATGATTTTTTCGCCTTGGGCGCGAGGTCCGGTCCCGATTGACACACATAGCGGTCCGTTTAGCGACGCAATTATCATGAAAGCACCATAAATCGGCTTTATCGCGCCAATCGAAGCCCAAATTCAATAGCGATCTTAAACTGCACACGGATCATTAAACAATAACACAGCGCTCGATCACGCGTCAAGCAATCGTCCGAGATTTCGCACTCGACGTGTCGCTTTATGAGCCGACCCGACGGGGACTAAATAAAAGAACAATTCAACCATCGAACAATTTCAGGCACGCAACAATGCGTTCGAGCGGGTAACGCAGCTCGATTTACAGGACGCTGTCGCATCGGAATTCTAATAACAAACTATCGGACAGATCTAAGATAGACCTGCTCGATAAAACTGCCGCGGCACGACTAATCCTCAAATTATAATTTATCAGATTGAGAAGAAACAGTTTCTCGTAATTATCAATTTATCGCTAGTATCAAAACTTCATTACCTCTCTAATGAGACCGAAACCGGGACGAACAGTATATCCATATCGCTCGATAATATTCTCCATCCTCAGAGAGAGAGAGAGAAAGATTGAACGCGTCCAAAATATCATCTGGGCGCGATCTCGCGCAGAAACCGCAAAAGAGCCGCAATGAAATTTGTAGTTATAAACAAAAGTCCGATATCGCGTTAGGATCTCTCAGTATTCTGCATCTTGGTGATCGTCCGATTTTAATCCAATCTCGATCGAGCCAGCAGAATGATGGAAAAGAGGAGTCGCTCGATATCGGCACTCCTTTCAGCTCGAGCGTGGAGAAAGGAGACCGAAACTCGTTTCGGGAGTGCCCTTAGGGCCTCATCCGGTATAATTGACCGGAGGAGAAAGACTTCCCCGTTCCCGCCGCCTCTGCCACTTTCCATCGTCAATGGATAATTTACTCTTTACTGCTCTATCCGTACGGCTTATCCGTATCCATTTCGATGCAAAGGACATTCCCTGCTGAGCGATATCGCGCTCGATCAGGATGACAGAAAGAGGTGCGATGACGGCAGGCTACTATCATTATGAGCCTATTATGCGCCTGCGGGGGGAGAGCACGGTATCGCTCAAACTGCTCTTCTTCAAGCGGTTATCTTTGTATACAAAATAATCTTATGAACAATCAATTAATTATGAGAAGATACAATGTCTTTTTTATTTAATCCGTCGTACGTGTGTGAATCAAAAGGCGGAGATACTCCAAGAATCCATCGATTCAAGGATCCCTCAATCGTTCGTACTACTTTCATACAGTACTTGTTAATCGCAAATTGCTCTGAAATTTTACGATTCGCGATAAACATGACGTTTGAGCCGGTTTGAGATGCTTTTACCAGAATTATTATTTAAATCAAATTACATTTAACTTTGGCTTTAGCGCGACCGTAGGTGTCTCGATCATCCTCTATTCCGATGCAGAAGAGGGACACTTGATTTTTAGGGTGCGGCCGCTATTTCGAAAAAGAGCATGCCGTTGTCGCCCTCCGGCACCATTTGGCCGAAATGTCCATTGGAATGAGATTATCCAGTAATGGTGCGAGCGCGCGAAAGGAAGCTGCATATTATGGGGCGGACCTCAAATCTGAGACTTATCGTATTCGAGTGGCCGAATGAACGAAGGAAAAAAATATTCGAGACACAACGCATACGCATAACTTGATATTCTTTACACACATATCACATTTAAAGTACATAAAACGAAAGTTTTAAATATTACCCGAATAAGACATAATTATAAAAATAACTACAAATAACGTTCGAAGTCATAAAGAATTTCTTCTCCATCCAAATTGTTCTTGCCTAAAATAAAAGTAAAAAAATATATAAAAAAGTTGATAAATCGCTCCGTTCTGATCCAATAAATATAGCGTATGTGTGCATATAATCCATGACATAATAATTACATAAAAGTAAACTCACGATATCGTCACACACGGTGGTGCAGTAAGTTTCTACGTAACTTCCGTCATGCCACGCGCAAGCGACTCGAGCGAAACGTACACGGTCTCTCTCGAACATGTGAACACATTTCATGCATGAACGTAAGAAATTCGGGAACAACGATTCGAACGATTCGTGTTCGTCCATTTAATCCGTATTCCCAGCGAGATACGACCAAGATAATCGTGTTAGATCGTCGATTTCGCTCGAAAAATCGCCGATTGAGTCAGCTCTCGAAGCATGAATGAGTATGTTCCTCTCTTTCTCTCCTCGTTCCGACGCGACGAGCACAAGAAACGCCGCGTGGGTGTCGCGTCCTGCCCGACATCTTGACATCACGACGCTCTTTTATCGGTGCGACCTCCCACCGCATTTACACCGTCGCCGAACAATGACTGTGCGCGCTTTTATGCGTGACAGAAAGAGACATAAATTTCTCCCGCGCAAAAAATGAATTTGGTTCACGTGACAATTCCGAGAAACTTTATGGCGAGTTCAATTCGTCTTGCGGTTGCCCATTGCCAGCACTAAGCGTATGGGATCCTGCAAAATATTATAAATGCCGGGGAATGTTATTCGCGATCATATGCGAATAACCTGTTTAGACAGCTCTGTGAAGTTGGCACCCCGAAATGAGAATTTTAAAAAACTTAATATAGCATTCGATTGTCCACAATTTGTCCACATTTGTCCATATATAATTGTTTTTGTCCACCTTGCAAAAAAAAAGTAAAAATAAACAAAAGAATTAAAGAAATTTTATCATGTGCATTCTCCTAAGTGATTTTTTAAATTAAACATGGATTCCGATTGTCCATCACTTATATGTAAATAATTATTTATTATCAATCTTTAAAAGGGAAATGATAAAGAAACAAAAATTCAGAAAATTTTGTCACACGTCCCTAAGTGAGCTCTGTGAAGTTCAAATGCGATATCAATTTTTTCATTCTCATTTCGGAGTGTCAATTTCACACAGCTGTTTAGACCGTGCGCGTGGTATATTAACGCGAGAGCAATTTACCTTTAATATCTCAATTCCAGACGAGCCGAACGCGATCATCACCGTACTGGATCATCGTGACCGCATCGAATGATACATGCCGAATCCATGCCGAATACCAAAATTGATCGTAAAATACCGCGCGCGTTCGGCAAACCATAAATGCGATAGAACGCGAGCAATCAAATAGACACGACGGATCGGATCGTGCGTTTCGACGCGATCATTGCGTGGCAGTAAAACGGATGCCAAACGCGAAGCGTCATTGTCATCGTCTCGATCGCACGAACTTTTGGGTTTTTATAAACGCGATTTTATGATGGCGCTTTTACGACGCCGAGTAAAGAAGTGACGCGAATTTATAGTTATGCATTTATTTATGGACTGAATGCGCGATCACCGACTATACAGTCGACTGCAGTCGACATCTTTTTATCGTTGTTTGCAAAGGGAGATCTCCGCATGAAATGCATACAACTTGAACTTCGTTTCTATAAAATTTTAATGCGAGAGCGAAATACAAAGAATCCGAAGCTGAACGCTAGAAAGTGAAAAAGGTATTACGAAGGTATAACGCACTAAGCATGTTCGTGCCTACAGAGAAATTTAGTGTAATTATACATTACAAAAGCGTATGTGAAAGATCAAGAAAATCACGTGTGGCAGAGAGAAAGCAGCGAAACACGCAAACACCATTAAAAAGAGCCGCGCGCGCTATATATGGCATACAAAATGCCGAAGAATATTTTATATTCTTAAGGCACTTAAGGTAACTTTCGTTTCGATCGTTATCTCCAACTTCCTACAACGATTGTGCGTTTTCGTTCGATAATCGATAGGCCCACCAGACGCCGACTTCACCACTGAATTCCGAACAATTATCCTTCTCGATACACTCCGTACAGCGTCATTACAATCTTCAGAACCATAAAACCGACTCACTTTCGTAAATACAAGTGTTGTAGTACAGGTGAGGCACGCGATTCTGTCAGAACGCGCAGCCGTTCAGTGGCGAATTTAGGATCAGGCCCACGAGGCTCAGATCTGGCGCCGCGAGTTGAAAGGGGGCGGGCAGCATGTAATTTTCACGATTGCGATTGTAAAAAAGGAACGGCGAGAGTGACGCATCCGCGATTATTATTTAGAAGAGTAAAAAAGACCGAGGCAATATGCGAGACATTTGTCTCTATCAACCATCTTAAAATCTTCAAAACAAATTGATTGGAATGACATTTCTTTCATATGCACTACGCACTTGAACGTGGAAACGCGGTTAATTGATTAATAAGGACCTTCCTTTTGTTCGTTAATTTAAACTTTCGATTTCGCGATCAATAGTTGCGAAGGAGGCGTCGCGTGATGCGTCTTGGGTACCGCGATCGGAATTAATTAAAGGCAATTTCGTTGCGGCCCCGTCGACACCTTCGTTCATGAACGACGTGTACGTGTGTGTCGGTATTATTTATAGAATGCCGAAGAGGTCTGATAGGCAATCAAGGCAGGGCGCGCGCGCGCGCGCTCGTGCAGCATTCCTCCGCTGAGTCACCGACGTCGTACAAACCATTCTAGACGCTCGAATCACGAGGTCTGGAGCACCATCCAACATGTTCGCTTCAACGATGAGATGAACGCACGTGTAGATGATAAATAGTCTTTCCCATGAGAATTTTTTCAGTCCCCTAATTCGCAGTGTTTTATCGTAATGCGACCGTTTCTACAATCGGCTTTGGATTTTTCACGTAAATGTTAGATTATTATCACTGTGTGTGATACCAATTTCGATATTATAAGGACGATGGATAACACGAGAGCGAAGTTCATTGTGCGCCCTCGATCCCGGATGAAAGAAATTGCCACCCTAATTCGAACAGGAGGACCCTTCACAAGGTAGAATACGTGCTCGGCGGCGCAGCATTGTGGCCATTGTTAGTTTTGTTACGGCACTATTGTGAGATCGATCATTCTCGGCGGCTTTATTTCAAGAAGTCTTTCGAGAAGTCTTTCGAGAAGTCTCGTCGACACAATAGAGCCATTTCCATTAGACCCCAATAACTTTTTCCAATAAAGAATTATTATAATACCTTTGCGCATAATCGAAATTTTTATTATTCTACGCTGCTGCTATTACTTAAAAAAAATCGCTGTATTATCAAAATGTGCAAAGCAAAAACTAACTGTATGAATTAAGCGCTTTTGGTACACAGCGCAGCGGTTAGCTCATTACAAAATGTGCATTTTGATACAACTGAAATTTACGTCCGTCTTCTTGGCACGGAAACCGAATTTTATGCAGCTGCGTGGCATCTTCGTCCGCAATGCGATGCGCCGTCTCGACTGTCTCCTTATTTATCGCGGAGTGATCCGAGTACACAAGTACTCGAAAACCTTCCGAGTTACCGGATTAATTCCCAAATGCAGTCGTAACGGCATCCAACACTCTGCAATGCCAATAAACATCTACACGCACAACAGACACGAGCAAATGTACCGATGACTTCTAGAAAATATACACATTTCTATTTTTCATCGCCTTGTCGTGCAATTTCACGTTTACTGCCTAAACTTATCTTCAAATACAAATTATGTATTTACATATATTTATATTCAAGCATTTACATCAAAGTCATCTAAATTTTTGTTGTTTTGTCAAGATTTCGACTTATTACCGTAATCCTATTCTCAAATATCTTCTACAACAATTCGATTAATAGAAAAATCAAAAACTCGACAAGTTACAAGCTCGCTCGTCTCTAATATGTTTCAATTACGCACCGACTTGATTGAGTCGCTCGAATGTACATTCTATTATATCACGGCAAATTGATGCTCGCTTCTCGAGCACCATCAAGTTCACATTAATGACCAGCGTAATTGATGACGAAGTGCTAGGGCGACGACAATTTTGGGAGCACCGAACGCATCTTCCGCGAACGCATTTCGATTGCGTGAGCGCATCGCGGGCGCTGCACCTGCCGGCCAGCAGTACATATTGCATTCTGGTGGGATGTGAGCTATTTCGGGAGATCGCAGAAGCCCGCATCACAGCAGCAGCAGCAGCAACAGCGTCACACTGTCTGTGAGGCACACGTGCCACGGTGCTAATGGCTCATTCAGGATGCGACCGCACGAGCGAATTGAAGTCAAAGGGGTCCCGAGACCCGCGGACGGACGGATAGACGGATGGTTAGGCTAATTCGACGACCGTCGCGGAATCCGCGCGATTTCGTCCGACGACGGCACGCACGCTCAAAGAAGTTCCGACCGCATGTTCTCCGCTACTTTAGAAACGCTGTTCCGCGGTCGATGCCACTCACGGCTTCCGCGCGCTTCTGCCGTATTCCGAGGATCATCGGTACGCGTGATTATTTTCAGGTATGCGCGGCTCGCGGGGAACGCTTTTTTCCTCCTCTCGTTTTTGCTGGCGCGATCTGTATATCTCTGTCAGGTGTGTATGTGAAACGCGGAGATCCTTCCAATTAAAATGATTGTTTTAAGGCGTACGAGTCAGCCGGCTGGAGAAAAAGTGATGTTCTCGGTAACAACATCGTGTAGCAGAATGCAGCAGAGTGCACGAGAGAGGAGAGACCGCAGATACAGGCTAGGCAAAGATTAGTTGATTATAATTACACGGTTAGCCGACAGGATGAAACTGTGAGAATGTTCATATTACAAAACAATTTCCTGTTTGCTTAAGTCGTCTCATTAAATCGCCTCGTTAAAATGTCGTTGATGAGAGTTGTTTGATTTTTCGCTGCTTAGATGGAAAGAAGCCACTGACGTGAAGCACGGACTCGTTGTCAGATCAAAAGGGGAACTGCCCGCCCCCGACAGGTTCGCCCCCGCGGAATAGAACAGTCCAGAAGACACGCGATGCATCCATCCCGGCGCGGGATGTACGCGAACGTGACGTGACACCGGATCCGCCTCCGGTTGCTCGCTCACTCCGATGCAATTCAGCCGGCATCGCTCGGTTATTACCCCCGAGTAACTTCTCTCGGGTGTTTCCTCCCCTTCCGAGACGCGGCGGCCGTTTCCTCCCGCCCGACAGGCGGACAAATCGTCTCTCGCTGCCCGGAAATTCTCCCACGATTGCACTCGGGGAATAATGCGGCGAGAGCCGAGGGCCACGACGAGTCCGTGCACTCGCGAGTCTCAACCTCGACGATGATTACCGGGTCCGAAGGGATCGAAGTGTAACCCTCGGTACCGAGACCCTATCTCGTTTGTCAAGTAACTACGTCGCGTCCAGGAACGAAACGTCACGGCGTCTTGGTCTTGCGGTCGGCTAGTTGCAAGTCGGCTGAGAAGCAAGTCCGCCGCGAGATGAATGCCAATCGCGTTCGCAGTATTTGTACCCTTCAGATATTTCCTGTCGAATTCTGTCTGTTAAAATAAAAATTGATATTGAGACAATTCCGATAATCTTGTATCCTTACGTGAAAATATCGGCGATGTTAATTAAAAGCGCTGTCATAACTCGCAAAATATCGTGTGAATTATCTATCGCATGCTCTCGCATTCGAATATTGCGATCATAATTTTAGCAAATCGTTCCATTTCCTAAATCACGCGATTTTCATGGGCGAGCCGATCTTCGTCTTCCTTTCTCTGTTCCGATCGCCGCGTCCTGCACGGATGATATTAATCTGACGATTTATAGAGGACGACAGTACCGAAAGGGACGAAATTCATGATCTTCCCCGTTCCGGCTGGTCGCCGCTCTCTTTTGCCGCGCCATAGTCGCCATACGTCTCCTAATAAAGTTTCGTCCCACTTTATTGCGAAGTTATTGAATATGTCGTCCATTCCTCACCGTGATTTATACTTCCTGCCTTTACCTGACGTTTGCTCACTGCGGTCGGAGATCTTCTCCCGCAGCTGTCGTGTAAATAATTATGACGGTATAAAAGTTTCCGGAGGCGAACGTCAACGTCTCCTGCTAAGCCGCGTGGCCCGCAATCGAAAAAATGACGAAACCCATCGTGGACGGTAGCTTAATGCTAGGTATACCTCTGGGGACGCAGGACCGATAGCTGTGAAAATGAGTTATGGGGAAATCATAAACCTGTCAGTATCGCGACTTGATTTATCGAGAAAAAATCTAAATCTCTCGTGGGATCTCTCTACGCGACTGTGGATATTCTGGAAATTTTTTGAAGGATCCATCGCTGGACCAGTTTTTAAATCCACTACAACAAAATGATGGACGCAACGATCCGGTCTTCTACGTTTCGGATTACGTAATGTAATCTTCTCACGATGTTTAGTTACGAAACAGATTTTCGAATTACACACATGCATACACATACGAAGAATACGTCTACATGGAAGAATTAAGCGTACTTTAGAATTATTTATACGCCTCGTGGGCGAAGTGCGAGATTTCGAAACGAGTTTTACCTGAGACAATACGAACGTCGCGCTTTTTCATTAGATGTGTTCGTTATCTCGTGAGGAAATCACGATTCAGGCGGTACAACGCCGCTTCTGAATAAAAACGAAACGTTAATATCGCGAAGCCGATATAGAGTTAGCGATTGACGACGTACCGCTAAATTAGCTTTCTAACGCTGGAGGCTCATGAAAATACACGACGAACGAGATTGTTTTGCGGCCGGCCTATTACCGCCACAATAATTAAGCGTGCAGCGTTTGTGATACTTTAGTTTTAAATTCAGAAAAGAGAGAGTCGATTATTCGCGGCGACGATGACATGAATATGTACGGTGGTTCCTTAACACCTCGCGTGTTTAATAAACTTGAATTTTTAACCACCAAGGAAAGCACATGCATAATGCATTTTGCAGCGCATAGCGAGCGTTAAGTGTGTACCATGAATATTCTTTTCACGATATTTCTCGCGGAACCGCTTGCTGCGGCTGAGAGCTTAATTACTTAAACGTACATAATTCCGTAAATAAATTTGCCACGGTCCCGCCATGTAATCAGACATTTCCCATTCGGTACGAATTCGCAAATCTCCCACTTACGTACAATCGTACGGAAAATTTTAACTCTGCATCCGATTGCAGTTGTAAATCGTGTACACCCACCATGTCGCGTCACTGTCCGATTAATTAACTTACTCTAAGCGCGCACTTCAGCGATTGTTATCGCGTTTCTTTCTCGACCATTGTTCTCCGTTTCGCGCGCGCATTCGAGTAAGTCTCCGTAGCAAGAAGCCGTGTTCCAACGCGTCTAGACGATAAAGCTCCGGCTGTGTGATGCCCAGTGGATACTGGAATTACGACTACCGGTTTTCCGTTGGAGGAGCACCGTGGAGAAGGCTCGAGAGACTCCCGCCCTCCATGGAATGTATTACGAAACATTCGCGGAAAATCTTAACCCGTTACGTCGGACGGACATTCACCTCTCTGCGGGACCCGCTCGCGGATCACGCTCGCGTATAAATAATTTATTTGTGTCGTTATCGCATACGCTGTAATTTATCCGTTGTGTATGCGATGAAAGTCCAAGGTGCTTCGCGCAATCGGCAAGTATACCGTAAAAAAAGAAAAACTGCGCGTTGGCCGTGTCTAAAAAAACAAACGTGCCGTGTGGAATAAAATAATGCATGATAAAAATTCGAGCTTGTCATCGCTCGTGTAAATGTCTGCACAAGAAACTATTCTAAAAGAGAGAATCGTGCACTTTTCACCGGCCTCGGGATGAGTTGCCACGACGGCAAATGCACATGATTAATGATGATTAATCTTGACGATAATCTGCAAATGATGTTGGAACGGAGTTATCCGCTTTATTCCCGTATAAACTTTCGCTTTCACATCGCGATATATCACTCTTTGCATTATGCAAATTTTGCGAGTAAACGAACCGCATCTAAGCATCAAGAACGACATTAAATGATAAATAATAATAAAGTAGATGTTGTGAAAGCGAGGGCTTTGAACATCAGACACTCCCAAACGACAAGCACCGTAATTTACAAGATAAAACACAAAAGTCAAATCCGCGAATTTATCAGATGACGTTGCGTACAAAAATTTTGATTGGCGATTCTGAACCTGTTGCCAGGAGACAGATAAATCAAGATTTATCTGTGACGCTTATATACTTCGTTTTAACGCAATGCCGGTTAAAAGATGTGACGGTAGTGGTGTCCGGAACACGCCGAGACCGAACGCGACGTGCTCAGGATTCTGCGTTAGGACTTTCTAATCGCATTCTGGCTCTTTCGGGCTTCAATAGTCCCGAAATTGCAATCGCGCGCGATAATTGGGCATACTTGGCACAATTTCCGCGGTATTTTATCGGAGCTGAGTGAATTTACGGTTCGGGAATGGATCGAGAGTGGGGTCCAGGCGTATCCACCCGAGAGGTGCGATCTGCTATCTCAATTCCTCATCTTACGGTGAACCGAGCGCCGGGCGGCCGTGCCGAGAGATATCTCTCCGCTGTCTACAACTTTTCGAGCTGTCCCTATTTTAACTAAACTGGTTCCGGACTTCGTTCCCTAATGGGATTAGTGGGATTAGCATCTGATCTCACCTTACCAACGAATATGCGCAGGGGGATACGCGCTGCGCGCGCGTGCGCACGCACGCACGTGCGTGTGTTGCTCGTTAGTGCAATACGCGCGGCGGTCCGTATCCATGCCGATTCAAACGCCAGATTAGTTCGGACCAGCAATTTATTTTGTACTCTCGTGTGGACACCCTCCAATCCCGCTCCTCTCTCCGTCTCGTTCTTTCCCTCTCATCCGGCTTTCATCCTATTTCGTTACGAAATAGCGCGTTTGTCAAAAAAATCCTCGCGATTATTCTCGATACGCATGCTTTTTGTTACGGGATATTTGTTACGGGGATTTTTCTGGGAAGCCGTCTCACGTGGGATTAGGATTCTATTTCTAATCCTTCCGCGGAGGATTAATTTAAGCCTTCCCTGCGCGCGCCACGCAATATCCCGCTCTCTCTCGTATCTTGATAATGAAATTTTAAATAAAGTTTTTATGCTGAAATTCAGTTAAAACTAGCTGAAGGGTAATCTTGGTTAGTACTTCGTAGCTTTTTGTTGCCGTGCATGCATACGATTTAATTACCCTACTTTGCTTATCCGCTTTTACATCCCTTTATCTCGAGTAAAGTCCAACGGCTTGGTGCCGACGTTTCTGTCAACCGTGAAAATAGCTACTCTTTCCTCGCGTTTTACATCGTGGCGTCCATCGGTTTATCGCGCGATCAAAAACGGACAAGTGGAATACGAGGAGGACGCGATTATCGTCCCTCTTCTCCGTAAGCAGATGAAACGAGAGATGCAACGAGAAGAGCAGCTAACATGGGAATGACGATCGTTCCTGACGAGGCGTGAAGAAATTCAAATAAATTCGTCCGATACGATCGCGTCTTCTTGCTCGACTTCTGACGGCTTTGTCCGCGCAACCGCAGCGGCAGGTTTCTCATATTTTTCCGCTCCAGGAAAGAATGAGCAGGAATTTACCTTTTTCGACGAAGCACGAGATAAAGATCGCCGGAATCTGTACAGTAGACTGCGTTGTCTTCGTTAATCTCCCTTGGTAAACTACGCGAGCCAGTTTTCTATTCACTGACATAAACTTTCGAGGATAAACAAGTGTAATGTCAGGTGTAATGTTACTGTATGCGCTCTTATTTTATGCGAATAAAATATTGTGCATCACTCTCACTATAATGATACAAGACGATCAGTTTTATTCAATTGATGCATATTTTTGAGAATTTTCTTATTTTAGAAATAATAACATTTTTCGACATGCGCGTAATTTTAAGATCTCAGGTAGTGAACGGGACGGTGATAAAATCTCAGCTGATTTTGTCGGATCTGGTTTCGTGGTTCTTTGTAAAGAGATCCCCTTTTTGCGTTAATAACGCCACGATGAGTGTCCGCGTCTCCTCGGATTTCAGACATCTTCCTTTCCCGTTGATCAATTACGTTCGCTCCTCTTACTGTCGCCCCATTATGCGCATAAATCGAGCGATAAATATACGGCAGCTCACCTATCGCGCGGCGATGGTGCAAGGCGAATTAAGGACACAATTTTTCCTGCTCGTTTCCGTCGATGAAAGTAGCGTAACGAGCAATGACATGGTAAAAAGGTGTCTATCCACTCCTGACTAACCACTTTTTATTAAAGTTCACGTAAAACTTTAATAACATTTTTTTTAAATTGGAATTCATTAGCAAAAATGTAGAGATATACATTTATACAGGGTGAGGCACCGAAAACAGGCCACCTGAATATCTAGGCTGTTATTGGTGATAGAACAAAATGTGTCAGACCAAACTTGCATGGTTTCGAGGGACACATAATTTGTTCTAAATAGTTTTTTATTAGGTGGACGCGTAGAGGTCATATGAAGGTCAACTTCGTTTTTTTAAATGGTATGATATGTTTTTTTACGTACCATCTAGTAGAGCGTTTGAAGATGCGCACATTGATCTACGGGTCAAAATCATTCAAGGTCACTGAAGGCTAAAATTTCTAAGTGCTAGAACTTTTTCATTTCTGAGTTTACGGTATTTTCAATAGCAGAGAACTCTAGGCAATATAAAAAATAATGATATCATCAACTCAGAACTCCTCTGAGAAGAAAAAATTTTAAACTCGAGAACTTTTTCATTTCTGAGTTTACAGTATTTTTAATAGCAGAGAATTCTAGGCAATATAAAGTAAATTATTTTCCCTTGCAGTTGGCCTTCAGTGACCTTGAATGATTTTGACCCGTAGATCAATGTGCGCATCTTCAAACGCTCTACTAGATGGTACGTAAAACAACATATTATACCATTTAAAAAAACGAAGTTGACCTTCATATGACCTTTACGCGTCCACCCAATAAAAAATTATTTAGAACAAATTATGTGTCCCTCGAAACTATGCAAGTTTGGTCTGACACATTTTTTTCTATCACCAATAACAGGCGAGATATTCGGGTGGCCTGTTTTAGGTGCCTCACCCTGTATATTTCTTATTTTGCTTTTATCAATAGTATACGCTATTTAAATATCTCGTCCTGTTGAACCTGTCAATAGTAAATAATTCAACAAACTGGAAAAACTGGAGGGAAAAATTAATATTTACCCAAGAATATAATTTTTCTACTCGCATGAAATATGAAAATTGCAATTTCGTATCTTTCAGTATTAAGTCTTTATAATCGCATTTCTTTATTTATCTACGTACGTATCTAAATATCGCTATTTGCATATTAAATTACATGTATCTCAAAATTAATTTTCCCAAGAGAGAAGTTATCACATTCGCCAAAGAACATATTTGACATCCCTCCTCCGTAACGCGGACCTCACGAGACATCCCGCAATCGCGTGATGCATCGAGTATTACGCGATTACACGCGCGCGTTCAGCATCGCGTGTGTGCAGCCGTGCTCGACGATCGGTCATAAATGATATTTGCATTAACGAGGCGATCTATGAGGACCGAGGGTGCGCTGACACTTGGTTAAACCTTCGCGAGGACATTGTAAATCCTTTCTCATCGTTCTCCCCTCGTGTGAACGTACTCGCCGGCCGACAGATTTATCATGCGCCATTTAAATGGCGCGTAGCGCGTACTCCACTACCGAGTGCATCGCATGCGGTATGTCTGGGATGTTTCACGGGATATCCGCCGTGGAAATCGATTCGTCGCGGTTTATTGCAATGTGAAAATACACGGGATGTCCGTGGCGCATTATGACGCGGACTACTTGCGGAGTTTCGGCGTACAGATGAGAAGAATCATCGCTACGCGTCCTCGATGATTTCCGTAATAAGTATCTCGAGCACTAGATTGCCCTAGTAAATCCTCAAAGTAAATACCATTCAGCAGCTACGCGCGCTACTTGCAAACGATAAAGAGATTAAATGGGACATAACGAAGCGGAAACGCCCGCGGCGTAAAGGATTCGTAATACGCGAACGTAACGTTTGTACCATCGTATAATCGTCATGCAGGAGGCCTTCCGGTAAAAAGAAAGCGCGCGCGCGAGGTCCCTGATACCGCGCAATTAAAGAGGCAATAAAGGCACGAATAATGCCGTGCGTATATAAAACAACTTTCGAAATAAACGCGCCCGTATACACCCGTTTCGCCCCTCGCGAGACTTCCGAGCGCGGGTGCGCGCCATTCGTCGCGCAATAAAACGCGCTCGTGCGCCATGAGCGTCTCGCCATGGGCGATGCTTTATGTCCCCGTTACGACAATAGACGATATTATCCCCCGATATCGATGGCGACATCGGCAAGGGAAAAGGGACGGAAGAGGAGTTCCGACAGAACGAGAGGCAGCGGAGATTTCGTGGATTTCGTAACAGAGGGAGATCTCGCTTGAAAAACTGCAAAATCCTCCTCCGAGAGATTGCAAGTACGCGAGCGGGTTTCCCCCCTGTGCGGGAGCCACGTTGAGTACGTGGCACGCGTGTGGTCCTCGCGTGTTGACCCCAGTTTGAACCGTGCCACGAGGAGGGAAAGAGAGAGAGAAAGGTGGATATATAAGGATTCTGATGTACGGCTTCGGGCGCGAGCGTTATTTCTTCGGATGCACACTCCGGTTGCACTCCGTCGCATCCTTTGCGCCGGCGTTTTTTACGGACACGGTCGGAGCCCCGGGGAAAATATTTACGTCTTCGCCGGGGGACGGAGGGAAGGCAGGAGGGACGAAGAGGAAGACGAATGAGAAACGGTCGTCCATCGACGTCCGCGCGCGCGGGACGCGAAAAAATTTATAAGAGTCGCTGGTAAGATTTACAAACGGGATCTCGCTCCGGTCGTAAAACGCGATCCGGCGAAATACAGTTCGCCTAACGGAACGAGATGGGTGGCGGGAAGCGGCGAAATTAAAGCGGAAACGATATTGACCCCGGCGAACACTCTCGGGTCGCGACCTGCGAGAGCCGCGTGCGAGTATGTGCCCCCCCGCGGCAGAAAACTTGCGTGTCACCGGCACTTGCGTGCCGAGAGAACAATGGGTCGGCGACGCGCTTCCCGTCATCAAGCTCAATTTCACGTGATCATCGCGGCACTTCTCGATTTCTAAATATTTCTATAGCGCGACAGACAATTCGTCCTAAAACAGAATATTTCAGAATATTTAAATTCGGTCAGATTTAATCTGACTGAAAATTCCTTTGTCATTTGAATCCTTCGAAACGAGTATCTTCGCTTTTCCGGAGTCTTCCATCAAACTACCCGACGATTTGGCGGCGGCGTGACTTAGCAGGCTAACTATGCACACGGTTTGTTTTCACTTTCGCTCGCAATCGGAGGCCTATCGCGGATCCGACGTACATGACGTTCGCGAAAGCGCTTCTGAATCACGTTCACGTGGCGCAAACAATTCAAGGAAGCGCCGGCAGCGCGCGGGTACACGTTTCCTCTTATCGGCGAGTCCGGTGAAATCAGCAGGTAGCGTACTCGCTGCATACTCGTATACTCGTATACACGTATACGTATGGTGAGCTTTCCTTGACCGTGGTACTCTCGGTGGTTCTGCGCGGCGAACCGACAGGATCGGCTCTCTGGCTGCACGCTCGTATCCTGATCGTCCTGATAGTGTTACGCCATCGTAACACGGCCGGTTGATATCTGATGGCTCGTCGCGGTACCCCGTGGTGAATTCTTGCCCGGCAGTCCGACGCAGCTTTCGTTGCTGCCGTTCCTAGACGCCGCGGTTCCCGCCTGGATCGTTAGCCGATGCTAATTTGACAAGCTGCCCGATCATAAAGGCAATTTCCGATCTTGTCCGCCGCTTGATACACGAGATCGCTGATGTGGGAATTGATCCTGTTTGTATAAGTACGATGATGGGAGATTGCATGGCCGCGGCGAACGTACGATCGTTGATTGGATTTCGTGATGACAGGAAGTGTCTCTCTCTCTCTCTCCTCGATATCAATTCTGACGACGGAGAAAGTACTTGCATTGCGACTTCTTAATATTATACACATGCAACCTTCGGTGCCGAATATCTGCGTTGTTTGCATCCCGAAACCGAAATTTTACAAATATTATAAATTTTGAGTGAGAGACCGTGAAGAATAAGAGTGTTATCTACAATCAAGTCTCAGGGACGCACTTATAAATAAAAACAACCGGCTAACAAAGACTCCAAGTATTTTAATCGAAGATTCTCTCAGATTTCTACAGAATCTCGTAAAAGTGCACGGTATCTTCAACACGTTCGCGTTGGCCTCTCCAAAGTTGGGAAAGAGATCACATTTTACGATCACTCGCCGTGCAAAGTGTCGCACGTCGGTTGACGGCTAACTCGCGAGGCACGTAACGGGGACGTGCCTCGAATCAGGGAACTCCCAGACGTATCACAAGTTGCGGCGCGCAGATGACAGGCATCATCGCGAGTTTAGCACGCTCGACTGCTAACTGTGCGCGAGTCGGGAAACGAGATACGGTTGTAACGCGAGGACGCGCGATTTCATCGAGGATCGAGCGCTCGATACATTCAGGCTCGTTCTCGCTCGGCGCGTTGCAGCGGATACGATAGGAATCTGCGAACCGTTGCATTCTGCCTAATCGCTAAATCGCTGGAAGCCTACCTAAAAATGCGCCGCGGCGCCCAGTCTGCGTCACGAGGCAATCGAACGACGATCCTCGAACCGGGGGACCGGTGTCAGAGGCCGAACTACCGTTCGCTCGCGGCTTCCTCGTGGAAGCGACGCGAGGAACAGGGATGGATTGAGACATTTCACGTAAATGCCGTCGGGCATAAAACAGTAACGAAGGACGGGTCAGCTATCCCGGAGCGTTGCTTCTCTTCGATTCGTAATTTAACTTGGACATTTTAATTAAACTGATATAATCAAAGCGAAGTTAAGACTGACGATTAACGTGGCAACAGACATCCGCGCGAAACAAGAAAACGAACTAAACTATTCCACTGCAATAGAAGCAGCCAATATATTGGGTCATTAAGTATGAAACTTTACAAATGTAAAAGCGCCATCTTTAACATTTGTTATCTCAAATTTGGCGCCAGACGTCAGTATCAGGCTAGGTTAGTGTGATAGATGTATGTTCGCTCTTCAAATGTCATATTTGTTTCTTCAAATATCTTCATTAGTTTTATTGGTGGATTCTTTTTTATAGAACTGTGGAAAAGTCCAAAATTCGTGTGATTTATGAATATGAGTTCCGCTGTGGAACCACAGTGTCGGAGACAGCTCGTAATATCAACGCTGTATTTGGTGAAGGTTCAACTACTAAAGCAACGGTGGGCAATTGGTTCAAAAACTTGAGAGATGGAGATTTCAGCCTCGCTAATGAGCCACGTGGAAGACCAAAGACGAAGGTGGATAATGATCACTTGAGAGCCGTAGTAGAGTCCGATCCATCTCAAAGTACACGTGAATTGGCATCGATATTCAATGTTTCCATACCCACCATATTGGTTCATTTAGCTGCAATTGCTAAGATAAAGAAGTTGGACAAATGGGTCCCGCACGAATTGACCGATGCGCAGCAGGCGCAACGTCTAGAGGCTTCCCTTTCTTTGCTTTCCCGTCACAAAAATGAATCTTTTTTTAATCGAATTGTGACCTGCGATGAAAAGTGGATACTCTACGACAATCGTAAACGCTCACGTCAGTGGTTGAACGCTGATGAACCACCGAGACATCACGCGAAACCCAACATTACACAGAAGAAGCTTATGGTGACTGTTTGGTGGTCCAGGTCAGGTGTTATCTACTACAACTTTATGAAACCTGGTACATCGATAACGGCTGAAGTATATTGCAAGCAACTGGACGAAATGATGCAACAACTTGCTATTAAACAACCGAAATTGGTCAATCGGTCAATGCCAATGCTGTTGCATGATAATGCTCGACCGCACACTGCACGACTGACCGTGGCAAAGCTACGGGAGTTGGAATTGGAAACTCTCCGTCATCCACCATATTCACCAGATCTATCACCTACCGACTATCACTTCTTCCGGAATTTGGACAACTGCTTGGTGGGAAAATTCTTCAATTCTCAACAGGCAGTCGAAACAGCCTTCCGCGACTTCATCGATTCCCGTACTCTTGGCTTCTATAGTAGAGGCATAGACCAACTACCACTAAAATGGCAGAAGTATGTAGATAACATGGGCGCATACTTCGATTGAAAATAAATCATGTCCATGTGCCAAAAAATGCAAAAGTTTATGTTCTATTTGTAAAGTTTCATACTTAATGACCCAATATTAAACAGTTACGATGCCATTCCCTCACTTGACCTACGTCCGTGTGCTTATACATTTGCAACTTGTACAACTATTTCATTCACACGAACGCGACCACGAGTAGCCGGTTGCATTAGGAAAACGAATCCTCCGCGCCGTTCGCATAGGATAAGAGCGACTTGATTAATATTCCTAATCATCATTTCACTATTCCTCTTTATAATCCCTTCGACGGGACAAGGATTAAGAGGCGTATAATCCGTTTGGCGCCGGGACGAGACGGCGACGCATCGAGTCCGCTCGTTACTTGCATTAAAACTATAGAAAGCGCGCGCGCGCGCGACCATCTCGTAATGCCGCCAGAGTACCGTTCCGCACACCGAGAAAACGGGTGCAAGGGGGATTGTGGAATAATTTAGCCGTCGCCGGCTCTGCGAATGTGTTACGGCTAGATTGTATCGCCCGACGCATCCGCCGACCGCGCCGCACCGCGCTGCGAACAGCGCGTAGTTAATATGCATGCGCGGCTTAATTTACATTAGCCCGCCGCAACCGGGGTTGCATTATGCGCGCGGAAGCGACACCAGAAGACGAGTAGTGTTGCGACGCGGGATAAGAGGGTGGATACAGGGTGCGCGAGTCCAGGAGGACTCTCTCGCGCACGACTTGCGCCGCGAGACTGATTTCGCGCGCGCGGCGAGGCTGATTTATGCAGATGCCGGCAGCCGCGAGATACGCGTAATTAGTACAAAGCTACGTAATTTTCAAGCACGGAAATGTTATATCCCGGCTGTCCGTGCGAGATGCTTAGCGGAAGAGACGCGCTTTGGAGGGGTTACGTTTCGTTTTACGGGCGTTTCAAACCCGCGTACATCCCCGTGGGTCTTCCGATTAGATTATACTCTCGTGTATTAATGTCCGCGGTGCGGAGCTATCCCGCTGGAAAGCTATCGGAAAAATTGTTAGCGCGAGTCGCCCATTAAGCCGGGCCTCGCGTTCAGAGATGCATTGTAATTGCGCCAGGAAGAGATACAGAGATAACGTAACGCACAGATGAGAGTCTTAATGAACGCAGGTAAACGAGGGTGAACAGGCTCATCGAGAGAACGAGAGAAACAGAGAGAGCGAGGGAGGAAGGGAGCGAGTACTGCTGCACCTCAAAGGCAAATTAGCGCGCTCAATGTTATCTCTACGAAAAGCAATTAAGCCCGCAGTAATAACGCAACGTCGCGTCCATAAAGCTGCGCCTCCTGCCGCGGCGTCGTCCGACGAAAATTGAATACTTATTATCGCGCAACCGCGGAAAATCAACCCCAACAAGCTGACGATTGAAGAGTGCCCGCTCCCGGCGCCCCCGTCATTTCGCGCTTCGCTCGCTCATGCTTTCGCCTTCGGCGAAACCCGCGGAGAGCCTGATGAAAAATGCGCAATTTCGAGCGTGCGTCGTCGCACAAAGGGCAATTGCGAGGGCGCGTAGACGCGGAAGTCATTATCGGGGTTGGGAACACGGATGAATTAACAGAACGCACCCGTGAGACGGATGGCGCCGTTTCGCCAAAGCTCGACGGAACGTTTTCCGATCGTATTATAAAGCGAGCGACACGAATAGCCGGCTTGACACGCGCGTTCGGGGAACCCGTTCTCGTTAGCGGCGATGTAACTGCACAAAAGAATCGCGCAATTTCTTCGCCGAAGGTAAACGCGCGCTCCCCCGGATGTAACAGCGCCAGCTTCACCAACGCGCGCGGCGTTCTCATTCAAACGAACATCCGGCGTAAGAAAATTGTCGCGGAGATCCCGAGAGCTCCGTCGGGAGTGCTCCGTCGAGAGTGCTTTGCGGGCGTGCTTGCGCTCGCGGCTCGCGGCGCGCAACGCGGGTGCAAAGATTGCAGACAAAGACCACGGACAAAGGGGGTAGAAGAAGAGTGTTCGCGCGGGACGCGGCGCCATCGTCAAGATAGTCCGATGCGAGATGGACCGGGTCGTTGCACTGGCCGTTGCGCAACGCTGATTGTACATTACGACGTCGTAAAAAATTCGCCGCGGTTGATCGTTTTTTATGATAAGATGCGCCCCGGCGCAATCGCGAGCCACTTATCGCGAGATGAATCGCTATCTCGCTCCCGATCCCGCTCGATATTCCTTCTCGGGGGTCGCTAATGAACCGGTACGGCCGCTCATTAGACACACCAACGTTTATAATAAACGCCGATTTAATCGACGTTAAGTGCACATGCGGCCGTGACGCACAGTGGGGAATTTTCGCTGAAACGTGGCTGTAAATCGAGGAATCATCAGATTTGCACAAAACTTGGTAGACTTATGTTTTCGAGGTTGCTGATCACGAATCCAATATGTAAATTTGCAAAAACAAAATGGCGGTCTTAATATAGTGTAGCGAACCATGAAATACTCATCAATATCGATATCAATGAATGTTTGGGGTTGCCGATTACGAATCAGATTCGAGAATGTCTGGAAAAATAATGTTAGACTTAATAATGGTGCAGGGTAGAGTTTATTTTTATAAGTTTAAAAAAAATAAAAACAAAAAAATACAAAATGTTTTATACAAAAATTTCATGGTACAAATGTCTCTATTTAATGACATCAATAAAAATTTTTTTAAATAATTTTTTAAAACAATTTTTTCAAAAATTTATGTAAACAATTTATATAAACAATTGTTTTTCAAAATTTTTATTAACTTCATTAAATACGGGCGTTTTTACCATGAAACTTTTGTATAAAACATTTTTTGATATTTCGAATACTTTTCGAGATATATCGAGAAAAGTAATAAGGTGGTTGTAATAACCTTATAACAAGAGTAGCAGATAGTAGCAGCTAATTATTGTGAATTTTAGTTGCTAATAGTATAGACTACAAGATGAAAAAGAAAAGAACCCGGGATCTAGCGGGATCTGCAACTAAAGTCTACACGAAGTAAATATTAATTTAGGAAAATATCAACTTTGTCGGACTATCGTTATGTGTCGTAAAACAAACACGACGAGCGTTATTTCAAAAATGTAAATAAGAAAAATCTTCTACAATCCTCCAGGAAGAGCATCCATTATGCAGAACTTGATTATCACTTTTATTTACAAAGTTATTAACACTCAAAGTTCAATGAAAATATTCACGCAATGCGTGAGAAACGTGTGTCGCCCATAAAGGCCTACTTTCAACTGACATACCTGCTCGACTTAAAATAGTAGGGGACTAAGGGCAACGGGATTCTATCCAGGGAACAGTCCTTTATCGATTCTCAAGGACAATAGACCCTAACTCGAAACTTCATTTTTCGATTTTTGACCAGCTTTTTGACAAAATTCCCCACTGTGCGACGGTGCGGCACACACCGTGTCTTTCAGTGTGAATTAAGCAGTCGTGACTTTTTTTCCCGTAACGGATGCACAAAATGCGGCGTTTGCAGTCGGCCGGCAATAAATTTAGAATGGGGGTCCTTTTCGAAATGGGCTCGTTTCAATTAGAAGTCGCGTGATTAAGGATTACGATCAAAAAAATTTGCTGCTATCTGATAAAGCGAAATTCGTATCGCAATCGAGACTGTTAGATTTTTATCTCGCTGGACTGAAACGCCGAATAAAAGGCGGATCGCGACGAACAAAAATTCGCCGAAGATGCGAGTACACTGTGAACTGTAAGTATCTCGTTAAAACAGTCGATAAAAGCTAGATTAAAACTTTTATCTCGCAAGACAAGGGATGGGCATCCGAGATATCGCGCGGAGTTAAGATCGACCATTATACAGACATAAGTATAATTGCATCTCGAAATGCAATCGCGCTCGCTATCGCTACGGGAGATCGGCAATATTCTTTTTCTAAGCTAAGTATAACGCTCAAGTGGTCACACGTACCTCTCCCCCTCCCTCTTCTAGCCGAGTCCATCCCCGTAATTATAAATCCAGTTATACTTCATTTACATTTTTCTCATTTACTTTCCCTCGCGATAAAATCGCTCCCGCGAATAGCAAACTCGTGGAAATCTCCGATTTATTTCTGTAATAACGCCGATTCCAGCATTACGATTTTATCTTGAACTTTAATAAAGTAGAGACTGATTTAAAGTTGGTCTGATAAATCATCATACGTCTACGATACGGCTTTCTAACTTTAGGTAAAAGTTTGCAGCGTGGCAACGTAAATCTTAATTAATACAGCGGAACACGCCGTAAGAATTGTCGGATACAAAAAGGAAGGAGAGCGCGATCATTTTCCTCCTTACCACCACCGTAGTACGTGTCTCAATCTCACGTACGCTCCATAGAATTAGGGCCGATAAGCTTCGCGAGTTGATTAATTCGTCCGGTGCGGGCTAATCTGGCGCGATTAGGATATCAGTCGGAGCGATTCGAGCAGTCGCGGCCAGGAACTACGGTCGTGCGCAAGGACGAGCGGCGTACTTCCTGATAAAATGCTAATTCACTTGGTCGATCAAGGGGGTGCCGCGCCGGAGACCCAAAGCGAAGCAAAAGCGGAGCAGAAGCGGCGAGAAGAGCCGTCGGTGGATCGATAATACCAGCACCAAATCGCGGAAACCGGGTCAGATCCTTGTCAGTATCGATCCGCTCGAGTCTCTCGTCGGCGCGCGGGATCTTATCGCGCGAGGCCATTGCTGAGAGAAGCGGCGAAGAAGACGTTTAACGAGGCGCGTGCGTGTATTCCGCGCCTTTTTATCCGGATACGTCGTTATGCTTCACGATACGCCACCCTGGCCCCGATAATCTATTGGGTTGGCCAAAAAGTAATTGCGTTTTTTTCCAATAGATGAACATACATGTCTTGAAATGTAACTAACTTCATTCTAAACCGCAAATTCATTATGTAGGTTAACAACTCACAGTTCAAGCTTGTTTTACAAAAAGAAAGTACACGATTTCGTTAACAATTGTTTCTTTGCCGTCCATTTCAAAATGGAAAATCAAAAAGAACATTTCGTCATATTTTGTTTTATTACTTCTGAAAAGGGAAAAACGCTGTGCAAGCTCATAAAAAGTTATGTCATGTATATGGCGAAGATGCTTTAAAACTGCGGCAGTGTCAAAATTGGTTTACTAAATTTCGATCTGCAGATTTTAATGTGAAAGATGCACCACGCTCAGGAAGGCCAATCGAAATTGACGATGACAAAATAAAGGCAGTGATCGATTCCAATCGGCGTTTAACGACACGAGAGATTGCTGAGAATCTTAACATATCGAAATCGAGTGTTGAAAACCATTTAAAACGACTTGGATACATTAGCAAGCTCGATATTTGGGTACCACATGAGCTCAAAGAAATTCATCTCACTAAGCGTATTGACACCTGCGATTCTCTTTTGAAACGTGAGGAAAATGATCGATTTTTGAAACGTATGATAACAGGCGACGAAAAATGGATCGTCTACAACAACGTCAAACGAAAAAGATCGTGGAGCAAGCGTGATGAACCTGCTCAAAGCACTTTAAAAGCAGATATTCACCAAAGAAAGATTATGCTGTCAGTCTGGTGGGACTGTGTATTTTGAGCTGCTTGCAAGGAATCAAACCATTAATTCAGACGTATACTGTCGTCAACTGGATAAATTAAATGATGCCATCAAACAGAAACGTCGAGAATTGGTGAATCGCAAAGGTGTTGTGTTTCACCATGATAACGCTAGACCACGTACAAGTTTGGTCACTCGTGAAAAATTGTTGCAGCTTGGATGGGATGTGTTACCATGATGTTACCACATCCACCATATTCGCCAGACCTGGCACCATCAGATTACCATTTGTTTCGTTCTTTGCAAAACGCCTTGAATGGTAAAACCTTTACTGCTGATGAGGATATCAAATCGTTGTTGGAATTGTTTTTTGCTGAAAAAGATAAGAACTTTTTTGAGCGCGGAATCATGAAGTTGCCTGAAAAATGGCAAAAGATAATCAAACAAAATGGACAATATATTGTTTAATAAAGTTTTTGTTTCCCATGAAAAATTCGCCTTTTATTTATATAAAAAAAAACGCAATTACTTTTTGGACAACCCATATATCATGATGACGACGGGAGCGATTAATGTCGTGTGGCTGAAACACAAGTAGCTCGCATACCTAGTAGACACACGAGTAGGCACACTTGCTCGATAAACCGATCTCGCGACGTTGTATTAGAATTCCAGCAAATGTTGCAACGTTAATCTCCCGCGAGATGCATTCTCAGATAAAGCAGCGCTAGTCTCGAAGAAGTTGTCAGATTCTTTAAAAGCTCCGATTAAAATCGTTCTGGAATTTCATCGTTTAGGTTTGTTTCATTCTTTTCATTCCATATCAAGTCTATTTGCAATCGGAATTTTGCTGTGAATAGAATGTTTTATTCTTTTATTAGGCATTACGAAAATATAAAATCTATATTTGCGGCCTTCCAATCTTCGTCACGTCGCGTCGGGCCGATAGTTTCAGAGCTGCTCCTGGATCAGATTGGATTGGATCGGAGAACTGCTGCTTATTGGCGTGTGATTACGCAGTACGAACGCACAAACACGCACACGAGGGTATCGCAGTGCGTAGTATGAATCCAGTCGAGCCCACGCACTAGACGACAAAAAACATCTTCGTTCGGTACCGCCGCCCGTGATGTGGGACTAAATGAAGACTTTAATGTAGCTCTCATGATTAATGTCATTCCGTTCCACTAGCATAAATTGCGCCGCCTTTATCCACAATGGACTATCCCGAGAGACCCTCTCAGATCCCATCGATCTCTCGTGTTTCACGAATAACGCCGTATCTTATTTACTGTCCCATCCCTATAGTTTACATAATAAGTCTGTACTCTAAAGCTACGTTTATCGTCGCCGTAAAATTCTCGTACCGTTCGGAAGAATGCAATAAAGGAGAGATAAAGCAGTAACGGAACGCCTTCTCTTTTCTTCTCCTTTTCTTTTTTTTATTAAAAAGCCGACGTACAGAATGATTTATTCATCGCGTGGATACGATCGAGAACGTCGAGCAATCTCCTCAGGAACGTCGGCCGGGCGAGCCGCGCGAGTTTCTCTCGTCAGGGAATTCTGCGGCGGGAGAATCTCGCGCGGCGCGGCGGAAAACGTCGGGATGGAAATAACGTCGGCGAGCCGAAAGAGAGCTCCTCGTCCGGTGGACCAAGCTGCAAGCGTGCGAGAGCATCGCTCCAGAGTGAATCCTGCCTCCTGTGTTGTGCCAGCCGTTTAAAAATAATCATACATTCCCTCTCTGAAGTGTCAAGAGCGCGACGCTCCATTGATAACATAACGCAGTATTTATGAGCCGCTCGCAGCGGAATTTACATCTTGAGATCATCAGGCACAATATTTAAAACGGCTCCCGGGTAAAAGAAATTATTATACTTTATCATGAATGCAACAATTCGTCTATGAGACAAAGTATTCGTACATATTAATTCTCTATGCATGAGATATTAATGTTTAGAGAGAAAAATTATTTTTATCATTGTAAGAACCGCGAATATACCCAGCTTGCTTAATTATGTATCTTCTTGCATTCGTATCTCATTTTGAGCAATACTATCCTGAGCTATCCTGGATCTTTCTTGTCGGATTTTCTGGAGCAATGTAGCCTCGCATTCGTAAGTAGCTCCGTGCAGCTGACATCGCCGAGGAGGTAGGCCTTGTAATAACGCCCGGTGGCGTTTGCACTTCGTGACACGCACGACGACGAAGAGTTCAAAGAGAAAGATGAAGATGTAACGCGGCCGGAAGAAACGGTCGGTATATTAAAACCGACGAAGCGATACGGTGATAGGTGAGATACGTCTTTTGATACGCGCAGAGATCTTTCTCTCCTTTGCCGTCATTCCTTTGGCTTCTCTAATCATCATGAGGCGACCCGAGGAATCACTAGTCTTTTTTCACAAATACCTCTGATGCACCGCGTATCTCGTTAATCCGCTGTATTTTTCTCCGCGTTTTCCTGGGAATCGTAGATGCAGCCTTTCTCGGAGCCTTCCCCATCGAATTTATAATCAATGACGCGGATCCATTCTTCCACGAGCGTAGATCCCAATGATCCAATTTTCCCCTCCGTTGCACACGCACCGCTGCGTTGCATCTTTCTTCCGAACGTCGCTGCGTGACCGGCAAAGTGAAAACCTACCAGTCTTAAGCCGAGACACACTTGTCGAACGAAATTCCACATTCCGTAGGTACATTTGAAACTTACGAGAGGCCAACGATCTCGAAACAGGATCGCAGCAGGAATTACAGAGCAGCTTCGAGCCCGGCATCGTGAAGTCAAAGAAATCGTCAAAGGAAACGTGCCAGGCGACACCGAAGAACGAAGGTTCCTAAATTCCCATCGTAATCGAACCTTTTCCAGCGCGACGTAGATTTAAGCGTAGAATTTCTTGGGTTTCGTTTCGAGTCAGGACAAACCTGAGGGATCCCTCGGAGGAGGACGGGGAGGGCAAGATCGAGAGGCAAGGTGCGGCGACCTATCGCAGCCTGCTGCCAGGCCGGTCACACGCCGGTGAGTATCGGCAGCAATCGCAACGAGTGAGTGACTCATCCGTTCGGTAACTACTCTCCGCTCTCTTCGCGAAGCCGGCGAGGTGGAGGCCACCCCCTTCGTTCCGTTCATTCCACTCGGTTCCACTCGGCTCGCCGCCACGCTCTCTCTATCATTCAGCATTCCCCGCGACTCGGACCGTCTTTCTCAACTCCTATCCGGCCGCCCCCTCCTGCCCCGTTCGTATTCTTATGAATAGAAAAGCGGCGCGATTTATCTCGCATTTCGTGGAACGCAATATGTGACGTGAGTTTTCGTTTCACCCAGCATCTCGTTAAATCGTTATTGCTGCATGGGAACTGATCTCTCATCGCGAGGGACCTCAGACGCGAACCCGCGTGCCCCGCGTTCACCCCACGAGGGAGGAACTTTGTTTCTCTGCAGTTTATTGATCCGCGGACCGGGGGTACGTGTGTACGCGCGTCCGCCGGGTCGAGCAGAACGAAGCGAGGTTTTATCCTCGACCTCGCGCGACCTAGGCGCGCTTTGTAATCGGAGAGAATCGGCCGTTACGACCGCGCGCCGATGTCGGGATGCGGTCCAGTTTCCAGCGGTAATTAGTTAATTACCACTGCAATTGCGGATCAACAAGGAATTGGACGCTCCCGCGTTTGATTCTCGTAGTTGTGTGCCGCGCTGAAGCGGGGTTTGCGGATTTGCGCGCGGTCGAGATTTTCCATTAGCACGCGCATCAAGAATTTAACGTAATAAAAAGAGACGTCTGAGTTACAAAGAGCTTCCGAGCGCGTTCATCTATCTTGAATGAAAATGTTCCCGGTGCGTCCGCGAATATTCCAAAATTAAAGGTACGATTATAATTCTCTGAATACTTTAGCAGCTGTTGAATCTGAATGTTTGTTATAATCAGCGTGAAGCTCTGCAACACGAGATTCGAGATAAACACGTTCATATTAATTACCATCGAACGAGAGCGTGCGAATCGCAGCGAGTATATACAATTTCGCCGATAATACGATAATTATTATGACGGGGTGTGGGGTATCCGCGCAAAACGCGGTAAATAAATCGGCTTCTGCTGGGGTAGTTTTTATTAGTTTTGCTGCATGTACTTTGCGCGCATTGTCGGCAAAATCTATTGACATGTAAAACCGTTTGATACGGAGCGGCGGAACGTTATTACGCCCGCAATTAAATTTGCACAGAGAAGCTCCCTGATGCAATTAAGTAATCGGATTACCTTCCGTGCGCGCTTACTTTGCCAGCAAATAATGCACGCGGCGGATTGTAGTACGACACGATACGCGAGCGTGCAGATAAGATAATTATTCGTACGAGACTGAATGCCTCGGAAAGCCGTCGCCGTTTCAAGCGGCAGTGCGCCATTCATCTCTCTTTTCGAGATCTACTTCTCGGCCGGAGAAGTCGAATGGAGAAGTTGTTTCCACCGAAATGCCTATTTAATGAAGAATTACAAGTAAATGCAGATTGAAATGTCTGAAATCAACCGGAAGACTATAAAGAGTCAATCAGTAAAGAGCGTAAAGATTATTCCTATTATTATTGATATTCGAGCGAGTGCACAAGTGAGATTAACATGTTCTCTGTTAGCGATTTTATTCGAAACTTTGAAGATCGTTACGTCAAGTAGACCGCAGCTCGCGTTATCGCGTTCTACAAATTACTCCTGCAAACTATCTACTATCACGACATTCTTACATCTAGGTAGGACTTTGGGACTCTGCTTCCCGCTTAAGCCGTTTGGGTCTTACGTATAAGTCGTCTGATTAAGGGAAGTGCAATTTCGGCACGTGGCTGCATCGCACGAACCTCGAGTCAAAGTTTCGCCTGCGAGTTCGCCGAGGAGGAATCAGGATTTGGGTGCCGGATTTAGAGGAAGTTTCCGCGAACAAGCCCGAGAAGCACAGCGAGAATAAACGGCGATCGTCGTTAAAAGGGCCCGTCGACGATTTCCATTATGACTTTTCCGGGAACGCCGATACAGGCACAGGTGCTCGCACGTTTGGCGTCAACGAAAACAAATTGTGATTAACAATGCGGTCGTAAGAGGCCGAAGGGCCGCCGAAGACGCGCCTCCGCCTCTTCCTCCCTACGGCATCGTTCGCTTTCTCTCTGTCCTTCTCTCTCTTTCTCTCTTCTGCATCTATTCCGGGTCTACTAGGAAAAGCGCCTGTCTCCCGCAGCCGCGAGGATGTATAAATACTTGAGAGAGCGACTTCTCTCGCACTCGCCTCTCTTTCTCTCAGCGCCCTTTTTTCTCACCGTTCTCGAGTCCCCTCCTTGTCACAGTACCACCCGGTGGCGCAAAAAATCATGCTCAACCTCGCGCGTATAATAAACCATCCGGTTTAAAAGCAGCGCCGCGCGCGTGCACTCGCTTGCGCTTCCAATTCGTGCATCAATACCGGGGATTATATACAAACACGTTATTTATGTTAAAATAAGGAGCAAACTCAAACTTGCTAATATCGATCAATCAAATTAATAATTATAATTTTACATTTTATACAACCGACTTGATTATTTATCAACGAGTCGTCTTCGTTCTCGTAAAGCTATTTTTCCAAATCAGCTCTAGAGACCAAAGCAGATGATTAGCAAATGACCCGCGTCATCGACCGAGGACCAAGAGCGGTATTTCCGCGTCACCCGTTACGCGTTACGCCTCCGACGCGCGCCGCTAATTGCCAATACGAAAACGCAGACCGCGGAACGCAGGAGAGAGAAACGGGCAGAAAGGGAGAACCGAAAATCGTCGTTTACTCGGAAGTCGCGCTCCGTTTTCTGGCACAGTTCGCCGGTGAGTCAGATCGCCGCTTTCCGAATCGCAATGCGCGCAGTGCAACAACAAACCGGGCGGCCCGATTAACCGAAAGCCGCGTGAAACGATTAGTCTCGATCCATTCGTAATGCAGCCGCTATTCGCGTGCTACTGCATTTCGAGAACCACCGTTTTAACCCACTAACGCCGATCCGGGTGTTCTGCATGCATGAACGTTTGCTGCGCGTGACGTGAAACGGACAGTAAATAGGATAATAGCAGCGAGAATAGTAATACCGATGAGAGCGCTCTATGTGTGAACCTATTAGCACATATTGATAAATAAACAAGTAAAGATATCAGTTTAGGATCGTTCAAACTATTACTACTAAAACGGATGCCAACGCTAGTGGCTTAAAATCTTAAATAATGGATCGGAATGTACGTGTCGCATAAAAATAATCAATATCACTCACGAGCATTAAATCCTTGATGAACAGATGAAATGACTTGTAGGAGAATATCAGCAATGCAATCACTCACCTGAAAAATAAAGAAACACATAGAGATAAGTATTGCAATTGATAAAAAGCATGCATAATTATATCAGCAATATTTAAGTATTTAGTATAAAAAAATTAGAAAATGTGGTCTATGAAATTCTAGATTACACGATGAAATATCTCTGACATTAATCTTGCAAAACAGCCAAATGTCGCGCAATGATTCAAGAACATCAAAAGCGAGCTGCCGTGATCGCGGATGCAAATGAGTTAAGCGCCGAACGAATTTGACAGAATACGAAATATCTCACGCGCGACTATCCCCGCACTCGCGAGGCTCGTATACGAGGAAGAGCCTTGTCAGTCGGAGAATGCATTGACCTTCCGAACGCGTGCAGAATCGACGTGAGGCAATTTCGTAAGAAGCAAAGGTGAAAGAGTGGACCCGTCGAAGGTCTGAACGGCCCACACACGATGGACGGACGGGCTGCGCCATAATGTGGTTCAATTAGTGTTAACTGGACCCGCAATGATTTAAGCAAAGACCGCAGCAAACTCCGCTCGTTTCTCGCCGGATACGCCACGTTAATTCACGCCAGGGATTCGCCCGCTTATTACGGCAAATTAGCTGCCGAAAGGCAGCTATGATTCTCGACAAATTACGCCGTGTGCTTCAGGAAAGACCAAATGATAAAAAAGCACACGTAATGCGCGTCGAAAAATCCAATTAAATTAATAGACTTAATATCTCTCGACGCAAAGCATTAAACATAATGAAGGTAACATTGCTCTTGTCGACAACAAGAATGCATACCACGAAGGATCTGTATATTTTTATGCCAAAAGACTTGAAGATTCGAAGGAAAATAAAATAGAGGCACGACAAATGCATTGTTTTAATAAAAAATAATAAAAAGCAATATGAAATGCTGAGACGCATTTCCATATTTCTCGACGTAGGTTCCATCATATTCCATTATATCGCTTCGAAACTGCAACGATGACACGGACACGTGCCGCGAGACGGGTGTAACTGCAGAATGCGAATGCACGCACCTGCTCGGAGCAAGCTCCGAATAAGCGTACGGAGATGCACTTGCATATTAACGTATGCACTCTCGTAATGGGAGATCTCGACGTGATCTGGTGGTAATACGACGCTTATCTACAGGGTGTCCCATGGGAAGTTGCTGAAAGTAAACGATTGGTCCTCCCCTCCACGACTTCAGAAAGGGTCTTACGGTTAACGGTCGTTCATCTGAGTGTCCGCAGTTTTATTCTGGTTGTGGTAGATGCAAGTCCGTGCGCGTCAAAATGAGTAATCTGACGACGGAAGAAAAGATTTATCTTGTCGAGTACTTCTTTTCCAGAGGAAAAGTTTATAGCAATGCTTACAGGGGGTTTCGTACTAAATACGGAACACATAAAGTTAAGAGCGAAAACACGCTGAAAAGGTTAGAATTTATTATTTCTTTAAACGTATGCGTTACGTCACTCCATTTTTTGGCAATAAATCTGCATTAAAATAATGTTTTGTGTTATTTTTATCAGAATTATCAATAATTTTATGCAGTATGGAACTATCCAAGACCGTAGACATGATCTGCCAGGTCCTTCTGTGTCTGTAGCTGCAGAAGAAAACATTGAAGATATTAAGAAGTATTTTGAAGAGAATCCAAATTCTTCCATTCGGAAAGCTGCCCAAGCTCTTGAAATATCCAAAACTACGTTACACAGGATTTTAAAACATTTCCTGAAAATGCATCCCTATAAAATAACATCGCATCAATTGCTAACTAAACGCGCTATGACGAAACGTGTGGAATTCTGCAAGACGATAAATGGAATGTTTGAAGATGGAGAACTTGATGCAAAATTGATAATTTACACGGACGAAGCACATTTCTGGCTAAATGGTTATGTTAATAAACAAAATTATAGATTTTAGGGGTCGGAAAATCCCAACGTTTCCCTGGCTAAACCTTTACATCCACAAAAAATAACAGCATGGGCTGCGATCTCGGTAAAAGGAATTTATCTGCAATTCTTCGAATCAACAGTCACTGGTGAAAGTTACAAGCAGCTTCTCGAAACACAATTCTTCCCTCATGCAAAAAAAAGAGGCCTGGTCAGAGGATTTCATTTCATGCAGGATGGAGCGATACTACATCGAACCCAGGAGGTCTTCGAAACAATCCATAAAGTTTATGGCAATCGAGTCATCGGTCTGGGATACCCGAAATTTGCCCAGGGGGGGCTAGAATGGCCACCGTACTCGCCGGATTTAAATCCATGTGACTTCTTTCTTTGGGGATACATTAAGGACCATTGTTATGCCGGAAATCCAGAAACAGTGTCAGATTTAGTAGTAGCTATTAAAAAGGTCGTCAGCAACATTAAAGACGACATGTTAGAAAAAGTTTTCACAAGTTTTCGTAAAAGAATTGATTTTTGTACAAATTCAGATGGTGCACACTTTGAAAATATTTATCATTAGCTTACTTGATTATTAGCATATTTTTCATTAATAAAATAAACTGATATACAAACATTTTGCTAAATTTTATTTATACCCATTAAAAACTGCAGACTTTCCTCTTTCCAACGCAATTTTTGTTTTTCCAATAACTGCATACGTTTAAAAATGACAGCTGATTAGTTTCAGCAACTTCCCATGGGACACCCTGTACATGCCACGTGGCGATAAAACACGGCGTTGCAACGGCGCTTCGGCGCCGCGAAAATTGCGGACGCAATCCTTCTTGCACGCGCGAGAAACAAAGGCGGTCCGTCCGCCGCCGCCTCGGAATTGTCCACCTGTTGCGAACGTCGCAGATAATCGGGATTCGCGATTCGCCCTCCGCGATTGTCCAAGTGAATTGTTCCCCGCGAGGAATCCGAGAAATAAACTCGCTCTGCGAGCCCGAACGGCCACCACTTGCCGCACTCGCGGTACTCGCCGATCCACCTCGCACGACTGAAATACGCACCTGCCTCATTTTTTTTTAAATAACTTTGAACAACCCGAGATGCACCTCCGATACCCACGGGTCCGATGCGGCAGTCATTACCATTTGTATTCATGCCGGATGTAAAATTGTTATTGCCGCGGGAACCAAGTTGATGGAGGCATAAAATATCAGCGAAACACACGACACGGTTTTCCTTCAGTGTTCCCCCGATACATCATCTCGAAATGCGTTTATCGACTTATTGCCACTGCGCGGAGAGATGCCAAACCGACGCTCGAATCAGGTTTAGGACCGACCGGGGATACGGGATTACTTTATGGCTTCTGAAAGTAGTGACTTCGTGAGCAAGTAGCGACTAGTATAATAGCTTTCTCTATAATCTCCGAATCGTTTCAGGAAAGCGACACACTTTATGCGCGAGCGAGCGATCCGGGGCACAATCACGCTCGAAAATCGCGCGGGAACTCACGTGTACCCAGCCGACTGATGGAACTTTGAGAGAAAGAGGCAACGTTGCGAGGCAGCGATAAATTATCTCTCGCGGCCGAATGGTCAGCTACGGTGGATATATTTAGTTTCGTGCTCGCGCGCCATGAATCACCCTCAGCAACGACATTTTCTTATGAATTTTACGTAATATCCGTTAATTGCCTCGGCATGGCCGCACACCCGACTCCCTGACCCAATTAATAATCTCGCTCTGTCCCGGCCTAAGCTGCGGAGAAAGGAGACAGGTTACACCGTGCGAACCTCTCGCAGCAGTTATCGGCGTTACGTGCATTAATAAATAAACGATCGCCACGCATTAGATCGCGTTTGGCGTTTTGTTCCCACATCACTTTACGATAAATCTTCGCCGAGAAAAACGCGTCTCTCGAGCAAACACGTAGGAAGAGTCGCTCCGGTCTCACCGTTTTCCTGCCGCGCTTTTTGCGCCGGGATATAAAGGGGTTTCCCTCGTAATAAGGGTTTTAACTGATGCAATATAGAGAGGGGATACTGTCCGCTTCCAGTATCGCTGGAGCATATTAAACTCCGCTGGGAACGCTCCGATATTCCGATAGCTTCCTACCTTCGCTATTAACAAGATATTGGCATGTGAATATCGATATCGAGCACGGAAAATATTGGCGAATCCCTAGATCAAGACGTTCACGTCTCGTTGATAAATTTAAGCTTTCGTTCTGTGCTTCCATAATCATCGCGCGATCATTTGCACTGATTACCATTAATTTCTTCTTAGAAAGTTTTTTATTGTTTTAATTGCAACAAGCGTGCCACCGTGTACAATGCCGTAATTATGATCGCGGGCACGTGATTGAAATAATTGCACGCGTGCACACAGCTGCGATGGCCCGTCTCGTATTTTATCATCGCGTGTTAAGAATTCAGAAACCATGCAGGCGCGTGTGCAGGTGCTTCGCTGTCGCGTGGAAAAAGCGGTGCATTGACTCCGTATGACGTAAAGAACACGTCCTGTTCGTTCTTGCCCGGAGCTTCTGCTTTCAATAGAACTCGCCATCGATTCGCATTTACTCGACTTCCTTTTGCACTGTATCCCGCAGTGGCGTAACAAACGCGAATCTTCTGTTACCGTATCCTTGCCTCCCCTTCGGTTCATTTAAATGTGATTGGAGGAAGAATACACTGTGATTACTTCCTACCGGAATACTAAAACTGGAACGTCAACTTAAAAAAATAAGACTCGTAAATAATAACGATAATCCAAAAACATGCAACCTAGCTTGCCATTGATGTACTAGAAAAATGTAAGTCGCACAAACTGGCAGTTATTAAATTATTTCTGTTGGACACTTTCATTGGACAATCTCGCAGAATGTATAACAAATCACTACATAACGCAATAATAGTACCCTGTCGTATAATATTTTCAAGAATCGCCTCCAGAATCGCGCGTGCACCGGAATTAACCGCCACGCCGGCGAAGGTCAGGGAATGCACTCATGGACGAGTACTTAATACGAGATTCGATTGAAATGCGGCGCACGAGGGAGACGAGGACGCCAACCAGTCTGCGTTCGAACAGCCCGTCCAGTTTCTCTCTTCCTCATCTTTCTCGTATTTGCAACATCCCTCGTCTCGCCTCCTCGCCCACGTTGCATCTGCCTCAGTAGTCGCGTTCAACATCTGTCGCCGCGACCACGACCGACCAGGAAACCGCGAGACGTCATTGTGCAGATGCTGACGGAGCCCGGGCATCGACACTCGCGATTGGAAACGTTCGCGCATAAGCGCGAGCATAAATCAGAATTCCCGGACGCGGACGTGTACGCAGCTCGCAGAACGCGGAACCCCGCGCCGATGGAATAATTATGCAACATGTCTCAGCAGATGTATGGGGGGTCAGCGGCGAGTGGGAAACTCAGTTTCGAAGTACAATCAAAACCGTCATTGTAAAATAAAAATTTCTACGGCGTTAAGTCGCCGAGTGAGGTAAATGAAATTGTCGTAAAGCGAGTTTCTCGTGAGCGTCGTCGTCGTCGTCGCGATTTTAACGAGCGCAGATGCGGCTCCTCGAGTGTCTTTTCACGTTCGTATATTTCTTAATACCTTGCTCATTTTATTATTACCCGAGATGCCTTATCTCGGTGCATACATATAAATGACTCGCAATATCCCGCTCCGCGGCGGTCCATACTCCTGTCACCGATTTGTCGGAAGCCGGTTGACGTTAAGTGCCAAGCGACCGCATAAATTATCGACTTCCCGCATTCTTGGGAACGCATTTTCGAAAATAAGTGAAACGCGGTGGCGATCGATCATCGAGCAGAATTATGTCGGCGCGCCGCGAACTCGCGCGCTGCTGCGCCGCGCCGAGAGTGCTCGCTTGGGCAATGGTGATTTATGTAACCTTAATATCGCACCGCGCGGAGGCGCACCAGGCCCATTTATCCGGATCGCGAATATTGTTTCAGAAATTCCGATATCAGATACGGGTAGGATTAATGGGCGCCGGTCTTGAAAGAACGCGGGACTACAAATGCGCGTTGGCGCGACACGGGGCGACACAAAAGGTCGCCCCCTTACTAAGCATCGCGAACTTTATCCAAGTCTTACAAGGAAAGGTTTTTAGGTGTTACACTCGGATTTCAAAAATGTTTTGCATGCAGGTAGGGAGGTCCCCAAATAGAAGAAAAATTATAAAAGTAGCGGCCCAAATGCATATTTGCGCGCTACGTGCGCAATTTTCGATGTTAGGTTAATTACCCAAAAATGCTATTCTAATCGAATTCTTTACATTTTTTATTTCACCTAATGCACAACGCTTTAAAAAGAAATCAAAACCAAAATTAAAACTGAAAGAATTAAAAACCTCCCTTGACCAGATCTTTTATGTCCTCGTTATGGATTCTGATCAAATCTATTTAAAGTCGCATACAATAAATCACGCAGAAAGAGCAAACTACGATTTGCGCAATGTACAATTATTCCAAATTGTGTGCATTGGCAGTTGCAGTAAAAAATTAAAAAAGTTACGATGCAAATACCATTTTTGAGCAATGGGCCTTTTATACGCACTGTGCTCGCGCGGCACGAGATTACATTAGACGCTCGTATTTTCTAAACACACACACGCGCGCACGCACACAAGTACACACACACACAAAATTATTCAAAGCAATATAAATGTGCATTAGGTGAAATAAAAAATGTAAAGAATTCGACTGGAAATAGCATTTTTGAGTAATTAACCTAACATCGAAAATTGCGCACGTAGCGCGCAAATATGCATTTGGGCCGCTACTTTTATTTTTTTCTTCTATTTGGGGACCTCCCTACCTGCATGCAAAAAATTTTTGAAATCCGAGTGTAACACTTAAAAACCTTCCCTTGTTAGTCAATCGGCCATAAATTGGCGCGGGATTTCAGCTAGCAGGAAGAGGGCTCGACCACCGCTGAACGCGCAATCATCGTTGATCCATCGCTTCCGATTCCACGACGGCAGCGCGCGGCTGCCTCGATCAGCCTCGCATCGAATCTCTCGCGAGTTCATTTTTCATCACAAGACGCCGTCATCGCGCCGCACCGATACGCTCGAAATAAACGAGGCTATCGTGTCACGAAACAGTAACGGGAACAGGTGCGGTGCTCGTCTGAAATACATTTTTTATCCCTGTCAGCTTCTTGAGGAATTCTCGCATTCACTTTGGCGTCGTTATTACGCGAAACATTTCCTTGTCGGGCGAGAGGAAATTCTGAAAAATTGCTTCGTTGCTGCGAGAGCAGCGCGCCACGAGCAAGAAATCTATCGATTATATATAACGACCGAACGAACTAGCGATGTACGATGAGTGAACGCTGAAAGATTGGAGATGATCGACGCGACACGCGGCGCGTGTGGACCGAGAGATTCCATCGACAGTCGAACGAAAACGATATGACGCGCGAGAGGATTTGAAAAAATTCACGGATGCGCGACGACGCCCATTCATCGTTGATTTCCAGCGGATACACGGCGCGCTGCAAGAACGACGTCGCATTTCAATTCCGCTCAGAGTGCAATCGGCGAGATTGCCGATACCGATCGCTGCGCTTCGCCAATTTACTCGTCGATCTCGTTACTGCGCGCGCGAGCGTGCAGTTGTTTCACAAGTCGAACGCAATACGCGCGGCTTGTTATTTACCTGGGCGACATTGGCGAAAAACCGTTCAATTGTCAAAAACAAAAGTTCACCATTGTGAGGAAATGTATTATATGTTCTGGCGAGAAATATATCTCAATTTTTCCAATTTTTAGTGATACACTTACAAAATCAATTTCGTAGATCGCAAGATGCTGTAAAAAGAACTTTAAAAAGCACGAGCTTCGTTATTTTAATTTTTCTGATATTCTTATATCGAGAATCATAACACATTTAATTACGCATTACACGAAATACGTTCTACATTTTTTGTGTCCGCGGCCGTTTCTTACATAATGCCAGAAGAATGTCGAGATGCACCTCGGTTTGTTACCAAGGAGACGTTACGCAATGACGAGATACTTCTCTCGTTTCCTGTTTTATAACGGTGATTGGCGTATCGTCAGGAAATCCAATAAAACCCGGAGACGTGATTGGAAAGTCAGCCTAACTTTAGGTCCCTTGTCGAGAGAGACAGAACGCGTTCAAATACCGCGTATCGCATTTCATTGTGCACGTTGTGGTTTGATGACGGATGCTGCCTGGTATATGTACCGTCGGCAAATTGTCTGGATTTCCGGCCGCGGAAACTCATCGCCGTAGAATTTTTCGGATGCTGTCAGACGCTTGTAGGAGATACATTTTTTCATTGCAAAAAAGGAACTTGCTTATAATTTATCGAGAAACAGTATGCAGGAATTTAAAGAAAATAAAAGACGAAGAAGGGAATAAAGTCCAGTAATATGAGCTATTGCTTTTTCATCTCGCGTGTAATATTACGTGCGTAACTTTGAATGTGTAATTTTAGGTGAACACAGCTGTAGCGATCTCGGATACGGATATTATAGATACTAATCTAACAATAAATATAGTCGATATACAATGTTTCTTTGATGTTTTATTTAATTTATAAACATTTTTATGAATTTTTTATCCAGAATCTGTTTTATTTTTTATAATTGTATGTTCATATTTTCAATCTACTCATAAATTTCCATATAAAAATGTCATATATTTCTCATTCGATAAATTTCTTCAAAACCCTTGTCTCTTTTCTATTTTCGTCTCTTTTAAATAAAGATCAATGCGACAATTATCGGCTGCTCAATTGCGTTTCCTATGATTACTCCGTAATGTAACGAGGAAATAATTGGCATTACAGTCAACTTGCACTATCGCGTGGCCGAATGACAATCACGATGATGATGATGATTCGGATTATGCAATGAGTGCACCCGCAGACGATATTTATTAGCCCACGTGCGGAATCGCCTGCGTTTCTGAATATGTAATGGCGTGATTGCCGGGTTCGATCGATCCTCCGAATCGCTTCCGAGCTCGAGGCTAATTTACGCGATTCGCCATCGATGAGTCATCACGCGGTGAACGCACGAACGCACGAGCTTGTGTTTTATCTCGTTCCCGAACAACTGATGGCAACCCACAAGTACATAAATCACTTCTATGCAATGCTGTCCTCCGGCAGCACGAGAATACCCTCGAAAATTTGCAGGAATCTGGTCAAGCATGCACGGAACGGAATCTTCCTTCGGCCACTCAGCATGTTCCAGAATCCGGATAATTCATTTCATTAAGACGACTGACTAACGCGAACGAAAATAGAAAATCGCTCTGCTATGATCCGTTTTTTTTTTTCTTTTCTTTTTCTTCCGTGGAAATACTGTGCACGCGTTCACCTTTCCTTCACTTCGCGTGACTCACTCGGAATAATCATTGCAAATGAACCATGCAAATTCATTTTTAGTCACACAATTGAGACTCTCTGCAGTGTCTTTGCCGAACAACCGTTCGTTCGCACGACGATCGTGCCGCACTTTTTCAGCTTGATTCGAGAGCCGAGCGGAGCTTAACGGAGCTTTCGGAGAGAGCCGGATCTCGCGGCGACGTGCGAGCCGAGCTGAGTTTATCGTCGAAGGCGCTCGTTGAATTATCGATCTGCGCCAATATTAACGAGCGAAGGTGCGTTACTTGAATAGGATAAATCTTGATTAATTGCGAGAATTGTCGGGTCCGCGCAAGCACCAGTCTTTTTCCACTATTCACCGCGAGCAGATGATCGATGCCTTTAATCGTGAAAAATGCAAACCTCTAATGATTCATGTTGATCAATCATGACTGCGGACTAAGTGCTGGATAGTATTGCCTACGTATATTCGCATTCCACGGAATCCCCCATAAATCACAGCTCTTTTGATTATATAAAATGTTACATTTTCATAATAAGAAAAATGTGGAAAAGAATATATTAGATGTAAATTAACTATAATGTATGTAAGTGGCATGAAAATTGTAATAAAATTTAAAAGCATCTCTCGCTATCGCAACAGTCAATTTTGAACATACGATAAAACACGGAGTATACATTCGACGTGTTATGCGCAACGCACGACAGGCCTGATAAAATTTAATGCGAGGTGTTCGCACAAAATCAAAGGCTAATACGATGCGAGAACGTTAAGTGGGTCCTCGTGCTGTTATCACCGTGTTCTTTTTACAGATTGTTCGTAGTCACTCCGCTCTTGAGCGCTAGCTTTTAAGTACACGGGCACTTTAAAAGCGGCCATACGGTTTAGTCATCGATTTCGCTGTATCGTGTACAACGCCGCGTGGGAATGACGGAAGTGGTCTCCGAGGTGGTGTGAATTATATAATGTTGTGTCGTGTAAACGTCAGCAGCTAAAAGTATTGCCACAGCATCAGGATCGTCGAGAACTCGTGAGAGTGCGAGCTTATCTTCGTCACGACGTTTAAGTCTCTGAGTGAATAACTGGCGATTTCTGAACTATTTAGAACGTGTGTATATGTATCGTGTTGTGATAATATTGTGAAACTTCTAAGATAACTAAATTCAATTTTGAAATACCAACATGAAATTTATACGTCTCGTTCGTAATTAGTTCATTATTTTATTACACGTACGAGACTAACATTATGTGATTACGTGACATTTTTGAGCGCTCAATTCTACACGTATTATGTAAGATTAACATAAACGTTCATTTATATTATATCCTAAGGTTAACTTCATATTACAAATTAAATTAAATTGAAGAGAACAGAAATTTCCCACGAGAAAGAGAGAGAGAGAGAAATATGACACTAAGTTTAATCCGGAATATGATTTTGCTACCGTGGGATAAACAGCTTTTAGGTAGCCTGAACGCTTTTTATCGTTACAAAATTAATAGCGAGTATGCTAATTTAATTAAACGCGCCACCAAAACAGGACTTTTACTTCCAGCTTACCGAATGCATTAGCGTAATTGATTAATTTATTTAAAAGCCCCCGGAAAATTTTCCGTTATTAGGGAAATTTAGCTGGCGTTTTAGATAATCGTTTCTATTAATGCAGCGCAGTTTTGCAAGCTCTAATGACTCCTGTGGAACCACCGCGCTCACATTTTTAGTACTTTGCGTCACGAACATTAGTCTGCGCCTCCGCTGTCAGAACAAGAGCCTCTTAGAGGCAGCTCTAATTGTATCGTAAAGCCGAATGCAGAAGAGAAACGGCCTGTGGGCCAATTATTCTCCGCTCGGCGATGCTTTTACGAGCGTAACGGAATTATTGTTTCAAAAGGACAGGACGACATCACGCGCCGGGAGAAAGGCGCGTTTGACAATGCACAACGAGAAAAGCGCCAAGAATTCTGAAATCGAGTGGAGAGCGATTGCCTCTTACCAGTTCGTAGAATATTTATTTACGACTTGAATGCATGCCTTGCACGGTTTCCGGTTTTGCCGCGATTCTACGTCATACACATTGTGCATTGAATGCACGCAATATTAATTTCGCTACGTTGAATGTAACCTTAGGAATGCATATTTCAATATATTGAATTAACAAATGTGTAACAGCTGCTTATTTAATTGTTATCATTTGCAGTCGCTGTATGTATATCGCAATATTAAAGGTATTAATATTAAGGCGCTTCGCTCGCGCTGTTCTCTTTCGCGTGCAGTTCGCGCGCATGTTAATGAGACCTCGGTCTCGATTTCGCGGACGATGCACTGACTCCATGGAGCGATCGTTAATTGATGGCATTTTAATTAATACGCGCGACCGATGCGCCGCTCTCTCTCTCTCTCTCTCTCTCTCTCTCTTGCCGGAGAACGCTCGTGCAGCAAGTCTGACAATATTTTTTATTCCATTCACGGGCTCGGATAGTCGCAAAGTAAATGTATATGCGCGTATGAACGCACAGTGCAGCAATACGGCACGGTGTCGTCATGGTTCTTTTATAGAAGTGCACTTCGATAAATAATGCACGCTTCGTCCAAGGTCTCTCGTTGAATGCGATAGCAAGGACGTGAAATCGAGCGTAAATGCTAGGCAATTAAGAGCGCATTAATTCAAAACAAATTAATGAATCACTAATTATACACAGCGACATTATATTAAATTAATTGATACAGAAGAGACATGGTTATCCCCCCCCCCCCCGAACATGATACAGAAATTATCAAAACCGAATCGTATGTGTAACACGAATCGCCGGTCTTCCATTGTGTTTCGCGGAATCAATTCGTTCAGGCATTGATGCAGTTAGTTTAAATTACATTAAATGGCACAAGTCGGGAGTACGGCAGCGTTTGCAGACGCATTGGCGGAAAGTAATTGCTCTGCAAAATCCATCGTTACCGCCCACCAGCCTTCCCTTTCGCCCTTTCACGAAGTTCGTAGTTCGCGAACACCGCTGGATTCCAAACAGCCTTTCGTAAAGGCGTAGGAAGAAGATCGCTCGAGGCTACTCGGGCACGTTGAAATTTTTAACGTGCTCGAGAGCAGGAAATGTCAGCAAACAGCCAGAAAATCGCCCTCGAGCGTTTTTTTTTGACAGCCCGATTACTCCATGTGGAGGGCCCCATTGTTCGATTATCTCATCAGCCCCGTGTTTATTAAATATTTGCGTATCATTACGTCAGAATTGCTGTATTGATATGGTAAATACATGAATAATCGATCTGCGAACGCTTCATTTGACTAAGCAAAGTTGCTACGCGAAAAAAAAAAAACTAGAAACTACGGTCGATTGAAGCTAATTCATTCAAAGGGCATTCAACCCAAAGAGATGTACAAGATGTACAGCGTACTTAAGAAAAACTTGCCATTTACACAGCAAGTTACTAACATTTCCGAAGAGAAAAGAACATATCGTGAAATTTAGACACAGATATGAATATGTTTATTTATAATTCCAAAAGTTTTCTTTGAAATTTAAGATGCATATTTTAATTCGAGCATAAATATCGCGAAAAGACAAATAACTTTTATCAAATAATTGTTAAATCATTTTTATCCACATTAAAACCTAATAAAACAAGCCATTTGCAAATTTAGATCATCTCGAAGATGTGTGAAATTACATCCTTCCTTTTAGGAGAGAGACCCCTTAAGGTGGCCATCCTGCAACGTCAGGGCAGGTCAACATACTCAGAAAGGATTACCGTAATTAACGGCAAGCGATAGATCATTTGCTCGGGCTGACGACCATTACAGCGCGCGCTTCGTGCGAGCAATTAGGCGGCCAATGAAATAATGCATCATCGAACGAGCGGCGCGATTACGAAGCGCGCATTGTTGTTGCCGCGAGGTTCACTATCGAAAGGCGAGTATTGAAGGAGATCGCGAGAGGAACGAACAAAGGATGCACTGTTGCACCCGTGATTCCTGACTCTCTTCGGGGTCTCCTCGCGTAGACTGATCTTGTCTCTCGTTGAAGAAACGAGGGGAAAAACGATACGATAATTTTATCCCGTGAAAGAATTCAGCCAAGGAGAAGAGAATAAGGAGCATGATGTTCTCTTTCTTTTTTTTCCTTCATTATCTCTCTTTGATAATTTTCCATGCGCCGTCCATCAGATCAGAACTTCGTCGTATTCATGTATTCGCATGATCCTCTCAAGAGATTTTCCATAATTCTCTTTCCTCATCGCGTGTACAAATACGAAATTGTGAAAGGTAGAACGTTACGCTAACGTTCTATAAATACATGTAGAAGCGGCCTGCGCGAGACAAATACTTCCGATTGTCGATGCGAGGACGCGATAGAGCACAGGAACGTGGGTGTAACTGCGATGGTGTAATCGGCTGATACAACGTTGCCGCCACGTGTAAGTAACAAGCAAGGGGACAAGCAGAACCACGCGCAAACATTAGATATTATTATTAGCTCCTCCGCTGCACAAAGTTACCTCTCTCGCTGCGGAGGAGAGTGTATATTCATTATTATAATAAACGCAGTTAGCTGCGAGGAGAGGAGGGTCCGGGCGCATAAATAATCGGAACACATCGGCTATTTAAAGTGCGTGACAAACGGCCATTATGCTATGCGCAAATACTTTCGCGTGAAATACGACGGGAGTGACGAGCAAGCTTACGAAGTCTTAGAATCTCACATTAGAGCCGCCTCGTAATGCTGAATTATTTTATTTATGTCGTACGTGTACGCTAACGCGCGCTCGGCGGGACCTGAATGCGCGTTTCTACGTTTCGGTCTTCATTATCATTAATTTACGAGCCAGGCGCGTATTACACCATTTGGAAGTGTCGCGACGATAAGCCTAAGAGTGTAGATTACGGCAGACGTTACCCATCGCTTACGTAATGCTTACAGTGTGTTCACGTGTCTTGCGCAATCAAAAGTACAGTTGTATTGTCTCGCACTCGAGTGAGTAATTAATTATGACAAATTATGGACAGGAGGGTAATCCGTTCTCATAGTTCAAGAACACGTGTGTCCGCGACGGCTACTGCCTGACTGCATGCGTTATGAGAATATTGTGTTGCTGGTGTATGTTGTATCTTGATATATAATTTTTCTGCGATTGAATCATAAAGACTCACGTCTTAATGCATTTTGCAAGGTTTATCGATAAAACGAGATTCTCGATATCATTATTCGTCAGGAATAAAACATCTAGCTGTCTACATGTCCCGATAGGATCTCGATTCATAATAGGAGTTCACTTTCTCTCTTAAGGGGGGAGCCTGCTTTAGAACGTTGAAAATAAGGTATAATTTTACGAATTTTTTTGGAGAAACTATACAGCGGATCATTATAAAACTTTGATGCATTTATTAGTACATGTTTAAAGATAAAACAAATTATTTTTTGATTTGAATATATCGCCTGTAGAGGTCGTCCTGGAGGCATCTTAGTGCAGCCGGCATTGTAAATTGGTGAGCATTCTCCTGCCTCCAAATTTCATCCAAACTGAAAAATTGAAATATTTTCTCGTTATTTATGAATTCCCATCGTCGATGAACCTTTAATATTCATAAAAACATTAAGTTAAACAATTATTTTTGCATGAAAAAGTTCAACAACTTTGCCTAAAAATCGTACTTTTGTGTTCTAAGCTCCACCATTTTGGCACTTTTCAACTTTTTTCTTCTCTCTTTGGTTCATCGACGATGGGAATTCATAAATAACGAGAACATATTTCAATGTTTCAGTTTAGACGAAATTTGGAGGCAGGAGAATGCTCACCAATTTGCAATGCCGGCGACGCGGCTGCACTAAGATTTCTCCAGGACGACCTACCTCTACAAGCGATATATTCAAATCAAAAAATAATTTTTTTATCTTTAAACATGTACTAATAAATGCATCAAAGTTTTATAACGATCCGCTGTATAGTTTCTCCAAAAACAATTCGTAAAATATACCTTATTTTCAGCGTTCTAAAGCAGGCTCTCCCCTTAAGGAGCGAAAATAATCAGAGGCAAATTGATAGTCAACGCTCGGGCAGAGTTCAAACTTCATTCCCGGAGTGGTTCTATAGCGTTATTATTACATAAAGCCGCTCTATAATTTCCGCGCTCCGTCAAAAAATTATTCATTCCCGCGGTAACCGAGAGACAAGATGAACTAACCATTGCTGGATTGTTAATTAACTCTCGCGCAGAGAATTCGAAGTCAAACTCGATTCCGCGCTGGTGCACGGCAAAAGATTCGACAAAGATGACGAGGCTCCTCTATTCCATCACGAAATTCCACTTCGAGAGTGTACTGTGAGCCCCGGTAAGGGCTGCTACGTGGTAGTAGGTCAGTAATGTCGAGGGCGAGCAGCTGAACTATATTCGCGGGTAGTGGTACGACGGGTGGGGCACCCCCGAGAGTTAGCCCAATCAATAAACCTCCACCCAGCGACATTCAGACTCGGTCACGGGTGGTCTCGCGGACGTGCGCGGGCTCGCTGGAAATTTCCAAGCATCGGCCATGTGAGCAAGTTTCCTCACGAAATTGCATGATAAACTCGGAGACAAATTTTTTCTTAAATCGCGTGGAACTAAAAGATGCCTTCTGAATCATTTTTGGGAAGAGATTATGCCGCAAAAGTGTTCAATTCGATTTTCTTTTACATTAACTAAATTTTGGTGTAACATTTATCTATCTATATATATATATATAAGCCATACTTGATACTTTAAAAAACAGTTACGAGATTCACTCATGCTTATTTTTATAATTATCCCGAGAAAGATTTATATACTTTCTTTTAATTAAATTCTAATATGTTGATGTTGATACTCTTAACGTCTTGAGTTAAAATAATAAGGGAAAAGAATAAAAGAAAGACAAAATATATAGTTTTTATATAAAATAGAGTAAGTATAGTAAATTATAAAAATTGCTGCATTCATTTAATGCTTAAATACTTTACCGCTTTAATATTTTCAAATCTCTTAATAAATGCGATCTTATAAGACATGGAAATGATCCTATTGCAATACATGAATATTTCTCTGCCCCCTCCCCTCCTAAAGTACATATGTGAATTTTTTTCGGTTCTACGCGATAAAAAATATTTCCTAACTTTAAATTACTTTTTGAAATTTGTTTAACTACTACCGGCAGACTCAAATAATTAAAGCAGCCTTTCTCGCAGGTATGGCGCATATCATTTTTTTTTTACAAAATTTGCAGAGAAGAAGAGAGAAAGAAAGAGTTCCGCTTTTATATTTACACAGACTCTCATAAAAGATATACGAGCTCGCATTTCACTGGAAGTTCAAATTTGCTTCGTCGTTTTTAAGTATTAACCAACTACTATGACGTTGAAATTCGTCGAGCTTTATGCATACTGCATATGTAATTTTCCAAATAATACAGTACACTCTCTACGATAATTATTTATGCCGTTATTTGTTCCTTCATCCGAGAAATGTGCGTGACTTATTACTACAGTAGGAATAATTAAATTATTCCTAAACAATAGCCGATACATATTGTAAATGCGCAATTGTTTCATCAGATATCAACATAATAATTTGCATGTAACTAATATTATAATTGTACGCAGAGAAATGCAAAATTATAATTATATGTTGGATTTAATTATGTTCCCCGATGCAAGTGTAGGTCTTTACAATTCTACAATGCTTCCTTCGAGCATTTAGCATTGTGTTGATTTTTCGCGACTCAACGACGTTTCGCTGAGAATAATGGTATAGAAAATCGGAGGAAATAATGCGATAGAAAAATCATTTATTTATTCGATCTATAGGTCGACTGAGAAATAAAATACCCTCTTCTGATTATACTTTCTTGATATTAATTTAAATTTTGTTTAGTACGTTTTTGTGCAATATTAGATACAAATTAGAAATTCGTAAAACAAATTATTTATAACTGATACATTTAGATTGTTATATATTTTCTCATATAACTGGATTTTCAAATGACAACCTCTTTAATAAACTAACAAACAAAATATATATCATCGCAAAAACCTTTTCAGGAAAATTTGTTGGTTTCAAATTCAATGTTACGTCTAGAGATGCACACTCGATGCTTCTTAAACCTGAAGTGCAAAGCGAATTCAAAACAAAACAACTTTGGATTACCGAAGTTTCGACTCTATGCTGATTCGAATTACAAGAGGCTTATATCAGTTGTGCCGCGCATCTGTGAATGAGAGAAGGTGCACGTGAATGCTGGAACACCCTGTACGAGCGGCAGTCCGACAGGTACAAGAGTGTTTATCCAGCTTGTCGAGGCGAGAACACAGTTTGCACGCTCATCGCGTATGGAGCGGCCGAGTTCGGCGACCTTTCTTGCTCGCTCCTCCGCGCGCTCGGAAAATGGCAAATACGAGGAACGACAAACTATTTCGCCTACCCTTGTACTGTAGAACCCATGCCGCGCCAAGAGGGCCTTGCATCCGAATCAATCCGCTCTCGCGTCTTCGAGAGGAGGACTATTGACGCGCGACAATGCCGCTCCGACAAAAGAGTCCAATCTCCATTTACGATATTACACTCCACCTCGAATAATTCAGGCGCAAGAGTTGAGTGCCAAGCGAGCTCCGATTTTTGAGTCGCCTTCATCGACATTTCGCGATGTGTGATAATAATGATAACAATGATTCCGAGTGCAGCAGTTTTTAGATCACTCACAAAGCGCGGAGGATAATAATTAAATGAATTGTCATACGAATAGTCAAGCTACGACGTGCTCGCGGATCACTAGTGATTATAACAAAATCCCGGAAATAAGGTTTTAATTTTCAGGTTGAAGGATGACACAATTTCGCAGAACGCGATATAAATTTCCGCATAAAGCTGTCTCATTTCCGGGATTTCTATTTTAATAGAAAAGTTTTAATTTTATATCTTCAGGTCTACCATGTGCACAATGTACTAAGTGCACACAGTTTTCATGTGAATTTGCGAATAACGTATCAAAAAAGTCATCAAATAAACCTCACCTATATCGCACGGTATCTTCTCCTTTCATCTAATTGAATACAAAATTTATACTACAAATTTTCGCGAAGCACATTTTGCGGCAAGAACTTGTCGACAACTCTGCGATCGCAGGGTGGAAGGTAGGAAACTTTACACGACACGCAATTTTTCTCAAGATGAAGAATTTTATGTCATGTTGCATCTGCAAGGTGGAAACAAAGTTTGCAGAAATCGATAGTACAGTAACCACATTTCACCGAACAGAATTGGCGAAGAAGGCACTACTTCTCAGTTCTACCTAAGATCTACCTGATGTACCTTTGTTTTAATTCGAACGCGAGCGGCCTGAAACATTTCGCGTGCGGTAAGACTCCTCATTCGCGTTCCAGTAATATTTGCTCGATTGTCAGAGCAGTGCCCTATAATTTATTGTACTCCAGCTGTAAACTACCCCTGCATGCTTAAAAGTGATATGTAAGAACTATACTAATAACTATACTAATGCAGGATACATCTAATCCATCTTGGAAAACTGCACCAAAACCAATCAAGACGCTTGCTGCAAACAAAATATCAATTTCTCTTATCTAACTTCATTTGAACATCATCTTAATCGCGGCAACTCGATCAGCTTTGTTTGGCAAAATGACGATTCTACACCCTCAGAAAGGATTTCTGATAACAAGACGAAAAATATTCTTGACTAATTTAATCGTATTACAAGTATACAAAATATGAAAATAAAACAATTTTTAATTTAAATCAGTAATTTCTATTCTTCTCTCTCGAATTAAATAAGATTGTCTTACTATTTTGAGACAAGAGTAACATATACAATTTATGCTTATATATTCTTGTATGTAGAATAATTTGATATTAGCGCCACTTTATAGTAGGCTTTGTCCATGTCGACGCATCATTTTCTCACAGTCGCTCGTCGACTCGGCGCTTCTGCGTCCTTTATTCCGATAAAACGGCCAATATTTATGTGTTGCAATCGAAAATCGGGAAAGTGTTTCTGTGTATTTCTGTTATTTACAATGACTAAGTGCAATACTCTACAAGAAATATTAAAAGATATGGAAATGTAAGTAAGTATATACAATATACTTACTTGAGAAATAAGATTCGAGATAAGACATTTCCATATCTTTTAATATTTCTTGTAGAGTATTGCGCTTATTCATTGTAAATAACAGAAACACAGAAACACTTTCCCGATTTTCGATTACAACACATAAATATTGGCCGTTTTGTGCAGATTCTACAAATTCTCTTACAAGAATAGAGTAAGATGTCTTTTAGATCTCACAATATTCTTAAATCAAGAATATTTTGAACTTGCTAGAAATTTGTATCTAAATCCTTCTGAGAAAATGAATGAGATAGCACCAAGATTATTTGAATCTAGATTTTCGAATTTTCTATTCAAGATTAAAATATGCTTCTTTTCAATAATAAATATGATTGTCGCTATAGCGATCTTATTTTATGATAGATTAAAGAGTAATAGCATTAAGTCCAGAAATCTTTTCTGTGGGTGTACATTAATTTACTTTCAGAAGCAATGGTTATCCGAGGATTTGGTCACGCGCGAGCGCGGCAGCTGAATCTTTATACAACTTTAGCAAACAGGAAAACAACGTCGCGGCTGGACGTCTGGAGAAGCACACTTGTCGTATGAACAAACGCGGAATTCCCGCTCAATCGCCAAATGTTGCTGGCGACTAGTCGTCCATTAGCAGACGTTAATATCTGTAAAACGCGTGTAACATGTGTATTATCCTCGCACCGCGAGCACACGACAAACACGAGCGAACCGTCATTTCACACATACATCCACTCAATGCTGTCACATAAGCAGGGATCGCAATAAATATATGAGGTGTTCGTACAGACATAAATAGATGGCTGTAGCAACGACTTAGTAATTCCTTCCTTAAGTTACTGTTTAGATTTGAAGTGTTGGCAGTACTCGATCATCCTCGACCGATAGTTGACAATTCCGAACTAACCGTCACATTAAACGCTATTGAAGATGGCCACGTTCAGACCAGATAGAGGTTAAGCTTGTTGAAGAGATGAATTATTTTTTTTCCTCGACCAAAGTGCTGCAGACACCCAAAGACTACTTTGTGCAATGTATGGAGAGGATATTGTATCCCTTAGTGAATGTGAGATGCAGTATAATAATTTTAAATCAGGTCTAGATGTCTCGAAACGTAGAGTAGAGTTCGAAGAATCGAATGCACCAAAAAGATTCAAGAAAGTTCCAAATCTAACACAAAAGGAACTTGTTCATAATATAATTAATCGAGAAACAGTACGCAGGCATGTGGAAAAAATAAAAGAGGAAGAGAAGAAGAGAATACAGGTCGAGTAATATGAGCTATTGCTTTTTTATCTCGCGTGTAATATTACGTGCGTAACTTTGAACGTGTAATTTTAGGTGAATACAGCTACAGCGATCTCGGATAATAATGGATACGGACAATAATGAAGATTCATACGCTCTCGCTGCGGTACATGTGTGACAAAAGTGTTCGATGTCTACAGCAAGTGCCAGCCCCTTTTAATCGGAGACATATGATACTTGCCAGCAATGTTTGACTAGACATGTGTTAGCAGCGTAATATAATTTTAGTACTATTTATTATAATACACGATTTAATTAATAAGCATTTTCTATCAATTTTAATCGTCGATTTCCCAAGATGTAGAATATATGTTTTTCGCATATAAATTTTATTTTTTTATTATTCAATTATTGTAGGAAATATTTTGAATCTAATGTTTAGATGTATTTTTTTGTTACAATACGCGATAGGACATATAAACGATCGTCTTAATGTTATCTTCGGTAGAGACGGCTATCGAAAGTAGTGAGAGACAAACAGAGTCGATCGCAAGTCCGCGATTATTGTGTATCAGATTCCGTAAATTGTATCCATTGTATCCGCTCGACAAATATATCTATTTTATATTTTTAATAATTAATACTATTTATTTTAAATGAAATCCTACATTATTAATGTGCTTTTAACAGCGAAAGGATTAGAAACGATGTCTTTAATTACTTATTTCAGATGTAACAATAGGATATTATAGAGGCTAATCTAACAATGGATATAGTCGATATACAGTGATTCTTTGACATTTTATTTAATTTATAAATATTTTTATAAATTTTTGGTCCACAATCCGTTTTATTTTTTATAATTTTATGGTCATATTTTTAATCAATAAATTTCCATATACAAATATCGTATATTTCCCATTTGGTAAATTTCTTCGATGTTCACGGATAAAAAATGCAGATCAAATAACCATCTTTCCACTCCCTCTTTCTCGCTTCGCGGTGCATCTCTGAAAAGGTCGACAGTTTCAACGCGCAGTGCGCAATCCGGAGAATATTACTGCAAACCTAAAAGTCTTATTTCTACACATTTAAAGTGTGTTTTTGCATTATTACTCGGTTTGTATGTGTTAAAAAATACAAATAAATATAAATAATCTTTTCACAAAAATTACGCAAATAAAATGCGTTACGTAATCATTTTAGTTTTGCACGTGCGTGTAATAAGCGACAGCGAGTTGTAACGCTTCGAGATCATCACATTAACGAGAGGAATCGATTGATGAGTACGCGGAATGTTTAAACGTGTCGTACATACCAAATCTGGACCACCGTCCTGCTTTAACGCCGCTTATATTATAATATAAAAACCGCCAATTAAGCGGCGCGATACAATCGCCACGGCGAGATTCACGGGCAGAAGTATACAAGCGCGATATTGTACGACGAATCGTGTCGTGGCAAACGCATCGGCCTCGTCGTCGTCGTCGTCATCAAACTATCGGGGTTTACGATCCCTCGTTTCATTCGACGCGATTCGTAGATTAATTAATTATAAAGTGCATTAGTTACGTGACATATGACCGAGCGAGTTGCGTTTGGTCTTCGTTATGTCGCGCACACGCGGTACTGTATTTTCAATCGCGAAATATAATATTATCGAAATAGTTGTGATACATGGAAAGTTATATATAAATATACTGCAAAGATGTACAATACCAGGAATTCAATATTTTCGTCACATAAAAGTGCATCGAAGGCTGATTATAGCATATGCAAAAGTTCAATTTATTAATTATTTTGTTTAATGTTGCTTTCAAGTGTAACATCGAAACAATCGAGGAGGAGGATATTTCCTTCCAGCGTGCGCGGAGAAATGCCAAGGCTATTTTCGCCCCAAAAGAACTCGTTCGCCTCTCGTGAAAAGGTCTGACATAAATTATTCGTCCAGCGGATCGTGACAGTTATTCTTTTTTTTTTATTATTGCACCGCATTCCCCTTTTATTCCCTCCGCTTAATCTAAAGCGCGGAGAACATCCGACAAATAATGGAGGATGTATAAATCTTTCGAGTTTTTACATAAGAGCGCGTCATTAAAAGGACTGCACGTGCTTGAATGAAATCCGTAAAAGAAGTCGCAGTTTTAAAAATTTACTTATTTTACAGGAAGCAGAGATTTGCAGACGAGGTTGTTTTTACGTTCACTTCTGCGATCTTAAAAGTCAACTCTGGAAATTCAGCACTTGCAATCTCTTTCATTCTTTCCCTTTCTCTTTCCCCCTCGTGACAAATTTTCAATTACCCCAACTTGTACTACGCGAAAGCCGGCTGAATCTTCGTCAGAATATCGCGGGAGCACCGGAGAAGATTACAGCTGTGCGAAGAGAACATCCCCGAGATAACAATCTCGGGAAAGTTCCCTCCTTGTGCAAAGGGGGGAAAGTACGCCATCGGTCGATTGTTTTTCCCCCTTCCCTGCCTGTCAAGTGGTTATTGTACCACGCTGAAGAACGAGTCAACGCGGCATAATAACCTCGTAATAAATCGCTTTGAGCATTAAGCGTGCATTTAATGCTGGCACACGTATGCTCCGCTGTACCAACCGCACCAAGATTTATCGCATCATTCATAAAGTATCGCCTGTAACCCCTCGCGCGATGAGCGCGTGTTGCATGGTGCTTTAATAGTGATGTACCAGACCAGTGCCAGAAAGTTTATGTCGACCGACCGACCGACCGGCGCGCTTAAAGAGCCCTGAATTAGTGTCCCTGGCTTCGTAATACCCGGATTCGCATAACCGGATCAAATCTCACGGAGACACCAAGCGACTGCATGCGTTATATCGGATAATATCGCAAAAGTGGACGCTTGCACCGCGGCGAAGAGAAACCGGGACACGCGTGTTAATTTCGGCACTTTGGTACCGTGAGCTTAATTCGGAACGATTAAGACGCAAAACATCACATATTTTCTTCGTGGTAAATTTCACGAACGTGAAAGATAGAGGATCATAATTGTGTCTTCTTGGCTGACGCTCACAGTTTGAAATTCAGGATAGCATAAGGTGGCGAAAATAGAAATGGTAAATATATGTGGTTTTGCATGTCAAGATCTATCAATAGTTTAAAGCATTGCAAATTGAAAAAAAATCGTTTAACGTCATGTTTCACTAATTCAATAAATATAGTGACAGATAAATTCGTACGATAATCAAATATATTTTCAAATATTCTTAATAATGTCAGAATGTGACAGAAACACTGTCAGTTTTTCATTCAGATAATCCGTCAATCTTTATTTTGAATATCGTTTGAATATTTTATACGAAAATAGAAGACGCGCGAAGGCATTTGCAGGTATAAACCGCTAAAAGCACGAACTTTTTCCAAGATTAAAATAAACTTGAAGAAGCTCGATAAGCAGAAATCGATATCCCGCCCCTATAGCTTCCCGTTCAATTTTCACCGGTAGACTGCTCTTAAAATGCAGGGGAGACTGCTGTTCTCTGAGGCGATTGTCGTCGCCACTCGGAAGTGGTTTCGATGTCCGACCACTTCCGGCAGAATGGGCTTTAAAACACCACTCGAGTTCGATGGGAGACAACCTGGGAACCAGACGTATCTTTGAGCGGAAATACGAGTCGTCGTTTTACGAGATACATTGTGGTTCCACGTAATCCTAAACGACACGAAACTTTAAATACACTGTCGTATAACGCGTCAGTTGTCGCCGAGTGACAAGCAACGAGCAATCGTAAAGGAAAGTTAAAAGTGAAAGCTAATGGAACAATTGCGCATCGCTCTCAATTCGCGCTTATTACATTCATATCAAGTCACCAAACATACATCCTCACATTTCTTAAATTTTCGAGCAAATTTAGTTTTCCCAATTTTCCGTTCACAAGATTATACAGGGTGTCCCGGGTTTTAACCGACAAACTGCGGGAGCATATTCTACTAGTGGAAATAAGAAAAAATTCTTATATCGAGTTTGCTTAGAAATGCTTTATTACAAAGTTATAAACCAATATTCAAAAGAAATATGAGATACGTAACAACGGATTTTTTCACAAAAATAAAAATTATCTACGCAATGATTTAGTGACGCATTTCAAAATGTTGTCCTTGCACATCGATACAAGCTAGACATCGACGTAGTACAGAATTTGTTACGGTACGACATTCCTGAAAATTTTCTTGCATCTCAGTAACTGAATTAGTAATTCGTTGCTTTAAATCTATCTGGTACTCTCCTGTTAGGAAATCTACGTTGATACTCTCGTACGGCAGCTCGTGCATTTCCGTCACAGAATCCGTACACGAAATGAATATCAGTGTATTCCTCATTTGAAGACACTTTTGGCATTCTGATTGTAATTGCTAGTTCACACGACGATTGAAATCTAACAGCTACTGCTGTGAAAGTAACAATCATACTGAATCGTTTCAACATAGTGAACGTGAATACACGTGAATACACGTAACATAAACATCTTCGACCTTCCAAATTCTACACTATGTTCCGTTGTTACTTATCTCATATTTCTTTTCAATATTGATTTATAACTTTGTAATAAAGCATTTCTAAGCAAACTCGATATAAGAATTTTTTCTTATTTCCACTAGTAGAATATGCTCCCGCAGTTTGTCGGTTAAAACCCGGGACACCCTGTATATCGTTAACGCCGTGCACATATGCACACGTATATCACAGTCATCCAATTACAGCGCATCGTTTAAAAAACATACGAGATCGCCATTCTCCCCCGGCAAAACCGTCGTCGTTCTCGAAAACGGCCTCGGGATATTTATCGCGCAAACAATGGTTTCGTATGAACAGGGTGCCTTTTATTGCAAATGAGCGAGTAAGCGGTCGCGTTACACGAGCATGTCGAATTTTCTTGCATCGCAGAGCAGAGAACATATCGGAGATATTGCGTGATTACGTAAGTCGCGATCGCACATTACGCCAGACCGGGGACGATCCACTGGCCCAAGTCGTCGTTTCCCCGCGTTCGGTTCAATTTTCCGGCGCAACATGTAATTTCGCGGCACCCTCGAGCGAGTGTTCTCTACTGTATGCCGTACAGCAGTGTTTCTCAAGCTTTTTTCATTGTATTTTTTATCTCTTTATATTCAAGAAGCTATTAGCTGTACTTATATATTAAGTAAATATATAATTTAATGAGTATGCATCATCAGTATTACTCGATATTAAACTTGTTACTACTCGATACTTGAATTTAAGTCTAAATTATTTTGACTAGAAATACAGTAACGTCTTACGTAAAATTAAAATTCACAAAATGTTTAAGATAAAGACATAAAATTAGATAAATTAAGTTCTGCCATTGAGACTTATTTCTTTCCAATTTATGACAATGCTAGAAAAGTAAAAAGAAATATATGACCAACATAAAAATAGACCATGCAAGTCTGAGATTTTTTGTCACGCTCAACTCGAGAAACACTGCTACAGAGGGCTCGAACGAGTCGTTTAGGGGTTGTTAGTTCCGCCGCGGCAAAAACACGGACAGTGGAAACGAGCGGACATGCAGATGCAGCCAGGCGTGTACATACTGTTCTCCCATGCGTTTCCCGGGGAACATCCCTCGGTGTGCTCGCACCAGAAAGAAACAACCGCGATGCCCGTCCGTCTGCTGGATACTTTAGCGAGACGTGCAATTACTCCGACGAACGAAAGAAAACATGTTTATAGACTTACGCAGGAAAACGGAAAAGATGCCCGCTGACCTGGAAAGTCTCGGAAAATAGATACGCGCGATAAACCGCTGCGCGAGTTTCATTTTTCAATGGTGACTCATTAATTTAAAAATGATTACTGTATCTTCATACCGTCTGATATCATTTTCAGAAAATATAATATGACGAAATGATGTATGAAAGAGCAAACTTGCATGTTAGAACTATGTTATAATGCGTTTTACAAATTTCAGAAAATATTTTATGCGCATGGAGTTCTTTATCATTATTTGGTAGCGGGTGAAATCGATGTTAATGGAATACTTCTTCAACGAAAATCATTGTAAACATGCTGCGAAATATTTTCACGTGATTTAAGATGTCTGCGACAGAATACAGCACAATGATATTTGAGAATCTTACTGGCAAACGTTCAAACCGTAGTTCGTCAGTCAACAATGCGTAAAATCACGTTGCACAATAAATACAAGCAAGCCAGATAAAAATAATATTATATAAAGCAAAAATCAAATTCAATGAAGATATGATTCTATAGTAGATAAATTCTTACTTCTCCAAATCGTATCCGAAATAAATAAAAAAATTGGAATGTAGATATTGAAGCAAGAAAGAAAAAATAAAAAAGTTTCCTACCAGAAATCGGATATTCAATATATCCGATTCAAGTAGTAAATACATGCAGTATGGAATTCATTTACATGTTGAATATTAAGTTTTCCACATCAATCGCGAACAATCGCCTTCTTCAATCCCATTCAATTCCGTACAAATTACTTTCTCCCGTTATCTGGGTATTCAAATACGCGGGGATTTAAATATTTATCCGGCGTGTATGCGCTTGCACGCAAAAGGCGACGATGTCGTGCTCGACTAAACTCGTCCTACAGAATTTGCATTCTCGCGTCATGAATGCGGACGGGCAGATTTAAATATTCGCGACAACGCGATTGTGTCGCGCCGCCTTTAGTCGCGGATGAACTTATGCCTGATCTTTTCACCTTTTCCGTGATGCTGGCACAAGTCGCGAGCTTGCGTAGCGGGCTTGCATACCGGGTCGAACCGAAAGGTCAATCAAAACACCTTTGTTTAGTCGATAACCACAAATAGAATCATCCATGAAATTTTGCGCGAGCCGCTTATCCCGGCACCCCGCCAAATTCTTTAATTCAAAAATACTTTTTACTAACACGATTTTTCAATTTTTGATCTATAAATCTAAAAACCTAGTAATTCAATTTTAATCGATTCTGAATGATATTATTTTGGATAAATACATTGATGTATATGATTATACGTCAATATATTTATTAAGCAATTGTTTTACCTTTATAAGGAATAATCAATACCATAGCTTTAAAAATAATTAAGACTGCGACTAGACGTGATAAATCTTTTCCAGCAAAATGGCTCGTTTTCAGCTCTGAAATACCATTTATGTCGATGCACAGGATGGCCGAAACGTAAAAGGTGCGCCGGCCACATCTTCATGAATGAACGCGCGTAATCGATTGCGACACTTCTTACAGTCTGAATGGCAGGAAAGTTTGAGAATGAGCATATCGCTGCGCACCTTCTCCGCCGGTCTCGGGCATGTCGCAATCGACCTGCTCGAAACAAGTCGTTAACTTTTTCAATGCGCCTCCGAGGAGAGCCTCGACCTTTCATCTCTACCCGACGCGACGAGAGAACACTCGAATTTACCTGCGCCGTTGAATCGGACGCTAATTTTGTATGGAGCGTGAAGGAAGCTGATTAGAGCTCTTACGTCGGGGTCGAATATATGGTTTCACGTGTATGTACATATTTAACCATTTCGTCACACGCCGACTACCTCTAATGCCCCGTAGGCCCGAGTGTGGCCCCGTTTACCTCCTCGTAGAAGCGATTAACTGTCCCACTTTGATTCATCGAGCTACCATTCTTTCAGCGTAATTCGAAAATGCGCTTATTACGGAGACGATTAGGAAATAATTTCACGGAGTAATTTAAGTCTATCTAATAAATCTCGAGGGGGACTTTTAATTATGGTCCAATGATTCTGCATCTTCAATAAAATGGAAAAACCCAAATTGAATTCAGTGGATGCCGGAAGTAGGCTTTGATGATCCACTTATGGAAACTAACGCTGCTAAAAAATTAGTTATTGCCCGTTAAAAGACTCATCCGGTATATCCGCCTTTGTCACGACGAAATGCGTAACGCCACTCTAATGGACGCCTTGTCGCAGGATGACGCTGACGACGATGCACCGAATGCATTTAGAAAGATCGTTAAGAACTTTTTATAGAAGCGCACCCGTGCGAGCCACCCGGTATCTCGAGGGTGAGAAGTGGCGGATCTCTGGTACGGCCCCTCGAGCACTGGAGTCTCCCCCGTTGAGCCGTTACTATACACGGTGGCGCACTGAAATCGGTATCGCCCCGTTAATCTCCGAGGCCTTCGAGCGAGAACACGGAAACGTTCTCCGGCGCAAACAATCCACATTTCCGCCAGAAAAAAAACGAGCTTGCCCCTTATCGCAGGTTCGAATGACGATCTTCGCAATTATAACAAGTTAGTCATCGTTTTTCCTTTTTTAAGCAACACAAAAATTATCATAGCAGGAATCTGCGATACGGTACGTTGCATGCTACTTTCGACCATGAGTCCGAATGATTCATCATCGTTACCCCAGCCGTACAACTCGAAATATCGAAAGAACTTACTCGCACGACGCACCTGCAACGAGATACCACGCGAAACCTACGTCGAAGCTCAAATGTTCATTTCCGGAAAGTTTTTTTACGAGCAATGAGATTGCACACGGAATAAAATCATCTGCTCGATAATCACTACCGGATTGAGCGGGCGTTAACAAGTTGACGAGGCAGGGAGCGCGCCTCGCAGGGGAACGAGCATGTAAAATCACCGGTCTGCTCACGGATTCATGGTTCAATCAAAAAGTTCTAAACGGGTTCCGCCGCACCGCGTGTATTCATTAGCCGTCGGTGTAATCGGCGCCATAAATTCTCTCGTCGGAACACCGTGCGCGTAAACACAGGCGAATCGGCCGGCCAGGAAGTCGGGAAGGTAGTGCACAATCCCGGTATTTATAGGCGTCGTCATGCCGTTTGCTCTGTATTAGCCCAATTTGCTGCACTTCCCTGCGCCCTCCAATTAGTGGATTAGCCGGTGCATAACGCCCACGCATCTCCCGACGCGAATTCCGACTTCGCGGCGGCGCGGTGGTGACGAGCCACTTTATACCGACGAAGCCGCGAATTTCGGTCGAACGCGAGAACGGCGTCGTCGAGTCACGTCTTTCGAGAAAGAAACAAAAAGCAAAAGAATGCACGTGCGTGAGCTGCAAAGCGACGCGACTGCGGGACTTGCACTCGAACGAGGGTAAAATTGTTTCCGCGTCAAAGTGAATGTTATCTGCGTTACGCGAATAATATAATGCTGTCGTAAAGCAGTAATTAACTTTATAGATTTTCCTAGCTTCAAACGCAGATCTTAATTTTTTATCAGTTGCATTAAATAGCTCTTTACGTAACTGTAATATTAGAGTGTCAACCTGGACCATTAAAAACCTCGTAAAGGCGCCGGAATACTATTTTACGCCCAACGTAACGACGAAGTTAAGTTCAAGAAAATATACTCTTGTCAAAATGGCTTGAAAGAGCGATTATGAAAATGAGCATGCCGAGGGCTAATTTTCTGTCGCGCACTTGTGACGCGCGTCGACTTTAACGGCCGCGTTTCTTCGCGAATGCAAAACACTCGTGCCGCCAAATTCGTTTACTACGCTTGTGTCGCCGTGTGCATACTCTATATGTCTCTAAACGACTTCTAACAAGAAAGAACAGCAATGGACCGGTGCGAATAGCTCGTTGAGACACGGCTTGCACGGTGCATCTGCCTCGCTCTCGCGCGTCATTTACATTTTCCGCATCCTATATATCGACTCACTATCGTACGCCAAAACCTATTCTCGTAGTCGGTCAGCGTGATTTTTGCTGTCCTCCCTGTCGCTTCGTGTCGTGATCACCGCTTCATTTCCGTTCAAGGAACCGACAATCGAGGCGCGATGCCAGAAAAGACCGAGACCGAAAAATTCAAGATCGAGAGTGTGTTGCATGATGAGATATTTCAATAATTAACGCGTATCTTAATTCGATAAAACAAAATAAAAATTGTGTAAGTAAATCATAAGATTACTTCAAGAAAGAGCTTATTCAGAAACATTTGTTAAATGCTCTCACTACATTTGACAAAGACGAATTTTAATTTAAAAAATTTCTTTATGTTGGTACGTGCTTCTCAGAAAATAATATATTTGATAGTTTTCGGCGTCTCGAGCTTTTTTCCGTTATTACAGGGCAATTATTACACACGTAATGACGGTGATTCGAACGTGACTGCTACGAAGCGATATCCCATAAGCCTGGTATGGGACCTTTGATCGCACGGTGATCAATTACGCCAAGTTAGTGCCTGCGCGTTTCGCAAATGATTCTAAAACGTGCACTTACACATCGTTCATTCTCAGGGCGCAATTACGGTATTCGCGCTGCTTTTGAGAACAGTAAATCAATGCGCATTCAGAATAGGTAGAAATTTAATTACGGAATCATCGAACTGGTGTAGTGATTGTCGACTTGATTAATGTTATTGGGTCGTCCGGAAAGTTCGTGCCGATTTTTAATAGATGGCGTTGGAACATGTCTGAATATATCAATGTTACTGAAAACATACGATTTATATACATATGCTTAAAGGTGACATTTCAACGCATCTTTAGGAAAAAAGTTGTTTCAGATTAATTGATTCGTGTCAGTTTTGTACTCGTTTGAAGATGGAAGAAAACAAAGAACATTTTAGACACTTGATGCTTTTCTATTACCGGAAAGGCAAAAATGCCTCACAAGCAACAAATTCGATATGTTCTGTTTACGGAGAAGGCGCTTTAGCTGAAAGAACCGTACGTAAGTGGTTCGCTAAGTTTAGAGCTGGTGATTTTAACCTTAAAGACCAAGAACGCTCGGGCAGACCCTCTACTACTGATGATGACCAAATCAAGACACTGATCGAGAATAACCCGCGCTACACGACGCGTGAATTAGCAGAGATACTGAAAATATCGAAAACCACTGTCCACGATCATGTAGTGAAGCTTGGTTACGTAAGTCGCTATGATGTATGGGTTCCGTATAATTTGGCCGAAAAAATTTAATGGATCGCATTTCCATCTGCGACTCGCTGTACAAGCGCAACACAAACGTACCATTTTTGAAGCAATTAGTGACGGGTGACGAAAATGGATCATTTACAACAATGTAGAACGAAAAAGATCCTGGGGTAAGCGAAATGAACCAGCATTAACCACTCCGAAAGCCGGCCTTCGTCCAAAAAAAGTCATGCTCTGTGTCTGGTGGGATTGGAAAGGAATCCTATATTATGAGCTCCTACCACACAACCAAACGATAAATGCAGATAAGTACTGCTCGCGACTGGACGAATTAAAGACAGCGATTCAGGAAAAACGTCCAGAATTAGCTGATAGGAAGGGCGTCGTGTTCCATCAGGACAATGCCAGACCTCATGTTTCTTTGACTACCCGACAAAAATTGTTGGAGTTTGGCTGGGATGTGCCACCTCACCCACCGTATTCACCAGACATTGCACCTTCAGACTTTCACTTATTTAGGTCTTTGCAAAATTCTCTTAGCGGCAAGAACTTCAACTCTTTGATCGACATAAAAAACCACCTTGAGGAGTTTTTCGCCGAGAAACCTAAGAAGTTCTGGGAGAATGGAATCTTCCAGTTGCGTGAAAGATGGACAAAGGTTGTGAAACAAAACGGTGCATACATAAGTCAATAAATATTTATCGACATAAAAAAATGTTGCCTTTGAATTTTCCTTCAAAATCGGCACGAACTTTCCGGACGACCCAATACTTATACACCGCCTGTCGTACCTAGTTTGCGGTTCACTCTCTCTAATTGAAATTATTTATAGCAAAATATTAAATCTGAAATGTACAAATAATACAAATTTTAATACAGCTCACACATCGATTATTGATAACACTGCGTCATAAAAGTTCGCACGCGATTTGCATGTCGGTATTACTCGTTCTACAAAAAGGTTTGCCATCCGGCGCATCTTCAAAAAAACTGCCACTCCACCTGTTCCCCCGTGAGTAGTGCATTGACCCTACTGGTCGCCACCTGGTCCTGTCACTGTCCCCCCGAAAATGCTAATGCACCTCTGTTGCATCTCTGACGGTAATTTGTCGTTTCCAGGAATGATTTATAGGATTTCCAGGTATAATTATATCAGACAAGTACTAAACTTTGTACGTTCATCAAAATACCTAGCAAAGTATAAATAGTAATATGAAAATGTCTCACATATATAAATATTATATGATAAGTTTTATAAGCAAAATTTTCACAAATACCAAATTATTAATTACAGTTAATTATTATAAAATAAAGATATCTTTTCAAATTGACTTATGACGTTCTTTTAAGTACGTTTTCGATTATTTTATTGATAAAAATTCAATGTTTTAAGCGAATAAAATTCCGGAACGGCAAGTACTCGTGAGATGCCGAAATTTTTTAACATGCGTCTGATAGACCATGTGCAGCTGGATGCGTGCGTGGTTCGAAAACAAAACGCAGCTCGAAACATGAGTAGAGTGACTTTCACGAACGATGGCCTGAACGAACGTCGGCTCGTTGTATAAACACGTGTCAAACTGTGGATGAACGTGGAACGTAGTTTCAAAGCGAAAACGAAAGAATAAAGTTTTTAACTCATTTTGAGGAAATTTCGGAAACTCACTCAACATTAAGTACTTCGTTTTTCGTTTAACATTACCCAAAAAAATCGTTTGTGGTGTATTATAAAAGTCTGAATAAAATTTATATTTTGTTATATAAAAATATTATATAAAATATTATACAAAATTTATTTATTTCCAAAAGAATAATTTGCAGAATATAATTCCTAGTCCCTAATTACTCCCAATGTATCAAAATTGATCGAATTTCAATATTTTACTTTAAATTTTCGATATTATTCGAAAAAATGTTTCTTGTATAAATCGTCGAATTTCCACCGTTACTATTGTTACTTTTGCGCAATATCCACATCACTGAATTCCTACCGAATTTGATCCTTCGGTTTCGTGTGTTTCGAAAAAAATCGATATATACGTATTTCATAAGCCGTTACGTAATGAACGCATCTCGATGCAGAATCGCAAAAAGTTAAACCACTCAAAAACGCCGTTTTCCACTTCGTTTGCTACCTATTTGAGCATCAGTCCCGACTGTAAACCGGTCTCGATTTAACTCGTGACTACTTCGACAAAATCTTAAGTGCTAATGGCCCTCCTCCGTGCACCCGAGAAACGTACGTAATTTCATTAGCGCTCGGGACTTTCTATGCTTTAGCTTCTATTTTCCATGCATTCCCGCAATTCGACGGTAGAAAGCCTGTCTGTGGAAATTACATTTAACTCTAGCACGCTAACCGGTATTATCAGCAAGCCTAATGCAATTTAAAGTGCCAATTTTTAGTACGCACGCGTAGAAGCACAAAGCGATAAAATACGCTGTTTTAAATTAAAGTTCCATAGAAATTTAATACAAAGTTTAATTATATTATTAGGCAATATTAAAAATGAAAGAATCCTTTCGAGCAATATTGCATAATTAACGTTTCATCAGAAAGGTAACAACGCTAAATTCATTAAAGAACATCGCATGACAGATTTCAGAAAAACATGCTATTCTATTATTAACGCTTAAGCGGCATAATTCTTTTTATACGTATCTCTCGATCGTACGTAATCATCTAGCATTACGCGTGATATCACGCGGACGTTAATTAACTAGCATTTCCCGTCAGGTATCTTGACTTAATTACATCGATTATTTTAGAAATTACTATGCCATACGTCTCGCGATGTTCGGCTGATATCGCCATAAATTGTCAGGCGCATTCCTGCGCACTCCTCTTTACGTGGGACACGAAGGGACGAGATCACAGGCGCTGCAACATTCTAGCGGAGCAGCTAGGCGGTTGTGTTCTCGCGGAGAAAAGATCGGTCGCGATGATACTTCTAAAATTAGCTCGTCGTCGTCGTCGTCGTTGCCGCCGCCGACGCTGCCGCGTAACTCCCTCTCTCTCTGTGCGCGCGCTCGCGAATGTCGCGCGCGTAAATTCCCGCGTGCCGACTTGCGGACTTGCAAGCACGCGAATTAATTGCCGTCGAGCTTCAGAAAAGTTGCCTCGAAAAGCGCGCTTCGTGTAACTAATCCCGCTCGCCACCATAAATTTCACCACTTCCCCGCTCTATCTCGGCAAAGATGCTAGGCTTGATAATCGTTTCGCACACAGGCACGTGCGTGCATACCTACGTATTTGTCTGTATTTATGCTGAGCGGGGATCATCGTCCGGGATTAAAATTGCGAAACGTTTTAAGACGCGAAACGCGGACGTTTAATTACGCTTTTACGTCCAATTACGCATCGCGTCCGCATGCAGCATCGATAAGAACGTGATGAAGGGGACGCGGGATATCATCGCGCCAAATCGCATTCTCGGATCTATATCGCCATCGAATATTTTTCACGATTATAGATGGATTATAGATAGATACTTGGATATTAATCTGATTTATGTACTGACGTTTCAGGGGAGAGCTCGGAAAATGCGATCGATTATATCGGCACAAGGAAGCCTCGATGAACGCTCCATCGACGCGAGGCAGCTCCCGCGGAGATTGCGACACGGCATTTAATAAAGCCGTGATGCATCTGCATCGGGTTATCAATTAGCGGCGGATGCGCTTAATCCGCGGAAGCATCGTCGATAACGCGCGGCGACTAGATGCAGGATCTTAATCGCGGCGTGCCGGTTACTCTGCCCGGTGAGAAAATTTATGCCCGGTGTCAACCGTTTCTCGTGCGCATTCATCGCGACGCCGACGCCCCCGGTGTTACCGCTTTTTCCACGCTGACATGCGGCCCCGCGAGGTCCCGTGGAACAGACGGAGACGCGGCATTAATTAAGGGCCCGGCGCAGCAGGTGTTATGATAATTCCTTCGAATCGACCGAGACCGGGCTCATTATGCAAAGCTACGCACCGCGGAGCCACACGTAATCGCATGCGTCGTTGCGCTGCGCTGCGCTGCGTCGCCCAGTCGCATGGAATTATTTATCTGTCCGTCAATAATCCGCGTTGCCCATGTGTGTACACGCGGTGACATCAACCGTTAGGCATACTTCACCGCGTGTTAAAATGCGCTAAAGACGCGCGGCGACTGATTGCGCGAAGCGGTTGTCGCGTTTTTCCGAGACGCGTATTAATCTCGCGGGGGAGAGAGAGAGGATTTAACTCTGCCGCGACACACGCGGAACAGCAATCGCAGTATCGACGTGCCGTCGATATGGCGCATGACAACCGTTTGATTCGCCTGTCGTGGCAATGTCGACGAGCAATTATCTGCGCGGCGTGGCTACGTGCTCGGAATCGCTTCGAATATCGGGTCCCACGAATGATAAACCAATGAGTAATTAAATGACAAAGTTGCCCTTCAATTCTTGTACCTCTGTAGCGTGATTTAATAGATCAGAGGAGATACATATAAAGAATGAATACAATTAATATAATTAATTCAATTCAACAAATTATCTGATACAAACGGTTGATGCGACAAGATGCAAGATGCAATAAATCGGCGACGTGTCGAAATCGCGTTGAATTAACGTTCACTCACCGTTTCGATGGCTTCCAGCGCCGCTTCAGCACTCCCAGCATGAGTAGACCGATGAGAACGATGCCTAGGCACCAACAGGCCTCCGACTCGCAGCTGCGTATCAACCACCAGCACCAGCACCACAACCGATCACTACCGGAATCACACAACCACCGGACTACCGCGTTGATCTTTTGGACGGATTCCTGTCGGACGCGCACACGAGTCACACCATGATCGTGTACGAGTCTTTCCTTTTATGCGCGCACGCGGGCGCGCTGATCTCTCCAAGTCTCGCACGATATCCGGATTGATCTCGCGACAATCCTTCACCGGCCAGACGGATCGTCGTCGTTTAAACGTTTCCCGGAATCACTCTAAATCACGACTGATCGAGCAGTTTCTTGTCATTGTCATTGTTACTGGGCGCGCTGGTTTGCCGGACACCTGAAATCAGAGCAACGATAATTATTAAAATTGAATCGTAATTAATACACAATGCGTGATAATTAAATAATCTTATTATAGAATATCTAATAACGTATAATACATCAATACCGAGAGTTTTTCTGGAGAAATGACTGTTACGATTAATCAATTTTTCATCTTAGATATGTGTGTGGTAAAAACATATTTTATATACAGGGTGTTTCCTAAGTAAGTAGACAAACTTAAGGAGGATATTCCTTGGCTTATTTTAAGAAGAAAAGGTCATATAAACATATGTCCTAAACTGCTTTGTTTTCCAAAAAAAGTACATCACTGTTTTCGTTCACTTTTCGGATAGCGTGCTTTTGCAGTACGAGTCAACAAATTTCAACAGATCTCAGAAATCGCATAATAGATGGATGTGAAAGAATACGTAACACTCCAGGTATTTTTGAGCGTGTACGTTAATCAATGGAAAGGAGAGTCGAGGCGTGTATCATGGCTGCAGGTGGACATTTTCAGCAGTTACTGTGATGTTATTATTTTTCTTTTTAGTTACTATTTTCTTTTTGGTTACTATTGTTTTTCATTTGTTTCATTTGCAATAACACAAACTGTTCTATAATAAACGAAAAGTGAACGAAAACAGTGATGTACTTTTTTTTGGAAAACAAAGCAGTTTAGGACATATGTTTATATGACCTTTTCTTCTTAAAATAAGCCAAGGAATATCCTCCTTAAGTTTGTCTACTTACTTAGGAAACACCCTGTATATTGATAATTAAATTAAAAATTCTTCTTGAAGCAAATACAATTTAAACGCGGTGAGTGATAAGCGGATATACTTAGATATTGCAGTAACGCGAATATCGTTAAAATTATTAAATATTCATTGCTTGAAGGTTTAAAAACTTTATCATATGCGCTTGTCAACATCGAAACGTGAAAATGGGGAAATATTGTACCAGCTCGAAATTATATCCCGCAGTATTTGTAAGCAAGAAATAATATCATTTCTCGCAGAAGATAAATTCTGCCCGATGTTTTACAGTGCATTGTTTGGAAATTCAATAACGAGTAACAACGATCCGATTCTGCGTGCAATCGTTAAATGTACAGTTTACATAAAACATTACGCGAACGACAATTCATTTTTTTCCCATCGCTGAGAGTAATATTGCACCATTTTACGATACGGGCGCAAATTCCCGCAGCGTGCGTCGGCAACATGGTCGCAAAAGATTTTATTTACCATCACAAAGGATTGCATAAATAATAAAGCACGTCGTTCGACAAATATTTATCTTGCTTCCAGAGCTGCGAAATAATTTATCGCCCTTCGAGGGCGTCACATCGCCATCGTCGTCGTCGTCGTCATCGTCACATGGAGAAATTTGATCAATAATTCCAAACTTAGTCGCACATTCGAAGTGTGACGTGCTTTTCTATTTAAATATCGAACATCATTTTTGCATTCCTATTTTAATTGACCGCCAAGAATTAAATTCAGAACGTCGCTTCGTGGGACCCGATGATTAAGGATCGAATAATAAATCACGTCTCTAATTAAGACGATAATTAATCGACAGCGACCCGAGAGAACGTGCGCCTTTCGTCACGTTGGCGAGGAAAATTATCTCGCTCACAAAAACTACATCGCATTTCTCTCTGAACGGAGAGAACGTTCTTGCATATTCAAGGAAGAAATTATTAGCTCTATTAATCTATTTACTTTGTAAATTGAGAGGAACGCCGTCATCTTCTTGCGCGTTAGATCTCATGAAAAACAGCTACTTCTAATGTACTTCTAATGTATAACGCTATATATAAAGAAAACTATCGAGAATTTAATTGCGTAATTTCTCAATTGTATGAAATTAATAAATATTTTAAACCTACGTTTTTGAATCTATGAATAGAGGAAAGTCCCCGATTATGAGATACCATATCGATTTTGCCGAATGTAAGGAAATCTATAGGCAGAATTTAAAAATGTAATACGTTCTCTTGAAGAGAATTTAATTAGCTTTAGGTTGGTGAAATGAAAAATCTAATTTAAATATTATTTTTTCTAAAAATTAAACAAATTTGAAAAAAGAGCTTTACGCAAGATCGCGAAAGTGTGCTCCTAATATAAGATACCTTGAGAAATCGGTGTTAAAAGTGCAAAATACATCAGTATTGCAAGTAAAACACTTTATTAGATATTTTTATAAAAATACTGCTGCCACAGCCTTCGCCAAATCTTCACGATTCCACTGTCAACGCTTCCTCGTTTCTCTAACCTCCATAGTCAGATTCTATAAAAATTAAATACACAAAAATTCGTAATATAAATTCGTGTTAACTTTTCTTTAACCTTAACGTAGTATTTTCTTTCTTTGTATTACACTACATACTCTTCATATTCGAGCAATAATTATCTCATATTAAGAGTACCCTGAATATCTCATTATACGAGCCACGCGCCTAGCGGTTCCGCGATCATGAAATCTAACCTCTACAATTAAGCAATTCAACAAATCGCGTATTTTCCTGTTACTACGATTCTACTCTATCATTGCATACTGAATTTATTGCCAACCATTTCTTTATTATATAATAAACAAGGTTTAAAGACTTACCTCAAGTTCCTTTGACATGTTCACAATTTCACAAACCTTTTCTTGCAAAAGCTAAACGCAATAACGAACAATGAATTTTACACTAAATACATTTTACACCAAGAGTAATAAGTTTATGGTGGAATTAACAGATAGTGCTCACTAGTTTAGCAGAAACTCCATTATCTCATATTAGGAGCATATCTCATAATAGGGGATTCTCCTCTACTCCTCCAACAATTCGAACTTCCGTTTTGATATTTGTATAATCGCGTCAAATCTGTGCATATGACGTATGCATGTATGTGAGGAACAGCTAAAATGAACAGCAGTTAATAGACGTAATCTCTCGAGTTTTACAGATACGAATGAAAACGCGAACATCGATTTCCAATCCTATAGGACGAGGATTTAGGTTCGTATTGGAGCAACCTTGATGCACTTTCTGAGATTATTGGTTTGCAAGCGATCACGATCAACGCAGCTGAGCATCCAATTGCCGCGAAATTGCATAACCCGTGCTCAAAGCCTATTTCGGACTCAACTGCAGTCGCGTATCGTGGCAAAGTACAAACGAATAAATCGATCGATGTTTTCGTCGCTGTGCACTTAAATCATATGTCGATAATACATATTACAGTGCACCACAGCGTAAACACGAACGCAAATAATATGATCGTAATAATTTTCTGGCCGGATATGAAAAGAGCATGGATAGAAAGTGTAACAATCGTGTTGAAAATGGATGTACAATTTAAATCGTGTAAAATGTACCCACAAGCAACGCATCGCAAATATTCGTATTTAATTGCGGCCGTACAAGTAAATTATATTTAAAATTATTTGAAAACGCGAGAGCCCAATATCTCCATAAATAACACTCTTGCATGGCACAGGTTTGCGGCTTGCGGAAATTTCTGATATAAAACAACTGTTTATGCTCCATCACAGAATTTGGATATAATTAAAAAATTAATGTTATTAATTCATGTTACTATATTAATAATTAACATTGTTCTTAACAATATTAAAAAAGATACAGATAATATAATAAGTTAAGAAAAGAAATTCCCGCGTAATTGACAGAACAATCTGAAGCAACATTAACTGCTTATTAATTAAATCAAATTATTAATATTATAAAAACTATTAATTAATTACATGTATCCGAGCTAATTAGATGAAATTTCACTCATTGTCTTGAAAATTTAATACCATATTTATCATATATTTGAAATTCTGAAGTTATTCATTAGCAAATCCAACTAAACCAATATTCAAAATGGCCTACAATCATGTAGTCGCATGGTTACTATACTTACCGCCGCAACGTTTCCATGTTTCGTATCAAAAAAGACGTCCTCATAATGAAAAAGTTTCATCCGCTTCTTATTCATCTTCGTGAAAAAACCGTCGCTAAAAACCCCGAACGATTCACTACCTCGGTATATTCGAATTATGCGCCCGAAGCGTTCACGAAGTGCCGACACATCTAACAGCAAGTCCGTTACGCGTATTCTGATGTACGTATCGACCGCGCGTAATTGCAGCAATGTTCAAGTGGTATCCGAATATCGCCGCGAAACGCAACAACGTTCGACGTTGTTCCCGCTCAGTTTGCGCCATTAATTATACGAAAGCTGCGTTCTATTACGTCAGAACGTTTCGCGTGGCGTTCTATCGGCCGAAACTTACGGTCGCGTCTCGACCTTCCGCGTGAAGTTCGTCAACAAAGTGAAAAAGCGAAAACGGCGGCCATTGAAAAGTGTAGACTCACCGTTGCTCGTAATCGGAACGAATCCCGTCGCCGGTTAAAGAATCGCCCTCGGCGTCTCGCGGGATGACACCTCGACTCTCCCAGGATCACGAGGCGATCAATAATCGCGCGCGCGAGTTTCGGAACTGGAGCGTTACAGCCGCTGCTCTTTCTCCGCGAATCGTCGCACGTCCGTCGCGAACCGGAGCCATTGGAGGGCACGCGGATCAACGCGAAGTTGGCCCTCCTCGCCGGCGCGGAGTCGGTCACGTGACCGCTCTCGCGAACTGTTCGGAAAAGACGCGGGGTACGTAACGGTTCCGGCGGGTGACCCGTCGCGAGCGGGACGATGATATCGATCGGTTTACTCACCTCATTTCGCCGGTTCCGGTCGTCCAAGGGCAGCCGCACAGTTTCCGCCACCGTTTCGAGAGACGCGCGATCGACGACGACGACGACGAGTGACGATCTTGCTGCCGCTACTGACGACGCGGCCGGCAACCTACGCGCGACATAGCGCCGTGGGACGTAGGAAGAGACGCAGGGACCGACGCAGGGGCGCGTTGGTCCGGCGACGCGCGCGCGGGCGAGACCCGAACCCGGTTGCCGAAATTCGACCCGGTGACCGCGATTCCGCGTGGCGTGCGTACGGACCAACAGGCAGGCAGGCTGACGGGCAGACAAGGCAGAGGACAATGTTGTATATACGACGACGCGCACGCGACGCGGGCGGAGAACGCGCTGGCGATGAGAGACGGGCTGATGCTCTCGCGCGCGCGCGCGCGAAACGACAGCGCGACGCAACGTACCGTACGCGGCGCCGAACTCGGACCGACTGAACTCGGCTCGGCGGCGCGTGAGACAGAGACGACACTCGCCCCCCACTGCTCGCTTCGCTCCCCTCGTAGCCGCGAAGCCACCCGCTCGGCAGCGGCCGGCCAAGTCTCTCTCCCCACCAAGCGCGAACGCGAACGCCGACGACAGGTGCGGCGAAGTGCGAGGTGATTCCGCGGACGCGCGCGCGGACTCCGAGAACCGTGCGTAACGATTATCCCGACTTCGAGCTTTTTTCTGCGATGTTTCCCGTCGACATTTGTCTCGGTCGACGATGTTTATTCTGTCGAGCAAGGTCGAGAGATCGAGGTCTTACTAACAGTGTGACCGAACTGTGCGAGATGTGTTATACAACACACAGGCCTTCCTTTTTCTGTCCCCTGATCTCTTTTCATGCACTCGATCTCGCTTGGGTGGAAGGGATAGATGTTAAATCATTCAAAGTAGTATGGTCTTTTTCAAGCATATTGAAAAGATTGTATGATTAGGATAAAAGCACTATTTTTCGGTTATGGCAGGTAAAAACAAAAGAGGAAAAGTATTAGGGGTGTGATTTAGTTTTGAGGGTTTTTGTTGCTCAAAAACGCATGTATTTAAATATGATAATGAATGAATACCTTAATCAAACTATTTTCCTTCGTTTTCTATAACTTTTTCCCATCTTTCTGGCAAGAGATGGATTCCACCACGATAAAATCACTCTTCTTTTCAGTTGATCCATTCGTCGACGAATTTTCGCACTTCTTCCAAATTATGAAAGTGTCTATCCTCTAAAGCGTGTTGCATCGACCGGAACAAATAATAATCGCATGGAGCAATGTCCGGAGAATACGCGGGTGCGGTAAGACTTGCCATTCAAGCTCTAATAGTGTTTCTTTCACTGATAACGCAACGTCAGGTCGAGCGTTGTCACGAAGAAGAATCACTTTCCGTCGTTCACTCGCAATTGGTGGTCGTTTTTGGTCCAATGCTTGCTTCAACTTGTACAATTGGTGTCGATAACGATCAGCCGTGACAGTCTCATGCGGATTTAACAGCTCATAGTACACTATCCCACCAAATACAGAGCATTACTTTTCAACCGTGAATATTGCGTCTCGGAGTGGATGTTGATGGTTCGCCTGGATCCACCCATGATTTTCTGCGTTTCGGATTATCAAAATAGATGCACTTTTCATCCCCAGTAACAATCCGAGACAAAAGACTCTTCTTTTTTTGCCTGGCGATCAACGAAATGCAAATGTTCAAATGGCACTTTCCGATAATTCATGTCGAACCCATTTCCCTTCTTTCTGAATTTTTCCCATTTCATGTAAATGTTTCGTAACTGTTGTACGATCAACACTTAATGCTCTGGCAAGTTCTGAAGTGGATTCTGTTGGATTTTCGTCCAATAATGCTTGCAAATCTGCATTTTCAAGCTTGCTTGGTTGTCCCGAGCGTTCGTTGTCCTTCACATCAGTATCAGCACTTTTAAAGCGTCTAAACCAGTATTCACACGTCTTAATTGACGGGGCAGAATCACCACAAGTTTCCACAAGAATTCTATAACCGTGAGCCGCAGTTTTCTTTTGATTAAAAAACAAAAGCAACGCATGTCGAAAATGCTAAAGAGCTTTCGAAAGTTACATTTTTACGATGATATAAACACGACTGTTAATTGCATCTATTGCTATAATGCTACTAAATGTCATGGATAATGTCAACACTGTAAGAAACAACAGTTATCGGAAACAGCTATTGGAACAAACTGACACTACAGCCATCTGTTGCAAAACCCTCAAAACTAAATCACACTCCTAATACGAAGTGCCAAAAAAGTCGCAAAACAGGAATTGGCTATTGGCACATTAAACTAATTATAAAGAAAAAAATTAAATCTCGCTTTTTTGACATCTCGTAGCTTCGCATTCGAATTTTCTTTCGTTTGTAGCGTACATAATTATTAATTATTAATGTATTATTATTAATTTTGTTATTATTGTTCATTATATATTCATACTCTTGGATTATCGAGATTCACACAAGATTTACGGAATCCGCGTGCACGCTGGCAGGCTCGGACGCACGTCGGTTCAACGCACGGCACTGACACGAGCCCCAGCTTGAAGAAAACTGACACCGAACGCTTCCGCGATGCAACGGCACATTTTTTTCGTCCGTCGCCGAATGCAAGGTGCATCGTTATCTTATCGCGGGCGATTTTCGCTAATGCATTCGAACGTCACGGTTGGAAGGGATTTTTCTTCTCGTCGCGAGAGGAATTTAACATCTGACGAAACCGTTGAACGCGTGCTGACTGAATGTATACGTGAAATTTGCACGCAGGACGTGTACTTCCGGTCCGAATGATTAATCGGTAGATCAACGGAAGTAATTAATTGCTCGAGAAATGTCGACTTCGGGCACAGCCGTTACTTTGCATCTCGCGATGCTGTTTAGCGATAACGACGTGCTTCGTTACACGTAATGCGAAATGCATTTCTGATCTTGTCGTTCGTTGCATATTTTTGTGTATAATATAATGCGCGCTTGCGGAAATCTCATCAAAGTACGCGCGATTCTCTCATTGTGGCGCTATGGTGTGATTAAACAATATCGCTGAAAGCGATAAGATAAGATAGCCAATGTAGTACGTCGTGCTTGCGTTAATTGATCAAAACTATCTGGTCCAAGCTCTTCTTTACGAAATCGCGTTACGTGTATAGGTCACTTATTGTACTTAAAATTATACTTCGATAGAAAGATGGTTGCAATGCAACTCGCAGTACAGTTCCTCTTTCGTTACGAATTTTGTTAAACACTGGGAACGAAATTGTTTGGAGTTTTTGTGCCACATTGACATGGTTCGATAGGCGAGCAATTGCAAATTGCTCCTTCTTCAAACACGACTGCGCGCGCAATTTGTCAGGGAGATATGTTAGCAGCCATTTATCGTGCAGTGGAAAATTAATTTAGATGTGTGGCACGTTGCAACGGAGGCGTTTGTACCACGGCTCTGTTGGACATTCAACATCTGTCTACGCCATGCACATGCACGTGCTTACGCGCCCATGCAAATCCATGTGTTTTACTCCCCTGCAACGTCCATGCATTCGAAAGGAAAGTAAATGCAACTATGCGCGAGCACCGAGTAGCCTATTTACAATGCGGTATACGCATAATGCAGTTGCCGCGCGACAATAAAACCGCACAAATGTAGACCATCCTAGCGCGCTTGATCTCGAATACTTGCTTGTATAAATTTCCATGAATACATTATCAATTATCGTCTCAAAAAGCGTCACGACAGTACAATAGCATCAACTACAACTACAACAGGAAGCTTTCTCTAACAATGGACGGAACATAATTCACGGAGAGAAATCGCGCTTAATTAACATCGCGAAATTACAAGTGAATTCTCCAATGTTTTCCGACGTCTCGTTTTAATATCGTAACTCGTGAAATTTGGACGACGCCGCGGCAAGTGCGCTCGTTCGCGGATGCAAATGTATGCATGAAGGTGCGCGTCAAGTTTTTCCGACGTATTCCGCGCCGTGCCAATTCTCCGCGAACGTTCATCTCCCGAATGAGCGTATTTTTAAATTCAAATGAGATTCAGCCCGGCTCCATGCCGTCTAAATTTGCACGTGGAAACGTGCCGCGGTCGCCACCGCCGCCGCCACAGTGGCTAATCGCCTGCAACGGCGTGCCAATTGTCTCAACTCTCAACCTTGAGTTAAGCACACCGCTCTCGACTCGCATTCGTGGATTCAGAGCGAGTTCGAGAGGCACATACGTATAGTACAACTGCGCCTCGGTGCTCGAACGCATCGATTTTTCTCTCGCTGCTGCGCCACGTCGGAGAGATGCATCGCCTTGCAATGGTTCCACGTGTTGGCACTTGCCAACATCCCCTCCCACTCAGACTTCCCGGCGGAAGAGTCGATATCCACCCTCTCTCCCCCAAAATATTGGCGATGAAACGAAAGGGTGCTCAGCAATTATTTTTAGCATGAAAGATACGGAATCTGAAGGCACGAGGAAATTAATGGAGCATGAACGAGTACTATCGTGAGAACTGAATTCGACGAGCTTTCGCAGGGATATTTAACGAGAAATTAATCTTGCAGAAAATGCATCTTTTATTATTAATTTTGTTACTTGTTCAGAGTTATATCTATATACGCCGCACGATTAGAATTCCTTCTCACATAACGCGTTCGCTCCACGAAGAATCGCGTGGAATGGGGAGGTATCATTTCTCATCGAGGGGGACAAGATCAAAGAATTCGGGGTCAAGTTCAGCCAGCATGAATGATGGACCGTACGAAAGAAGCTGCAGGTGAACGTCGCCGGATAGCCGGCAACGTTAACGACTGCAGCGGGACTGGTTTCTCAAGATTTCATGGCCCTTCGAACAGGTAGTCCCCGCAGGACATGCGCGGCCGGCAAGGGTGGAAGAAATCGAAGGGAGAGGCTCGATCGTGAACCCGTCATTGAAACTGATCGCTCTACGCGGGAGGTATCTCTCTCCTTGCGTCTTATTCATGAGCGATCATCTACTTCTGAGCGATCATACTGCGGATTCTCAACGGTTCACGTGTCGGCATCGTGTTTGGCACTGAATGGTAGCTTTTCAGAATGTAAAGCTAATGATCTTTAAGAAAAATGAGGACTAAGTGACATCTTAAAAGAAACTTTCTCAATTTTGAAAAGAGAAAAGAAGAGAGAGAGCTTATATATGTTCTTAGATAATTTAATGAGACTGCGAGATTTCTAGTACGTTTTGCATATTGAAATATTTTTAAATATTAATCATTTTCTTCAGATTCCAAAATTTAATATCGATCTATGTATTTTTCATTTTGCTTTTTTATTTATTACAGAGAGTTTTTACGTATTTCAGACTACTATTGTACGTTACATGATGTTGCTTTGATAATATAGAGCTTTATGCACTTAGGAAATAACCGTGATATTATATCTGTTGCCTGCAAGACGATGTCTACACTCGACAGATTTACTATTGAGAGAGACGACTCTCAGAAGCTGAAACTTTCAAGCGAGCGTCTATTGAAAGTTTTATGCTCCATTCTGTGCTCATCGAGACTCCTAAGGAAGTGGCTTTCAGATAACAAAACTCCCAAGTTACGCACATCGGGACCTTTTACGTAGATTGCAAATAGATTCTGCACGAATCCAAGGAAGTTTTAGTCCCATGAGATTGTCGCCTCTTACGAATCCTCATTACATGTAAGAAAAGTGTAATTACGGAGAAGTCGGTAGCACTGCCACAAGTCGAAATAATCCCATTGAAATCTTTTTACTTGCTCAGAAACACGCAACATAAGCATATTCAACACTACAGCAAGATTGGATCAATAATATCTAATATATCTAATACTTTTATGTTCTAAAAATATTGCTTTATTGACACGAGTGACCTGAAAACTCCAACTTAAATTTGGATCGCGTTCAGTAAACGACTTCTACGTGATTTCAGCGTTGCTAGTCGCTTCGAGATTGATTGATCGCGGTTGTATAGCACGACATCGCGGGAAAAGGGTCGACCAGTGGTGTTGCAGGGCGCGACAGGAAACCGAAATTGATATGCGGTCCACGCACTCGCATTCGTCTTGTCGCAGTGGTCTTTACGTTCGATTCCGACAGAGAGGGAGAAAGCATCGAGCATGCTCCTTTAGGGTCCTTCATTCACCATCTCTTTGGACCTTTGGACCATCTGGTCTCCCACCTGCATTCAGCCAACTGTTTCTTTGCCACTGCGACCAGAACAGGTCCGGCTTTCATTCCGGGCCTCTTTCAGTATTTTGCTTCGCGCCGACAAGATAGTGAGCAAGGTAATATCGTTGCATGTTTAAAGACCCTCGTACTGTCTTTCTCGTTCCTCCATACAAAGAACATTTTGCGCTTTGATATCGAGAAAAAATTCCGTGTGCGAGATGTTCACGAAACATTCCATGAAATTATTTTACAATTGATTTGTTTGACTATATTATTATTTATAATTGCGTTATTCAATTATAAACCGAGTTTTATCGTTCACTTATAAAATTATCGGTTTACAATAAATTCTTTTGTGCTAGGTATAGAGAAAGAGTTTTATTTTTCAAAGTTTATAATTACATTTCTGCATGTAGCACCAATATACGTGTATGTAATCATGAAATAATAATTAACTATTGATTACACATACTGCTCTCTTTTCCTGCGTGTACGCAAGTACTATGTAGGGTCGATACGACCCTATGCGAGTTAAATAGGGGACGTAATAACCCTTCCAGATCTTTGTCGAGCGATGTCCAGTACCGCAATATTACAGCACGATTCTGCGTTACGCAAGCTGCAACGAATTTTCCTTTGATCGTTTTAAAACAAGAGAATACATGGCAGAAAAAGATGTTTAATTACAGCACATAAAAAAAATTCTTTTAATAATTATTATACTTTATTAATTAAAACATTCTTTTATATATATATCAATAAAATATAATTCTATTTGCAAAAGAATATATTTTTTAAAACGCGTGGGAATATTTTGATTTTATTAACATTTTTCTTATTTTAAAGAAAAACTATTACGTATTGAAAGCACAATTACAAATAATGAAACAAAAAGTAAGTGGTTCCGGCCGGGATCGAACTGGCGACCTTCTGCGTGTAAAGCAGACGTGATAACCGCTACACCACGGAACCTTGACGTCTACTGGTGCTGTTTTCATGTATAAAGAGTAACTAAGTTCTTTATAAGATTTATATATTTAAATATATGTGTAATTTTGTTATAAAACATAATGTATAATTATTTATCAATATAAATATCATTATGTATATGTCTTACGTGTAATTTCTCAGACATTTGTTTTATCTAGTCTCGGTCGATAATCTATATTACTTGGTCTCATGTTGTACAGATGGCAACTGTAATCCGTACTTATACTGCACGCCGAATGTTAATTTAATTTGATTAAATTTCTTATAACTAAGATGCTGTATTTATCAATTTATATTCATGTTTAAGTAACAATAGTATAGCTTACTTGTGAGAATTGTATAATAATATGTTAACGTTTTTAATATCTCCTTTTTAATATTTTTGATGTGTATTTTCTCCCATTATTTTAATTTTAACAAACAATATTTTTAGTTTATGTTATGTTAGTTTGCTATACAGAGTGAGGCACCTAAAAAAGGCCACCTGAATATCTCGGCTGTTATTGGTGATAGAACAAAATGTGTCAGACCAAACTTGCATGGTTTCGAGGGACACATAATTTATTCTAAATAGTTTTTTATTAGGTGGACGCGTAGAGGTCATATGAAGGTCAACTTCGTTTTTTTAAATGGTATGATATGTTTTTTTACGTACTATCTAGTAGAGCGTTTGAAGATGCGCATATTGATCTACGGGTCAAAATCATTCAAGGTCACTGAAGGCCAACTGCAAGGGAAAATAATTTATTTTATATTGCCTAGAGTTCTCTGCTATTAAAAATACTGTAAATTCAGAAATAAAAAAGTTCTAGCTGTTAGAAATTTTTTCTTTTCCGAGAAGTTCTGAGTTGATGATATCATTATTTTTTATATTGCCTAGAGTTCTCTGCTATTGAAAATACCGTAAACTCAGAAATGAAAAAGTTTTAGCACTTAGAAATTTTAGCCTTCAGTGACCTTGAATAATTTTGACCCGTAGATCAATGTGCGCATCTTCAAACGCTCTACTAGATGGTACGTAAAAAAACATATCATATCATTTTAAAAAAACGAAGTTGACCTTCATATGACCTCTACGCGTCCACCTAATAAAAAACTATTTAGAACAAATTATGTGTCCCTCGAAACCATGCAAGTTTGATCTGACACATTTTTGTCTATCACCAATAACAGCTGAGATATTTAGATGGCCTGTTTTAGGTGCCTCACCCTATATACAATATAAACAAGATATATAATATATATCGGAAATATATGTTATAAAAATTATAAATTTATATAAAAATGTAACTATTTTAATGTATATATATGTAATAACAGACGTTAGATTATCAGAAAATAGATAAACTTAATTTAAAAAATGTATGCAAGTTAATAATAGCACCATAAAGACAACTCTACTTCCACAACTTTCTACAGTTATCTACATTTTTTGATAGTTATCTTTTGCACTGATCAGGATATATTGCACATTGATAAAACATACTGATAATGCACATTAATTACTTTACATTCTAGATATTTCTATAGAAAAATATATTGCAGACACTATAGTTGGAAAACGAATCTATTAATAAGAATAATAATTAGATTAACATGATATATGTATTATTTAAAATAAATTATAATCCTCTTAAATCTACCCGTCATTAATCCAAAATTGAATCAAATAAAACACAGAAATGAATAATATATGTATACAAGAGAAAGTATTCAATTTTTATCCACGTACCTAAGTATCATAATAATAAATGACAAACAAGTTTGACTTGTTAATAATTTAAAACTATTTTAATCAAAAATGCATTTGAATATATAAGAATGTTTGCCAAAATCAATGATAAAAAAACTCATCGTAGTTTTGGTAATCAATTCAGCAATACACATAAATCGTCAATAGCTTTACAAAAATTTGTCATATCATAACATGTCACAACACACATGCACAATCTCAGTAATCAGTATATATGTATATATCTAAGTCATTTTGTAGTATAACAAAAAAGATCACTCTGTTATTTTAGATAAGATATATCAGATGAGAAGTATTTATTGTAGACAAGTCATCAATGAGGTAACACAAGGAGCACGTTTATTGAGACCGACTAGTCACCGACTAGTCGAGTAAAATTTCTTATAAAGTTCTATTTTAATAATATTTTATAATTATTAAATTAATTATTAAATTTTAATAATATTTAATTATCGAGTGTGAAAAATTACCGAGAAGAACGATGACGTCTGACGTCTCGAAATCGAATCTGGTGCGATGCAATATGATGCAAGAGTGGATTCAAACTCTTCAGATTCTTTGTAACGTCATATTAAGCGTAAGTCTATTGCAATATTTAAATATATTAAAAATTGAAGTAGCATGAATTTTGTTTTCACCGTGTCTCGATACTTCATACCAAGTACGACATCAAATTTTATTGCTTGCTGTAATCGTTTATTTTTCTTTGTTGGATTTTACATCAGTTTCCTCATGATACTTTCAGTACAGGAACGTGTTTTTTCGAAACCAATTTTATGAACATTGAAATGTTTGCAGTTAATAGGGAAGGGCGGAATACTTGTGAGCATCCTGGCCGCAATCGGTTTTTACAATGAGCTGAAGCTGTTGGATCATTATCAGAACGTAATCGTCAATGTTTTCTTAGCCTACTCGGTTGTACTGACTGCGATCGGTTGGTTTGGTATTTTTACGGGTTTGCGAAATTACGACAGATTACTGTACACGGTAAGCGAGTTAAATCATCCCTTGATGCGGAAGAATGCACGAGATGCACTGCATTTATCATAATTTCCATACGTTCTGTCATTCCCTGTACGCCCGATTTACGATCATCCAAGTTGGCAATGTTAAAATTGCATATTGCAGAAATTAATTTCGTCCGAACATTTATTCGTGGAACATTTCAATTTTATCTAGCTCTGACAAATTATACGCATATGCATACGTTAAAAAATTTTAATAATAAACAGGCAATAAATATGTATTTACTGCCTTTAAAATATAATAATATGTATTTCGGTGAATTGTATTATTACTTAACAAATTTTGTTAAAACATTACTACATCATGGTACTAGCATTCTGATATTGATATCTTTCAGCGTGTTTTTATTACACACATATATTGTTATAAATATGATATAATAAAATATAATAAATATCTTATTATGTTTCCTTTTATAATAACTATGTTTTATGATATCTGTTTAATTTATGATATCTGCATCAAGAAATATGTAATTTTTAATACCTTACAATAAAAATATAATAAAATATGAAAAATGTTAATATTGTTTACAGAATGCAGTATTGTTAGGCGCATTTCTAGTAACTTCTACAGTTTATGTTGCTACGACAGGCATAATAACGGATTATACGAAAACTGGCCATTTATATAAAGATATGAGAAGTGATATGAAAAATTATAATAAGCATGATACGATGGATATTATTGATACTCTACAAACTACTGTAAGTCCATATACATATTAATCCCAGAATTATCGAGTAACAAATTCTTACATTGAAATAATTATTACTGATACGATTTAATTCAATTCAGAAATAAACTTAATTATATATAATAAAATGTATAAATCTTATTTGAAAATATCAATTAAATTAACAAATGCTTGTGCATTATTTATTCTTTTAATAAAGTTGCTATAAACAATTTAACAGGCATATAGAAATTTGTTGGACATGTACAATGATATTTACATTTAATATATTTTATAAATTTAAAAGGTTGGTATGACCATATATAACATTACAGAATCTCTCTCTCTCGTAAGATTCCTCGGTAGTATAGTGGTTAGTATCCCCGCCTGTCACGCGGGAGACCGGGGTTCGATTCCCCGCCGGGGAGATTTTTTTTCCATTCAATATATATTTTTTATCTTCTTTTTATTTGTTTATTATTTTTCTCAATTGAATCATGAGTATGTACGACTTATGCAGTATATAATAGTTGATTTCTAAACTTTTAGCTTCTGTGTTGCGGCCTCGATGACATCACCACGTGGAACACTAGCAACTTTCCCAAGTCCTGTTGCCGAAAAGCTCAAAGCAAGACAGAATGCATTTTAGGTTCACCATATTTGCAAACTAATGGATGTTTTGAAGAGTTCCTTCGTATAGGACGTTATTATGCTTGGATTCTCTTTACCGTCGTAGCGGCCTGTGGTCTTTTCGAGGTGAGAATTTTCTAATTCTAGTTTTGTACCAAGATATTATCATGATAATAATGTTGCTTAACATATTGTTCATAACTGATATAAAATCCGTAGATTCTTGCAATTATCCTGTCACATGTGAGATACCAAGTTATTAAAGACAGAATAAAAAAAAATCATGCCACACAAAATGCACAAAATTTAACAAGATGCAGAAAAATTCCGAGAGCTGTGACATCCACGATGCAAAACAAGAGGAACGAAGAGGACGAAGGGAAAAAGGAAGACAATAAAGAGGAAACTAAAGAGAAAACCAAAAATGTCGCAGAGAAAAGTGGAGAAGCGCAAACACCAGAGAAAAAAGACAACGAAGAAGTAACGAAAAAGAGAAATCTATATATCTCCAAGGAAGTTATAGACGAGTTAATATCAAAACGCTTCAAGAATTAATTTCTTAATTTTTATTTATGAAGGTTACTTGCCTCTTCTTTTGAGATCTTTCTCGCAATTATCGCAGCGTAATGGAATACCAGATATCTCCAACATTCTGATATTTATTATGTTTAAAATCCGTTAATTAAGTAAATTTTTTATTTATAGAATGTCCTGACGATATACTTTCACTGATATCTCCAACGTTATAGGTAATTTTGCAAGACTCGTGACTTCGTGAGTTTAATAAATTTCTGCAGTTAGTAATGTTTCTGTGTAAATAGAGTGATTCACATATTTTAAACATCACGATATACGAGTACATCAAATAATTTAAATTTATTTGAAGATTATCGCCTTATTGGAAAATATAAAATAATGTTACATACATGTTTATTAGACAAATTATGTGTGAGTTCTAAATTAAAGTATCGAATTAAAATATCGAGAGCTATTTTCTAAAAATGAAATGTTAATTAATGTAAAAACATATAATCTACATTTGCATTCAGCACACATTTATACAATCACGCAAACAAATTGATCCTTCGATTAGATGAAGTATTAGCATAAAATGTATACGTCAATATATATATATTATAATCATAAATGTCGACAGTACACCAATATTCATGATTATTCTGCATTATTTTATATTATTTGTTGTGTGATATAGGATATAGTATAATTATAAACTAGCTCTCAGCACTTTTCATCTAACATCAATTTACATCATTTCAATACAAATCAGGAAAAATGGAGGTAATGTTCGTTTATTTTAGAGGTAAATTTCTAGATTTCTTCGGAGTGGACACTTATCATTATCTACGTATATAAAAGCAGAAGCACGATGTAGAGATATATTATAAAATATATGTATTGCAAATATATTGGACATTAATCGAAGCCTGAATTCGAATTTATTATCTCGCTACTGTGAGATGAGCATGAGGAACATCATGGACGGAAATATTCGCAAATATTTAATGAGTAAAGTAATTAACGACATTCATTTCTCGATCAATGAATTTTGATTGAATTATTTTTAATGCTGTGTTGAGCCAATAGAAAATTTATTGTAATTTTAATTCCAAAAAGCAGCGAATCTTTCACTTTAGGCTGACGTAATATGAAATTAGTACACCTCGTTTTATTTATCGCTTTCTCTTTTTATGGCCGCAGCGAGACAACAAGCGAGCACGATACCGGCAATCTGAAAAAAGAAGAAACATACTTTTGAGCACGGAAAAATCCACGATACCCGAATGCGAAAAATATTTTGGCACCTTCAATTTCAACGTCAACGTGCAATATTACTAAATTTATGCGCTCATTAATTTTTTCCAATTAACGCTAATACCTTAATCTAACATCTAGTTTCGTTTTAAGAAAATATGAAATAAATTCCGACGTGCTGCCAGCGCTCGATTAAGATATTCAAGACGCCTGAAAGATCTCGTAAGATAAGTACGATATAATTTACTCGCCTCCACGAAAGCTATTCCAATGCCCACGCCGATCAAGACCGTGGCGCACTTCTGCACTCGCATTTCCAGTTTGCTGAAGCATCCATCCGGGTACGCCGACGGACTACCAACCTGACATGCCACCTGGTTATTCGGCCTGCAACAGGAAGATGGGAATCTTCCCGTGAAACCAATTATGTTCCAATCATTCGGCCCTTCCACGCCGCAACATTGTAACTGTAACAAACAAATGGTGTCATTAGCTGGTCAATTGATTCAATTGATGGATTATCTGGCAGTTCGTAATTTAATCTCGACAATTCCAAGAGCGATCATCTCTCTCTTCCGTTATTCCAGCTTCCCGCTCGACGGTGCGAGATATTTCAAATTCGCGTGGAATTTGTTTACCGAAGCGAAGCGATAAACTAATTTCAAGTACGAAACTGTTAATTCAACGGGCAAAGTTGTAACACGGTAGTTAACTCGTCACACGCAGTGCCGAAGGGACTTTAATTGCTCGCCTGCTGTTGCGCTTTACGCGCGATGATCGTCTCGTTTGACCGAGCTCATCACCGCCATAGGAAGTGCATTTACCATTGTTTTCTTTCACGTTGTGAAAGCCATGTCGCTTTCAACACCACGCTTTTGTATTGACGAAACCATTAGCGCGCGGCGTTTCAAACACTGACCTTTTGCTGCACATTGTCCCAGGCCATCTTGTCGGCATCCGTGTAATTCCTCATCGATTCCTTCAGGGTGTCCTTCATCGCCATGCTGAAATCATTTTTGAACACCGCCGCCGCTATTCCCACCGCCAGCTCGATCACGAAGATTATAAGCAGCGCGGTCGCAAACTAATTAATATTTCAGATTAATTTATTAATTTAATAATTTATTAAACTTGTCTGAATGTTACCGGCGAAATTATCATTTGAAATTAGTCTTTGCTCCTGTCGAATCTGTTTATATAAACTGTATAATATATTTGCGTTTTAATTTCTACGCGAGTAAACGACTATAATTTTTCCTTTTAAATTATTGCACTTACATCGCATACTTACTTACACGGATACTTATGCGGATTAAAATTTTGACTTACAGCAATCAGCATATTATAATGTTCTTTGATCGCTCCGTAACATCCCAGGAAAGCTATGATGAAAACGATAGATCCCGCAACTATAAGCACTATAGGCGGAGCTATTATCCTGCCTTCCATGAAATGCGTAAAATCACCGACATCCGCCAACACCACCGCACCAGCAGCGATAATACCTATACCGGATATCTGGAAAAATCGATGGTGATGACTGTATCTATTTTCCTCCACTTTTCACATCATTGCCATTTGAACTTTTGCTTACGCATGTAGAAACACTCACACAGCACAACAAACATCAATGCATCTGTTAAACGATTCTCCTTTAATCAAAAACTTATAATCGCACTATTTAATCAAGAAGCATTCTTTGAAAAAACTACCATGATTCGAAAGAACACATCAATAAAATCAGATCAACAAAATCTTTTGCACATTAGATAAATTCTTCAGAATATGTCGAACATTTCCCAAGATATCGATAGAAACTGGATATGAAACCTCAAGAAATTAACAAGAAATGAAGCAGAAGAGATTTCTGATTCGAATCGCTTCAAACGCCTCAAGACGCTTCAAACGAGCTCCGGGAGGAAGCTGTTCTCGCGCCTTCTCGCTCTACTCACCGCGAAGATCAGGTTGAAGATGAAGAGGACGTACTTGATGACATTCATCCCGCAGGACTCCATGGTGCCTCTCTCTGTATCCGCTTGTATCCGTCGAATCGATTTATTATCTCGATCTTAGTACGCTTATCGCAAACAATCCGATCTGACGGCGTCACTTCGCGGGGCTCAGAAGACCGGACACATAATCGACCGGCTTGGCTTGTGCTCCGTGCGACGGTCGTGCGGTCAGTGCGCGGGCGATCTAGGTGGTGCCCGCTCGTAACGAGTCCCGAGCGACACGAAGGGCTTCGATCGAAATCCTCGGCCTCGAGGCTTCGCCTCGGCAGGGCGAAGACAGGGCAGGCAGGCAAGCAGGCAGGCCTCATTGGTCGTCCAGAGTAATGCACGAGGTCTCACCGGAGAACGCAGTCGACGCGTTACCAGCCCGTCATTGGTCGGCGATCCCGGGCGAAGGTGTTATGTGCTCGTCGATGGTAACCATGGCCACCCGTTCGTTCGCTTACCGTTAACCCGGCGTCAACCTGGTCTTCCAGGGAAAGGAGGAAGAAAATAGGAAGGAGGACTCGATCGGTGTTTGCGAGCGAGGTCGTAAAGCGAACGGGTCCGATGGGAGTGAAACCACCCTCCGCTTAAACCACCCTGCGAGTTCGGTGTCCTCTTCGACTCGGCGGACACCCTCTCGGCCATCGATCCGGAAGCCATCGGTTTGACAAGCCGCCTCCCGCCGAGAGATCCGCCGCGATTTAGAAGATTGATCGCGACCGGCTTTTTCGGCGCGATTCGACCGCGAGGGCGGTGGCTGATAGCGATCGAGCTCCCGTGTACTGTCAACCCTGTTGATTTTTCCGTATTTCCTATCTGAAGCGGTTAATTATTCCGTTTTTCCGCGATAAGCCCCCACGCGAGCGTAGGTGTATAAATTTGTTTCTCGACAGATCCGTTTAGATCAATGGAATTGGAGCAGCGTTAATATGGATGGGAGGAGAGCACTCTCAAAAACTTGATGATTCCCTCTATTCTTTACCGTCCTATCGATTATTCAAAGGCAATACATTAGGCGGAAACAGTGTAATATTGAATACAAATTTATTTTCACAACGTTTATCTACTCAACGGCAATTATAAACATTCGCACGTATTTTTCGTTCACTTAATAATCCGTTTTTATTCGAAGTAACGCGGTTCGGTTTTCCGCCGTGCGGTATCGAGAGAGGCAGAGGCCGGGTTTCGCCAATTTGCGAAATGACGGAATGTTATTCCAGCGGTTTCATTAACTTGAAATGCGTTACGTCTCGTCGCATTGCGGCGAAAGTCGCGGCTCAACGAAACCAACGCAACAAACTCCGCGCAATTTTATCGGAGATCGAACGAAGCGTGTGGGCATCTCGTTAATCGGCCCCGCGGCTCGATAATGTCATATTATTTACACGTCCGCCGTATATACTCAAAGTGGGTCACGAACGCGCCAACACAGTGGCGGCATTTTCGTTTCCGTGACTCGACATCAGATAGTCGAGTCGTCCACGCGCGTTTTTTTTGCCGAAAAGTTTAACGGCTTTTCTCCCTTTTTTTCCAGACAGCCTGGGATTCGCGCGAGTCTACGTTTTTCGTGCGACGTCTACGGACAACGTATATGGGTTAATGGGTGCATGATAAATATAGTTACCACGTCGCTCATTCCTCAGGTAGCTGCGCCTACACGTAATAATACATGCACGGCAATAGCACGCCACGATTTAACGTTCGCCGCCGCACGAATGAACCATCTTTCCCAGCCCTCCGTGTCTTCCACGTTCGCTCGATACTTTTTATGGCAAACGTCGAGCCCCTCGATTTCTTACTTCAAGTGGGTATCGATAACACGATGAACGAGATGACTCTTACATCGATCGGAACTTTATTTTAGCAAATGACTTTGTTATACAAACAACGTTTACAACAAGGAGACATCGTCTGAAGGAGATAGAAGATTATTTCAAATCTAATCGATGCATGTGTCTGTGGATAAATACACTTAAAAATGATTGCATCTAAATAATCGAAGTATAAGTAAATAAGAAGACGATAATATATAGCATCTAGTCTATCCTGCAGGAGAGTGCACGCTTGCAAATACAATAAATCGAAATGTGATAGTACATTAAGTATGCAACATTATACGTATACAATATGTATACCATTAACGGAACTGACTACCCTGTGACAAGTGCATATTGGATTGCAATTACACTGCACATCATTTAATAATCAAGTAATTAAGCAAATAATTACGCAAATTACGTAATACATAATAGATATTCATAATAATTCTTCGCTCAATATAAACTGACTAGCTCTATATTTACTGATAAAGACTGACGACAATGCAGCGTAATATCGAAGTGGTGGAATTTTTATTATTCGGATCGTAACAAGTAAGAAACTGATTTTTCGTTGTAAACTTGAGCAGGCAGTTTAACAGGTACGTGATCAATGCAATTACTGTGTCGGGCTTGCCATCGATTTATCGCAGTAGGTTTTATAGTAATCAGCCCGCGGCTTGTATAAATCATGTACACGCGAAGGCAACAATTGCCAGCGTCTCTCGATACAGCTTTCCTCAAATATTCTGCAAGGATTCTCTTGTAGTTTTTTCAATAATGACGAGGTATTCTGTAACTCCGGTTTCCCCCTTGAAATCGTATTATTGTTGGTCGCTGATATCGTTGACGAGTAATCGATGGTCGCCGAAGCTCTCCCCCATTCTTCTCCATCATGAGGCGCAAATGCAATGCATTTATCTTTGGACAAGATGAGAAGTTATTCCGAGGTTCCGCGCGCAATCGTTAGTACTTGAGGTGCTGATAAGCGGCGATGAGGAAGAATATCACGAGGGTTGATATACTCGGCGTGATGAACGAGCCGGAGCTCCAGCTGCCTGTAGGCGACCTGGAAGCAGCAACACATTCAAGTGATCGATAATTAAACCCTTAACGGGATTACGCGTCATTATGCGCTCGAGCGAGCGCACGATGTTGCTGTTTAGATTTCTGGAAATCGATGTCATCAAATTAGTGGTAAACTGACGTTTCGCACTGTTTTGTGCATCGCTTTCCATGGATCTAATTACGCGAGAGAGCGTTGAGGCACGTCAGGATCGGAAATTCATATTTATGTACAAATAAGAACCAGCTCTCTATGTCTATATTGCAAATTATAAATAAATTATATATTGTATTGCAAGAATATAGCGAGCGGATAAATATTGCAAGCATTCACGGAAGCATTATTATACGAACATGGTTTTGATGACACACACAAGGAAGAGACAAATACAAAAATAAAATAGGAGAATAATTAGAAAGGAAGTAAAAAATATTGTCAATCATGAATGGGAGTGGTGAAAATTTAAGCAGCGCGAATTGTTAAATTATTAAGATATAAGAAATTCTTAATTTCTTTTTTTTCTGATAATATATATTCTTATAGTAAAATGATTCTTATCACATCGGCAATATATTAATAATTTCTCGTGATTAATGTGATGCGATACAGTTCCGATATCGTCTTTTGGACAATCCATTATGGAAATAGCAATATACAGGTATTACTTTTTTGAATTTTATTTGTATTTCACAGGGAAAACTCGTAAATTAACAAAGTATTATCAAAGCCACTTTGTTAACGTAAAAATACAAGCCAGAAAGAGAAGGAAAAACAAATTAACCGGTTTCTCTTAACTACGTGAGAATATATATACGTGCGTATCGTTTAAATCAGAACGTGCGTGATCGTAAAATAATTTATGGGATGTTGTACTTACAACATGTGTATACATATAATTTTTCATATATTACGAACTACATAGGAGAAAGCGATAAACGGAGCACGGAGATGGGATATATCGGGAAAATACGGGAAGATAAAACAACATACACTTATTACAGAGTACATCATTAGTGTTTACATCTTTTAAAATTATTAAAATATTAAAAAGTAGAGACACGTTATCTCAGAGAAGGGAACAATTACATCAGACGTTTACATATCGTTCCTACTAATTCTACGTCTCTGTGTGATGTAGTTTATTATAAAAACTTCTTACAAATCACATGGACTATATACGACATCATATCCTATAAAGAAAGAGAGACAGAGAGAAAAGTCTTATAGAGAGCAACGTATCAACATTATCGGATCAACCCTAATCGGGACATATTTCTAATCAGATCTACTGGGTGGCGGGTATCGATCCTTTTCTCCCATCGATCGCTTCCCTTCGAAGTACCTCAGTTTTTTCTGAAATTTGCAAAACACAAATGAGCCGCGCTTCAAATATCCGACTATCCAGTCGCGCTTTCGAAAATGTTCGTGCAAAAAGAATGCGCGAAGAATCATGCAAGTAACATTAATTTCAATTACATCATAATAATAATACGACGGTAATATTAATATGAGCATAAAATTAGCATTATGTTTGTTATATAATAACGCACTCGCGTACCTCAAAACGCAGCGAGCTATATTGCAAGTAATTATATTAGGGAAGCATTTACTGCAGTAAACAAGGATATTTCATCACTGCCTGCGGCCTTTTATCCATTTGGTTATTCTTGCACAGCAAAGTTGAACATATGAATATTTAGCGACAGAAGTGAGCAGGAAACCGACGACATTGAGCGGTAAGCAAGCGAATTAAATATTAAAATGAGGCAGAATAAAATCACTTGTCACCTTGTTGGAAATCTGAAAATGGCGATTGTTATGTTACAGGCGACAGACGTTGCAGAAGAAGCTAGAGAGTACTATGTCGAACGAAGATGTATCTGTCTGTAATCTTCTATCATACTCTACTTACGTACAACAAGATCACCCTAATATTTCGTGGGAGAAGTAAACGTACAGAGAAAGAGGCAGCCGACAAATAAGCGACAAGCTAATCAAGATCGGGCAACTTGATTCTATCATCTCGCCGGAAATCGGAGAACCGCATTCGTTGCGTTATGCGCGACGGGGATTATGAAAAGAGGTGCACAACGAGCATACTGAAGACATGTAATCGCGATCATCGTGCGGCGGAAAGATGTCCGAGAGCAGGACAAGTTACAAGTGATATCCTTGGACCAACGAGCAACGTACTCGATGCCGATGATACCGCAGGCCAAGCGGTCCCCGGCATTTCCGGTCGAGGAGGATGCAGTGGTGTTGCCCTTGCCGAGGTCATCTTCGCCGGAATGGACGACTATGGTGCGCCCCAGAATGCTGTTCGATCCGGTGAGCGAGATGATGTTGTCGGTGATATTTACGATGGCCTCTCCGTCGGAGTTGGCCTGGATGTTGCCCAGATCGCCAACGTGTCTGACGGTGTCTTCCGGTGCGCCGTGAGTTACCTGACGGATTAATAACGCTCAAGCCTTGATAATAAAAAACTGTGGAATTTTGGGTGTAATTCTAAGATTGGAAAGCAGCAGATCTAAGGGAACACTTGTTGGATTTTTCATACAAGAGGGAGAAACGATGAGGAGAATCATATTTTACTCGAGAAAGGAACGTTTGTTACGCGACACATTTGTAACATAGTGATTGGAAGGAAAATTGATCGCTGTGAGAGCTCACGTTCTCAGGGTTGAAGTGCGCCCCCGTGGACAGGCAACCGTTGGACATATCTCCCTTCTCATGCACGTGGAAGCCGTGCAGGCCCTCCGTGAGTCCGCGGATCGTGCCGGTGATGGTGACGGGTCCATTCGCAACGGACTGGACGATTTTCAAGTTACCCGTGACGTTCTTCACAGTGGCGTCTTGCGCCGTCAGACGGACGACTGCCACCATCTCCTGATTGAATCGATTCGACACAATCAATAGGATTACAATAATGTAGCATAGAACGTAGCGTGTCTTCAACGAGCGATTTGTAAGAAGCAAGAAAACGTTATTCCAAGCAAAGTGAAATTTTTCTTGGGATTTATTTTTATGGGATAAGTTAATTGGATGTCATCTCGTTTTCCAATTTCGAATCACATGGAATACGACTGCCTGACATCTGCGATAAACGCTCGTCATCAGAATGATTCGTAGAGTATTCAGAGTATTCGTCGTTATGTCAAATTGGAGAGTTCGATTGATTACTGACCGAATACTGCGCGAATGGATTGATATGGACAATATTGTCATACGTACCTCAGCTGTAATGGCAGTTACAGCTGCCAATAGTACCACAACCATTCGACTCATCCTGTGTGTATGTGTGAGCTGCAAACAGAATGACAGGAAGCTGACGATGTAATATAGCAGTGCGTACATAATAATCTTTCTTTCCAAAATTCCATTTGCATAATCGCCGCTACTCGCATATCAATTATTACCGTCAAAATTACGGTAAAAGTTAAGCCACTATTATTTTTTAATCTCATTTATCGTAACAAAAATTATAATATACAACTATTCTATACAACTTTCTTCTTAAAAAAATATATTTTTATATATACTTTTTTCATAAAAAAATTTATGTGTGTAATTTTAAATAACAGGAATTGTGTATTCAGCTAGTCGACTGATTAATCAAATTGAATCTATTCTTTGAAAGATTTATCGCCTTGATCTAAACGATTAACAATTGAGCTAAACAATTTGTCTGATCGAATCTAACATGAAACGTTATGAACGTACACGCATGTAAAAACGAGTTCATGTTAGATTTGATCATCGCTTGCACCTGCTGCAGCCCGGTGGTGGCAATGGGACGAGCCCATTGACATTAACTTTCCGCTAAAGTCACGCTCTACTCCGCGACAGTCGCGCACGTAAAGGGCAAATCGATAAATTCGTACGACGTAGTTTTGAAGCGCGACCGCCGCGCGCGATTCCGAATAAACAGGTCGCATTATATAATTCGTACCAAAAGGCGTGCGAATAAAGGAGTACGCCGAGACGGGGTGAAGGTGAAGTAACTTTCACGTCGCTTCGCTTATTGAGCATTTATATACATTACTGGTAAATTATAACAGTGTTTATTTCCCCCTAATACGCGCGTAGGTGTATATGTATACATGTACGTATATAAATCGTTTCGTAGTCGAGTTAGCAAGTAGTCTTTTCGAGAACAATAATAAACGAGAAATTTTATTCACAAATAATTAATAATGTTAAATTTTATATGGAATACAATAACGATAATGTAAAATGTTACGTCGATGTAAAAAAAGTCAGATGTAGAATTATTAGATAATTTAAATCCGTAGTAATTTTCATGAAACTGTGAAATTGATAAAATTATATAATATATATATGAAATATATATAATTATTAGAAAATTCAATATTTCTACATGGTTCAGTTGCATGATTTTTTGTTCACAAAACGAAGTTTTCAGGAGTTGATAAGATAAACAAATGTATGTAAAGCAACAATAACGTAATATTTCCGTAAAGTTAAAGCAAAACTTAGTCTTCAGGTATTTCAGGGTTTTATTTATCAACGCATTATCGACACAGCGAACTTCAACGTGGCTTTCCTACTCACCATTATCCCCTTAGCATTTCAAAAGATAGTAATGATTCAGCCTTTTATCAATTCCATTACATTTTGCTTATTATATCTCATTTCTATAAAATATTTGCATATGTTTATTTCAGGAGCTTATCAGTGTCTGACTCATTTAAGTTTTACTTATTATGAAATTTCTGGCATTCCAACCGCTCTCAATTTGCGTACATTTTCTTCTTATCTCGCTTTTATAAAATACAAGTATACTTATTGAAGAGGTTCTTATCAATTCCAACGTAATTAGCATCAGTGCGAGTATTCCCGTCTTCATTATCGCGCTCACATTCATTAGAGATTCTTATCGATTCGATTACATTTCTCTCGCTTTTTATTACTTTGCTTCAGTCTTCTACAGGTATATATATTTATTTAAGGAATTCTCATTGACTTTTATATTATTAGCATTATTATAATGTGAGCTATAGTGTACTAAACAACTTTACATATACCATTTACAATCCTTTTAATACCAACTTTACTTTTTTTTATTTTTTCAGGCATTATGTTATCTCTTGCAAAGCTTATTTCAATTATCATTACGAGACATCGCTGATATAAAATCATAAAACGGCGCAAAATACAAAATCCACGTGCAAACACCTGTCGGATATTTCACAGTTCAGAGAAGCAAAGCTGGATGATCCGATCGATCGAGTCCACAAAAAATACGACTCGTGAGTCGATCCGGGAGTATGTGCCACGGAATTTTTCCGTGACGATTAACCAGATACCGCAAGAACGGTGGTGAATAGAAGCACCGGTAATACGAGCACCGCGAAATATCGATCCTCGCGAAAGGTGTTCATCCACAACACGTGTGCGACTCCATCGATCAGTGTTATTCATACGTTTTAACGTAAGCACAGTGCGAATTGATGCCGAGTTTCACGAATGCCACGGTTAGTACGTACATAACGATATATTTCCACGTAATGTGGCCACCGGCGATGTATGTTACGTGTCACGTAACATACATTCAATTGTGCTTATGGGCTGCTTCTACATTGTTAGATCAATTGGATTTTATGCAGAACGCGCCTTGTTACGGATTTCCGTAACTTTCCTGAAACCGAATGCTACGTGTCAGATAGACTTTCTTTACGATATGTAAATAATTTCAAAATAGAATTTTAGAATTTAGAAACTGGTATTTTACAATTTAGAAAAGGTATCACATGTAAAAAATCGCAAGTAATACATTTGTCAGTAATTTTGAACGCTCCAATTTATTCGAAATTCGCTTATAGATAGTTGAAAGAAATAATTTGGTTTTACGCATTAATGGAATTACAATTTTCTCTGTTGTCAATGAAGAAACTGCAACACGTGGAAGATGACGTAGAAATAACATTCTGTTCTCGCGTAATTAATCCTGCAAGGTTTACGTTAATTAAATGTGTTACCGGCGAGAGCCCATGAAAGTCCATTTTGAGCTTGTTATCTCGAACGTTAAACTGCGCAACTGGCCACGTAATTACACTGAATTTAACATTAGCGTATCTACACTGCGTGCATAGAATATCGACGTTATAGATTAATGTATCATGTTAGTGGGCGCGATCTACGAGCCGGCTTTACAACGTAGCTTTACATTGCCGACAACAACGCGTTAAATTTAGTAGCGCGGAGTTGCGAGGCGCGAGCACGGATAAAATCGTAATTTCCGGAAGGAAAGATCCTTCGCAAACCGGTATTGCAATTATTTACGCATCCTACTTTATCTATTACGTTACCAGGTGCACGTTACACGGTAAAAAATATCGATTCACTATCGGTACTACCGCAATAACTACAATTCAAGCATCACCCTTAGTCTACACCAACACAAGCTCAATTACGAGATCTAGATCGAATTTTTCCATTGAGTCCTGCAAAAAGAAAATGAAAATTACAAGCTGCTCGATGTACTCTGCATACGCGAAGCACTTGGAGAACAGCTTTGGAGAACGCAGCTTTGATTCAATCGCAAACCAGACTCGTAAATGTGCAAAACGAAGCGAGGAAAATCGTGATTCGCGGGCGAGGAAAATCCTGTTGCGCTCAAAGCGGATCGAAGTGCGAGAGTCGGAGCGTCTGTCGCGGGCGCGGCGCGGAATTTCCAGGCGTTGACGGCGACCGAGAGAGGAGCATGCACACGAAAAGTGAAAGGAACCTACCGGGCGGACGGGCACGATTTACCGGACACCGGGACTGAATGACTGAATGACTGACTGACTGACTGACTGGCTGACTGCGGATGCTGGGCCCATGTTCCGCTTATATCGCCGCGGTATCCCGTGCGTATCCCCCACTCGCGGCGCAGACAAATCAGCCACGAACAAGTATCTCGTAAACGATCATGCACCGACACCGGCGACCGGATGACCGTCGAAGATGACGGAAGATTCTGGATCTCCCGCCGTGCCCCGCGCCGTCACTTTTCGCACAACTCAGCTGCGAGAAAGAGAGAAAGAGAGAGCGAGCGGATACTTCGAGACTCTGCGAAGTACAATAAAAATAGCGATAATTTAGAAAAATGATTAATGACGTAATCGTCAGATGTATCACTCTTATTGGTATTTTCAGGAAAATTGAAAAGAACTCAGTAATATCTGTTTGCAGCGCAGCGTGGAAATTTTTCAAGTTAGAAAGTTCATACGTGACGTTAAAAGTAATTTCAGCAAAATCAGAATTTCATCCTTTCTCATTCCGTTAGTTGATCAGGTGGTGAAACAACTGTTACCGCGTTTGACGATTAGCATTTCAATTCTAGCTAAATTACGCTCGATGAATTAAACATGACAGAACGTATACGTGATAGTCATTCCTATTGTCGTGTACAATTTGAGGAAGGAAAGTTTCGCTCACAGAGAATCTGTGAGCAGATAGCTCATTTATAGACGAAGACACTTTGTACGAACTGTTACAAAGATAATATAAAATACAAAATAACAACTCTAACAAAAATGATCCATGTATTATTTTACATTTGAATTAAAAATCGATTGATTTGAGGCAACAGACACGCGTCACGAAAATTGATTATTGCGTAAACTTTCAGGAAATACCTGCAAAATGACCGCGTCACGAGACAGCTTCGTGTTTTAGTATAAGAAGAGAATAAGAAACCGGAGTGCTGCGTCCACGAACGGCGAGCGTGATTGCTTTAATTAATGAATCGCGCGAATTCGCGACGTAGATTCGCACGTATGTTTATTGACTTGGATGTTAGCAACTCACTTTTGATTGGTGCTGACTGTTGTAGGAAGCCAACAACGCACAGTATACCACATACGTTGCCAGTTAGATTAATAGGATAATAGTGAAGGATGTTAGATATTCACGAACAGTGCTCTCGGATCCGCTGAAGTAATCACCTGCAGTAAGTATGTCACCGACGAGCGTGCACGAGCTTGTCGTCGTGCACACGCAAAATTAGCGTCGTTAACGCTCGCGTAGAAACCGCCGAACTTTTGATTCACCGTATTTTGCGTGTAAGATCAATCTACCGATCTACTAAGACATTCCGTTCACGACAGGAAGACAAGATCGTTTGCATAAATATATAAACTACCTACAGTAGCGCCTTGTATAATTTTTCCGATCTCGATGACAGATCTTGATCATTTGATTATTCCTGTTACGGTAGAGATGGCTCTTGTGATTTATAAATATATTGAAAATTTTTAGGTACATCTCTTCTCCCGTAAAAGTCAGTCCGAAGCCTTCTGCGGACGGAAAAGAGTGCATGGCACCTTCTACATTTCGCAAAGTGGTGAAAGAAGCAAGACATTAGCAGTAGCCCGCTAATTGAAAAGTAATTGCTCCTCGAGCGACGAAGAAGATACATCTCTGAAGTTTCACGTGAAGAGTTTTGAAGAACGAAAGGAGGGAAAAAAGGAAGGACATTTTGTTACTTCAGTTTTTACTACTTCATGGGATTCCATCATTGATGGATGCTTGTTACAATGCACGACGGATGAATAATTAACAGTGCGAATGCATGATTCATGTACACATATCGCAATCGACTGACTAACGCTCCACTTTGTAATTCCATGGAACATTGGAGACGTATTTACTTATGATATTCCACGGTCGCGATCGCGGTTATCTTGGTAAACTTGAAGTAATTTTAAAGCCGACACGTAGTCGATAGATCGTAGACAACGCTCGTTATCTCGTAATTATCGTGCTGGGAATAAATGTACGACTCACTAAGTTATTAGCAGGAATAATTCGCCGTCGACGTCTCCTCTTCCTCGACGAAATCTATTATAACTGACACAACTCTCCGCGAAATATCACGTCGCCGTCGCGATTAATCGCGCGGTGTAATGGTGTCGCCGTTAATCGTTGATCGAACCGCCTCAGTACTTTTATCGGCGTTATTGTTTTTCAAGATTTTTCCGTGCTACGAATTATATTTCATGCTACATTTCATGCTACTCGATACAATATTTTACGTCAGGCGGGACTGTACAAGAGAGGCTCTGATCTCGTGATCGATTTTATGAACGTTAGATTTTCTGAACAAATTTTTAACGTACAGTATGTATGACGACAACTATGAACGACCAAAAGTTATGATAATAATTGTTATAAGATAATTGCAAAGTAAAGATGTAAAAAGCGTACAACGGAAATATCTTAAAAACTGTAACTGTAATTTTTTAATATTTCTCTCGCTCTTCGTCGAAAATACGTTGAAAAATCATAATAAATCGCAATAAAAATTACTTATCAATACCACGAACACAACAAATGCTGCACGATCAAGGATCGATCGATAGGTTGGATTGCGACTTCCTCAGTGAAGAGTGAACGGATTCTGCCGTTGCTGTCGAAAATCCGAATGATCGACGTGTATTTGCGAGTGAATCGAACGAGATTGATGGACGTTTATGGTACATCCCGGCGCAGTGTGGGGATAATTATACTTTGGATTGAAGTCTCCTTTGTGTGCTTGGATCCTCTTTATAAAGGAAACCGGATATTGCATTTGCAGAGCTCTGATTGGCAGCCCGACTACGCAGTAACGTTTCGCACAATTGGAACTTTGTAATTATTGTTTCCGGCTAAATACGTACAGATGGAAAATTTAATTAACTACGCTTCCGCGATGCAAAAGGAATAAAAAAAAAACAGCGGAAAGTGTCGCTCTCGATACGCTGATCCAATACCAAGACTGGACTCTCAAAGGGGAGTTGAACTGTCAAGAGAATACAAATATCGATAATACGTACCACACACGCCATGGGAATTTGAGATTGCGACTTCTACTGGAAACACGTTACGTTCGTTTAATACGAAGATCAGCGCCTAATTAATGTACATCAAAGAACATGTTTTGACTTTACATTTACAGGATATTTCATTTGCCTCATTTAATTACTCACTTATTTAATAACCGCTTTTATAGAACCGCTTGTTACCGTACAAGTCGGCGATGAATCTTTCCTTTTTTCCTCAGTACTCGATTTTACTAAATTTATTATTAATTTAATAGTACGTTAAGAGTACAATTAACGCATTAATCTTTACAGTGCAGCAGCTTTTATGGCACGACCGTCATGTCTAACGCCTTCTGACTCGCCATAAGCTACCCATGGCGATTTCCACACGCCTCGCGAAAAAGGCTCGAGAAATCTGCTCCGAGCTACTCTCTCGGCGCTATGGGGAACTTACCCTCGAGACATTATGATTGATGTAATGTAATGCCTGCGAAATTGATCGGAAATTGCGCGCGCGCATATTCACGCGCGCGTTCCTTCAACAATTACAACCAGTTTTATCGCGGAAATGGCGGGGCACGAGCGTAAGGATATTCGCGGGCCGCTCCGGCCGGCGTGATACGCCGTATGAAATAAAAAGGTATGCGATTTCTCGTAAAACGTCGACGTCGAATGTTAATGTGGCTGTCGCTCACAGGAACGCCGCTAGACAAGCTGCGGATCAAGAAATAAAAAGGGAACGGGAAGCTCGGCGGTGCTCGACACGGCGAAGATTATGGTGCGATTTTTGTTCCACGGGGTCGGCACGGCGAGAAAAATCCTTGGCCGGATCCCCGATACTGTGTTGAAAATACAGCGTTCCAGCACGCACTGGCAGTACATTAATTTCCAGAACTTTTTGAATGTTGAGAGAGCAGCGGCGCGTTTGAAATACTCTCCGGGGAAGAAATTGTAATGCAACAGTCGCATTCATGCAATAATACGCGGGTGATTCCTTGCTAAAAGATTTCAGGGATTTATTGAAATCATCGGAGCATTTAAAAATGCAAATGCGAGGCACGTAATAATATTCGCGTTTACATTGTTGCAGCAAAGGGATCGTTTGGAACGAGTAAAGCACTGCGAAGCGCTTCTCAAACGAACCGTTGAACGCGCGTAGAAAAATATTAAATCAGCTGAATACATAACGTTTTATTGAAGCGCACGAAGCCGCTTTTATCGTTGAAACGATCGTGTTGCAGCACAGTATAACGCGCGGTGCTACGATGCCGCTTAACAATGAGCGTTTCACACGATAAATAAATCACCAAGATATTCTCAGCGGCTATGCACACGCGCTTGGCACTATATTCCCTCTAACATGACTTACTTACCTGTTGTAAATCCAATATTCATGACAAATACGGATAATTAAGCGATATTCTGAGAAATGTTACGAGTTCGTAAAACGTGCATTCCAACGATACTATAAAAAAATTTGGCGCGGCTATTATAGAAACGATATAATAACGCAGATACACAATGTAAATCATTTTACTGAAATGGTAATTTAAATTACGCAGCGAGATTAATTGATTCATTATATAGAGCGGATATATTTGTCGATTACGATGATATCGTTTGTAAGGTAATATGCGCATGACGCACCAAACAACAAAAAAAAGACAACAAAAATGTAATACGTGTAATAGAAAGGAGAGGATATTTGTATTCAGTTTTAATTGCAGCTATGCTAATTTTACGCCTTCCTCCTCTCGTGCGTCCATTCTTGCCACATACCATAAACCACACCTTAAAGAGAAACCAAACAGTCGGCCGCGCTAGATGATAATTCATGCATCTGTTTCGACATTATGAATTCTGTTATAATTCACGTGAGAATTAAAAAAACGCGCGCGGTCGATGTTTTCAATTCAGTTGCAAGACCAAAGTCGAGTTTCCAGAAACACGTACGATAACACGAGCATGATAGCAGTAATTGCTACAATGATATGCTGATGCGCTATTAATATTAATCGCGTTCTCCGTGCGACTCATAAAGAAACAAACTCAACATTAAAAACACCGCATTCAGCATTTCAGAAGTAATCGGAAATGCATGATGAGTGCGGAAAATTAAAAAAACATTGCAGAGTCCTCTCGTTAGCTCCATCGCATTTCTCATAGAGAGGAAAACTCCAATCGTTGTCCAATCCAAACTACTCGGGTCTACAATCGCGATCAAGCGGGAAAGGATATTTTTTACTCACCTTGCGAGGACTCGATTAGATTTTCCACGTGATCGGGACTCGTCCACCGCGGACAGTTGCAAGCAGGACACTGCTTTTCCTGCTGATATTGACTCACTCTATCGTGACGCACGCTATCGACGTACACTCGCGTGGATCGCACGGTTCAAAGCGTCGAGCATCGACTGCGTCTTACGAGGAAACTTGCAGAATCCAGCCCGAAAGGGAGAAGTCGCGAGTCACGAGAGAGAAGAGTGACGAGAAAGAAAAGGACAGTCGCTCTCGTCCCGGTTTGCTCGCCGTTATCACCGATTACGCGACTTTACGACCCTTTCCGGCGTCGCGTCGCTCCGGCGTCTACCTGATCGGTCGTTCACCTCCGGGGATCCTTTCCGGAAGCTCCGCCGTAGGTGGAATCTTCTGCTCGGCGGAAACGGCGACGAACGCTGCGCAAGAGAGATATTCCGCGGGGGATTTTCAGTAGCGACCCGTGTCGACGTGTACTGCCTGGAAAAGCGACGGAGAATAAGTAGACGTGCTATTCCGTCTTTTTACGTGACTACGCGAGACGGTAAACGGAATGGGAACGCTCGTCTTTCCGTCTCACGATTATATATGTATTCAAGTATTCCTGGCCTGGTATTCTTATCTACGAGTTTCCTTACGCGGAAAACAGAAATGCGACCGCGAAACTTTTCACGGACGTCAGAAACCAAGTAAAAATGTCACGTTGCGACGCGCGATAGATGGATATATAGATATATTGTTACGCTGTTCGCCTCTAAAGCACTTCGCGAGAAAAGCTCGTTTTTCCTTTCAAGGAAAAAATCAAGAACATCGTGCAATTACAAAGAGATTTCGATTATTTTTCTTAAAAAAATTGCTGCATTCCGAAAACTGAACGAACAAGTTTCACGAGTTGTGATACACGCGAGAAATATAACTAATTATGGAACGTTTTTGTTTTTCAGTTTCAGCACTCGACTAGTAAACGGCTAATTACCGAGTTAGGCGGTACAGGAAGCAACGTGGAAAAACGTACACGTGGTGACGGTAACACTGGTGAGAAGAAACTGAAACCTATGGAAAGCTACTGTGACATTCGCCTTCCTCGGACGACCACGGCCCGCCGTGCATACATACGTATGTGCACCTTGTCTTATCTCCCCCTCTTTTAACTAAAACGTTAGTCGTTATAACATCAAGGTTTCACAGGCCTTGTGCATTAGTTTATAGCCAAGCTACGTTCCGATCGAATCGCGTTGCTCTACTATCCTTCGCCGAGATTTCCCCGCTCGTGAGAACTCGATAAATAATTTCTTCACCGTCAGCGAACGACAGAATTTCAGGTAATAAATGATAATCGATTATTTTTGTTCCTTTTTAAAAATTGTTTTCTATCACCAGCAATCTCCTCAATCTGTCTTATCTGTCTTGATAAATTTGGAACATACGTTTCTTTATCTTTCTAATGGGCACAGACAAGGCTCTGTCGATCCGTCATATCCCAAAGATTCTCAAGGTGTTTGTAATTATACAGGAATACATGACCCACATAAAAAATGAGAACTTTTTCTCTGAATGAATACTGGGACTGGGCGCTACGAAAGATCAGACTGACGGCTCGGCGATTGATTCAAACGGCTGCGGATAATTAAGCATCGTCAATGACGGCCGCGATGATTGACAAGGTCCTCTTGCGCAAGGATCGCCGTCGATCAGCATGAAACACAACCCAACCGATGCCTGCGACTCCTTTCATTGACACACTCCACACTCTCGTGGCACACTCTCGTGTGTGGCGTGGTGGCAATAGCGTAGAGACAAGCGCTCGTGAAACGTCGAGATTATGACCTCCGCACCTCCGCGGTTCACTGCCTTGACCCTGCGGATTTCCTCTACCGCGAGATAAAGATTACCTTGGTCGCTCCATGGCGCGAGCGGCAGCTTTGGGACGTCAAGCATCGAGCTGTCGAATTTACCTTGGAAGGTAAAACCTCGACTAGCCAATGACTACGCCGACGGATTTTGTGTAAACGGAGATAAGTATCGTGCTGTCATGATAAGTTTACCATCTTCCACACGGATGGAGGAACTTGTAATTTACGTGTTACTACCATTGGGTCGATTAGGTCGATTAGATGGAAAAATCGGTATTTGTGTCAATCGTGACAAATGGCGATTGTGACTAATCGCGTAATTAATACTTCCAATAATCCAAGATAAATCTGCATAATTAACAGCATCTCGGAACTCGCGCAGAAGAAATCTCGAGATATCTCAGTGAAGAGATCTCGGGATTTATCAGTGGATAGATCAGAAGATACAAAGTTAATAAAGTCTCTCATGCTACATTAATTTATTAAGTTCTGCTTAATCAATCTTTCTTTTAAATATTATGAAAGTATCATATCTTTTTTAATAATCGCATTCGTTTGAATAATTTTCAGATAAAGTTTTCCAAGTATTTACTTCAGCTGAACCGAAACCTTGACAATCTTTGTACCGCTGCAAATATTCGATTCGTCGCTGGAAATATTCGAACAACTTGACAAACAATGTCTCTCCGCTTCGTGCTGCGGAACAAATTCCATCAGCATTCCTATCGGTAAAATAATTAGCGTTTCGCCTTCTTTCGAATTAATTCGCGGCACATACCCCATCGACCGAGGCGCTAAGCGGGAAGATCGCTCGACAGGATTTGTCCGTGGTCAGAAGTCCGGATAATATCGTACATTCCACCGGAACGGCGAGCTCAGCTGAATTGTGATCCCGAGTATCGGAGGACTACGACCACCTTGAAGTGTGCCATTTCTATCTATTTTCATCGTGCTCGACCTACACTCGGAGAGACACTCTGCAGCCTCCACCTCGCGTATTCATCCCCCGCCCTCCCCCTGCTAACGCCGATCTCGCGCAGTTGTTCTCCAGGAGGTCGGAGGAAATCTAATCGTCGCGCATAATCATAAATCGCGCGTTGAATGAAAAATCCGCAGCGCGCTGCGTCGTTGAACGCGTCGCCGCGTTCTCCGCGAATGGTATCGGATAATGGCATCTCGGAATTAAAAGGACGCTTCTCTCGTGGATCGTCGGATCGTTAGCACGCACAATAAACGCGCGATTCCGCGCGGCGCGCCGTCCGGTTTCCGTTCGCCGATGCAAAAACCTGGACGATTATAATTATACAGATAGAAGCTCGCATACCGCGCGCGAAACGCGTCGTCCGGCGCGGTGCTCGAGCACGCCCGACCCGTGTGAATGATCCGAGCCGAGTCACATAGTGGCTTTTCATGGGTTTCTGATAAAATATTAATTGTGCCAGTATCGGCGGTAACGGGATAAGCTCGATTAATATTCACACTGGTGTCGAATTCTAATGAGATTCATATTTGCCTCTCGGAATTCAAACTAAGCACCGTTAACTTGGCAATATCGATATACTCATACAGTCTGCGCTTTTTCCAACTATAATTATATACTGGATATAATTAGACTTTCAATAATTCCGTTATTTTTTTTGTAGGAGCCGGTTGCATCGTCGATATCGCGCGCGTGATCGTGCATAAATTTCACACCAATCTCTCGTTCAAAAATCTGAATCATTTTAATAACTTTAATGTGCCACTTTTCTACTCAATTTTAATCTTTGATTCAATAGCCTTATTTTTTCAGAAACAAGCGTTCGCCTCGTAGTTTTTAAACGCGGGAAAAACTTAATGTAATATGAAAGGGAAATCGTGTAAATCGATATTTATTCTATTAATAATATTTCAGGAATCCAATGGGAGAGAAAAATCGCGCGTCATTCGGGTCAATTACCGGCTATGGGACGAAGTTCGCGCAACAACCATCACCGTTCCGGTTGGGCAACCGGGAAAATTGCGCGTCCCGGTTTTCGCTGCTCTTGGCGCACCCCATGTGCTGCCCAGATGACTTGACCAGATTAGCTCGTGGTATCAACGCGGAATCTGAGCCGATCCGTCAGCCTGAAGCGCGAAACGCTTGCGGCCACATCTCGCTTTCACTTGGCTGGTCCCGCGCGCGGACCACGTGTGCACCTTCATGTCGCGCCGATGTAGCGAGCTGATGCGTTCACGAAGAAGGAAACGAACCGGCAACGCGCTTCGTGTCTGCTGCTGCCGCTGATGCTGTTGCTGCGGATTGCGCGCGTCCGATTCAATCTGATCCGATCCAATCCATGCTTAGTAGTCTTAGTAGCTGCTTGATAGTCGGTAGTCGCACGGTCGCGCCTCGTTAAATCGATATCGCTCATCCGCGAGATCGGGACCCCCTGGTGCCTCGGCACGTTCTCGGGCGCGCACGCAGCATGAAGCTCTCGAGAACAGCCTGCCTTCGTCCTCGTCGTGACTCGTCGATGACGTAACGCATAAATACACGCCAACGGGGGAATCGGCAAGCCGGTGGCTTCTTCTTCTGCTTCATCTTCTTCTTGCTCCTCTGCGAGGAGGAGAAGGAGGAGGAGGAGGAGGAGGAGGAAGAGGAGGAGGAGAGGATAGTCTACAAGGAGCGGTGGTCCCGATGGTAGCAGCTTCATGATCGGTACGGCGCGAGATCGTTATCGCGAGAAGTGGATGAATCTCTGAGCTGCCAGGTCTCGTTGCGATCGAATCGAGAAGGAGGAGATAGTACAGCGTACAGGGGAGCAGGGAGAAGAAAAGAGGAGGAGGAGAAGGAGCAACAGCGGCAGGTCTCGAAGACGCCGTCCTGCCATCAGACACGCTTTATCCTCCGATCGACTTGGAGGACTCCTCGCGGAACCGTATCGCTGATAACTCTCCGGCTCACTTTCGGGACTCCTGGCTCGCCAAGATGTGGCGGCTGTCGATAGTGATCGGTATGATCGCGATCGTGAGGGCCGGACCGTACGATAGGATGGCGGTCTCGATGAACGACAGGACGCTGTTCATCAGAAGCCTGCCGGGTTACCCTGGGACCAGGAGCGATCTCTACGAGGTCTTCATGGAGCCATATTATTTTGTATGTATTTGTGTGCGATTCTTTTTACTCGTATTTAAGAGACGACACGTTTTCTGATACTGTACGTGACAAGAATTATCGGGAACATATTAGTCTTTCTTAAACAATAATAGAATAATAGAAAAATAATAGACTTTTTACATAATGTATAATTCTATCATATAATTCATGTATACACGCACACACATGTGATCAGACTTCAATATTATATGAAAATTTACCATTGGAAGTTGAAGTTTCTGGTATCAATTACTATTTTTATTGGCCATATAATAGATTAAATTTAATGAATATGGAAATGAGAAGTTACTGCAGTGTTGTAAAATCACTGAAATAATTATAAAGAAATAATTGCAGCTTCTAGAAAAAATTTTAGACAATCAGTATTTAAAATTTTAACGTGATTAAAATCATATTTTAAAGTTTTGGATCAATTGAGTAATTGCCAATCGATCGATCTTTTGACTCTTCAGTTTGTAATGTTTTGACTCTTACGTGAAGCACCTCATGACCTGGAAAAGATTACGTAATCTCCACAGATTTCTTGTAAATGTTCTCATCCTTTCACTTTTCGCAAGTACTCTAATGGAGTAACAGTTACTTCTTACTTCATCGTTCTAATTTAATTTTTATTGTTTAAATAAAACAGAATTTTATTAGTCAGTGTTATCGCTGACTCGCAGCGTTTTTAATAATTAGTATCTTCATACCTATCGTCTTACCTATTAACGATTGAGGTAACAATTATTTGTCACTGTCATCACATTACTTCCAAGGTAGCGAAACGGAATAATAATAGAACCTAATAATGATTCATAATAATATATTCATATACGAGCGCACGAAGAAGCGCCGATTGCATTGACTAAAAAAAATTTTGTATCAACACATGTAACATCTATGCGTACACATCATGTGTCATCATGTTTTGCAAGTAACAAAGATGCAAATCAGACGGTCGTCTCGAAAGCGAACGATAATGTTCGTTCATACATCCATGTATCATTATCCAGTCACGTTTCTATAAACGTTTACGGGATCTCGACCTCGAACTTCCGACAAAAAAAGGTACACTAGTTTATTAAAAACTGAGCGCGTTTTACGTAAGTAGTGCCGTTTTAAACGGTTTTCTACTGGCCACCGCGACGTTTTTTCATGCGGTTCGCATAAACATCCTCGCGCGCGTGACTTCTGCATCCTCCACGGGACGAGCGTGACGATGCGATTCGTCCACAGCGGCGCGCCGCTATCATTAGTCACTGGCCACATAGTCCACCTTTAATTTAAACGCGAAAATTTACATAATTAGCCATTAAGCTGTTTAAACATCGCGAAGGACGTCGCGGCCGGGAAACGCTTTCACCAGCCGCGATTCTAACGCGCGCGGGCATTATTCCCTTCGATCGACCTTGCGCGCAGTTTCCACTAGCTGCTTCCATCGTCGCACCGTGGATTATACCCCGGCCGCGCCGTAATTGCGGATTTTACCCGTGAACCGCAACCTCGCTCGAAACAGGAGGAAAAAAGAAATTGGACGGGGTAAAGGGCGGAGAGGGAGGAGGGGGAGAAGCAGAAAGAAACCCGATGTCCGTCCGCGCGAGGCGCACGGAAGATCATAGTGCGACTAATGCGATTCAGTAGCGGATTAAATTAGACGGGGAGGTACTACCCGCTGCTTTTATGGCGTATCACTCGATACATTGGTCACGGTCCATTATCAATTTCCGGTCTCTCCGTCGTGCTCCCGCGGGACTTGGCTCGCCGCGCGCTTCTACCCGCCGCGAACGGATCTAATCGAGGCTTTAACAAATTGCCTCGGTGGATTCCCGCTTGCGTATATTTCCGGTTTCGCGGAGCCGCGGATTCGCGAGTTCCCCATGCGATGATCTGCAACGATCGCGCGATCATCGCATTAAAGCAAGCGAAGTCTTGATCTTGATGAATTTTTAGAACTAGAAATTTTTACTGTATTTTGCATATAAAAGTGTTTTGCAAATTTATGCTTATCTACATTTCCGCTTGTATTTTTGTTAAATAAGATTTTTCAGGTTTTTTTTAGTTTTGCTGTTAGCATAGTAATTCTTAAGTTAGATGTAACTTTGTAAAATTGTGCAGGCAGTCGGTCTGAAAGCCGTGGTGGAATTAAAAGCTCTCGGCGAGGATGGGTCGCCGATGAACGGGCCTCGAGGGATTCTAACGTTGGAGCAGCATCCCGAGGGGGTCAGGGTCACGGGCACTATCACGGGATTAAGCCCGGGATTGCACGGGTTCCACGTGCACGAGAAAGGAGATTTGAGGAAAGGTTGCAATTCGGCTGGCCCGCATTTTAATCCATACATGGTAACGTAACAGCACATTGTTCATACTCTAAATTCGAGATTTGCATCGCGATCCATTCAATCTCGTCTCTCTCAATCTCACACGTATAAATTATTCCCTAGCTCTGGAAGCTGCTTTTTTATAATAACAATATTGTAAAAATGAATCAAAAATTATTGCACAGCTACGCAACAAGACTGCAAGTTGTGTCAAGTGCTTCCAAGCGTGGAGAACCATGAAAAATTCAATTCGGACCTTTTTCCCCGCGTTATCGCCCTTGCAGCAGTGACGGAACGAAGTTTGCATTTGCAAATGAAGGACTCGATGCACAAGTGCTTGGCCCAATTTTTTGAAAGCTCGAGGAAGTCAATTCGTGAATCAAGAGGGAATAATTAATTAGTCGAATTCAGAATATAGATATTTACTTTATTAAATACACTTTCTCATTCTCTCGTTTTCTCTCTCTCTCTCTCTCAAAATGTAAACGTGACGTGATTGTTACGTCCCGACAAGTCTCCTTTTTCTTCCGGATTCCTTTTTTTCATTTAACCGTCATATGCCAATGTCACTGCCTTCAAACTTTCTCTTTTATGATCCATCCCAAAATTCCTTTCCTAACAACCTCTCAAAGGACCAAGGTTGCACGCTTAGTCATCTTCCCCGACATAGCGCCTAACTTACACTTACTTAGACTTACACACGAGATATATTTTTATAGCATTTTAATTATAAGTAAATATTAAGCAGGTCGCGCGTCCTGGAGGCGTGACCATATCTCTTGAATGGTAACGATACCAATATTAAAAACAAGATAAAATCATATATAAAATACCATAAGTATATATACGTATAAGAATCGTTAGAACTTTCGCGAAGATTCTGTAGGCCAAGAGCGGAGATTTGCGCGGGATCCTCCCTCTCTGTCTATGCCTGTTGCAGCCGTTTTCGAGATCTCCCATTGGCTAAAGGAAAATTCTGTTGCTCACGATTTTGGTATAAAAGGAACCAACCAAGGTTCCTGGCTCTCTTTTCTTCTCTTCTCTTCCTGGTTCTCCACCGGCTCTCTTCACTCATATCGCGGTTAGAAAGAAGTACAGCAACGAGATCTCCAAAACGGCGTCAACGCGATCACAACTCAAGGTTCATATTTACTTCTCCCTCACTCTAAATTCATTCAACATTGTCGATTAATCAACTCGAATAAATCCAATATCTTAGTAATTAACTATCCAATTAGTAATTGCATCTCCGACTCTCACATTCCTTTTCCAACCATTTAAATTATCCTTAAATCGCAAAACGCACACGACTTGAGTCCCTGGGGTAAATTGCTTAAATGCATCGACTCCAAAAACTAAAATATTAACGTTACATCCCGTAACATGATTTACGGAAATTGACGGTTTCGCACCTCGCGAATTGAGCCATCGCGATCTCTCGCCCCGATAACCGCATTAACTCCCCCGTTCTGTTACGGTAAACGAAGAGCTATCACGTTTCAGGTGACTCACGGAGCGCCGAGCGACCCGTTACGTCACATCGGCGACCTCGGCAATATCGAGGTCGGGCAGGATGGAGTGGCGCATATCGACGGTATGGATCACTACTTGAGCCTGGTGGGTGTCCGAGGCGCGATCGGCAGAGCCCTGGTGGTCCACGAGAAACCCGATGACCTCGGCCGCGGTGGAACCGAAGAGAGCCTCAAGACCGGATCGGCGGGCAGCCGCATCGCCTGCGGTGTCATCGGCTTCTTGTAAAGAGATTTGTTAATAGCGAATTCGGTCCCTGGATGCTGCCATGCACGGAGACGTTCACGAGCGATCGGTGAACGCACACGTGGCGATTATTCTTTGTCGAAAATCGATCGCTTTTATCGCTTTTATCTGCGAGAGGATTTGACTGGATGTCTATGTATCTTTTCATAACTTTCATATTTTTATATTGAACACTTTGCTATCTATGTGAATCAAGATTTCGGTCAAAATAAATCGACCGCGATTGAGGAATTGTTGATGCGACTCGGATTTGTATATAATATTGTGCACACCGATGCATCCAACTGGATTCGCTGGACTAGACGTTGCACGTAGCACCCCGTCCACTACAATACTAATTTAATTGCGCCCATTTGTACCGTTCAATAAATCACAAATGTAATCGAGCATCTCTCGAAGCGTGCATTCTATTTTCTCTGTACTCTAAATTGCGGATATATACGAGAAGAATAATTTCATACTGATGCGAAACTTGAATACTGGAAAGTGAAGATATTGCCTGTATCGATATACGATCAATCAAGAATTTAATGAAATTTTGCACAGGATTGCATTCGGAAGTCGAACTTTGTCGGAGTTTTTCGTCACGAGATTTTATTGCAGTAGCTTCCATCATCGAAACATCTTCCAAACGATAATGCAATCTTACATTAAAAACGAAATCAATGAATCTTGATGAAAAAGAAGACTCGAATCTACAAATCTCAGAGCCATTCGAGTATCGTACCCAGATAGCCAAGTCTGCCGAAAGCAGATGATGCTAACTATCTGCTATCAACTATTGCCAGCCAAAAGACAACAAATTTGATACAGAAGTTGTTATTAACGATTAATTCGACAAATTGGTGCCAGAAATGTAACAGAGCTCGCTCACAAAATCTAAGAACAGATTGGCGGCAGAAACCGAGCAGAATCTGCAAACATGGCTTGAAGTCGGATTGTCGACAGAAACCGAGCAAGATTTGCGCACGCGGAATCTAACGGCAGATTGGCAGCGGAAACCGAGCAAGATCTGCGCGCGCGGAATCTAACAGCAGATTGGCAGCAGAAACCGAACAGGATCTGCAGCTTTTGACAGTATTCAAATTTACACGGCTATGGATACGTGTTTTCGCTCCGCACCGTTATGCGGTGCACGCGTCGAGTTCTTACTCGATGTTAGGATTTAGCCTAACAGTTATATAAGTTAATATACGCGCCTTGGCACGATAATATTAATTTTTCTGAAAATTTTTGCACTTGCGGCACAGAGGCTCCCATGGACAACGTCCATGTAGTTCACGCACGCCACGAGCAATCTGAAGTTCGAAAGCAAAATTCGGACTTCGGATTAGAATAAATTAACAATAAGAGAGAGATTATGCAACGAACTGTCAGAAAGACACATCAAGCCAAATGTACTTTAATTTAACAAATAAACAAGTGCATTCTTTTAACACATGGTAATATAAAATGCCAATTTATAGTGTGTTAAAAGTAAACACATGCTTTAATATATCGTAAATATGAATGGCCAAAAGCTGCAGATTCTGTTCGGTTTCTGCTGTCAATCTGCCGTCAAATGTTAACAGATCCTGCTCGGTTTCTGCCGCCAATCTGCTGTCAGAGTCTGTTAGCAGGCTCTGCTGGCAGATCACTATCCTAATGCGGACATAACGGATGCCAATTTGCTATAAACTTCTGCAGTAATCTGTTGCCAATCTGCTGGCAGATTGCACACATTTTGCTTACTGGGATACATGTCAGTTTATTTCTATGGGCGCGCACAATGATCACGCGACTTGGACACAACGTTCCAATAGAAAAAATAGAGAGAAGGCAAAATATGTAGAATTACAAAACCGAAGCGTCTCGAATAATCTACACGGACGGATCGCTCGCTCGCGTCGCGAGTCCGGCAGGTCCGAGGTGAAGGAAGTACCGAGATAGAACTCCACGTCGGGAAGTCCTGCGGAAGTCGCTGAAACCGCGTGAGTTCCGTCAGCTCGTTCTCGACGATGGCACTCCCGGATGTAGCAGGAACTCCAAGGATTTGGACGAATTCCCACGCATCTTGTCCGCCGCTGACGGTCCCACTGGCTCGCCCATTTCCTCCAGGGCCCGCAGCATCCTGGTCACCACTTCCGGCGGCGAGGTCCTCCTCACGCCCGGCGCGTCCGGTCGATGCTGGAGGTCGTCCTGTCGTGGTTGTCGCGGCAGCCCGAACGTTTGCGGTTGGAAGTGTACTGCGAGGACGTTGAACCGCGACGTTTTAGTGCTCTATATCCTTTGTCGTGGGCGCCGCGATATCGATCGCGTGATATCCGTCCCGGATTGCGCCGCAGCTTCGAAAGCAGGTCGAGAAACGCTAAACTCGGTCAGCGACAATTCTTATTGTTGCACGGATTAATCGGCCGCGTGACAATAATCTCGTTTATTTATTCATCGCTCATACGCGATACACTTTCAAACACGTTGTGAAACCCCACGCCTGTGATACGCCTATATCACTGTAGTGTTTCGTAATTTATCCCTCGAGACGCACCGTGAGATTAATTAATTTTTAATTTTCTCGTGATGATATCTCTCTCTCTCTCTTTGAACATTAATAGACATTGATTGATCTCTGTCGTTTGATATTAAAAGTACGGTTAAATTACTTAAAAATTATTCAATTACTGAAAAAGAATTCGGAATAATCACTTTGCGCATGGACCATTCTCTTTTATGTGCGACCATACGATTAAGGGGGGAGCCTGCTTTAGAACGCTGAAAATAAGGTATATTTTACGAATTGTTTTTGGAGAAACTATACAGCGGATCATTATAAAACTTTTATGCATTTATTAGTACATGTTTAAAGATAAAAAAAATTATTTTTTTATTTGAATATATCGCTTGTAGAGGTCGTCCTGGAGAAATCTTAGTGCAGCCGCGTCGCCGGCATTGCAAATTGGTGAGCATTCTCCTGCCTCCAAATTTCGTCTAAACTGAAAAATTGAAATATGTTCTCATTATTTATGAATTCCCATCGTCAATGAACCAAAGAGAGAAGAAAAAAGTTGAAAAGTGCCAAAATGGTGGAGCTTAGAACACAAAAGTACGATTTTTAGGCAAAGTTTTTGAACTTTTTCATGCAAAAGTAATTGTTTAACTTAATGTTTTTATGAATATTAAAGGTTCATCGACGATGGGAATTCATAAATAACGAGAAAATATTTCAATTTTTCAGTTTGGATGAAATTTGGAGGCAGGAGAATGCTCACCAATTTACAATGCCGGCTGCACTAAGATGCCTCCAGGACGACCTCTACAAGCGATATATTCAAATAAAAAAATAATTTTTTTATCTTTAAACATGTACTAATAAATGCATCAAAGTTTTATAATGATCCGCTGTATAGTTTCTCCAAAAAAATTCGTAAAATTATACCTTATTTTCAACGTTCTAAAGCAGGCTCCCCCCTTAAATGACATAATTTCGAACTATTGTCAATTTTATTTAAAGGGGCACGTTTCTCGAGACCGCAGCGCATGAACGATGATTATTGCAATGTTACTAGGAACATCCTGAACGTCGTAATCCGGTATGTCATCCAAGTCTTCCACATCGAGATTGCTGCGACCGCATCTAATGACGTACTGTACGCAACTGATCATCAGCCTTTTTGATGACCTCCACATAATCACGCGCGAACATTTTGGAACGAATCGTCGCGAGATGTGACGACGTGACGAGTTACATTGTGACCAGTTGTCGCGGATTCTCGCGTCACGTTGAGGTTGACAGAAGTGATTAGCGCGAATGCATGGTGCACGTTGAAGTTCGTTGTACGGGTAACAAAAGCGAACTCGAGGTGATTTAACCCTCCGACTGCACGCTGATTTTTATGGAGTTATTTCTTTTTTCTTATTACCCATAATGCAAATCACGCGTTTTTATCACATGACGTTACATTCGACGATTCTTTTTTTTATTGAATGATCTTTGGAAGATTTTTTGACCTTCTTCGATACAAGAATTATTAACACATTTTTTAATGATACAATGATAGATAGGCAACTGGAGAGTTCATGTAACATAGCATTTAGAGATAATAATTCACGCGGCATTAATTCTTTTATCTTTTTATTTAGAACGCGTTCTAAGACATTTCAATTACAGACGACATCTTATCTTTCTAGTTTAACTGAGCAGTCGTTTTACAATAGCATCGCGCGATTTATATGAAATAAGAGTAATTTGTACTGACATGATTTTTTACGACACATAGAAGTGCCCTCTAATATTGTTTCTTCCATCGGAATTTGTAATTAATACTGCTATCATGTTGTTAGTAGTGTATGCCAGATTTATATCGATAATGCATTCCAGGAAAGATATTACAAGACCAAAAAACCAAGACCAGTAATACAACTTTATGAAGCGAATGAATTTACAAATTACGAATTTTTATTACCTGAAGGGAGCGAACATTTATATAAATTATAACTAAGCGTTATATAAATTTCTCCACATTTTACCGATACTAAAGTCAAGTTTCGACACACAAAGTTAAAATATGGGAATGCCTGTAGTGGCGCATGTTACATTTCAATCTAAGAGTAAAATATCTATCATCACATCTTGAAATTTAGCATTGAGGCTACGTCAACGAAACAGTATTTTATAGATACGTTCTTGATAGTGTTCTGATTGCTTTCGTGAAAGTAGAAAAGTTTATGTATTAAATATCTGAGTGGAGTACACTTAATATTACTATCGCCTGCCTCTTCCTCTACCACGGCCACCTCTGCCACCCCTGCCGCCCCTGGCACCACGTCCTCTGCCACGAGCAGCACCTGCAAATAAATAATATAACATTTATAAAATAATTAAAAGTTGAAGAGTTTTTCAAACCACAAGCTACGTGAACAAATCATTTCCTTGCATGATAACTAAACGTTAATAATATATATTATATATTAGTATAATATATATATATATATATATATTAGTTAATAATATATATTATATATTAGTTTAATCAATATTTGGCATGTTTTTATATTCAATATATATATTCCGTGTACCTCTTGCAGCCTCTTTCTTCTTGGCCTTGGCTTTTGGTGTATCGTCAATCAGCAACGTTTCCAAAGGAAGCGAGTCTGGCAGGAGGTAATACCTGATATTGTTCCCTCTGAGACTCAGCGTCTCCAACTGAATCGGCTCACGGTTCTTTATCGTCATTTTCACCGTTTTCAAATGTGTGTTCATCGCAACATCCACACCTACGGTAAAAATTAACATTTAGTAACACACGATTATTAATACTCTCTTAATTAACATTAGACATCCACGAACGTATCGTGACGTTAGATACTTTTACGCTAGGCTACGAGTTCTGAATTAACCTAACAGACAATAGAGCAATAAAATTTCTCTTTGTTGACGGACCTGTAATCGTACCGGTAACCTGAGTACCATTCTTCAGTTCTATCGTCACGGTCTCGTGACTGAGTTTCATCAAAAATCTGCAAAAGTGAGAGCACTAACGTTAAAACTTCAAACATTCATACTACGTTTCTAAGAAAAACGCTCGAGGTATAGGTTAGACGGCGCAGGAAGATGCTCGTGGTTTTTACAGAATAACTCCTCACGCACACGAAGATTCGGTGCTTCGGCAATATCTCATTCAATTTTATGAGTACTTGCTGCATTTTACGTACCTTACTAGCTTCATGACGCTGCTAGATTTGTTACTGCACGACAGTCACTTCACGATACCGGTGCGTGTATCATGTCGCATTACTTCTGTTACCCGCGCCGCTGCAACCGGCGTTGCGTTCGGAAAGCCATACGGACGCGACTCGCGTTCGGAAACGCACAAAACCAAGTACTTCCACGTGACAAAAAAGTTAATTATGAATAATAACAATATATAAAAATATATGAATTAAAAGTCATAATATTATAAACTGTAATAAATAACTGACTATAGAATTAAAATTCTTACATAGAGCCAAAGTTCTTGGTAATAAAATTTGGAGTAAAATTTTGCCTAAGATTTTGGAGAGAATTTTTATTGTGGTGTCAAATTCACGTTTACACAAGTGCATAAAACTTTCCATATTTTGTACAATTTGAGTCTCCTTTATTTTGCAGCAAGAAACTACGACTTACGTTTACCAAGTATGTACAAGATGATACAGAGTAATCGAGCAAGCTTCTTTTTCAGTCACAAAAAATACGTAATGTAAAAGAGATTAGACGGATATACAATGTTCATGCGCTTTCGCATTGATCAGCTTCAGGATTGTCGACATTCTTCCACCAGATCCCACGTCGAACGTGCGGGGGTAGGCCATTCCTGCCTTCCTGCAGTATACATACTGCATGCACTGCTCCCACTTGACGGGCGAGACAATCTGCCTGAGCAAGTACTTCCTGATCAACTTCTCATTGCTGTGTTGGTGCCCTTTAAAATTGGAGTAGACTTGACACCTGGGCTTGTCCAGTTGCACCTCGTGGAGCATCTTGCCGAATGATTTCAGCGCGGGCTCCATCAGACTCGTGTGAAACGCTCCAGACACGGGCAGCCTCGTTAGCCTGGTCAGCCCGTACTTCTCTGCGTTCTTTTCTATGTAGTTGAGCGCCTCTGTGTGCCCTGCCACTATCCTCGCTTGAGTATAAAGGTACACCGCCACCCTGTAGAACAAACAATCCTCTCAATGCGACACTGTCGACCAATGACCCTGTCAGTTGTTCATGAATTGGCAAATCTATTATTTAGATTACATGAATTATATATCAAATTTATGAGATAGGAAAGCTGATTTACGCGAGCACGCAGGCTGATTCTTACTGGCAAACTGGGTCTTCCACGCCGTTATCCTGCGCCCATTTCATCGCATCCTCGCACGCTTTTGTTAGCTGAGCCGCTGGAGTGCAGAACAGCGACAGCATACCCTGACGCGAGCGCTCAGAAGCGTACTGCATGCCGGCACCCCTGACAGCGACCAACCTGATGCCATCCTCAAAAGACAGGACGCTCGAGAAGATCAGGGAAGTCAGTTCGCCTATACTGTAGCCAGCGGTCGCTTTGCAGGTGTCAAATACCTTGGGTCTCTCCTCGCGGAGCTTCTCCAGTGCTGCCAGCGAGCTCACCACCGTGGCCGGTTGATTGAACCTGGTCTGATCCAGCTTCTGCTGGGGTCCTTTCAGGCAGATCTTGAGCAGATCGTAGTTGAGGATCTCGTTGGCTATCTCGAACAGCTCTTTCGCCTGTGGAAAGCGCAGGTATTTCTGCACCGCGCCGACTTTGAGAGTACCCTGTCCCGGGAAGAGCAAGACGCAGGTGTCCAGGGGATCAATCTTGGGTCGTACGGCCTCTTCCTCCCCGACGGAGGTCGGAGCGCCGGCGGGATAAGGGCTCGTCGCCCAGCTCGTGTCCTTGGCATCGCTGTAAGTGGCAGCCTCCGCCAGCATCTGCGCGACGTTCTCCCTGCCCGAGGGAGCGTCAGGATCATCCGGATCGGTGGTCGGCTCGTTCCGCGACTCATCCGTGGCCGATGCACCGATTTCACTGGTTTCTTTCGTCGAGGCGGAATCGGCGAACCCGTTTACCCGGTCGAGGAAACGGTAGGACAGGGCGCAGGACACCGTTCTAACGGACAGGGCTCGCTGAAACATCGCTACTGTCGGGAACATGTTGGCACTCGCTGATTCAAAATACGTGGCTCGAGGTACGCGTCATTTGTCGAGCGCAAACACCGTATTATCTACCTACGATTGATGTTTATTCCTCGAATTTGTAGGTTAGATTATGCCGCCACACGCACCCCATGCTTTCCCGGCGCGAGATAAGTCGACCGCCTTGATCGACTCTCGATTCTCGAACTTCGAGAAGTTTATCGAGTTCGATATTTCAAGATACAAATCTGGAAGCTGCGTCTTGTTGCGTGAGATGGTCCTGCAGAGCGAAATTACGTATGAGTTTTTTAATGAAATTTCTCTCTTCCGCGAACATTAATTTTTCTCAGATGTTAAATTGAAAGTGATGGAATTTTTCCTGAGCTTGTCTGTAATATTATTATCGAGTTTCTCGATCAAGATGATCAGTTTTTTATAATCCAAAACTTTGGTCTCGAACTTCAACAAAGCAAGCTTGTTTATAATTTTTATAAGATCTTTTAACTTGCAGAATTGAGCGAGTAACATATTGTTCAGAAATGAATCCGTGTACATACAAGATAGTCTTGTCAATAGCTGGCACATCGGTCATCTTGCAAATAGATTTTCAAGTTCACGTGTGTCTAATTGTTTCATGCGTTGTCATAATCCGTTTGATTTATAGTAAGTAAACCAGGGTACGGTGTCAATGATAGCGTTACGAAATAATTATTCTACATCGTTCCATGCAGGCAGATCTTTTATGATATCCAGCCATTTATAATTGATCTACAAGTAACGACAATCGATCAACAAGTGACCATAATGTCCAATAAAATTTTATTACATATATGTACAAAATTGAAAATCATACAGAATTCCCAGGCAGCACATGTTAGCCTAATATATGTTTCTTAGACGTATTTAATGTCTAAGAAACATAAAGTACCATATAAGAAACGGTTTAAATAGAAACCGTTTTTAGACCTAAATTTTAAAAACGTATTTTTCACGTTTCCACAGAAACGAAAAATGTGTTTTATTAAATTGATTTGAAATTATATAATTAATATAGAAAAAATAGTAATTTCCACTTACTTTGCGAGTATTAATTATTTTTACATCATACGTTTCAATGTACTCGATTATGGAACAAGAGACAAAAATCAACACAAGTGTGTGTGATTCCCACCTCTGATTCACCAAGCGACCGATAGATCGCCAGGCCAGACGTGACGTTCTCGCAAGTAACATTTGTGTTATCACCTTATAAATAACCATCCGGAAAACCGATCCAGTACTCTTTTCTTCTTCTTTTCTTTTGAAACTTTTGAGATCACTATTACTTGAAGTGATATTTCAAAAGAGTGAGATTCCACTACACGAAATTTAGAGAGTAATTCATAAAATATAAAAATTTAGTTTTTTACAAAAATGTGACTTAACTCTGTCTATCTTTGAGGCACTGATATATAGAATTGATAAATATTTTTCTGATGGTTTCTGAAACGTTTTTTTGCCGAAAAAGAAACGTTTCTCCTAACGTTTTTTCGTTGGACATTTTTCTCCTAAATAAACGTTTCAATAAAATGGTTATGAAACGTTACGACAAAACGTTTATGAAACGATTTTGAAACCAATGTGTGCTGCCTGGGTTAATATAAACGAATTAATAAAAATAAGAAATAATTTATTATATGAGCAATATCAATCAATTAACATAATCAACATAACTGATTGAAATTACATCAGTTATGTATTTTATAAAATATTCATTTTCTATTTTATTACACATTATACATCCATCTTTTTTCCTGATCGAGGGGTCATCCCTCGACGGGTTTCAATGTCAGCGCGTTCATGAAGTGGCGCAAGAACGTGCAAGAGAAACGCACGCATCGCCGCGAAATTAATCCCGACGCACGTGCGAAGGGAAGAGAGAGGAATCGCACGCCAATGATTATCGCGAATCGTCTGCCAAATTGTCCCCTCTCCGCTTGGTAGGGGCACGCACCTGCGAAGGGACGAGCGGGGCGCAGAAGGTGTTGCATGCTAAAATAAAAGCGAAACAACGCAAGGTCCGCGCGAGTGGCCAGCCCGCGGCGCGCCGAAGGGTGGCTTTTTTTCGCAGTACGTGCGAGTGCGTCAAGAAGAGCGGGCATCGTACTGCAGGTACCGTGTCCCATCCCTCGGAGTGTCCCATCCTGGAAAATCGCAGTGTGGAAGAAGAAGAAGAATACAGTGAACGAATGGTTCTACGAAAAGTCGCTTATTGTTAATAATTTCTAAAGTCTTCTGTGTGGTGAAATTGTCTAGCTGTCTTTAAGATTTTTCTACTCTTGAACAATACTGTTTTCATCCCTCTTAAAGAATTAGTTTTGCTATACGTAAATAGTGTCATAGAAACATAAATTTTACAGACACTGTGCTGTGCGAATTGTTATTGTAATTTATATTTTGCTATATTAATATAATATAATATAATTTATATTATATTTATATCTTGCTGAGAACAGGAATGATAATTGGGGCGATAGTGTACGTGCATAAGATTGGCATTGTCTGAGGGATTCGAGAGCAACTTGGAGCAACTCGGTACGGCATTCGGTCTCGCCACAAATGCCAATTGATACTCGCAGCCAAGCGGTTTGTTGTGCCTTAGAGAATGGCCTGTTTTCTCACGCGGTATATACCGAATCGGCTAAATATATCCTATCGAAAATTGAATTAACCGAATTGTTCGATCAGATTCTCGTTCCTTCGATTAGCCATACGCAGTAGGCGACGCCGAAAGAATCATTAATTATAATAAACAAATCCATTATGGAAAACAAAACCGGACGACGAGACGTTACGAAGAAATCCTCGTAATTCTCATGCAGAGCAGCTCGATCATAATTACGCGTCACTTATGCAGGCTCGAGACACAAAGTGAATACACATCGAGACCACCATGTCATGGGTGGAAGACGAAGCAGCGCCATGGGATCTCGGGGGGGATACCTCGGAAGCACCTGCCGAGGGTGCGGCGGAGGGTGCGCCCGCGGAAGGAGCCGCTGCCGAGAGGCCGGTCTTGAAGTTGGAGAAGATCGAGCCGCCCCATTACAATCATCACTGGGTTCGACCACTGTTCCTCAATTACGCGTACCTCTATGATTACAGGTGAGACCCGTGCCATTTATTTACGTGTGGTCTGCTGATTATCTCGCGGTGTGCTCGATTTAATATAATCTCCCACGTTGATTTCCGCAGGAAGAATTACTACGACGACGTGATCGACTACCTCAACCAGAGACAGAGAGGGATATTCCGCGAGCCGCCCAGAGCCCAGGAATGGGCGGAGAGGGCCCTGAGGACCTACGATGAAAAGAACACGGACAAGAGCTACAAACGATCGGCCGATATGAAGTACATCACCAATATGAGACTCACGTCCAGACACTACAGCTACCACACTCGCGCCTACTATAGCTTGAAGTACCAGAAGATCCTGTGAATTCACCGTCTGAAAAGCTTGAAAGCTCCGTCGTTGAAAGGCGATCGTCAAAAGCAGCTTGAATTTCGCGTACTCGCATCGCCGCGTGATGACACGTTCATATCCTTGTTTTAATAAGATTTTCAAACGATTCGGACAAACAGATCGTCTCTTTCATTTATTCTCTATTTCGTTTTTTCGCGACTCGTAATTTTTAATAGATGTTTTCTATGAGCTAGTGATATCGGTGAGTAGAACGTTATAATTTTTATGTGATCGGTGATATTTTGGAACGCAACTATGTGTGGTATTATTATACGATGTATGTATGTACTTCCCATTCGAGAGATCGGCATTACTAAATACAAGTTTATTGGAAAAAATCTTTAATCAAAGATCGCTGTTTTGAATTCACTATTATATTCTTCTTCACAGTTACTACTTGATATTCGATTTTGTACTGCTTAAATTCTTAAAAAGTTATAGTATCTATATTTTTTAATTATTATACTATATAGTATTTGCCAATTACATTTTTCGTCACTTTTATTTAACACTTAATGTTTATTAAATACATAACTATTTTTCTATTAATATACGATTGTAACAAACAGTAATGAGTTCAAGAAAATAGCAGAAGAAACGTCATGAATAATTAAATGGATATAATTAATGGCCACTTGAACAAAATCTTAATTAAACAATTAGCAATCAGAATATATCCATAATGTAGAAAAGAAAGACGTTGTCGAATTTCCAGAAACCAGTCTTTAAAATAGTTTGTGATAAATCTTGACAAGCTGAAGTAACACAGGAGGCACACATCGTCATTTCTTAAAACGAGACGCTCTTCTTCCTCTTCAAGAATTTCCGCTTTATTGGCTGCATCGCGATTGTCTCCAATGGATCAGTGATCTCGCTGGTATCGATCAACGAGTTGATCCTACGCTGTCTCCCTTGAGCAGCCGGTTGAGTATCCGGTTCCTCGGCCGGCACTTTAATCCACTTCATCAGGAAGGGCTTGGGCTTCGGCTTCTCCACCACCACATCCATGTTGGCGATTTTACGCGTTCTGTCGAGCCTCTGCACCAAGGACATCGACTGATCGTCTTCATCCTGATCAAACTTGGATGTCGCGTGTCGCTGGAACGCTATTCCGGCTGCCTCCAGCGTGTTCTTGGCCTTCTCGATCTCGGCGTTCAAGTCGATTACGTCGAAAATGCGATCCTGCAAGAAAACAAATCGCCTAAGCGTGGTATAAATATTCACAGAATAGACAATACTCAAATTTTTCTATGTGGTGCAAGTACATGAACTATGATAAATTGTTCATTTGATTTTTAACATCAAACAATACTAATTCATCTTTTTGTACAAGTCAACCTGCATGTCCCGCCTCTTGCGTCTCAGTTCCGCCATATCCTCCTCGAACGCGGCGGACGCTCGCTCTTTAAAACGTCGTTGCGTCATCACAAAGTCATCCTCGTAAGGATTCTCTTGAACGGGTCGACCACGTCCGTCAATCAGGAAGTCCAGTTCGTCGTAAGATTCATTTCCCGATAAATTACGAGAACCTAAAACGTTAATAGGATTATGTTAAGATTGTCATACTGTCAAGATATTTTGTCTTGTTTTTTGTTGCAACGCGTTGAGATAAGTAATGAGTATATATAATACATTTATGAGTACATCAAGTATGTTGTATGTTATAGTCTTTTTTATTTATTAACTTTATGTGTGTTTTATGAAACTGATTCTTACCTGCGAGATTCATCCCTTTTACAAAACTAATAAAAACTTTTATACATGCGGAAAATGGAAGAAGAAACATCAAGAGGAACAAAAGAATGTCTGATGGGAGGTATAAGGGTGGTACATGTGGTACATACGTGTCATACATTCGATTACACTGATGCTTTTCGAAAAAGTTTTCAAACGAGATTTATTCATAAATAAGAAAGAAGAAGAATACATACATATACTAATTGTGGCTAAAGTTTCGTGTTTATGCTTTCTTTCGAAAGCTGTGTAGTTGCAATATGGAGTTTGCCCCTAAATAGCGGAAGATAATTTTTTGAAAACGACAATGTGTTTTAAAATAGAACACGACTTTTACGCCTTTTTATAATATTGCGCTAAAACGATAGATTTTACAGGAGAATACTCTCCAATGCGTTTAAAATATAACCGTCGTTCGTTAGGAACAATCAACACTTAAGCTCTCTCGAATCGCGTTCGAGGAGCGGAAAAGCGAAAATTATCACAATGCGAGAGGTACCGTCCGAAAATGTGTTAAATCTCTTGAGCAAACTGGTGAAATGGCAACATCAATTGAAGTTAACTTGTGCGATATTTAAATAAATAAACAATTTTAAAATTAAAAATAAAGTTGATAATTAATTAATTTGCAAGAATAATAATCAAACTTGTAGAAACTAAGAGAATTAGATATATCAACTTTTAGACCATACTTCTTCATCATTATGGAAAATGTGATTCATTAAATATATTTTCGAAAGACGCGTCTCGCATTAATATATATTATAATATATATTATAATATACATTAATACATTTATAATCATAGAAATCTACGTGAAATGAACGTACATCGCATATCATTGACATGAATATCAAGATACATTATTGTCGATAAAATACTATTAACTTATGTTAAATACTATTACGAAGTCGACGTACGTTCTTTTCACGAGCAAATCAGCGACAATTACATAACTGCATGACCACCAAGAAACGCCAACGTGGTCGTTGCGTAACGGTGATACACATCGAAAAAATTCTATATTTATATATTATAAAGTACAACGGAGTGTCTTACGCGTGCAACGGACCGGCCCAAAGCGAAAACTGGAAGAACTAAAGACTTTTGCGCAAAATGTGGATATGATTACAATGATCAAGTAATTTAAAAATTCCATTGAAGTAAAATACATCATCGCAAGATTAAATACATTATTGAAGTCTATACAATCCAATGTTTTCTGTAGCAGCGTAGTAGCGTGGTTCTGATCTTGAGCTCAATCGCCTTCAGTCTTAAAACACTCGATGCATCGATCGTAATCGATCGTAAGACACTCTCGTAATTATGATAGATCGTCGGATTCCTCCGCTCGTCTAGAAGCTGACGTGCTTCTCCACGCGTTCGCTGCTGCGCACCTTCTTGCTGACCGCCTGTTGCTGAACGATGTCGGCGTCGGACGCCGCGGCGTTCTCGTTCACCAGCGCCCTAAGGGCTGCCGCCCTGCGTTCTCGCTTGGCTTGTCTCTCGGCGAGCTCCTCCATCTCGGACTCGAGGTCTTGTAGACGCGCCTTCGTCTGCTTGGCTCTGCTGGCGGCCGCACTGGTCTGCGCCAGGTCCTCGTCCTCATTGATCAGCTTGGACCACCTGGCGAACGCGGGCTTACCCTCGTCGGCGCGCTCGATCTCGTCGAAGAGCCTCGAGCGCCTCTTGAAGCCGCTCTCGACGTCCTCGATCGCGGCTCTAGCGCCCTTCCTGGCGGTCACCGCGTTCTCCAGGAGGTCGGCGGCGCTTCTTCTGGCCTGACCCGCGGTTGTCGTGGTCTCAAGCTCGTCCTCGAGATTCATCGCCGCTACCCGGGCCCGGAAGCGACGTGTTGTCGATGCCACCTCATCCGCGAAATCTTCGCCCATCCTGCGACGCGCTGAGATACGTTGCCCACGGCTGTCGTAGACGGTGTCCTCATCGTCAGGGGGTAGCAGGGGGTCGAGCAGGGGCGGTAGTTGGGACGAGCGGGTACGGGGGTCGAGGTCGAGGTCAAGGTCGCGGCCGAGGGAGCCGGTGCGGGGACCGGAGAGGTCGCGCGTGCCTGCAAAAACCGACATCAGAAAAGAGCGTTGATTTGTGCGAAATAAGGATGGCCGATGGTGGGCGATGATGGACGTGATGATGATGGCCACGTCGTCGAGAACGAGTGCCGAGCGATCGGAGTTGCATCAATTTGAAACTGGGTGAAAGATGAAGATTGATGAAAGGTGATGGATGGATGGATGGATTAGTCGAATAAACTTGGAGAATCTCGTGAGGCTGCGATGCAGATCAGTTATAAGTTACGCAGTTCAGAAATTTATTAAAATGTATTAAACTCTGATGCTTTCTTTACTGTAATTATTAATATATCTCTCAAAATATGTCATATATAAACTTGTAAATCATCTCTTTTTCTTTATATATTTTAGTTTAGCTACGCTTAGAGAATACAATAAATTATAACCAGTGATATTGTAGAGGGAGGGTGCATGGAAAACAATATTTTCTTTGAGAAATCTTTATTTAAAATGTCATGTTTCACATTATAGATCCAAATTTGTTTAAATCAAAGTAGTTTTCTGTTACAAAATTAAGGGCTTCACTCCTCAGCACTGGTTATAATTTAACCTTATAACTTAATAAAAATATGACTGGACGTTGAATGCAAGTAGCATGTTACATATATACATACTGCCATGAATCATAAATTACAAAATAATTACTTATTTAATTTCACAAGATGTTCCAAAACTTACTGTGCAACCGACTTTACCGATTACACTTCTCGCTTTCCACTACTTATCCACGATTCCAGGTCGGCCAAGCGAATTTTATACCGTGGGTTGCATGTATTTTTAGTTTAATCAAAAATAAATTCGTATACGCGTCGCATTAACAATCTGGCACATCTACAAAATCCTATCACAGCGCGTCTGATCGTGCTAATAAACTAGAGTTGAATATAACTTCAACCACACGACGCTCATCCTCATCCTCCACGATAGTTAACAATGCAAAAATTAATTCCCTTCTCTTTCGCACTCGACTTTTCGCGTGAAAATGTAAATCTGATCGCTGATCTGATCAACTTTATTCCGGAAGTATCACTCCGGAGGACGCAACGCCTTTACAAATCGCCTCACCGTATCCGTGTGGGGTGGAGTATGAGCGTGTGTGTGATGTATGAATGTGCATGCGTGTGGATGTCCGAAAGTTCACAGCGAAAGTAAAAGTTTCGCGACGTCGAAGTCGGACGAAACGACCCTCGAGAAGCTGGCACGTTGCAGCCGTCGATCCTGTCGTTGATCGTCGATAGCAAGCGCAACATATATACAGTAATCACAGCAAGACTCTCCGCGCATGGGTCACGTTTACTCAGGAAACCACAAACGTTTATTCAAACAAGATACATCGATATAGAAGATTAAAAGACACAATCAAGAGACTAACTAATACGGCAGGCCAAACAGTAAAGATCGATGCACGCAAAGGGACGACATCAACGTCGACTGCTCAAACCGTTAGAATGCGAGGACCTCGTTTGCTCAATCAGTGATCAGCAAACGATTACTACAAGCTTTAATCTCAACAGTACCGAAAGAAAAAAGAAAAACAGTGCCTAAGAAATCGCAAAGTGTTTACTCGTATCGTTCATTAAATTGTTCTTATTACAATTCTTTTCCATGATTTTTCAGAATTTTTCAGAATTTTTCTAAATTTCATCCCCCGTAACTTGTTTTTACAAATCCAACACATATGTTTTCAAGAATAGCAGTTTGTGCCAAAGCGGAATAATCGTATTGACAGTATTTGATCGTCGCGAGATAGATCGATCATGCGAGTCGCGGGAGTCGGAGCAGGGGATGGACGGGATAAGAGTTTCTCTCAAGTGTTTGATTTGCAAAACGAATCTATTCAACGAGCCTCGTCGACAATCTCTCGAGGAGGGTCTGGGAAGTCTTTTTTACAGCACTCCTTCAAAACCACTTTGGAAAACGACTGAACAGGTTACCGATGTCGCTACGGCGCGCCGCGATCTCGTCGGCAATAGAGTTTCTCGGCTCCGGGAACAACGGCCGCGCACTGTACTTCCGGTCTAGGTGGTCGACCATGGGCTTGTAGTAGGACTCGCCCTTGTCGTAGTTGCTGCCGTAGATGAACGTGCGCGGCCTGCTAAGGATTGGCCTCGACATCTCGATTAGGCTGCCTTCCTGCTATCTGCAAATCAGACATATCCTCCATTGCGATCTTCCGTACATTATAAGACTAACAAAGGTGTTCAAAAAGAAAAACGATTCGAGCTCTTCGTCCAAGTTCAACAGAATATATTGATAAAACACAATCTTCGTATATTCTTCCAATATTATCATCCCTCTAACATTTTTCCAAAACACGCAAAGTAGCTCGAATCGAATAATTCGAAATTGATTGCCTATGTAAAAATGAAAATTTCCGATTCGTTCGTTTCAGACATCAACCATCGATATCGCGGCATCGTTATTCATACAGCAGCGTGCTCCAATTCCATCATGTGAGCGAATGCTCCGGTCATGCGCCACCCACGTGGGGTAGCAAATAATACCGACGATCATTTCGCCAGCGCGAGACACGTGGCGTCCCACGAGGTCTTCCTCTGCCACCACCCCGCGATTTATTCTTCGCGGTCCACGTGGGTTTCCGGAGAACCGTCGACGCTGCACACCACGTGTGGTAAGAAGAGTTCGCTCGGCGGGTGCTCTCTCTCTCTCTCGGTGGTTTCGGCCCGTCATCGTCGGCAAACTGGAACGAGCGGCTGTACGCCGCTCGAAAATAGCCCGCGTCTAATTTGGTGCCCGTGAACTGAACTGGCACGGCGCACGCGAGGCCCGGGCTACAGCCTCCCTGAATACCGAGGCGTCTCCGAGTCCCTGCGAGCGCCCACTCGCCCTTTCTTCAGGGCCGACCTCCGCGTCGCGTCTGCCTTCGCGCCGGGAACCGCGCGGACGCCTGATCCGTGACTTTAATTATCGCGTTTCCGGCCCAGAGGAATCCTCAATCAGCGAGATCTGCTGATTGTTGTCATTATTACATACACTATTGCGTGTATACAGGGTGTCCCGGGTTTTAACCGACAAACTGCGGGAGCATATTCTACTAGTGGAAATAAGAAAAAATTCTTATATCGAGTTTGCTTAGAAATGCTTTATTACAAAGTTATAAACCAATATTGAAAAGAAATATCAGATAAGTAACAACGAAACATAGTGTAGAATTTGGAAGGTCGAAGATGTTTATGTTACGTGTATTCACATGTATTCATGTTCACTATGTTGAAACGATTCAGTATGATTGTTACTTTCACAACAGTAGCTGTTAGATTTCAATCGTCGTGTCAACTAGCAATTACTATCAGAATGCCAAAAGTGTTTTCAAATGAGGAATACACCGATATTCATTTCGTGTACGGATTCTGTGACGAAAATGCACGAGCTGCCGTACGAGAGTATCGACGTAGATTTCCTAACAGGAGAGTACCAGATAGATTTAAAGCAACGAATTACTAATTCAGTTACTGAGATGCAACAAAATTTTCAGGAATGTCGTACCGTAACAAATTCTGTACTACGTCGATGTCTAGCTTGTATCGATGTGCAAGGACAACATTTTGAAATGCGTCACTAAATCATTGCGTAGATAATTTTTATTTTTGTGAAAAAATCCGTTGTTATCTCATATTTCTTTTCAATATTGGTTTATAACTTTGTAATAAAGTATTTCTAAGCAAACTCGATATAAGAATTTTTTTTTATTTCCACTAGTAGAATATGCTCCCGCTGTTTGTCGGTTAAAACCCGGGACACCCTGTATAACAATTTCACAATCAGTGGAATAATTAAGTCCTCGCATTACGGCGTGCGCGACGGAGAGACGCGACGTGAGAAAAATTTCATCTAAGATGCACCTCTTCCGGTTTACGTAAAAGTACAACTGCGAGTGGCAAATATCGACGTGCTTGAATTTAATTATAAGGAGTCTGGGTTTTATTTGAATTATTGCAACGGTGGTCTCTGCGTAAGTTGTTCGCGCGAATGTGTACTCTACTCGAGCGCAGTCGTTGCAGTGTCGACATTTATTGGGTAATGACTCAAGCCTCCTCCATTACGCTTCCACTAACACGTCGTCGCATATTTTCGACCTCGGATCGAAGATTAATGTCCTATGACTCGCCCACGTCATTTGTTTCGAAATTATTTTCGAGCCGAAGGGCGATTTGACAATTGGCTGTTTTCGGAGACACCGCCGTTCATCTCTTTATCAGAGGGGGTACAAAGGGGTATGTTTTTCTGAATATCATCGCGGATCATCGACACAAATAAATCCGATAAAATAAATCCGGTCGTTCGAAATAAATATTGCGTCTCGGTGTTGAAAATAAATTCGCGGCTTGGAATAAATAGCGAAAGTGACATCGGCGCGGTGGTCTTTTACTCGCCTGCTGTAGATGGACGGTTCCATCGGTTCGCGCGTGCCAAAAGGCGACAAGCTATAGCCGGCTTCTTTCGATTAGATCGTTCGCTCGGCTTAATTGGCGCGTACGCGTCTGGCTCGCTTCGCTTGGAAAGTAGCTATGATTTAGAGCGTATCGGCTCATTATTCAATCGTTCGTTCACGCGTCCTCGACATCTTACTACGCGACCTATAGCTGTCCTGCGTTCGCAGTCGCACGTTCCAAGTCGCATGGTCATTCAGAAAAGTCGTCTACGCGAGCGGGCTTTGTCTATTATTATCTCTTAAACTGTATTTAAATTTAAACAGAGCGAACCTCATATTTTGAAGTTGGAACAAAGACATGTTTTAAGGTAATAATTAGACTGAGCATATTTTGGGATTATAAATGACTAAGTGATAGAGAAGGTCAAGATTCTCCATTCTGTAAATAATTTCCACTCCAAAGCCGCACATGGACCCTCCTCTCGTCGGCGTAATCTATTGTTGTCTATTATTAATACACTTGTGGTGAACCTTTCGACTAATGATAGACGAAAGCGTGTAGCAATAAGGAACGTTAAAAATAAAATTGCAACAGCCTTCTGTAGCATAGAATGCGCGCTTGGTCTCGTGGACAACGAGATAGAACTCTCTATTCAAGACTTTAAGCAATCTTTAACAGCTGTAAACCAATAGCGAATTGTTGCGATAATAATCATATGTCTAGATATTTTACAAGTCACAATATTTTTTAAAGATATCGTATAGTCGTAAAATATGATTTGTTCATTTTCGTTAATTTTTGTTATTCATTTTTCTAATTCATTTAATCAATATAATCATTGATTATTTCTCCCAATCTGGAAACACCCAACAGTGCACCCTGCGACAATTTATTAGGGGCGTTCCGCGCTCTCGATTAAGACTGTGGTGTGGCAGTCGTAAACAGCGGTAACTGAATTACGACGTTGTTAACTGACAGCACGGCGATCCGCGAAAAATTTGGCCCGTTCTGTTAGTGGGACAGTGTCGAGCGATGAATTATCCCGGGCACCACTAAACGTGTTTTACGCGACACCGTGTAGAAAGCGTCGGCGTCGGTGAAACGGACCAGCAACGGAGCGGACGCGCCGCACACAAATGCGGTAATGAGTTACTACGGGGCGGATATAATGCCAACTGTTTTAGATTCTGACTCAGCAACACACAGCCGAGATCCTCGTGTATATTATTTAACTCCGAATTCGCCTAGGCCGGGCAGACTTAAATAAATCGCGCAATTGCGCCGCGTCCTCGTGTCAATTCGCGCGCGCACGAGCGAGTATCGAATGTCTGCGCGTATCGCTCGGAGGAACCGCGGACACGTTGCCAGCAACGAGAGCTTAACAGCCTTGCAATTAATTCGGCAATTGTAACTAGACGCCTGCGTTTTGTAGATGTTAACTTTTACACGATATGAGGACTAGCAATTTTTATTCCGCCCCGCTGCAGACATTTTTGCAAAACGCACGTCTCGGAGAAGAATATTCAGCTTTGACTGAAGTATTTTATGATGTTAATTTCTATGTTAAGTTTGATTAGAAGATATTAAGTAATTATTAAAGCGTTAAATGTATTTTGCCGAAGAAAAATAAAATCATGATCAGTTAATTGTCAATTAACGCGATTGGCACGAGAAGCGACAATATTAATATAAATGCCTCGTTTTATGGAAGTTTTATTTTCAGTTAACGCGTCATTTGTTGATCATTTGCGAAGTTAAATAATGAGCGAATCGCTAATTTCATTTGTTTGTTGATGTGTTGATTGTTACGGCGCGTTTAAAGACGTGCTCCGATATTGTGGAATTTTCGTGATTTCTCCGCGAAATTTGCGAAAGAGTCGACGATTGTATACAAAATCGAATTTTTAGCCGGTGGAAATGGCGCGCGTGGTATCAGTCCGCATTCGTTCTCTTCTGTTGCGTAAGTCCGCCAAATTTAACTGGTAGACAGCACTTAAAAACGGTGATCGATTGCAAAATAATCCCACACGAATCCGCGCGTAATCGTCATTGCAGTTTCATGGCACGTCACAAGTAGTAGCTTGATTAATTTGTTAACGTAATGTTAATTTTTTATTTCTATCTTAATGTCTTGTTATATTATTGGTATTAATACTTGTCTTTCGAATCAGTTATCTTATCTGGATCAATTTCTGGATTAATTGCACTTCGTGTACTCGTTATATTATATTATTTATGCGTCAAAAAAACACACCGGCGATTTTACTGTGATGGATATTGCGATAGAAATTTTTTAATGCTTCGCAGAAAAGAGAAAAAAATAGAAAACGTTAAAGAGGCACAAAGTGAAGATTAAAAGTGTCGATTAGTTTGAATGGCACTCGCCTGAATATTACATATCTTTACTTTTTGAATCATTTGTTAAAGAAGATTACATTAATGCAGTATGTATATGCGATTCGATATGTGCGGCTTAATTGCGGAGCAATCCCAATCGCGTGATTAGGATTTCGTAATCGCGATTACGATAGGTGACATCTTTCAGCACCGCGTTAACGCTGCCAGCTGATTAGGAACGCAAATGATGTGCGATGAATGCTGTTAATCTCGTTCACTACGCGTAATGATGCGTCGCTGCATTGCATCGCGCTTGAGGTCCGTTATACGTGTGTACAATGAAACATAAGTATATAAACAATATAATCAGATCGCTCGCAAAGCCGTTCACGTAGAAACGATTTCTCGGGCGGGCTCGCACACGTAGACGGGGAGTCCCGTACCTCGAACTTATTTTTGGAGCAGAAAAAGATAGTACGGATGTATCGGAAAACACATTTCAATTGCGAGAATCTAATTTTAAAATAAACGCTACATGTAACGTTTTTTTCTTTTTTTTTTAACCGCTCTCAAAGATTTCGGATTTCGTAATTCGAGGCAAAACACCTTGTACGAAACTCGTTGCGAACTCGTTAAAAAGTTACAAAATAAAGAAGACGCAAAAATAATTCCAGAGGAGATCTGCGTCGTCCTGGATCGTGCCCGTTACGTCGAGGCAATGCACAAAATGGCACAGGATAAAAAAACAAGATAAAAAATTCTGTGACAGCAAATCCGCTTCCACGCACTGTAATTGTGAGCCGTACACCGTCATCCCGATCGCTCTCCCTTTTCCCTTTTCCTTCGGATGAAACGCGGCGCGAAATTCGGGGCGCCCTTACCTAGAACGATCGCCACGAGGTGTTATCCCTCAGGATGCTGTTTCCTCGGAAGTAGCGGCGCGACTCCCACGGCCGCCGCAGCGCCCGAATTATTTCCCACCCTTTCGCTTTCTCTCTCTCTCTATCATCGTTCTACCGAGTTATCCCTACTTGTATGCCTCCCGGTAGTTGGTGACGATTGTGTGGAACGGCGTGGAGACGGCAAAACCAACGCATACCGGGTGGCCGGTAACTCCAACACGCCGTCGACATGGCAACCATCGGGGTGCCGCGCCGACAAACATGAACCGCACCCGGAACAGTCGTGATTCTTACTTGATGCTGATTGCGATCTTCCTCTGGACGTTCGCGAATGCGTTCGACGTGAACAGTGGAGTACTCGAGTACTGGCAGCCGGGTTCTTGCAGACGCGACGAGTACTTTGATTCCGCGACTTTGTCGTGCTCTCCGTGCAACATCAGCAGGAACCTCGAGCCAGCTGCGAACCGTAGGTCCAGCGAGTCCTTTTTTTCTTGATATTTTTAAAATATTTTCATCACGTGCCTCTTGCAGGATTGCAATGTGTGTGCAACAGGATCAGCAAGATGACCGGCTTCGAAAACGGCAATCCGCTTTGCGCCGCCTGCGGTCCCAACATGACCGCAACCCTCGACGGGAGGGACTGCATCCAGCGCGCAAACGCGACGTGCAAGTGCTCTACGAACCAAATAAGATGTAATTGCAGTGAAATTTCTTCTTAATTTTAATCCGCTAGTTAACTAAATACAGCTTGTAAAAATCCAAAATTTCCCAGTGAATTTTTGCGATCAAACAAAGATTAGATTATTGAAAAATACGTATTTAGACATCGAAGTCAAATTAAAATTTTGATTACTTGAGAAATAATCATCAAGAACATTCTCTCTCTTATTCTCCAATTATTCCTTCAATTATTCCTTTTTATAATTAATTTATTATTAATATGCATTTTCATGTTTTGCAGTGGACAGAAATATAAATGGCATGCTACTGGACACGGTACTTTGCATAACGTGCGTCCAAGGCACTTATCCATCCCCTGACTGCACCAGGTGTTTACCGTGCGACAGCCCCAAGTCCAGCGGCCACGTTAATTGCGTCTGCCCGAGCATAACGCACGTGAGGCTACAAAATTATTGTCTGCGTAAGGACGACGTTGTCGACTGGCCGAATGTCAGAGGCACGTACCTGATGAAGTTCCGAAGCGAGAATGTGGACAGCTACTATCTGAGGAATGAACTGCAAGTGGCGGTCCACCTCTGCAAGGTATGAGAGGATCTCAGCTCGACTTCGCTCTCTAGAAACAAATATCAAGATAATCAATAATTGTAATAAACGTTTTTCAGGGGAAAGACAAGACAGCTTGCGAGCATTTGTCCAACATGTGCGCGCTGACCCTCTACGCCGACGGTATCGCTTGTATGCTCTTCGTGCACAACCCCATGGCACCGGTGTGGTTGTTTTACAGCAAGCAGGACACCGAAGCGATAACGAGTGGCACGAGAATATCCGAGAGATACAGCCTGAAAAAAGGAGATAACGTATGGTGAAAAGTGCGCGCTCGACGACGTTATAGCTATCCTGAAATTGTACATTTTCAGAGCAGCGTCCTCGACCTCGCGCTCGCGAGGTTCCACCTGAACGGCGAGTTCTTATCCATCGGCGAGCCGACTCTACCCTGTCAGCTTCTCAGGAACGTGAGATTTGGCATAAATCTCCGTAAGAAGTGCAGAACCACCGCTGCCGAGCTGTTGGACGCGCGAATGGAGTTGCTGTCGCCCTACTTGGTGTTCAAGGAAGACAATAAATCTTTCACGCACGCATTGCCTGTGTTTGTTAGGATGGCAGGTGAGGTAAGATTGCATCGTTTTAATGCATCGACGCGATAACAATTCACTGACAATAATTGTTATATCGGTTTTACGTCTTGCAGAATATTGAGGACATCTCGCAGCAGCAGCTGGTGCGAAAATTCTTCCTGGTCGACAGTGTCAGCGGCTTCAAAGCGCTGCCAGAGTTCATGACCGGCAAATTCACAAAAGCGCCGGGATTGTCAGTGCTGCGGTACATGAAGTCTCTAACTGTCTTGTGAGTGATCACTTGAGAATTTCGTGAATCCTTGAAATTTATATTAGGAGTGTGATTTAGTTTTGAGGGTTTTGCAACACATGGCTGTAGTGTCAGTTTGTTTCCGATAACTGTTGTTTCTTACAGTGTTGACATTATCCATGACATTCAGTAGCATTATAGCAATAGATGCAATAACAATCGTGTTTATATCATCGTAAAAATGCAACTTCCGAAAGCTCTTTAGCATTTTCGACATGCGTTGCTTTTGTTTTTTAATCAAAAGAAAACTGCGGCTGACGGTTATAGAATTCTTGTGGAAACTTGTGGTGATTCTGCCCCATCAATTAAGACGTGTGAATACTGGTTTAGACGCTTTAGAAGTGGTCATACTGATGTGAAGGACAAAGAACGCTCGGGACAACCAAGCAAGCTTGAAAATGCAGATTTGCAAGCATTATTGCACGAAAATCCAACAGAATCCACTTCAGAACTTGCCAGAGCATTAAATGTTGATCGTACAACAGTTACGAAACATTTACATGAAATGGGAAAAATTCAGAAAGAAGGGAAATGGGTTCGACATGAATTATCGGAAAGTGCCATTTGAACATTTGCATTTCGTTGATCGCCAGGCAAAAAAAGAAGAGTCTTTTGTCTCGGATTGTTACTGGGGATGAAAAGTGGATCTATTTTGATAATCCGAAACACAGAAAATCATGGGTGGATCCAGGCGAACCATCAACATCCACTCCGAGACGCAATATTCACGGTTGAAAAGTAATGCTCTGTATTTGTGGGTGGGATAGTGTACTATGAGCTGTTAAATCCGCATGAGACTGTCACGGCTGATCGTTATCGACACCAATTGTACAAGTTGAAGCAAGCATTGCACCAAAAACGACCACCAATTGCGAGTGAACGACGGAAAGTGATTCTTCTTCGTGACAACGCTCGACCTGACGTTGCGTTATCAGTGAAAGAAACACTATTAGAGCTTGAATGGCAAGTCTTACCGCACCCCGCGTATTCTCCGGACATTGCTCCATGCGATTATTATTTGTTCCGGTCGATGCAACACGCTTTAGAGGATACACACTTTCATAATTTCGAAGTGCGAAAATTCGTCGACGAATGGATCAACTGAAAAGAAGAGTGATTTTATCGTGGTGGAATCCATCTCTTGCCAGAGCATTAAATGTTGATCGTACAACAGTTACGAAACATTTACATGAAATGGGAAAAATTCAGAAGGAAGGGAAATGGGTTCGACATCAATTATCGGAAAGTGCCATTTGAACATTTGCATTTCGTTGATCGCCAGGCAAAAAAAGAAGAGTCTTTTGTTTCGGATTGTTACTGGGGATGAAAAGTGGATCTATTTTGATAATCCGAAACGCAGAAAATCATGGGTGGATCCAGGCGAACCATCAACATCCACTCCGAGACGCAATATTCACGGTTCAAAAGTAATGCTCTGTATTTGGTGGAATGGTGTACTATGAGCTGTTAAATCCGCATGAGACTGTCACGGCTGATCGTTATCGACACCAATTGTACAAGTTGAAGCAAGCATTGGACCAAAAACGACCACCAATTGCGAGTGAACGACGGAAAGTGATTCTTCTTCGTGACAACGCTCGACCTGACGTTGCGTTATCAGTGAAAGAAACACTATTAGAGCTTGAATGGCAAGTCTTACCGCACCCCGCGTATTCTCCGGACATTGCTCCATGCGATTATTATTTGTTCCGGTCGATGCAACACGCTTTAGAGGATAGACACTTTCATAATTTGGAAGAAGTGCGAAAATTCGTCGACGAATGGATCAACTGAAAAGAAGAGTGATTTTATCGTGGTGGAATCCGTCTCTTGCCAGAAAGATGGGAAAAAGTTATAGAAAACGAAGGAAAATATTTTGATTAAGGTATTCATTCATTATCATATTTAAATACATGCGTTTTTGAGCAAAAGAAACCCTCAAAACTAAATCACACCCCTAATATTATCTGTTCGTGAACAATAAAAGATCAATGAGATATCTTATGCTAGAGTGAACGTCCAGAACGGAGAGGCCCACGGCAAGATCTTCGCGCCCATTTTGATCACAGAGTACGATGAATTAACGCATCAAGATCTTCTGGACAACACGGACGTTACGATAGATTACAAAGTCACGTTTATATTAAAGAATAGCGATATAGACTACGACGTGCAGGTGAGGAACGCTGGTGTTGAGCGTGGCGAAAGTATGCATACATTCCTCTCTGAAATACTGGAGAAACATGTTTTAGATAGCTATTGGAGTGCTGACGGGAATAGCTCTGATACTTTCCAGTATCAGAGCGTGGAGTTATTACAAGCGGAATCATAACGGCAACCCTAGTTTAACTGTTCTATTGTGGTTCCTGGTTTACGCCATGGGCGCGGTTGGAAATGCGATCACCTTCGTATGCATCAGCGTATGTGTGTATCTCTTGGTGTTTTACAAGGGCCAAACCGTGCCGTATGTTCTGCTTCCTAACGAAGACACCGAAAACATGATCCGAATGTATGTTACAATAGCATTCAGCTTTAAGGTAAGTGAAATGGCGCAAGGATCTTCTACCAAATTTAATAAAGAATTTAATATTAAGATTAAAATAAATTTAATATTAAAGATTTTGCTACGATTTTGTTCAGATCGTAGAAATGGTAGGATTCGTCTATCAATACTGGAGCCTGAGTATATTCTTCATCGACTGGGAGCAACCGAGAACGGTGCAGCATCAGCCGAGGTACGATTCCCCGCACACATCCCTGCGGAAAATGTACTCCAACAGATTCTCAAAGGGCGAGGGCAAGTCTACGAGAATAACGTCGGACATTATCGCGTCCAAGCGGAAGAGAAGATTGCCCAAGTCGGACCGGAACGCCAGCCCGAGCGCGACGTCCAAGTCTTCCTCGAACGACAAATACATCTCCGCGGATTTCTCCTCCGTTTGCACGCTCGCAAAGACTCCTCTGCAGGAAACGATCGATCACAATTTTCCGATCAGCGTCTGGAGAACTTTCTTCATCGCGAACGAATGGTGCAAACTGCAAACCAAAAGAAGGATCAACGTAGCACTGCAGTCGATTTACACCTTGTGCATCCTGCTGGTCAGCAATCCGAGGAAGAATTCTCTTACTTTTTAATACAAGATTACATTTGCAGCGTGAAGCGTGATGCGACACGTAGAATTCAAAATTATCTCGTATCGTTTAGGTATTCGATCTGGAATCCTGGATGCTGGCGGTGCCCGAGACGAGCGCGGCGGGCAGATCTCCCGAGATGGGGAACAATTTTACGCTGCAATACGCGATTTGCACCCTCGCGTACATATCCGTTTATCTCGTACAATGGCTAGTCCGCATCACCTTTTACGAGAGATACGTGCGGAACCGGCTGCAGAAGTTCGTCGACCTGTGCTCGATCGCGAACATCAGCGTGTTCATCTTGGCGCACAATTATTATGGCTTTTACATTCACGGGAGGTAATTTATGCAAGTGTGATGCAACATAAAATACAACGTACAAATAATCGACTGACAATCATCATCCCGCGTTAGATCGGTGCATGGATTTGCGGATACTGATCTTCCGACACTGATCAGTGATCTAAGGAAGGAGGAAGATGATTTGTGCGCGCACAGAGGTCTGGTACCAGGCACAATGGATCAGACTTTTATATTATCGCTGACCCAGTCATTTAAATCTTTGTACGACAAACTTATGCTGCAGAAGGACAATGTACGTTCGCGTTAATAGTATTTTACTGATTTTTACCAAAGAAACCAAAGAAAAGATTTTTACGTTACTATATTTATTTCTTGAATGAAAGTGCTTTACGTTGCATGTAACTTCACTCTGCCATATTGTCTATCTTTTGCACAGGAAAGTATAGGAACTATGAAAGGAAATGACACGCCTTCCAAAAGTTGGAGACAATTATCTGAAACCAGGTCGAAGGTGAAATTGTTTCTAATGCAGTTTCTCGATCATTGTTCGAAAGATGAGGATTATATCATCAAGGAGCAACACATATTGGAGAAACTGTGTGATATCTTTGTTCTAGATGCCAAAGATAAATCCGTCTTTTATATTGGTAATGCAAGATTCGTTCATTCATGATACTAAACAAGCGCTAATATAGAAATTTTTTACCTAAGAATTTTTTTATTGCAGATAATAATTATTCCTTCAACAGAGTGATAGTTTATGGAAACGAATGGCTACTGGCGACATTCGAGACGACGGTTTTTGCGTTTTTTTTGGCATTATATGATTCTTATATCTTCGCCTGTGCGATGACAGTTCTCATATCGCAATTGTTTCTCATAATTATAAGATGTAACGTTAAAAGAAACCTTTCCAAGAAATCGTTATTGGATAAAAGATTTTTTATGTAACTGTGAAAATTATAATTATAATAATTCAAGAAATACCAACTATTATAAAATAGTATTACTTTGACCTGAAAATTTACATCTATTGTTATATTAAAATCTAAAAAATTCCATTAGACAGAAAGTTTTATATATTTTACAGTCCTTAATCGATAAATGTTTCAACAATATATAATCACTCGCATAATGTCTCAACAAACATAAATTTACAGAAATATTTTTTAAAAAAGAACATACACTTTTTACATTATAATTTATTTTTGTAGCTGTAATATCTTTACAGCTATGTTATCACTATTATAATTGCAAGATTCTAAACTAGAAAGTTCTAGAAGTTAATGGTGACCCTCGCCTTTATGATCATGATGATGTCCTGAATAATCAATACCAAAGTACTGTTCAACAGCTATGGTAATCAGAAATAATGGCACACCAACTCTGGCGCCTCGAAGTAGAGTTTTTACGGTATTATACGGTCTCTTCTCGTACCGCCATACATAATTTCTCAACCAAGGATCCTTCAGTCCCTTCTTGGCCAACTGTTCCTGAACACGCTTCAGGTCCGGTACATCCTCGACCTTGAAGATGCTAGGATCAGGTATCTCGTATGGTGGTTTATGTCCATGACCCATCTTCTATAGAGAAAATATAAATGAAACATTCATAGCGTATATGTGCATGTATTATAAATTGTAACAATTGGCTATTTTTTACCAATTATTGATCATTTTTTAATGCTTTTCTTAAATATCATATTGCATGTACAAATGTATAAGAGTAAGTGTTGACTTCGCTCTGTACAAGTGCAAGGATTCTAATATAACAATTGGAGCGTTATGGTGTTCAGTGCTCACAAATCATGTTTGATCATTACAATATTTTCTTATGGTAGAGGTTAATTTTCAGAAGCGTTTCACGAGAAGCATAAATACGTCGATACTTATAAAACATCTTGCGATGTTTTATTATTTCACACGATAGTTATTATCACATATATTGTATAAACATGGAATATTAATATTTATTAAGTTAAGATTACATAATTCACCTCTTTCAGAGCAATTCACCTTAAACTTCACTTTGGCAGCAAATATAGCAATATATACAGTAGTACGCAGTTCGCAGTTCCCTGTGGCGGATGCGATCCACTTAGTGCTACAAATGCTTCAAAATACTTTCTATCCTTTTTTTTATTTAATAGAAGGAAAAAGATAGAAGAGAAGAAGCATAGATGAAATAAGGAGATTTTCTATTAGCAACACTATTTACACTATTTATAAGTAATACTGTTCAAACACACATTAGATCAATTTTTATTTTTAATAATATTGAACAGAATAGTGCGTTCGATAAAGTTTTTATTTTTAGATAATACATTATTTTAAGGCCGATCTTAAAGAGTGCTGTAAGGGAAAAAATGGAAATGGGAGAGAAGTTCTGTGGCGCTAGTGAGCAAGCAAGCATCTTTATTCCCGAATGGGGAGCCATTTATACAATAGCAGAAGCAGCATCTCTGCCGCTTGTATTTTATGGTGGAACATTCCGGTGTGCACGTTGAGCCTTGCATACGTTGTAGATTACATCAATGTTCACGTAAAGATTGTATGAAAATAATTATTCCGAATATCGTGTCATCAAGCAATCATGTTGGTCCTATTCGAGACTCCGGCGGGATACGCAATCTTTAAGGTAAAGAGAGCATAATCGAAATATGAGCGTTTTAACCTATACGATTTTACACGTGTTAGCCGCATTCGCATTTGTATTATAAATATTGAACGCTGAAGTATCAATATTATTGAGATTATTTTAATAAGAATTTATGGAATTTATGGATATTGTATGGAATTTTCAACATACTTAAAATTAAATCATTTCTGCTGCAGTTACTGGACGAGAATAAACTCGCCAAGTCGGAAAATCTTTATTTGGATTTCAAGACAGTCGAAGGCGCTAATAAAGTGTAAGTATTATTTTGCATGCTGTTTTATACGTATGATTGCCTGATTTGAGATGTTTACGTGATAATTATAACGGGTGATTGTGTATATAGTATATAAAGCACACAATACATACTTAAAAGTACAGAAAGAAATTTTTCTTTTGCGAGGATGAAAACTGGATTATGCATTTATATATAATTATCGAATTGCATTTATCATTCCAAATTATAATGACAAATCTTAATTTGGTTTAATATTACGTGGCAAGACATAGTTTTGGTTCTTTATGACTTTACTTAAACACTCGCAGTTTTCTCTGAAATTTGATTTGTTGAGACTTTCTCGATGTAATGTGATGCTCTTTTATCTCCAGACTAGCCGTGTCATAATATATTGAACAATCTTCTATTTTTGGCTTTACAGAGTTAAGCTAAAGTACTTTCACAAATTTGAAGACACCACCGAAGCATTAGCCGCCAGCACAGCAATCATAGAAGGTAAACTGTCCAAATCCCTGAAGAAGACACTCAAGAGTTGTTGCTCCGATCTTCATGAGCAACTGGCGGTTGCCGATGCGAAATTGGGTAATTCTATTAAGAACAAATTGCAAGTCCCCTGTGTGAGCAACACGGCGATACATGAATTGATGAGATGCATCAGAAGCCAGGCTGAGAGCTTAGTGACGGAAGTGAACAGCAAGGATATGACGGCGATGGCACTGGGCCTGGCGCACAGTCTCTCTCGCTACAAGCTGAAATTCTCACCCGACAAGGTCGACATCATGGTGATACAAGCGGTGTGCCTGTTAGATGAATTGGACAAGCAGCTAAATAACTATATGATGAAAACGCGTGAGTGGTATGGCTGGCACTTCCCTGAGCTGAGTAAAATTATAAAGGATAATCTCAGTTACATAAGGACGGTAAACACGATGGGCCAGCGAGAGAACTCCATCGCGTGCGATCTGTCGGATATCATGGATGAGGACATGGAAATGCAAGTAAAGGAAGCTGCGCAGACCTCGATGGGCTCAGAGATCTCAGCAGAGGATGCTCTGCACGTGCAATTTCTGTGCGTGGAGGTAATCGAGCTGGCCCAGTACAGGAACAACCTAGCTACATACTTGGGCAACAGGATGATGGCACTGTCACCGAATCTGACAGTGCTCGTGGGCGAGTTGGTTGGTGCACGCCTGATAGCAAAGGCCGGCTCTTTGACAAATCTCGCGAAGCATCCAGCATCGACCCTGCAGATCCTTGGTGCGGAGAAGGCTCTATTCCGCGCGCTTAAGGCGAACAAGAAGACACCCAAGTACGGTTTGATCTATCACGCAAACCTCGTCGGGCAGTCATCGAACAAGAATAAGGGCAAGATGTCCAGAATGCTGGCGGCAAAGGCTGCTCTGGCGACGAGGTTTGACGCATTGGCGGAAAGTACGAACTTCGATCTTGGTACGCAACACAGGGCAAAGCTGGAGCAACGACTTAGGTTCCTCGAGGCGGAGAATCAAAAGAAACTAGGCGGCACCGCAAAAGCAAAGGCCAAATTCGAAAAATATCATAGCAAGAACGAGTACATGCAGTACGCCACATCTGCCGACTCAACTCTGCCAAGTACGAGTAAGAAGAGGCTGTTGGGCGAAGAGACCGTTAAACAGGAGAATAATGATGTGCAACCGAAGAAGAAGAAGAAGAAACAGAATGTCACGGAACAAACAGAAGGTACGGTGGAAGTTAAAGAGGAAGTTAAAGAGGAAACGAAAACGTCGAAGAAAAAGAAGAAACATAGCGTGGAAGACGTGGGAGAATCTTCAGGTATGCAACAGGCACAAATAGCGGAACCGGAAGGCGTATCGAAGAAAAAGAAAAAAAAACATAGCGTTAAAGCAGAAGACGTAGGAGAATCTTCTGGTATGCAACAAGCACAAATCGCGGAACCGGAAGGCGTATCGAAGAAGAAGAAGAAAAAGCATAGCATTAAAGCAGAAGACGTAGGAGAATCTTCTGGTACGCAAGAAGTACAAGTAACAGAAGCAAAAGATGCATCAAAGAAGAAGAAAAAGAAACGTACCTTGGAGACGAGAGAAATGGAAGATGCAGGGGAAGCCTCCGGTGTACAGGCACAAGTTGAAGTAGACTCAAATAATGTACCCAAGAAAAAGAAGAAGAAAATGACTCAAGAAGGCGAAGAATCTGTAAAGATCGAAGATACGACATTGGAAGCTAATATTTCCCATACTGAATTACCTGAAACGAGTGATGGTAAGCGTACATATAAAATTCGACAGAATATGTGAACAATATTTTACTACTAAACATTCTACTTTTATTAAAAGGTTTACAATCCATTTAAAAAATTTAAGATTTAACATTAAAAAAATTGAATTTTCTTAAAATTCCTATTGGGTTTTGTACATGTAGTAAAACTGAATTCCAACGAAATTCTTTTACACTTGTTTTGTATCATTTTTCGACCGAATTAATTTCATTCTTATTTGCCTATAAATGTTCTAAGTTAAATACTAAAGTTTTTGTAAGAGACGACACTAAAGATTTATATAATGACTTTCTATCTTCAGGACAAAAAAAGAAGAAGAAGAAGAAGAAGGAGAAGGAAACTTAGGAAGCGCAAGAACCTACCGTTAAGCTGCATAGATCTTAAATTGTATAGACAATGATTTGCAGTTTTTTGCATATTAAGTGATGTAATAATATTTAAATAAGAATTATTTTTTTTAATTAAAATCTTATTGATATCTTTAATTAAGTGTTTGCTAGAAGTGTAAGCTATGTGGAGATTAGTTATTAAGATATTTCCTCACTAAGTATTTTGATTACCACTTTCTCGTAATCCTGTTATAACATAAAACTATATTTTAAAATACAATGACAAGTTAGCATCAATAGCATTGTATATATTGCGTATTCCAAACTTCCACTCAGTGAAATGTTGAATCAAAAAACTAAAATTAGTTTTACACATAACTAACATATTCTACATATTAGATGATTAGAATATAAAATATTCTCTAATTGTTTTAATATATAGTTTATGCATAAATTTATCGTATTAATTAGTAAAAACTCAATAAATTTAATAGAAAATATTTATTCGGAAGTACACTTGAAAGTAACAAATATTTTATTTCAACATTTTTATTTATCTGACTTGCAAGTTACACAATAGTTACACAATAGCCGAACTTTGAAAAGTATAATTACGTTTCGTGTGTATATATATATATTAATGCATAAATTTTCGCCGTTTTGTGTCTCAAAATCATATAAAACTATAATCCAATAATACAAATATATATGTGATCGTGTATATACGACAGAATTCTCTTATAATTATCATCAAGTTAATGATCAATACAAAACTGATTTTCACTAAACGTTACGTTATAATATGTATGCACTTAATTCGCAAGATATTTTTATCGATTAATACTTGCATCGGCGATTCGCAAAACTAACAATTTAAAAAATTATCAATTGTTTGCGTTATGAAAACATTGCACGCAATGAGAATTAAGATCATAAATCGGCATTATATTATAATATCGATACCGATTATACATACCAATAATTGTGGATATTACAGCGCGTGATTGCCAAAAGTAATATTTTATCATACATTTTCTACACGCGCATTCGTAAGTATCTGGTATCTCAACATTTATTAAACTATGCATATAAGACATTAGACTTGCAATGCATCTGCAGTAACATACCAATAATAAATTTTTACGTTGCTTTATAGAGAGATATCCAATATACATTAGACTTCACACATATTTTGCAGATTACATTTTTCAAAAAAATATAAAAAATTCTCAACGTTTAAATGATTCATGCATATATTAAGATCGCAAACGGTATCCCTCAGATCAGCTGAGGAAGAAAAACTATCAATTCTTATAAATAATAAAATTCAAAAATAATCAATCTAAAAAAGAATATATAGATCCAGTCCGGGAAGAGATGACTAGTGGACTTTTAATCTGCGTTAGTGTCATGCGTAATATATTAACTTTTCTTTTTATCTTATTTATATATTTCTCTTTTCAATCTTTTAAACCTTTTCAAAATATGTTTAAACAACCTGTAATGTACAAGTCGTAATAATGTTATCAATGCCCCGCATATCATTCTTCCAGTCTTACATTTTCTTTCATGGGACACCTGAAGAGAATTGATACCGTTTACGATCATACGCATGTGCAACTTTGCACCGATGCTCGTTACAAGAACCAAAATTTCAATATAATTATATGTCATCAATCGCATCTTATATAAGAATTGCGGTGAAAGCACGTCGCTATTAATTTGTAATCAGCTTATCATGTAAGAAGCACGGGTAGCGCATACAGAATATGTACAGCATTATAGCGTTGCAATTTGCATTTCTCTTTCCTTCCGGTGCGCCCGTCTGATAAATGATCGCACGTGAATCGTAAGCAAAGCGTCACAAGCTTGCATGTGTATTATTAATGACATTAGCCATCATATAAAAATATTCTATACACTAATCATACAATGCGAATAATCGCGTATTCGGCGGATGACAATTCATAGACGAAATGATCATCTCGCTGAAGATTGCATCTTCTAATTTCAATATAGATTTATTTTTTCTCTTCTTTGCTTTATTACATACGTCCTCGCAAACATATGATAATAGTTGCTTTCGTTTGACTCTTTATTTTTCGTGATCCGTGAATAATATACGCAAAATATCAATACGCGATATATTATATATATTTGTTTTGATATATAATATAAATTAGTAGCACAGATTTATATAAGTCACGTCTCAATTTAAATTTGTACAATTTGTTGATCGCAAACTATAAATTAATGTTAGTCATATAAGAATGTAACAGAAACTCCGATACGTACAAAAATTTATTTCTAATAGTGACTACTAGAGTCCACACATTTCTCGAGATTTCAATAGAAAAAGTTTAAGACAGCCTTCCCACATTAGGATTTGCATTGATTTCTCTCTCTCTTCTCTCATCAAGTTTGACTGATCAGCCTGCAAATATATCTGAGCGGACACGCAGCACGCAGCATTTTGAAAAGTTACAAAAATACGGTGGTCGCCCCTGAAAGGAACCTGCGATCATGAGACCTCGCAAAATAAAATACATAATAGATTGTTGCGCGGTAACTCTGTCGATCGAAGTTTATAGCAAAATATGGTCTGTAGCAAAGTATATCGTGTATGCGTTGCAACATTATCGCGTACGATGCACAAGATACGTTTTAGAGTACGAAAACGTAAAGGGTGCTCCGGCATAATTATTAATCCTTTAGCAAATCTGACGTCGATTTTTCTCGAGGAAAGTTTTGTGATCTCATTATCTTATCAAATCGTATCTCAAACACGAAAATTCACTTTAATTTAAGCAAAATAGTTATAATAATAGCAAATATTTTGTAATTTAATTTCAAACTCCAAAAATCTTAATTCCTTGCAATTTAGGCGCATCAACCATTTCATTGAGAGAAAAATCGCCGCCAAAGTCTTTGACCACGTCGCGGTTTACCGGGACACCCTGTACAAATATTCGCGATTCTGTCGCATAGCAACGGTATAAAAGTAAGTGTATATAAAGTGCATAAAAAATATAGAGCGTCTCGCGGGGCGATAGCCTCGGAACTATGGGCGCAATTTTCCTTCACTTCTCCTTGAAGGAGAGGAACACACACACACACACACACACACGTTATATATATCCTCTGAGTCTCTACCGAAGAGTAGCGACAAGTATTGCACACAAGTACTCAACGTATATTGCAGGCTGTGCGGAGAATTATAGCTACACGTAATTCTTATCTCTATACAACTCTCTAAGTATCTTTCTTCTAGTACCTCTAGCGTAGTTATATACGTTTATATATATATATATATATATAAAATTCTTTTAGAACGCTACGATATTTGTGTAATTATGTGTATAAATATGTACAGATACATATTAAAAGATGACGTCCGCGCGACGGAAACACTATGATGGTGACGGTGACACTCGCTTATCGGATACTCGTGAACAAATTCAGCACGGATTTGTTCTCCTTCTGGCTGCGCGCCTTGCTAAAGACGTTCCAGAAGCGCAGGGTCTCATCACCGGCGCCGGTGACGATCGCCTCCCCGTCCGGTGACATCGCTAGATAGAGTACCCGATACGAGTGACCAGTGAGCTTGGCCACTTGCGTGAGACTCGGATACTTCCACACGAGGATCTGGTTCTGCGAGTAGCCGTGTGTGCTGACCAGTTCGGAGCTGTGCTTGCTCCACGCCAGATTGCAGACTTGCGAGCCCGTGTCGACGCACTGCATCGGTTGGCCCGTAAGCGTGTTCCAGAAACGGATACAGCGGTCGGCGGTACCGCCACCGGACGCCAACAGGCCGTGATGATGAGGTGACCAGGCGATCGCTTTGACCGCCGCTAGGTGTTCGGTGTATGTCTGGATCGGCGAGAGAGAGTGCAGATTCCATACGTAGAGCCGGTTGTCGTTGCCACCCGATGCCAGGTACTGATTGTCAGGTGACCATTTCAGGCCACAGACTTCCTGCCGATGAGCACCAAGTCGCCGTTCACCGACCACGCACGGTGTCCTCACGTCCCTCTGCAGTATCAATCGGTCCCTGCTACCAGACGAGAGCACTTCCCCGTTCCATGCTAGGGCGCCTACCCGGGCGCTGTGACCCTGCAGTTTACTCACTTGCTTGTTCACCGCTACGTCCCATACTTGTATGTAGCCCATGTGAGTGCCCACTGCCACCAGATTGCCTCGCTCGTTCCAGGCGACAGAGGTGACGCTATTGCCATCGCTGGAGAGATCACACAGTCTCGTAACCTGGCTGGTGCACGCTGACCAGAGGTACACGCAGCTTCCCAGGCCAACACTAAGAACGTTCTGCGAGGACCAGTCAACCAGATTAAGATAAAAATCGTCCTGTAACTCAGGAGCGTCCAGCACTTTGAACGGTATTCTCGAGATCTTCCTGGTCGCCTTCCTGGGCGACCTGAGTAGCTTCTGGCTCTTGGCGCTGAGCGGCGACAGAGAGTACGGCGAGCTCTGGTCGAGCAAGGTACGATCCTTGGTTGGCGTGGTGTACTTGAAGAGATTCTTGGTGACCAACGGCGACAGTACCCTGCGCTCCTCGCACTGCCCCTTCACATCCTCTATGCTCGCTCCGAGCAGCTCGTTCTTCAGCAGACAGGAGTACGCGATGCCGTCGCGGCTACCCTCACCGTTCTCGCGCGTCTTCTTCGCCACCAGGCCGCTCCGACTGCTCTCGGTGATCATCGAGAACGTGGTCTGCCAGTTGTTGCCCGAGCGGGTGGGTATGAAGCGGTCGTAGCTGTTGTTGCAGGCCGACGTCTTCGCGGGCGAGAAGTAGGCGGGTGAGTAGGTGGCGACGATGCTGGGCGGCATGTCGCCCGTCACGACGGCCGCCAGCGGCTTCACCAGCCGCTTCTCGTACTCGTGGTGGAACATGTCAGCAGGCACTTGTCGCTCACCGCGACAACGTTGCTTACCCGGTGAGAGCTGAGCACCAACAGACGCAACACGTTTACATTCACATAACTGATAACGCACCGCGTCGCGAGACGCGCTCGCAAGCGAGCTCGCTTGTCGCGGGTGACGCGAGTGACCGTGCCCTCGTGCCTGCCTACCTGCCTTCCGATCCCAGCCGAATCTTAACCCGAAAGTCCAGTCCCAGGTTCTGTTCCTGGATCACTATTTGCAGCGGCACATAGTCCAGAGAGCCCGCGAGCTGCTACGGTCCCACTCGCACCAGCGGCGCGACATGAACGGTCAAACGGGATGAAACTTTCGTGCCGCTGGCAACCCGTCCGTCTACCGCCATTCGACCTAAAGTCAGCCCCGAGCCTCTGCGGATCGAGAGTCGAGGCAGCCGCCAATGAAAACGCTCCGTGGGGTACGAATAGGGCTGCGCTCCGCCCATGGAGGGCGATCTTGACGTTCCATGCTCTTTGCTGATAACTTTATGCGTCAGTAATAATTTAAGGCGATCCTGGAGTTGCTAGTGAACTATTTTTTCACTAGCTTTGTATGCTGGTATGCTCGTATGCATCAAAATTTTTGCAGAAACGTTTCTTTCTTACTACGCTTCAAAACTTACTTTTAAAAGCACCCCAATAATACTTCATTCTAGCCCGAGTGGTGGTCACTCATATTTTGTACGTACAAAGTGCATAACTTTTACATTAAGCAAATTATTGTACGAGGTGAGACTATAGCCTATATATAGAAGCCGATAACAAAACTGTAATTTTTAACTTTTTTCCGTTTTTGGCATTAAGTCGAGTGGCCACCACTGCGTTATTGTTTCTACTTTAATCGTGGAAAAGGATTTTTCATTCTATGCAATCAATAAAAAGATAAGTTGATGTGAAACTTTGGATGTATGATTAGTTCCCTAACTACTCCAGGATCGCCTTAAGGGGATGCTGGAGTTGCTAGTGAACTATTTTTTCACTATAGCGGTGGTAATTGCAGTTTCGAAAATTCTCTTTATTGCTTGTGCAGAATAAAACATCCTTTCCCACAAATGAAGTATAGATAGAAAGAAAGTCCGCTCTACAGGACTTTATATTCAAAATGGAAAAAAGTTAGAAAAGACAAATGCAAGTTTTTAATTTTTTTCCATTTTGAATATAAAGTCCTGTAGAGCGGGCTTTCTTTCTATCTATACTTCATTTGTGGAAAAGGATTTTTTATTCTGCACAAGCAATAAAGAGAATTTACGAAACTGCAATTACCATCGCTATAGTGAAAAAATAGTTCACTAGCAACTCCAGCATCCCCTTAAGAAGATAATAGCGATGCTAAAGCCCGGTGTCCACGATGCTAGAAATCGGTCCGAGTTCTCGGTCCGAGAAATATGTAGCCAATCAACTTGCGGCTTTTCCGTAAAAGTGCAAGTTGATTGGCTACATATTTCTCGAACCGAGAACTCGGACCGATTTCTAGCATCGTGGACACCGGGCTTAATAATTGTTGATAACATTTCGTTCGACGTTGTTTTCATTCATAAAATCAGATCTTAGTACGTACAGGGGCTGTAGTCCGGTTAGCGCTTCGAATGCTACAAAATACTTTCTATCCTTCTTTTTTATTTGAAAGAAGAAAAAGGATAGAAAGAAGCAGCCATCACTTGCTCATGGAAACGAAACTTAACTGTGTGATCTATTTAAATTATATAATTCATTTAATTTGAAAATATTAAAAATGTTAGAATAAAAATATGATTGGCTTATATTAAATGAATTTCCCGACTCGTCGGTCGCGTGCATATAATTCATGCAGTTTGCGGCTGCGCATGCACCGCGATGCAGTCGGTGGATCCAAAAAAGAAAACTTCCGAAAGCCGATCGCGGAATGAAATTCGCGAATGCGAGAAAAATATTATATTCCGAAAAAGCGCTTCGCTACGAGCATACTCTCGATCGACGTGGCGAATGAACCGTCCAATGGGATCTCGGCCGCGATCGCTCGATATTTTTCGACGTCGTTCGTTGCAAATGGATCATCCGAGCGGTAAACAAAGGGTAAGGGGAAGCCTGCTCGATGCGTTGTCGAAGCTTGTCAGATCGCGACGCCGAGCGACGCAACGGGGTTTCGTCTATTGCAAGATACAGCCGACGATGACGCCGGAGAAGAAGATCGGCATTTGTGACTTGAGCGACGTTACTTTACAGGAGAATTCGGACACCGAGACACAGGTACGCGCGCGCCGAACGTCAAGCTCGATTCCGCGTCGCCTGATTTTCTTTTCCTGGCGTGACCTCGAAGTAATTTCCCGAACTCCTGTTCTGAGAAACTTTCTAACGATGAAAACTTGATTGACTCAGTGTATCGGTAATATTATGGAAACTTGCTTTTCGAAAATTGTATTTGCGTAATGCACCGTGACGAATTTCAGATAATGCTATCTGCCTAAAAACGATAATGAGTGAGATAACATCGGTATTCTTGTACGCATCGATAGTCTCACAGTGCGATAAAGGACTTGTATTTTTCGGGGAAAAAGCAATTTAGTGATGCTTCTTAAACATTCAAAATAATTTAAAAGTAATTAAAAAAATTTTTAATGGAAATAAATTTTGATTTAAAAGCTTGTGGAATTCTTTCTAAGATGAGTGAGTTTGTTATGACTTGAATCCGAATTTTATGGTTTTGGTCAAAGCTTTTTCAAGTTATTACGCTAATTATCAGGCTATCAGGATTTATGTGCAAGTTCTTAATGACTAAAACTATTATAAAAATATAATAGTCAAAAATATAATAAAAACTGATACATTATAGTAAAAACCATTTAAATTAGTTATAGTTAACGCACTTTTAACATTTCTCAAACTTGCCGAATATTAATGTAGTGCAAGCGCAAATTGAGCAAGAAGCCAAAGAGAGTGTTGCAATTCTCGGACGGCGTAATGGAGGAATACTCATCGGAAGATGAAGTAGACGCACCAAAGAACAATAAATCCATGTCGCAGATAGATACCGTAATTACACAAATACCCATTAAGCTCATACTTGCGATTGAAAAAGGATATGTGGAACAGTGATACATGTTATTTTGTAGAAGAATATGAATTGGTTACCATGGGCATGGCACCAAACCACATGGGTCAGCTCAAAGATGTTAGACGGTTGCGACTATGTCGGCGAGTGCCTAGCCAACTTCTTCGGCATAACGGCGCCTAAATATCAGTTCGAGATTAACGAATATTATAGACTACAGGCGCTTGAAAGGAAGACATTCCTCCAGGATATGGAAATGGGTGGATGGAGGGAACAAAATAGGAACAATCTCATAAGCAGTGATTGCATATCGAACGAACGCAACTGATGGTGCTAAGTATCAATTTTGCAAATTGCTACAAAATCTATTTTGTTAATAGCAATTTTAGATAGTTTAAGTAAGACGCGTTACACATTCTACACTCTACAGAATGCATTGATATATGTTGAACTGCTAAAAATATAAAATACATTTTTCATCGAAAAGAATATGGAATTTGTTACTCTGCGTTTTTAAAGTCTGCTAGCAAATTTATGATATATTTCTTTGCAAGAGAAATCCTAAAGAAATAGTGTAAAGTTAATTACTACACAACGGATGTATATAATAATAAAGAAGTTTGAGTAAAAATTATACATTTGCGATACATAAAAAGAGCAGGAAGATTTAATATATAAGAATTATAGAGCTCTTTCCCTTTTCATTGATTTTCCACTAATTAACGTTAATGTGTAAGACGATTGTACATATAGTATATTATATTGTAACGATGTGAAAACAATTTTAAGTTATTGTTCTTCATAATAATTTATTAATCGTTATAGATCGATATTGTTTATTGCAAGTACTATACATATATATGAGTACTATACCATAATTGTATCAAATTTATTAGTATTATAAAAAATATATATTACCTTATTTTCGCGAAAGGAATTTCGAAATCTGCATTTACATACATGTTCATAGGAAAATAAATTGATATTTATGTAAAACTCATTCGCTATTAATTACACTACCACCGTAGTTCTCGTGCGATTATTAACACAATCAATAATGACAGCGAACATAATTAATAAAACGTTTCTGTATTTGATAAAACAAATATTCTTTTTCTATATAATTGCATGAATCAAATTGCGTTTCCTCAACAGAGCCGCGAGTCTCGTTCGAGCCAATCCCATCCTCCCGCAAATACTTCTGGCAGGTATTGAGAAACAGTCTCTCGCATAGCAAATATACAATAGTATAATCAGTATGTTATATAAAGGTACAAGTACATATTGCTCTCAACATAGTTGCTATTTGAATTCAGCTTAGGATCCTGCATACGTGTTACACGCGTTCCGCGGTCTGCCGCGTGTATTCGCGTGTTGCAGTCTTTCATAGAACTTTTATCGACTAACAATTTTCAAATGCAAAATAAAGCGTTTTAAAATACAAAAATCCAAGGGACTCCCCGTGGAGAAGCCGTTTGGACATTCGCGTTCTCTAAGACGTTCCATGCCAAGACGAACGTAGTCTCGTTTACTTAAAATAAAAAAGGGAATATTAAGTTTCTGGCACGAATCTGTGCAGCGCGCTGGTCAAGACTAACAACGAGCTCTGAAGGCCCTGTGGTAAATGCCTCTGCAGCCAGGAGCCCTTGTACTGCTCGATGTGGGCCAGCATCTTGTTCGCTATGTCAGTTCTGAAAGTGGGTGGCAGGTTGCACACTCCCAGATTGATTACCGCCAGGCCCATATTGCTGTTTGGATTCACGCCGACCCCGATTAACGTCCTGCCGATCTTACAAGCCGTGAGCATCAGGTCGGAGGTCAGCTGCAGCTCCTGTATCTCCATAGACCCGAATTTCGACGCAAGATTTGCCTCGTATAAGGAATGCGATATCCGCTTTATCTGCTTCGTCAGTTTCTGCAAAAAGCGCGACGGTAAATTACCCCTCATTACGTGAGGCTGAGTGTTTTATCGTGTTGATCTCGAAAGATCTCGAAAGATGCTAGATGAATCTATAATAGTATTTTGGCGTCTCGATGACGCGCACTGTGCATACTCACGGCGAATAAATCAGCTGATAGGTATTCCAGGTTCACGTTATCCGGATCGGTCAATAATCTGTACAGCGTGGATCCGCGGTTGTCCGGAATTTGTTGCAAGTCCTTGATCGATTGATTCTTGCTCAGCGTCAACACCAGCGTGTCCAGACGTCCCAGCTCTAGTATCGTACTGCCAATTTTATACTCCGAATCTCGGAACACATGGATGTCCAGTAATTTCGTGATATATTTTTCCCTGTGAAAGCGAACAATTTTGTTAGCCACGGTAATATTATACGTTAATTAATTAATAATTACCGACGCATATAGATTGCAAAGTCTACCAAGGTCAATCGTTACCTAACGGACGCGGACGATTCAGGAACGTCGTAATTTTCATCAGGGCTCAAGTCTAGCTCGGTCATCGGGTTCCAGGCTAAACCAGCCGCCACCAAGTAGCCGACCCACGCGAAAGGATGCGGCGTGAGGTGATGGCTGCCCGACCACTGCGCGACCACGATGCCGATCGAGTTCTGCTCCAGGGAGGTTTTTATCGCGTTTCTCGTGTTGGCGTACGTCGATGCTGGGCAGCCTGCCAAGCTGTTGTAGCTGGCTGTGCCGGAGCTCGGTAGAACGTTACCGCCCGCCACTCTAAACGCTTCCGTCCATTCGGAGAAATCGTAATCGGCCTGGCGACATTCAGACATTCATAGCGAATTTATTCGATATTTTATCTAGACAAGCGGGAAGAAATTTCGGTATTACCTGAAATCCGTACTCGACGAGTATGATATTGGTAGGAACGTTGTGAAACTCCGATCTGGAATGCAAACCGTTGGAGCACAACAGCAGAGTCGTGCTCGAGTTCAGGTTGAGGAGATGCCAGAGTTCTTGAAGGCACGAGTACGGCTTGAACACCTCGGACATGTCCGTCTCGATGGTGTCGTTGGCGGACACGTTCGGGTCCAAGTTGTCAGCTTGCACTAGTAGGCTGGCCAGTCGGGGACCGACATGAACGTAACTTAAACTCGGGAATACGGCGAGTAATTCCTGAAATATAGGCCACATTTGCGTCAGGTGATGCTGCCCGACGTTGGAGTCGACGTCCAACGCGGGAACTATGTCCAGGTGACGATCTCTGCAATATCTGTCCAAAGTCACCATCTCGGATTTCGTGTAGCAGAATTGCCAGTCGCAATTCGGTATGAGCCTCGAGTAGAGATGCAGGTGCGAGATCTTGAACGATGACAACAGGTCGATGGTGTGCAGCAGGTACTCCAAGGTCGGTATGCGTCCCCTGGGCGAGATGTCGAGCAATATCGCGCGGTGCGCGAATCTCGGCTCGTCCTTTATGAAGACCGGCTCGATCTCGCACACCTCCGACCTGCTCTGGTTCTTGCTCAGTCGCAGAATCTGCACGAACGTGCAGACCGCGTAATGCAGCCCCGCCAGGCTGCCGGCGCTCACTTTGATCGAGTTCTGCGTGATGTGCAGCTGATAACCGTCCGCGATGTTGAACAGCCCTCTGTTCACGATGCATTCTATCGTGTTGTCGTTGAGCAGCTTGCCGGAGCTGGGCTGCACCTCGCCGATCTTCACATCGTGGCCCAGCTCCAGCAGATGAGTTCTACTGATCTCCCACACGTCTAATATTCTATGTACAGATTCGCTCGCCTGAGAAAACATGTAGATACGTGATAAACGACACGCAAGGATCATATCGTTTACGTGTAAAGGGGAAGCGCATTCACCTGTATTATCGATATAAAAAGCTCCTTTCCGGCGATGAACGGGGCTGCAAAATTTTTCAGTTCGATCACCGACTTGGGCTGCGGCCACAGCAAACTGTAGACGCTCGCTTTGTCAGCGATCGATCTACCGGGGCTCTCCCTGCCTGCTTCGCGCGAAGGCACATCGTACACCGGATCCGAGGACTTGCTAGATTCAACCGAGAGTTGGCTCATAGTGCCCACGATAGTCTGGCAAAAGCTGTTTGCCTCCATGAACGACGTCGTGGAATTGTGCGTCGTTTCGCTTTCGTTTAGTATAAAATTCGATACAAATCTTTGAAGGAAACAATGCAGGGATTGCTTCTTCCTGGACAGGTCGTACGGCGTTTTTCCTGCGAACGTTCTGTAAGAGGTAAATCGCCACTTTAATTTACACTCGCGCGGTGCATTTTAGCATACTTGATTGATCGCGCTTACCCCTTGGTAGCTCGTACGAGAGGATTCGCACCGGCTTGTAGCAGTTCCTGGCAGATAGCGACATCGCCACGATTCACCGCGTCGTGCAGCGGCGTCGCACCACAACCATTCTCGGCGTTTACGTCAGCCCCCTTATCTACATAAAATTTACAATGTAAGAGAACGTTGCTACCAAGTGCAACTTAACGTTTATCTGTCGACATTACCAATTAAACATGTGATAATGTCCTTATTTCCATAGCACGCTGCCCAGTGTAACGGCGTGTTCTTGCTGCCCTGCGAATCCCACGAGTTCACGTCCAACCCAGCGTCCAGCAACTGTACTACTCTATCTACCCTATAAAAGAAATATATTTCAATATTTCTCAGGATGTTTAATAAGAATTGTAAAACAATTAATGAGAAACTAATATATAATTAATACAGTTACTGCGGACAGATATGTACGTACTCCGAAGCAGCTGTCGCCCTCAACAATTCCTCTATATAAATACGTCGTATTGCATCACTTGAAGCAACGTCTACGGCATTGTGTCCATTCGCGTTCTGCACCGCTGGATCAGCGCCACAACTCAGGAGAGTTCGCACAATGTCCGCTTGATTGGTCTGAACACGAGCAGTTTTGTTGGAAAACAAATACAGCGAGAATTACAAATACGTAGTATACTGCAAATTTACATAGTACGTAAATGTAAATGTAAATGTACCTTCGAGGCGTACGATAAGAAAGTCCCTTCCTCCAAGACCGGTTGGTTCAGTATCTTATCTCTCGTAATGCCGTCTGCCGCATTACTATCGTCACCTATGACAGGTAGGAGAGTCGACGACATAAAAACGAGGGAAACAAGCGGGGAACGGTGCGGTCTGCGACACCGACGAACAATATTCACGCGGTATTTGTCAAAGCTTGTCTGAGGTCGGAAGAAAAAAGGGGGAGAAGAAAATACGAAGCATAACTACCATTCGCGATCACGTAACGACGACGCGTTTGTTGCAATACGTACACGCGTCCAACAGCGATCTGATAATGTCGGTACGTCCGTGTTCGATCGCCGTGCGAATGTTCTCGCAAATGCCTTGCATCTCTGCTCGAATACGGGCCTGCAGCTCGCGCGATGGTCAGAGCGGCGCATCGCCTCGCATCATCGGCACGTCATCACACCGCTGTCAGCTGTCAGAAATCGCGCCGGTTGCATTATCGATGACACACGGCATAGCCGCCCGACGCGCTTCGCCGCTGCTCTGCCGCTCAGTGAGCCGGAGCCGATACGCAGCGTATCATACGCTGCACTTCGGTGTTGCTGTTGCTCACTAAAGACGACTAGAGTCCCTTCTAGGGACTTTTGGGACTAGCCGACTATAATTAACCAGAGCTGTCAAATCAGATAAAAATATCCACAGTTTCCGGTTACGCTGGAATGTAATGTAATGCTGTAATAATTTATTATATTTGTTTGAATTATAACAGAAGTGAGAAGAGAAAATTTTATTATACAGGGTGGGGCAATAACTATTACCACCTTAAATATCTTCTAATTTATAAGGTCCAGAGGAAAATTTATGTAATCAAAATTATACGGTACGAGGGGGCTAACATATGGCGATAATAATTTTTGTCCTGGTGGAGGCGCTTCGAAGATATCAAGGTCACCTTCATTTTTTTTAATGGGTTCGGTATGTTTTTTTTCCATAATTTTATAGAGGAGCTTAAAACAAGTACGGAACTCATGACACAAAATTATTGAACAAGATTAAATGTAAATGAAAACGATAAAAAGTACATTTTTTTAAATGAAACTATGTTATTTTATTACGTACGTAAGTTATGCTCTAGAAAATTGGCGTAGCTGTTGCCATTTAGATGTCCGTCGATAAAATAAGGACCAATAATTTTGTTATCTATGATACCCACCATACATTCAAAGACCATTGTCTCTGGTGTTCAATCTGCCGCAGCCAATGAGGATTTTCCACTGCCCAGAAATGCATATTATGTAAATTAACATTCCCGTGATTAGTAAATGTTGCCTCATCAGTAAATAACACTGTATCAAAAGATGAGTCATTGATTCGAATCTGTTGTTGAGCCCATTGGCAAAATTCAACACGATTTACAAAGTCCATTCCATGTAATGCTTGGTGAAGGCTGAGGTGATATGGATGGAATTTGTTAATGATGCAAGATGCGGAGTACGCTCCTCCGATTAATACCAGATTCTCGTTCAATTTGTCGCGAACTAATGTGCGAATTTTGAGCCACCATTGTGAGAACTCTAATTTCATTCCCTTCATTAGTTTTTCGCTTTTCACGCTCACTTTTACGTGTATTTAAGCTACCGGTTTGTCTAAGTTTATCACACACATTTTTAAATGTTCGACGCGAAGGCTGAGTGCGATTAGGATATCGTTCAGCGTATAAATTTTGCGCTCTCACTGAATTTTTTTGACATTCTCCATAAATGAGATCATTCTCCATCATGTCGACTTGTTCTTCAAATGAATACATCTTGCACGATTGACTTATCTATCGATACTACTTTTTATGTTTATCTTATCCTGTGAACTTATTAAGATGGCCTTCAAAGGGTCTTTGTTTTCATTGAAATAAGTTTACGTCACTATTTATTTTCATCGATGTATCCGTTTGAAGAACAAGTTGATCCTCATTTATGAGGAATGTCAAAATCAAAACATTCCAACAAAACATACTAATAAAGCGTCATTTCGTACATCTTTTAAACGTAAATTTCATTTAATATAAAAATGTATTTTTTATCCTTTTCATTTACATTTAATCTTGTTCAATAATTTTGTGTCATGAGTTCCGTACTTGTTTTAAGCTCCTCTATAAAATTATGGAAAAAAAACATACCGAACCCATTAAAAATATGAAGGTGACCTTGATATCTTCGAAGCGCCTCCACCAGGACAAAAATTATTATCGCCATATGTTAGCCCCTTTCGTACCGTATAATTTTGATTACATAAATTTTCCTCTGGACCTTATAAATTAGAAGATATTTAAGGTGGTAATAGTTATTGCCCACCCTGTATACAGGGTGTTCCAAAAACATACCGACAAACTTCAGGAGGTTATAGAGGACACCAAAACAAGCAACTTTTATTAATATATCGATACCCGAAAATGAGCCGTTTTTGCAGGAGAGTAAATTATTTGGATTTATAACAAATGCTCAAAATGTTGGCCATTTTCTTCTATACACAGATGATGATGAATAGAAGCAAATGTGCTATGATGATGTTGACGACGAATTGGATTTCTCTCTTTCAAAGAAAGATATTACGATTGATGAAAGAAAGATGTTACGCTAATACGAAATTCGTCTTCAAAATGAACAATAATTTTTTTTTTGAAGAGCTAGCTGACATGCATCTTATTTATGGCGAAGCGAGATGTAATGGAAGAGAAGCTGCACGCTTGTACGAAGAAAGATATCCAATTCGCCGTCAACCTCATCATAGCACATTTGCTTCTATTCATCGTCGCCTTCGAGAAAGTGGTAATCTAAAGCGCAGTGGTGCTGGTCGTCCAAGGTTGTCCAAGAATAACACGTACGATAGTGTTCGAAGAAGAAGTCCTAAACCGCGTAGAAGAAGAACGTTCCACAAGTGTTCGCGCAATTTCGCATAATATGAGGGCTTCCACGACAACGGTATGGCGTGTTATGCATGAACAACTTCTTCATCCCTGCCATATTCAAAGAGTACAAGGTTTGAATCCTGGAGATTGCCCTAATCGGATCGCTTTCTGTCAATGGTTTTTGAGTCGCAATTTGATCCAGCCCATTGAACTATAACCTAACTGGAATGAGCGCCAAGCCGCCATTGCCGTTTAGTGAGAAAGAAGGACAGTAATACCCATTCTCGTGTCGTCTTTGTCTAAACGGCAATGGCGGCTACAGGTTGGGAAAGGACAGCTATACCCTGCTTTCACCCTCTCTTTCTAAACGGGTCACGTGACCCGAGAACAATAGCAGTGCTCACTCCAGTTAGGATATAGTTCAATGATCCAGCCTAACTTCAGAAGAATTGCGTTGTTCTCGGATGAAGCATGCTTTACTCGGGATGGTGTTTTCAACAGTCGCAACAGCCATATCTGAGATGATGAAAATCCTCATGCTGTCGCTTTTACAACACACCAGCAGCAATTTTCCGTCAACATTTGGGCTGGTATTGTGGGGGAGAATTTGATAGTATACTTGCTGCCATCTCGTTTCAATGCTCACATTTATCTCCAATTCATACAAAATATTTTACCAGGACTTTTACAAAATGTCCCTTGGATATAAGACGAGACATGTGGTTTCAACATGACGGAGCACCTGCACATTTCAGTTTGAACGTACGCCAGTATCTGGATCAGCGTTTTCTGAACAGATGGATTGGAAGAGGAGGTCCCGTAGCTTGGCCTGCGCGATCTCCTGATCTTAATCCCCTCGACTTTTTCCTTTGGGGTTTTGTGAAGTCTCTGGTATGCGAGACTCCTATACTTGGAGAGAAAGATCTTCTCGCAAGAATCATGGCCGCTTGCGAACATGTGCAAACTATTCCCGGGATATTCCATAGGATCCGTGAATCCATGAACCGATGGTCCATAGATCATGGATAGATCTGTGTATAGAAGAAAATGGCCAACATTTTGAGCATTTGTCATAAATCCAAATAATTTACTCTCTTGCTCATTTCGGCAAAAACGGCTCATTTTCGGGTATTGGTATATTAATAAAAGTTGCGTGTTTTGGTGTCTTCTATAACCCCCTGAAGTTTGTCGGTATGTTTTTGGAACACCCTGTATAAACGTGACATTTAAATGTTGATATTTAACAAGAAAACTTGATTACGTCAGATCAAGAATTATTAATTTACAAGATTTAAAAATCAAGAATTGTCAATCGTTATCTTATTATTATTTCTTATGAAAGAAAGCGATAAATAAAAACTTTCGCGAAAATTTGCGGAAATGTGATTTCCCTTCAAAATTCGCCGCCAAAACTTTATCATGGTGTACTTGTTACGTACACTTCTCGCTGCGATTGGAGTAAAGTGAATACACGCTCACGCGGCACTCCTGGGAGGAAGCGAGAGGAGGAACGGGGAAAAGTGCAGAAAATGCAAATGAGGGGAACAGGCGGAGCGTCGAGTATACTGGAAGTTACGTACGAGAGGTTTGAATTTGAAGGTCGCGGTATCGTCCGGTGCGCCTAATCAAGAGAGAGAATTGCCGTCCTGCCTGTACGCCGTTGCTCGTCGTTCGCGACAGGACGGGTTATAATCCGTCGACTTAAACCTGAACGTAGACATGAACGATCCACATAGATATTTCAACAAGTCGCGCGAACCTGCGTCGGCACCTCCTTCGAGAACGATGACGCCGTTAGCGAGTACTCAGGTACGTTCCCTTCTGCGAATCACTATGAGCTAAGGCCCAAAGTATTGGGTTGGCCAAAAAGTAATTGCGTTTTTTTCCAATAGATGGACATACATGTCTTGAAATGTAACTAACTTCATTCTAAACCGCAAATTCATTATGTAGGTTAACAACTCACAGTTCAAGCTTGTTTTAGAAAAAGAAAGTACACGATTTCGTTAACAATTGTTTCTTTGCCGTCCATTTCAAAATGGAAAATCAAAAAGAACATTTTCCTCATATTTTGTTTTATTACTTCCGAAAAGGGAAAAACGCTGTGCAAGCTCATAAAAAGTTATCTGATGTATATGGCGAAGATGCTTTAAAACTGCGGCAGTGTCAAAATTGGTTTACTAAATTTCGATCTCGAGATTTTAATGTGAAAGATGCACCACGCTCAGGAAGGCCAATTGAAATTGATGATGACAAAATAAAGGCACTGATCGATTCCAATCGGCGTTTAACGACACGAGAGATTGCTGAGAATCTTAACATTTCGAAATCGAGTGTTGAGAACCATTTAAAACGACTTGGATACATTAGTAAGCTCGATATTTGGGTACCACATGAGCTCAAAGAAATTCATCTCACTAAGCGTATTGACATCTGCGATTCTCTTTTGAAACGTGAGGAAAATGATCGATTTTTGAAACGTATGATAACAGGCGACGAAAAATCGATCGTCTACAACAACGTCAAACGAAAAAGATGGTGGAGCAAGCGTGATGAACCTGCTGAAAGCACTTGAAAAGCAGATATTCACCAAAGAAAGATTATGCTGTCAGTCTGGTGGGACTTTAAAGGTATTGTGTATTTTGAGCTGCTTGCAAGGAATCAAACCATTAATTCAGACGTACACTGTCGTCAACTGGATAAATTAAATGATGCCATCAAACAGAAACGTCGAGAATTGGTGAATCGAAAAGGTGTTGTGTTTCACCATGATAACGCTAGACCACGTACAAGTTTGGTCACTCGTCAAAAATTGTTGCAGCTTGGATGGGATGTGTTACCATAATGTTACCACATCCACCATATTCGCCAGACCTGGCACCATCAGATTACCATTTGTTTCGTTCTTTGCAAAACGCCTTGAATGGTAAAACCTTTACTGCTGATGAGGATATCAAATCGTTGTTGGAATAGTTTTTTGCTGAAAAAGATAAGAACTTTTTTGAGCGCGGAATCATGAAGTTGCCTGAAAAATGGCAAAAGATAATCAAACAAAATGGATAATATATTGTTTAATAAAGTTTTTGTTTCCCATGAAAAATTCGCCTTTTATTTATATTTAAAAAAACGCAATTACTTTTTGGCCAACCCAATAGATTAAAAGCGATTAACGCGTATCCTTGGACTGACAGCACATCGCGACGCAGACGTCGCCAGTGTCACTGGATGCTCCAATCTTGCGGCGAGGATCGAGCAGCAAACCGGCCGTGCTGAGAGTCAAAGAGTTGAAAGAGTTGGTGGACGAAGAGCTGTTCAACCAGGAGTACGCGCTCTACTCGCAGCACGACGACAACTACAGCGACGAGCAGTACATACGCAGGGACCTCAAATCTCTGAAAGGCAAATTGGACGAGATGGTGCTTACGCTCGTTACTTTCAATTCGATCGTTCGATCATTCATTGGCTCTTGTACGCAAAATGTGGCAACAACCACCGTAGGTGGATACTGCTTTAGATTTCTACCGCAAAATACGTGCAAGAGCCATAATCAATCTCGGGACGATCGTAATAAATTATCGATCGTCGAAGATTGGCTTTTTTTATCGATCTATTTCTGTTGCAGCACAAGGACATCCCAGAAGGAGCAGCAGTTCCACCTATTGCAGAAGTAAAAGAAGTGGAACCAGATATCACAGAAGAAGCAATACCAACCATAGCGATGGAAAAAGTAAAGGAACTTAGAGAACCAGAGGAAGTCTCACCAATCGTGACAGTCGACCTCAATCACTCTCCGATGAAAAAGAAAATCAAAGTCATCGAGAGCGATCGGAAGAAGTTGCAGGAGTGAGTACACGTACCGGTTAATTAATATTAGGGGGAATTCTATTACAGCAAAAGGAATCAATACGAGCCATAAGCGACGTGATAGCCGCGTTTTCCTCTATTATTCACGCTCTTCCGTATCCATGTCGCGAGGGTTTTATTTTCCCGCGCGGTGCGAGGGCAACGAAAGGCGATTGGCTGGGAACATCTACCATTTTCAAATTAAAAAGCTTAGTTTCTTTCCACGCTGGATGATATTGATAAAGCGATCGGATAAGTATCACCGTTCGTCACTGTTTACATTGTCCTATGCCCAAGAAAATGGTAAATAGTGAGCAGTCAGTCGAGTGATTTGACACGCATGAAGACGCTCACAGATTTGTGATACACAATAGAACGATATGGATCAAGTGACTCGATATATTAAAAATCTGACTCGCATCTTGATGCTAGTATCGTTTCGTATTACTTTAAGTGGATTTTGTTCGTTCTGTACGTTCCATGGCTCGTATGATTCTTATTGTGTTAGCTTACAAGGAGATACCGCGAACTGCTAACTCAACTTTCGAATGAGCCATAGTGCATTCGAAATGAGAGGTCGAGGGTATATGTTTTATGTTTTTTTAGGCCTCAGAAGCAGGAAATACACGGGCCCGTCCCGGCCCATGCCGCGCCGATCCCGGGACCATCCCGGGCCGCACCAGTAGCAGTCCACCCGCCACCTATTCACTGCCAGCTCCCGACCGGGGAGCGTGTGGCAGTTCCCTATTTTAAGGCGACTCAAAGCCGAAAATTCTGTTCCCGAACTGCCAGTGGCACCTGGACTTTAAGATTTGATGCCACTGGCCAAATGGTTTTCTGCCGACGCCGCCATCCAGCGATCCAGCGATCCAGTGACGGAAAACAAATAATAATAAACGTCTTCATTTTTTGATGCTTTATGTTCTCGAGGAAATCTAATATTTCGAAGCATTTTTACATTCAACGAACATAGAGGAGTTAAGGGGATGCTGGAGCTGCTAGTGAACTTCTTCGCGATGGTGCTGCCATCGCACAATTTTGCACAATAAAATGTTTTTTACAAAAATTTGGCTATTTGTACGCACAAAATCGCTGTTGAGCGGTGTTTGGACACAATTAAGGAACATGAGGATGCTTTTCGAAGTGACTTTAGAAGCGTCATAAAAGAGAATTCTGTGTTCTCCTGTATTCTAACCTCTAATCCTAAAGGAAAACACAGAATCCATCGGCAGCACCATCGCGAAGAAGTTCACTAGCAGCTCCAGCATCCCCTCAAGGGGAAGCTGGAGTTGCTAGTGAACTATTTTTTCACTATAGCGATGGTAATTGCAGTTTCGAAAATTCTCTTTATTGCTTGTGCAGAATAAAAAATCCTTTCCCACAAATGAAGTATAGCTAGAAAGAAAGTCCGCTCTACAGGACTTTATATTCAAAATGGAAAAAAGTTAAAAACTTGCATTTGTCTTTTCTAACTTTGTTCCATTTTGAATATAAAGTCCTGTAGAGCGGACTTTCTTTCTATCTATACTTCATTTGTGGAAAAGGATTTTTTATTCTGCACAAGCAATAAAGAGAATTTTCGAAACTGCAATTACCATCGCTATAGTGAAAAAATAGTTCACTAGCAACTCCAGCATCCCCTTAATACGTAGACATACTAAATATTAAAAAAGATTTTCACAAATCTAGTTCGTTTGAGGGCGCCACCTTCCAAACTTGAAAACTCGGAATTAGCATTCGCGACTATGTTCGGTGTGTAAGTCATGACTCGTCGTATACCACATGCATTATGCTGATTTGCAAATTTGCTTGTGTTGAGTTGATTGTAATGATGCTTTTACGTTGATACATGTCATTTTATTGTTTAAAGCAAGAAGAAGCGGGGTATTACTCATGTTGACATCGAGAAAGTTAAAGAGCAACGATCAAGAAGAGTACGTGTAATTTGAGAACGTTAAGTCCTTTAAATTAGTCCATCCAATTATGATGACCATGGAGTTGCTGCTCGCGGTGCAAATAAATTCCGAAATGACGATGCCGATCACATTGAGCAGCGTAAATTTGAAAACGAAAATAGAGGAATTAAAGCGAGAAGCTGCCGAGAGGTGGAACTTGCCAAAGGATTCGCTGGGTAAAATGACTTTGCAATATTTGGATATTCCGTTTTTGTCATAGTCTTTGTTATCTGAACTTAACCTTAACGATAAATCTCCCTCTGTTTTTGTTACATCTAAACTAAATTAATCTAAATATATCTAAATAATTAATCTAAATCTAAAATATATTAAGAGATATAGAATGTTAAAAACTTCTAGAAATTCAAATTATTTTGTATTATTATACGTTGGTGCAACAATAATCGCTATTTTCGACCATCAACTAAACCACAATTATTCTGCATCTATCTAGTATTAATAATTAGCTTATAATAATTATTCGTTTGGCAGAATTTATTTACTGCGGACTCATACTGGAGGATGACGCAACAGTGGAATCCACTGGCCTGAAGAACGGGTCAATGATACACGCACTAAAAAAGAAGGAGCCAGAACTATCAGCTTTAAATAAATTTATCTCAGAGGACTCCATTTTACAGCTTACATCGGCATTTAGGTCTTTCAATGAGACTCCAGCGTTTAGAAGTGCTTTGCATGTAATTACCATTTAATCAATCTTCTGCTTATTGTATACTTCTTTCACGAAGTATGCAGTTATTAAATATTAATGGAGAAGAGAAATCGCATAAACGAATATTTTTCTCGTATTCTCATTTCAGCGTTTGAGCAAACGGCCAGAAGTGATAGACAATATTATTTCCTCCTCCCCCGGATTATACGAGGATTCCGTCGCCATTGCTATGTTACTGGATGCCGATTTAATGGCACACTTTACGAACGTTGATACTGTGAGAAGGTAATTAACTGCTCTAATATGCACAAATTGTCTACACCCGAGCTCTTCTCAAATGAATGTATACAATGTATTGTTATAATACGTTCAAAACATCAAAATCATATTTTCCGACCCAGGATTGCAACGCTGCATCCGACGTTGATCGAAGCAGCGCAGAATATCGCGGCTGCCGTGCACGAGGAGGCACACAACGTGGCGTCGAGCGGCTCCTCCAGCGGTAGTTCGGTGGCCAGCTCGCAGCCCGCCAGCGCGCGTTCCTACAGCGTCGACAACATGACCCTCGAGGAGGAAATGGCGCGCGATATCGCTCACTTTTTCGCCACGCAATCCAATAACGATAACAATAGCCTACGTTTTCCGAGCGTCCAGCCGGTCGCGAATTCGCAAGCGTCGCAACGGCCACCGGACAATCCGCACTCATCTTCCGCGTCCGGTGGCGCTAACCAGTCCGCCGTGTCTGCCAATCAGAGCCAGAGTACCGGCGTTATCACTCCTCAGATGTTCATGGAAGCGATGAGACAAGCTGCGCTGGCGACCAACGTGAATCCGGTACAGCAGGCGTCTCCCGCGGCTTCGTTGTCGCCGATATTGCCGACGTTCTCGCCGCCGGTCACCGATCTCCAGCGGCAGCTGGCGCAGATGCACGAGATGGGTCTCCAGGACGACACGGTGAACATTCAGGCGCTGCAGTTCACCAACGGGGACGTGCAGGCAGCGATCGAACTTGTGTTCAGTGGTTTCGGTGATAACTAATGGACGTGAATAACGATGGGACGAGGGGTAGTTCTCGTAAGTGATCAGAATTACGTCTCGGAATCTTTAGGATTCGGTTTGGATGTCCCCACGACATTCTGTGTTCCTGAGGCAGATGTATGTAAAATATGAGAATGTGTTCAAGCCGCTCGTGAAATTGTTCTGTTCGTTTGTAAAGCAATTTTATCTTTTATATGAGTTTTGTGCAATATATGGTGTAAATATGGTGTAACGACTCGCCGCTATTGTCGCCCAACAATGTGACGGGGTCTATCTGTAAAAAGAACTTTTTCATCTTTCAAGAAACCGTTCAGAGACTCTTATTCGAATTTTTCAGACCAGGTGTATTTGCGCGGAAGAATGATGAGAAAGTAGGATAGTGAGAAAGATAAGTATTATACATCGAGAAAATTATTTAATAAAATTGTATAAATTGCTTAACGCCGTGTAACTTTCGTCTCGGATAATTCACGGAGGTCAGTCTCGGTACGAAATCGAATCTGTCACGAATTTATTTTGTCTGTGCACAATCGTGCCATTGGGTTGTAACGCGATACAAGTGACCCGTAATCACTCGGACATCACACACGCCGCTATCTCGCAATTCTAATCATTCGCTGACACTGAAGAAACCTTTTTATCTCTCTTTCACGCGCTATTCTATTGGGTTGGCCAAAAAGTAATTGCGTTTTTTTAAATATAAATAAAAGGCGAATTTTTCATGGGAAACAAAAACTTTATTAAACAATATATTGTCCATTTTGTTTGATTATCTTTTGCCATTTTTCAGGCAACTTCATGATTCCGCGCTCAAAAAAGTTCTTATCTTTTTCAGCAAAAAACTATTCCAACAACGATTTGATATCCTCATCAGCAGTAAAGGTTTTACCATTCAAGGCGTTTTGCAAAGAACGCAACAAATGGTAATCTGATGGTGCCAGGTCTAGCGAATATGGTGGATGTGGTAACATTATGGTAACACATCCCATTCAAACTGCAACAATTTTTGACGAGTGACCAAACTTGTACGTGGTCTAGCGTTATCATGGTGAAACACAACACCTTTGCGATTCACCAATTCTCGACGTTTCTGTTTGATGGCATCATTTAATTTATCCAGTTGACGACAGTGTACGTCTGAATTAATGGTTTGATTCCTTGCAAGCAGCTCAAAATACACAATACCTTTAAAGTCCCACCAGACTGACAGCATAATCTTTCTTTGGTGAATATCTGCTTTTCAAGTGCTTTCAGCAGGTTCATCACGCTTGCTCCACCATCTTTTTCGTTTGACGTTGTTGTAGACGATCGATTTTTCGTCGCCTGTTATCATACGTTTCAAAAATCGATCATTTTCCTCACGTTTCAAAAGAGAATCGCAGATGTCAATACGCTTAGTGAGACGAATTTCTTTGAGCTCATGTGGTACCGAAATATCGAGCTTACTAATGTATCCAAGTCGTTTTAAATGGTTCTCAACACTCGATTTCGATATGTTAAGATTCTCAGCAATCTCTCGTGTCGTTAAACGCCGATTGGAATCGATCAGTGCCTTTATTTTGTCATCATCAATTTCGATTGGCCTTCCTGAGCGTGGTGCATCTTTCACATTAAAATCTCGAGATCGAAATTTAGTAAACCAATTTTGACACTGCCGCAGTTTTAAAGCATCTTCGCCATATACATCAGATAACTTTTTATGAGCTTGCACAGCGTTTTTCCCTTTTCGGAAGTAATAAAACAAAATATGAGGAAAATGTTCTTTTTGATTTTCCATTTTGAAATGGACGGCAAAGAAACAATTGTTAACGAAATCGTGTACTTTCTTTTTGTAAAACAAGCTTGAACTGTGAGTTGTTAACCTACATAATGAATTTGCGGTTTAGAATGAAGTTAGTTACATTTCAATACATGTATGTCCATCTATTGGAAAAAAACGCAATTACTTTTTGGCCAACCCAATATATTGGGTTGTTCGGAAAGTTATTTCGTTTTTTCAAGGAAAAATGAAAGGCGGTTTTTTCATATTTAAAAAAAATTTTATTCAGTGATGTATTGGCCATTTTGTTCCACTACCTTTCGCCATCTTTCTGGCAACTTTAAGATTCCACGCTCATAGAAGTCCTTCTCCTTATTGACAAAAAATTGAAGCAAGTGATTTTTGACGCCTTCATTTGAATCGAAGTTTACATTATTCAAAGAATTTTGTAGAGACCGGAACAAATGGTAATCGGATGGTGCCAGATCAGGGGAGTATGGTGGGTGTGGTAGCACATCCCATCCAAGCTGTAAAAGCTTCTGGCGAGTGACCAAACTTGTGTGTGGTCTGGTATTGTCGTGATGGAATACGACACCTTTCCTATTCGCCAATTCTGGTCGCTTCTGCTTGATGGCAGCATCCAATTCATCCAGCTGACGACAATACACTTTCGAATCACTCGTCTGGTTGCTTGGTAGTAGCTCGAAAAATACGATTCCCTTCCAATCCCACCATACAGAAAGCATGATCTTCTTTTGATGAATATCTGCCTTGGATGTCGATTGAGCAGGTTCATCTTGCCTGGACCATGATCGTTTTTGCTTAACATTGTTGTAAACAATCAATTTTTCATCTCCAGTTATGATTCGCTTCAAAAATGGTTCATTTTCTTCACGTTTCAACGATGAATCGCAGATGGTAATGCGTCGAATCAAGTCAATTTCCTTTAAATTGTGTGGAACCCAAATATCGAGCTTTGAAACGAATCCAAGACGTTTCAAATGATCGTAAACGGTCGAATTCGATAAATTTAACTTTTCAGCAATTTCGCGTGTTGTTATGAGACGGTTTGCTCCACCAGAGCCTTTATTTTCTCGTCATCAGCTTTAATTGGCCGACCTGAACGTGATGCATCTTTCAAATCGAAATTTCCAGTACGAAATTTCGAAAACCAATTCTGACACTGACGTTCACTCAATGCATCTCCGTACACGGTACACAATTTTTTTCTCGCTTGCACTGCATTTTTACCCTTTCGGTAGTAAAAAAGCAAAATATTACGAAAATGCTCACTTTGATTTTCCATGTTTGATGTGATGCCAAAAAACAATTACTTGACAGATCGCAACACAATAAGATACTAAATGATGTCTGAAATGTCAGTTGTCAAAATATAAAACGAATTTGCCGCTTAGAGTAAGGTTAAGTATCGAGGAACGCGACTAACGACATCGCTTTGTGAAAAACGAAATTACTTTCCGAACAACCCAATATATAGACGGCCGGTTTTGGATGTAGATGACAAAATGTGTGGAGCCGCAAGAGATGCGGATAAAGTTTCAGTTAAAAAAAATCGCTACAATTCAATTTTCGGTATCTTTCAACGTAATTTCTCCTCGAGCTTGAGCTGCGGTGTAAAGTTCAAAATTGGGGGCTCTTGCACGGCATATGCGAGCCACGTGGAGCGACGCTCCACAGTATGTAGTTGTGCCAAATGTGCTCGGAATGAATGCGTCATGTGTGTCGGCGATGACGTAGCAGTGCCGGTTAACGCGAAATCGAACGCGTCGCGAAAACGCGCCGCGCGTAGGCGCGACGGCGGCTCAAGTGCCGCTCGCGACGAGTCATCGTTCGGGTATTCTCAGGACTTTAATTGCCTCTCAAGTAGAAGTTCTCAAGAATCAGATAGGATTTATCTGATTGCACGTGACCGAAGAAGCTAAATCGGGAAACGCGACCCGAACGCGTCGAGCAATAATAATAAAAAATCGGCGATATTACATCATAGATATTGATTTACTAATTTGTAGCTGTCACATTCCTGCAGAAGCTACGCGATCGCCTCTCCGTCAGGACTTTGCAACATTTACGCATAAAATTAAAATTTTGCAATATTTACGCGTTGCCACGCACATGCGCGTGACGATACAATTTCGAGGAGAAAATAATATAAGAATGCCTAGCAATATATCTGCAGACGATATCGCGATAATCGTGCGGAGTGACCAAAATTTCTTTTCGCTTGCCGCACAGAAAAAGATTTTCGAGTTTTTGAATTGCAACTGCGAGCAGGGTGTAATGGCCGCGCAATACGGCACTGCGCCGCGCGTGGTGCGGCCGTGCGGCCGGTCGCCGCCGCTGCTGCCGGTACGCATTTGCGTTCCGGAGCGAGTGCGAGGCGGTGCGTGAGTAAAAGGGGATCCGTCGTCGCGACGGTTCGTCAGTAGGAATCGGGATTTCGTGTGACTCGGTTGCGAGCGGCGCGCGGTTTCCCGGCCTTCCCGCTCCAAGACGGTCAACCGCGAGTGATACGAGCGGCACGTGACACTCGCGACGCACACGTGCATCGCGACGTACACGCTCGAGTCGGTGGCCGGCGACCACCGGCGCCGAGCGAGAGGCGAAGGGCACGGTTTCGCGAATATTTCGCGAACGTCTCGCGGAAGTTCGTCGACCGACGTCTCGTCGGTTTTGGCGCGTAGCCGCGAGAGGCTCGCTCGCGCGATCGGGCGCGAACGGGAGGATTCGGCTTCAAAGTTCCAACGGCAACGAGGACGACGCAGGACGTACTTCTCATGGTGCGAGAGGTTATGGGGAGTCTTTGATATTCTCGCTATCCTGCGCTCACAGGACGCAACTTTCTTCCTTCGCGGATTTGCTGGGTGAAAGAAGGTAAACGGCCGAAGGGTAGTTCAATTTTCCCGGCGCGCGTTCGACGCTCGAATGCGCTCGAGTCTCGCGTTTAAATACCCGGCGAACGCAAAGGGTTCTTCCTATTTTGATTCTAACGCCTCTTCCCGGCGAACGAGATTTTTGTGGAGGCGGCACGAGACGCGGCGACCCGGACTCAAACGGCGCGCACGTTCAGCGTCGAACACGCGAGGAGAATGCGGTCCCTCGACTTTGTCGGGGCGGAGCGCGCCGCCTGCGACCAAACGAGCCGGTCGCGTGCGAGAGAGCGAACGCGTGGCAGCAGGGTCGGCTTCGAGAAGGGAATGCGCTGGGGGACCATCTGTGCACGAGCGAGCGAGCTCCTGCTATTCATCCATCCGCGCGCTTTAATCGATCTAACGTTTCTTCCACCCTTTTTCTTTCAGAGTTGGTTTTCATAGCCGTTAGTCATAATAGTAGCCGTAGTAGCCGATGATAGTGACGACGATCGCCACTTTTCTATTTTCTAGCACCGATCGTTGAGGAAATCTGTCCACGTTGCGCCGGTTTTCTTAAAAATAGAAGCCATTCTTCTTTATTTCTTTATATTCTGATTTTTTTTGTGTGATTTTCCACGCAGTAATTTTTTGTCTCGCCAGTCTTATTGTCAGTCTTTCATCCAATAAGTAAAAATTTGCTTTGACTATTTTGTTATTATATCTTTTAATCTTTCGCTGAAGATCATTAAAACCCTTAAGGGGATCCTGGAGTCGTCTGTATTACCGGCGGAATTGGTCGATCTTACTGTACTAATTACTCTTTAATGATTGTATAGAATGAAAAATCCTTCTCCACGATTAAAGTATACAAAGAAATATACCGAGCGAAACTCGACTTTATGTTAAAAACGACAAAAAAATTTACAGTTTTATTATCGGCTTATTGTGACGTCACCTCGTACGTTAATGTTCTTAATATTAATGTTTTGCAGTTTGTGTGGCCAAAATTCGATAATCGCAAGGACGGAACAAAATGAAAGAATATGGGGAAGCTTTTAGAAATGAGTTTAGAAGCCTAGTGTCAAAGTAATTAGTGCAGAAAGATTCGTGATCATTTCGTGTCTACGTATGCCTGTGAAATCGTGGCTGAATAAAAAATTGTTTTATTTCCGTTTGGAGAGTTAAGGGGGGAGCCTGCTTTAGAACGTTGAAAATAAGGTATAATTTTACGAATTTTTTTGGAGAAACTATACAGCGGATCATTATAAAACTTTGATGCATTTATTAGTACATGTTTAAAAACAAAAAATATTATTTTTTGATTTGAATATATCGCCTGTAGAGGTCGTCCTGGAGGCATCTTAGTGCAGCCGGCATTGTAAATTGGTGAGCATTCTCCTGCCTCCAAATTTCATCCAAACTGAAAAATTGAAATATTTTCTTGTTATTTATGAATTCCCATCGTCGATGAACCTTTAATATTCATAAAAACATTAAGTTAAACAATTACTTTTGCATGAAAAAGTTCAACAATTTTGCCTAAAAATCGTACTTTTGTGTTCTAAGCTCCACCATTTTGGCACTTTTCAACTTTTTTCTTCTCTCTTTGGTTCATCGACGATGGGAATTCATAAATAACGAGAACATATTTCAATTTTTCAGTTTAGACGAAATTTGGAGGCAGGAGAATGCTCACCAATTTGCAATGCCGGCGACGCGGCTGCACTAAGATTTCTCCAGGACGACCTCTACAAGCGATATATTCAAATCAAAAAATAATGTTTTTTATCTTTAAACATGTACCAATAAATGCATCAAAGTTTTATAACGATCCGCTGTATAGTTTCTCCAAAAACAATTCGTAAAATATACCTTATTTTCAGCGTTCTAAAGCAGGCTCCCCCCTTAAGTCCTGCTTTTCACATTACATTATTGTGTGTACTTTCATCGTGGAAAAGGATTTTTCATTCTGTGAATTCAATAAAAAGAAAATGCAGGAAAATCACCGATTCCGCCGGTAATTCAGACGCCGCGACGGAGTTCACTGGCCACTCCAGGATCCCCTTAAGTCGCAAGGAGATTGAGGTGCAAGGTGAAGCTACCTTGCAGATTTCGCTGTCGACGCTTTGCTTTCTACGTCTATGCGGAAGCAAGATCAGCGAAGGGAAGCAAGTAGAGCCGTCGAACAAGACACCGGCCTTCGATTGTAGAGGACGATTCCCGTGAGCGAAGCGAAAGTCCGTGAAATCGCTTTGGAGCGGAGGGCGCACGGCCTTCAGTTTGTAGAGGCAAACTTCAAAAGAGCCGAGCGAAAGGTTCTAAAGTTGTCGTGCAAAACCGGAGCATCGGTCCTCGATGGCATAATCGGAACGGCCATCGCACTGCCCAAGGTTCCGAGTTTTCTAAAGAGATGGCAAACTAAAGGTGAAGTCAAAGGGCAGATTGGTCGATGGGCTCGTTTGCAGTCCTTCATTCCCAACTGAAATCACGTGCCACAGATTCGTGTACGCGTTCCATTCCCAGGATTATTCTGGACCGAGGCCGCATCTGGAGCTAAACGCGGTCATTCCGAGTTACGTTCGCTGACGGCGAAGTTATATTTAACTAGGTTTTCTAGTTAAATTTTCTTAAAGTTTTTTCCACTTTTCTCCGGATTTTTACTCGGTGTTCATTTTCTTTGTTATAGCTATGGATGTTTAGAGCCATCGCTACTTGAAATTTCGCGGTTGCGTCGCTCGAATAAGCACGATCTTTATCTTATTTGATGGGAAATGATGCGACGGGAAGCAAAAGGCGGCGATGACCGCGAATAGAGCGGATTCCGTCGAGTTCCTTGAACATCCGCACTCTTCTCTTTCTTTTTCTAAAAAAAAGAGAGAAAAACCATCCTCTAAGAACCTTTCCTCGAAGTCGTCTACATCTCGGAAGCCGATTTATCATCAGTGCAATTTAATTCCCCCGGATTGGCTTCCATCAATATTACAACACGAATCTGATTCTTTCCGAACTGTTCCAAGAAAGGTCGCCTCGAATAAAAGAGGTAATAGATTGATGAAATGCAATTCGTAGAATAATATTTTAAAATATATTTCGTGTCCTTCTGGTTTGTCTTGGCAACTATCATCATAAAATAATATCTTATGATTGCGCCTAGAATTTTAACATAGCGTCAGTTAATTACAATCTTACGGTGTACTAGTGTATTTAGCAAACTATATAACCACGAATAGGCTGGCAAACGCAAAACGTCTCCCTTATAGATTTCGGCCAAGCCTCGCTGATGATGCACGCAACGCTTCGCTGCTCGCAATGAGTGCTTCCGCAAAAAGGTATAGCGAGAACAGGCATGTGTCCACTGTTGGGCCACATGACTATTATCGAGATCGTTTCTTTGCGAAAGCTTAGTTTCCGAATGCATCGCGAACAATTGCTACATTTATCAATCGTAGCTGAAGATGATGCATCAACCATGCAAAATTGTAAGTCATTTTTCTCGAAAAAGAAAGAAGGTAATTATAAGAGCTAGGCAGGCCGGAAACGTACATTATCTGAATAGCACAGTCATTAACAGTTGTCCCACATTTGTAACATGAGACACTATTAATGCAATATTGAAATAAATAATTTGATGTTACTCACAAGGGAACTAACACAACTGTCCCTCACCGATTTTGATGGGCTTTGGATATGTTGTAGAGCATCGAAAAATATTAGAGCCCTATTTTGTTTTAGCTGCGTATCTCAACGTTTAGGGGTTGAAACAGCCCCTCGAAGATAATGAATTTTTTCATTTTTAGCGAATATCTTTGAAAATATAAGATATATGAAAAAATGTTTTATACAAAAGTTTTATAGTATTTTATACTCTTTACAACGGTGTATTCACATTTTTCGAAAATGTCAAATTTTTTAATTTACCCCTATCTTCGAGGGGCTGTTTCAACCCCTAAACGTTGAGATGCGCAGCTAAAACAAAATAGGGGTCTAATATTTTTCGATGCTCTACAACATATCCAAAGCCCATAAAAATCGGTGAGGGACGGTTGTGTTAGTTCCCTTGTCAGATTGAAAAATCGGACTTAAGTTTCTTTTCCATAGCTGTGACTCTTTTCGGCATGGCTTCATATTTCACGCGATTAAAGTGTCGGTTAATGAACCGTTATATGTATACTAATGATGGTTGAATAATACGCGTCCAGTTTGAGCCCACCTCAGACTGGTTTATTCAAATGCGAACCGGGTCCGTCGATGGTCGATTCAGCGCGAGAGCACGCAAGATCCTAAACGGTTTAATAAAGATCTCCGCCAATTAGGCAGGGATTTGAATCTGGGTGTGAACCGGTTTCAGCCACTCTTCAGCGGATTCGGTCGTATCCCTCTTCAAGCTCCTCGTCCAAGGTAGAAATCGATCATTCGACGCATAGTGCTGAAGAATTTGGATCCTCTGTTAGAGTACGGCAAAATTATAATTTGTGAAGTAATGCCAAAAGCGATACGATCAGTATTAATTGATTAATGGCAGTTAAAGAGTATAGAATTATCGTATGTTCGTCTCTATGGAGGTCTGTTTCTTCAAGACAAAATTATCTGATATTGATCTCGAAACCGATTAAACCCACACGGTTGAGCGATTTCCTAGGAAAATCAGGGAGATTAGTCGTTCTTCACGGCACCGTTTTATTCTCAGCCGACAATTTGAAAATCACGAATCCGGTTCGTGACATATTCTGGTACTAGTCGGATTTAACGATCAGCATAATAATGCCATAATTCATCGTTGATCAAGAAGATCAAGGAACGCGTTGGAGGAACAACTTCATCGTATCGCACGGAGTAACTAACGCTCTGTCCGGAATAATCAATCGAATCGCCGAAAGCTATCTGTACGCCAATTCATTCCGGCTCGTACAAATTGAAATAGAAATTAAAACAATAATTAAAATAGATCATCAAATCAAAGTAACATTTAGAAGTGCGTGCCTACCGGATAAAAACTTCATGGATGCTAATTATGCATGTGTATGCGTGTACGTGTATGTACATATTTCATTATGTATCAAGTCTAATTAATTTTTCAGCGTTTCGATGTCGGTCAGACGTTAAAATCTCCAGCGGTCCCGAGTCGGCAATCGGATCAGAGTCCACCTCTCTGGGCACTGCATCGCGTCGAGGTCGTGTCGGTGCAATCCGCCGAATAAATCGTCTAACTGCCGACGACGTATCTCGCCGATTGCGTCTTGCGGGCGCCGCGACGGCCTTTAAAATCGCTCCCGACAATGCTCCGCATCCGGCTTTAAACTTAGTTTCGGCCGCCGTTGCGCGACCGCTAATAATAAAGAGGCGCCATCGATGAGGCGTGCAAACAGTTCGATTTCGCACGCGTACGTGTGTTTCGGGGATCGTGGCCGTTTGCTTAGCTGTTAATTAAGATATATTTACGGGTCGGTTTGCTAACGCAAACAAAACTCATGCGACCGCCCAATGTGGAAGCAATCACGTTGACGCCCGTGCGTCGCAGCACCTCCTTGCAGCACGTTAAATTGAGATGTCACCGACAACCTGTCGAATTAATTAGCCGCGATCGCGCGTAGTCATCGAGTGACACGCGCGTGCTGTTCTATCACGTTGTACATTATCCCGATTGAACGCGTCGTCAGTCGATCGCTCGTCGCGTCGCGACGCTGTAACTCGCGGTGAATCGCGCGCGAGCAGTACACGTTACTTTACGTAAAGGTATAAATGGTGTAAGCCTCCTAAATTCAGACAATGTATTAAGGGTGTGATTTAGTTTTGAGGGTTTTTTTGCTCAAAAACGCATGTATTTAAATATGATAATGAATGAATACCTTAATCAAAATATTTTCCTTCGTTTTCTAGAACTTTTTCCCATCTTTCTGGCAAGAGATGGATTCCACCACGATAAAATCACTCTTCTTTTCAGTTGATCCATTCGTCGACGAATTTTCGCACTTCTTCCAAATTATCAAAGTGTCTATCCTCTAAAGCGTGTTGCATCGACCGGAACAAATAATAATCGCATGGAGCAATGTCCGGAGAATACGCGGGGTGCGGTAAGACTTGCCATTCAAGCTCTAATAGTGTTTCTTTCACTGATAACGCAACGTCAGGTCGAGCGTTGTCACGAAGAAGAATCACTTTCCGTCGTTCACTCGCAATTGCTGGTCGTTTTTGGTCCAATGCTTGCTTCAACTTGTACAATTGGTGTCGATAACGATCAGCCGTGACAGTCTCATGCGGATTTAACAGCTCATAGTACACCATCCCACCAAATACAGAGCATTACTTTTCAACCGTGAATATTGCGTCTCGGAGTGGATGTTGATGGTTCGCCTGGATCCACCCATGATTTTCTGTGTTTCGGATTATCAAAATAGATCCACTTTTCATCCCCAGTAACAATCCGAGACAAAAGACTCTTCTTTTTTTGCCTGGCGATCAACGAAATGCAAATGTTCAAATGGCACTTTCCGATAATTCATGTCGAACCCATTTCCCTTCTTTCTGAATTTTTCCCATTTCATGTAAATGTTTCGTAACTGTTGTACGATCAACATTTAATGCTCTGGCAAGTTCTGAAGTGGATTCTGTTGGATTTTCGTGCAATAATGCTTGCAAATCTGCATTTTCAAGCTTTCTTGGTTGTCCCGAGCGTTCTTTGTCCTTCACATCAGTATGACCACTTTTAAAGCGTCTACACCAGTATTCACACGTCTTAAATGATGGGGCAGAATCACCATAAGTTTCCACAAGAATTCTATAACCGTCAGCCGCAGTTTTGTTTTGATTAAAAAACAAAAGCAACGCATGTCGAAAATGCTAAAGAGCTTTCGGAAGTTGGATTTTTACGATGATATAAACACGACTGTTATTGCATCTATTGCTATAATGCTACTGAATGTCATGGATAATGTCAACACTGTAAGAAACAACAGTTATCGGAAACAAACTGACACTACAGCCATGTGTTGCAAAACCCTCAAAACTAAATCACACTCCTAATATAATGTGATCAAGGGTATGGGTTGACAAGTGCGAAATCAGAGAAATTGTATTTTTCTATTATAATTGTATGTCGTAATTATATTTCTAAAGATGTAAAGATTTATACCAGACTTTTCGCTTCACAAAATAATTTATACGCAAGGTAACTTGTATATCACTATTCAGAATCACGCTCGCTGTTTACGCACAGAGTGCATACACCGTAAATCCTTTTAACGTGATTAAGGACAACGGATTACCGGCGCTGACAATGATTCTGTCTCGCCGATGCCGGAAAATGCTGTCACACGCGCGGGTCAGCACGCACATCCGCGTGCATCCGAACGTGGGAACCGGGAGACGTATCGCCGATGCGGAAAATCGCGCGACCAGGCGCAGTTTATTTTGATAATTAGATAATTCGCGCGTTAATTCATCACTGACCAGAGATAATCAAGCGTGCGAGCGACGTTACAGGGCAAGGGTTACCTCATAATTGGCACACCCACGCGATGATGCTTGTTACTTAATTGTCGAGGAGTGGACAAGGCCAACAAAGCGGTTTTTACTGTGTGGCTCTTCACCTTGAACCCCTCGGAGCTCTTTTGTCTCGAATGTTCACGGATTTCTTAAGGATAGAAAAGATCAGGGATATTAAATGCTAACCACAAATTTCAAAATATTTGAGCATTTTGGACATTGTTTTCTTACTAATCAATTATTTTTCGTTGATAATATTCTTTGAATCGAAGTTTTACTGGCTCTCTGTATTTAATAATTTTAATTTTAATATTACTTATAAGTACGATTTGATTTTGATTCATATGCGCGTGGGTTGTATCAAATAACTTTATTTTAAAATCTTGTTTGTGTCAATAAAAAATATCCGCAATGTAATATCATATTTTATCAGAGATAGCTTGATCATTTTCGCATCGCCAGAGTCTTCATATTTCTGTTATTTTTCGCGTCAAAATATTTCGCTGGGTCCACAAATATTACGAGCATTTAATGTAGACACAAGCGTTACACGAGCCCAAAGCATATTTGTGTGTGCTTTCTGTTTTAAGCATAATTAAACATTATATTAGGTTAAATAAACGTACTCCAATCTTTATCAGACGTAACGTGATTTCATTTTTCATAATTTCCATAATAGAAATAAATCCGGTGTACCGATTTAGGACCAATAAGGATTGATTCGAAATAAATTCTAAGATATTGAATTATATTAAAATGTACTATTTTATATATCCTACACATATAGATACATATAAATTAAAATTTGCAAGTTAAATTAATTTTGAAATTAATGCGTAATTAAAAATGATCTTTAAAGTATATTTGCCGGAACATAGAGTGTACTTTCTAAAAGACGTAAGGATAAACATTCGAATAATCGAATTGTCGACAGGTGACCGCGGTGTTATCGGACGACCGCCTTGACGAATCGATAAATTCCCGAGCAAGAAACCAGAGAAATTGGATTGCCGTTCGATCAGCCAGTGTACAGCCGGTCATACAATCCTCGTATCATCGAATCTCAGTGTGACTTCCAAGCTACCGTTCCAGCCTAGAAAGAAAAACTATCAGAAGCGTAAAACGGCAAAAACATGGCACACGAAAACGGGATAAACGGCGGTGACACTGACTCGGAGACCGTGGAATTGAATCCTCTGAGGAGGACCAGATTCCATGTGAATCGGGTCGACAGTCTCGAGGGTCGTGCCAGTCTCCTGGGCGAACAGGAGACTAAAAAGTCCCTCAGGCACATGACCAGGGAGGCCTTGCCAAGGCTGGACAATTACAGGAACATCATGAGCATCCAGGCAGCCCACAGACCCTCATTGGACGAGTTGCACAATCCCACTCTCCTTAATAAGGTAAGATCTTTAACTGTTTGAAGTACCTATTGTAACGTTTTCTGCATGAGTCGAAGACTTTTTTTATATGATTGGCAAAATGAGGCAATTGGAAAATCCAAGGAATATCCGGGATTTGTTTATCGGATTTATTTTGATCGATAAAGTTTTAAGCGAATAACAATACAAGCATTGAAATTACTCGGCGAAGATAATTCAACGTGATATTGCACCAACAGCAATTCAGAGCTTGCCTCGTAAGCAGTATCTTACGACGAAGACGTCACGACATTTTACAGCGTATAGCCAATGCTACTGCTGCTGATCGTTTGCTTTACGACAAGACGTAAGTCACCATCCACGCCGAAGGAAGCAAACGTCCGCAGATAATCGTATGCCACGTCGTTGCATAAAATAATCGTTGTATCGTGCAGTTTTATTTATACTTATCTTCTATCGTGGAGTTATCTTCTATTTATGTTTATTCTCTGATAGCCATTTTATAATCTAACAATGTCGTAATGCACGTTCGCGTTACGTTATAATAATTAGTAACTATCACGTTCTTACACAAAGTGTAAAGTGCGAGGTACGATAAGTTAAAATTCAGCATGATAACGAGTGACACATCCTGGAAGAGTCCGGGAATCGTGTGCCACGTTCGCTCTTCTGCGGCACGTGTAGAATTTATCTCTTTTTTTTCTTTTTTGCGATTCCGCGAGAAAAATTCTCAATGGAAACGTGGGTGTCGAATTGCATAATGGATATTTCTTGGAAGAGTCATTCAGTTGCGGAACAAGAAACATAAGAAAGTCGTATGTAGAAAAATAGTACAACAACAAGCACAAGAAGCACAGATGTACATACACATAATATACACGTACAGCTTAGCGCCAGATAAGTGCAAATCTATCGATACACGCCGCGAAAATCCTTGATGATAGTACGCGACATGCATTCTTGCGTGACAGACGCATTGCGCTGACATTCACCCGCTTCGCAATTTTTCACTCGTTATCTGTGGCCCCGTTCTCGTAGGATTAATATCTAAAATTAAACAAGAACCGTATGTGCGGGCTGGTAATCTGGTACTCGTGTCAGATTGCAGTCTGACACTAGTTTCTGGGATAGGCACGCACGACTGGAACAAGCACTGGAACAGGCCGCGAGAGTCCAAAAAACGTGCCGATCTGGCACTTTTTGGACTTGCCACATAATCCGTGAACGATTCCCATCTCATAAAAAATTTAATGTGTAATTTTTTATTTGTCAAATTATGGAAACTGATTTACACAGATAAGAAAAGAGTGCATATATATTTTTGACTAAATTTAATATATGTTATTTATATTATTTTTATATTTTTTATTTTATATTTATGTTATATTCACTTTAATATACGTTATATATTCGCTTAATTAAATTTCGAGTTAAATTCTTAATCATACTTCCTAATTACTGAAACAAATTTAGTTTACTCATACATTGTGTCAATCAAAATCTTCGTTATGAGGACGGCCCGCTTTCTTTCATAAAACATCTGTTACAATTTGTCGTGCGTTTCTTTCCTTTAAAGATCGTATAGCTTTCGATGCACACATATACATATAGCACATATGTTCACATGATACGACGTCGCAGCACGTGCCCGCCTCTTTATTGTTTTCCCGCGTGGTCACCACGAGGTATTAATTAACGCTTGCTCGAGTGACCCGTAAATCAGCGCATAGCGAACGCGATCGCAGATTAATTGTGGAATTAACCCAGGACTGACCGAGAGTAATCGCGCCGTGGTTTCGCCTTGTGGTTCCTCCCCACGTCGAGCAACCGGGCGGAAAACTTTCTGCTTATCCGTCTCTTCCTGGGACCGCTATGGGGTCAGACCGTTCCACGAACGCCAGAAAGCAATATCGCAACCGTAAATGTGATGGAACTTACCGTTGAATTTTTATCATTACTGTACATGACAATGCCGTCGACGTAGCGAACTTTACGACGTAACGGCGACCGCGCGCCCGTTATCAAACAGTGGTGTATTCACCGGTGGTACGCGACATCAAATATTTGCAACGACTAACTTTCAAGCACGCGGCTTGCGTTTTAGGACGGTCGCTCCGGATGCATGACGTTCGCCGATGTTACACCAGTCGCGCACACAATTGCATCTGCATAATTAAGTTCAAGCAGCTTTAATCTCTCATGATTAATCACACGACCTTCGTGTTTATCAGTGCCATTAATTATCACAACTGCGTTCTGTAAGAATCATGTGGACACATATCTTATACATTAATTTATAATACAAGATCTATGTGATCTACCTTTTCTGATTCGTTTTGAACAGTGCTGTGACTTGGCGTCTTTGATATTACGTAATCTGTAATTTGAATTTTCACGGACGTTGCTTTAATTTTAACTCACGGGTATACCGATGTCGCAACGATCACAATCGCGCGTGTAACTGCATTTTCAGGTAAATCAATGCGGGTAGAGAAAATGACTTACCTGCATTCGTTGGCTTCCAGCGTGCGCTGGTGTTCTTTTTCAGTCGTGAATCCGTCTGGGTCACCAAAAGCGTTATCCGTGCGTGAAACGAATGCCGATTGTCCTTGATACTTCACGTGCAATCTTACCGTCGGATTGTTCCCTGGTAACGGCTCGGTTTCATTTTCAGCGGACATTGCCCGTAGATTTGTTTGATCAGCGGATAAAATCTCACACACCTCGGCGAGAATAATGTTTCGTCTGAGCTTTATGATGAACATTTTCGCATTGCGAAGGCTAATTCGGTGGCATCCTCGCCGCGATAATCATTTTATGGCTTTTCTCGAGAAATGCCACTTCAAGTGGCGAGATAGACTGTAATTAACACGTAAAAATGTATGTATTGTAATTAGCGTGCAATAATTCAGTCGCGCGAAAAATTTGATCGAGCTCGACAGCGTTTTAATGTAAGAGAGATTCCTCGCCGTCAATATTTCATAGATTTTATGCGACGAAATTCCAAGACAATTCAGAAAGAGGCGGACAATTCGTGTAGGAGCAGACTCACGGCTAAAGAGAAAGGGGATAAAGCCATACGGCCATGCGGTAAGCGACCGCTTACGTGGAGGAATGACACGGTTGCATACTGGGTCACGGAGAATTATTTTTAAATAAATTTAGAAAAAGCGTCACGTCAGATTTACGGCGCACCTTGTACGGAATAAATATCGAATCACCTTGTGCCAATAAATTGCGTGCAATCGAAACCGAATCGGAAAGTATTCACGTGCTGAACGAGATGCTCTGAACTTTGTAGGATGGATCGAAACATTTTATTGACAAAAAGCTGTAATATATAAATATTTTATACTTTACAGTTTTTTTAAGATAAGATTTAGGTTTTATATTTTTTGGAAGAAAGATTATCATTAAGCTTCTTGCTAAGTGGTGTTAAAGATGTACTTGCAGCGGAGACGGTAATCGACAAAAATATACATCAGTAACTAGAAAACAATGATGAACTTTCAATTGCAACACGTTGCGATAGATAAAAGATAAACAAAATTACACGTATGTTACGGCATACCGTGACGCAGTGCAAGAAATTCATAGAAAGCGTTTGTGCGATGCGTAAAGGGGACTTATCTATGCAACAGATGTTGCGCCGTTAGTCACGCTTCATTAATGCGAGCGAGGAAGTTTTTCAGAGGAGGATTACAGTATACGCGTATGAAATCATGTGACCCGCCGCGGTGCGTAATCGTCAGGTCAAAGTGAGGACCCTCACGTTCGCTCGGACGATTAAAGCATCGTTTGAGACGATGACAAATGCTCCCCGGCATGGCCTGATCACTTCATACGCGTACGTTGTTAAGACGGCGTAATTTCTGCGCGAGAAACCAATCCTCATCCGTGATCCAGAAACGTAACACGATGGAGATCGAGTGTATCCGTATGTCTTCGTGCGTTGCATCGATGGACATCGCGATAGCTAAACAAGCAAGTTCACGCACATCACGAGCTCCGAGTCTCTGACTGTTAACCAGACTGTTGATAATTGAGCGAAATTTCTCTGTCTCGTCGTGTGACGCAAGTTTTTCGGGTCAGACGCCCTGATGCCGTTAATTGACTCTAATTAACGGTTCCTCACCTTTTTCTAGATCGCTCTAATACGGCTCTATAATCTGGATTAGAAAAAGACTAATTATATAAGTGCTAAGCTAAGTGTCCTAAATGTTACTAAAATGGACTCGCGTGTCGGTTATTATGTTTGAAGGTAATGTAATGAGTTTGATGAACCCATTAAAAAAAGGGGGAAAAACGTAACGTCACTCTCGAATATTTGCAGACATTTATTGTAAAGAGATATCTTGTTGTTTTGATAAGAATCCGATGTACGTTAAATTGGTTTCAATGGAGAGCCTTGAGTTCGTAAATTGATAAGAGCTATTCATGTAAAGATCTCATCCCGTGAAGTTTACCTATCAACTTCGATTGATATCTGCACTTCTTACATTGTATTGAACGTTAAGAGCTGGCCGATAAATGTTTAGTTTGATTTAGATATGCTGCACGAGAACCGCGTATAATGTTGTCGCAGACATATTAAACGGTATTAAACGATCACATTTAACGTCAAAGGCAAAATAAATATTGCCGTTACGTCAATATTTCTCACCGCTATTTACACACGCGTTCGATGATTCTTGAATGATTTTCAATACTACATTCACTTAATTGTGTAATATGTTGACTTTGTACGCCGTGAAAGAAAAGTTCTTTAAGAACGTGCCTCGTGATTCGTCGTAGAATATTCCTGAATACGCGCGGGTAATTATATCGGCAAATGAGCAAACAGCAGGAATCCAAATACACGTGGAGAAACTAATACTTGGCATTTCCAATATCAAATTGAAAAAGAGAAATCGTGTTTATATGAGCCTATTTTTTTAGATTTTTGCAGCAATGTATTAAACTTATGCAACAATTACAAAGTGTTTACGAAGTCTTGAAGAGCACAGTAATTAATGAAGCAAGATAATATGTCAGTTATGTATGAAAAGACACACCTTGATCGTGATTAAAAATTGCACGAGAATAAAATCAACATAATATAAAGAGGATTTTTTTCGAAACTTGTTCTCCGCGATCCATGTGGTCGTGCTCACGAAGCACCGATTGAATCGCGCATTGACTACTTGCGGCTCGATGTCAATGGGCCCAGTAAAACGCGTGCTCCAAATAAGTCGTGGAGTCTGAAGAATAGGCGTTACGTATATTATTTGACTATGCGTGTGCCCGTTTCGCATCGTAATAGAGCAAACACGTACGGACACATGCACGTGAAGAATACGTAAGAGAAGACTTACCTCGATAGAATGTCTTTATTCTTCCTCTGGCACACTGCTCGAGAGAAAAAGACAGAGAAAAAGAGTCGCAAAACGTTGGAGAAGATCGATTGCGGTGCAATCAAAATCGAATTGACAATCGCATCCAATCCTTGTTAATTACTCTCGTGACGATGCAAATCATCAGTGCATGGGCAACTTTTCGCAATTATTGCATTTAATTTAACGTGTCGCGTTTTAAAAGTCCCGGTTCGATTATTCATTTATTCATGCATTCCTGAGACGTACATAACAGCAAACATGTCAGCGAAGCTCGCGCCACCCCAGAAATCGTTAATCATTCATGCAACGGTGTGCTTTCAACAACGCAAATGAAACGGTGCTTCGAATATACAAAAAACTCGAAAATCCAAGCATCTTCAAACGCACACGCATGATGCCACATGCATGATCTTTTTTTAATCCAGCGGCCTCGCGTGCATCTCGCGATCGTCGCTCGCGTGCGCGATTCGCGAAGAGTTCCTCGACATCGGTCGTTGCGGATGTGAGGCCAGCGACGTGGGCTCCGACGTTACGTAAATCATTAAACTTCATTGACCGACCGGTCGACCGTTCCTCCAGGCCAGAATCACCTTCAGTACCTTCGATAATCGTCTCTGTGAATCTCGACTTACGCGCGTAAATCTATCTGACCGCGCGCGGATCATCCCGGCCGCCGTCATTCACAAGAAATCGTTCGGATCCGCTTCGAACATCAACCTTGAGACATTCTCGGTATGTCAGTTAGACATCGAATTGATCAAGACATCATCATCATCATCATCATTTTCTTCATCATCCCGACCAGTGCGACAGCGCATAATTTCTTGCATAATTATGAGCATGCCGCGTCCGGATTCATCATGGGCACAATTACGTGATACGCGATGTGCGTGGAAGAACAGTCGGCTCTCAAGACGGCACACGGGTTGCGGCACTCCGGGAAAGTGTCGACTCGAGAGACTTCCTGAAAACAACTCAGGCTCCGTTGATTCCTCTCTCTTTCTCTTTCCTTTTCTCTCAGTTTTCAGCTATCCTCCTGAGTTACCTCAATCTCGCATAGCTACACGTTCTATGCGATGCGCACGTGTGACGATTCGCGGAGCTGCTGACGGTGCAGCGGAATGCAGACGAACGCGACTAATTATAGACACGACGCAGTAAATAATGCAGTAAATGCTGTATTCTTGAAATTAAATGAACAATAGGTGGGACTCTTGAATCCGAACTAAAGAAGAATTCAATTAAAACTGAACGGAGAGGGATGGATGTATCTCGGGGCAGAATCGCTACAAGATTCTGCAGATACCACATTTATGAAATTATTTGCATAATGTTTCTATTTTGAAATAGGATATTTCGGATAGATACTACTTGCCAAGATAACTTGTTGCGTATTGTGATGCATATTTAGCATAATTTTGTGTGAACATTATTTTTCATTTTAATTTATAAGTGTAAGCATTAATTCCATATCAACTTACCATAATGTTTTAAAGATGTGCCAGATTTTGCAACAAATTTCTTAAATCACTCGATTTACTATGCGATATGCCTCTAGGGCCCAGGTTCGCACACGTTAACCGTCCCGCAATTGAAATCTACGACTCCCGGAGTGAAATTCGGATGGATCCAAGGAGTATTGATGCGATGTCTCCTCAATATCTGGGGAGTGATGCTCTTCCTGCGGCTTTCTTGGGTCGTAGCACAAACCGGAGTGGGTGAGTACTTCGACAGAGATCGTCTCACGATTAATTAAATTCTTGAGATTAACGTGATCGATGTTGTTCCAGGTCAAGCCATCCTTTTGATTATCACGACGACAATAGTCACGACGATCACGTCATTGTCGATGTCGGCGATCAGTACGAATGGTCTTATCAAAGGAGGTACAAAAGTTCTAAATAATGAAATTACGAATATCGAGCAATCGAGAAAATAAAAAAAAAGAAAAAAAGAAAGAGAAAGAGAAATAAATACAAAAATATGTTTTATTATTTGAGAATCTTATAAATTAAAATTCACGAAAAAGAAAGAAATATATTTTAGGAATTGCTTATTTGCAAAATTTTTATCGTCATATTCTTTGAATGGTCGACTAAGAACATGCGAGAAGAAAGGAAAATAATTAGTCGATTTGACGTCTTTTTATCGATTTCTTTATGCGACCGATAACGTGACGCGTTCCGGACTACTTAATACCTTCCCTAATTGTTTGCACATATGCGAACCGTCTCGTCGGCACGACAGCCGCTAACATGATGATTGATCAAAGCGTGCACATTACCGCGCGCTCTCTTTTTGCAGGCGGGACCTATTACATGATCTCCAGATCACTAGGACCGGAATTCGGTGGTTCCATAGGCCTTATATTTTCCTTGGCAAACGCCGTCGCCTGTTCCATGTACGTGGTCGGCTTTTGCGAAAGCCTGGTGAACTGTCTCAAGTCCTACGGGCTTTGCATAGTCGATTGTCAGACCACGGACATCAGGATCATAGGTCTGTCCTATCATTTACGCGATTCTAACGTAGAACTTGAGATTATTGTAATTTGTATCAGTTTGCATTTCCTGTTGCATGTGAAAATTATTTATGTAATTAAACCTTATCGATAGTATTTTTCATATTCGTGATAATTGAATTCGCGATAATTATACATATCTCTTTTACGAAAGTTAACAAGTCATTTGCATTGGATGTGGCAGGCTGCATTACGATAGTCGTACTTCTGCTGATCGTGATAATCGGATTGGAATGGGAGGCGAAGGCCCAAATAGGCTTGCTGATAATTCTCCTCGTGGCTATTGGCGATTTTATGATCGGCACTTTCATTGGTCCCAAGGGCGATCAGGAGAAGGCTGAAGGATTTATTGGATATAACGGTAAGAGATTAATATCCATTTCGGCGCAACATCCTCCGATATATAACTCATTATTATGATAATTGATAAATATTGGGTCATTAAGTATGAAACTTTACAAATAGAACATAAACTTTTGCATTTTTTGGCACATGGACATGATTTATTTTCAATCGAAGTATGCGCTCATGTTATCTACACACTTCTGCCATTTTAGTGGTAGTTGGTCTATGCCTCTACTATAGAAGCCAGGAGTACGGGAATCGATGAAGTCGCGGAAGGCTGTTTCGACTGCCTGTTGAGAATTGAAGAATTTTCCCACCAACAAGTTGTCCAAATTCCGGAAGAAGTGATAGTCGGTAGGTGATAGATCTGGTGAATATGGTGGATGACGGAGAGTTTCCAATTCCAACTCCCGTAGCTTTGCCACGGTCAGTCGTGCAGTGTGCGGTCGAGCATTATCATGCAACAGCATTGGCATTGACCGATTGACCAATTTCGGTTGTTTAATAGCAAGTTGTTGCATCATTTCGTCCAGTTGCTTGCAATATACTTCAGCCGTTATCGATGTACCAGGTTTCATAAAGTTGTAGTAGATAACACCTGACCTGGACCACCAAACAGTCACCATAAGCTTCTTCTGTGTAATGTTGGGTTTCGCGTGATGTCTCGGTGGTTCATCAGCGTTCAACCACTGATGTGAGCGTTTACGATTGTCGTAGAGTATCCACTTTTCATCGCAGGTCACAATTCGATTAAAAAAAGATTCATTTTTGTGACGGGAAAGCAAAGAAAGTGAAGCCTCTAGACGTTGCGCCTGCTGCGCATCGGTCAATTCGTGCGGGACCCATTTGTCCAACTTCTTTATCTTAGCAATTGCAGCTAAATGAACCAATATGGTGGGTATGGAAACATTGAATATCGATGCCAATTCACGTGTACCTTGAGATGGATCGGACTCTACTACGGCTCTCAAGTGATCATTATCCACCTTCGTCTTTGGTCTTCCACGTGGCTCATTAGCGAGGCTGAAATCTCCATCTCTCAAGTTTTTGAACCAATTGCCCACCGTTGCTTTAGTAGTTGAACCTTCACCAAATACAGCGTTGATATTACGAGCTGTCTCCGACACTGTGGTTCCACGGCGGAACTCATATTCATAAATCACACGAATTTTGGACTTTTCCATAGTTCTATAAAAAAGAATCCACCAATAAAACTAATGAAGATATTTGAACAAACAAATATGACGTTTGAAAAGCGAACGTACATCTATCACACTAACCTAACCTGATACTGACGTCTGGCGCCAAATTTGAGATAACAAATGTTAAAGATGGCGCTTTTACATTTGTAAAGTTTCATACTTAATGACCCAATATAATTAATTTTAAGCTGCTCTCTTATGATTTACAGGCGAGCTGTTCAAGGAGAATTTTTATCCGAACTATAGGTACAGCGAGGGCGTGGAGCACAATTTCTTTTCAGTTTTGGCCATCTTCTTTCCAGCGGCGACAGGTATCCTGGCAGGTGCGAATATATCCGGTGACTTGAAGGTGACTTAGTCGTTTCATTCTATGAGCGTTATCTCTATTCAGATATCGTTAATGCTCGATCTGATCTACGGCAATTTACTTGATTACGCATCAATTTGCACGTTCGGAAATTCCGTTTACTATAATGCGATAAAAACGTTTCCTCTGCAAATGCTAATCCGCAATGAAGAGATTCGCGTCTTGTTTTTTTCGAGATTATCGCAGAATTTTATTTATGGTGCACGCGCGAGGCTTGCTTCCACGGCGCTTACGAATCTCGTCTTACGTTCGACAGGATCCGCAAATAGCAATACCGAAAGGCACGTTATTGGCGATTCTGTTGACATCACTGTCATATTTGATGATGGCATTCATGGTCGGTGGAACCGTTATGCGAGACGCATCCGGCGACGTTAATGATTTGTGGACAACGTACAATAACTCTCTTTCGGTTCTGTCAATGCTGGCCGCAAACAACGACACCGCGCTCCAAAACAGTACAGTTATCGTAGACAATGACAATCAGACATCTTGGAGTATATATGGAACGGCGTTTAATTGCACTACGAAATGCAAGTACGGCAGCCACAACAGCTTCGAGGTATTGATTAAAATATTGTCCTATTAAAATTAATCTGAAAATTTCACCTTAAATAAATGTTGCAGGCTAAAATTAGTCGGATTATTGATACTTATAAATTATGACAATCGTTACAGGTAATTCAATTGGTTTCCGGCTTTGGTCCCTTCATCTACGCTGGTTGCTTCGCCGCAACGCTCTCAAGTGCCTTAGCGTCGTTAGTTTCGGCGCCGAAAGTATTCCAAGCGCTCTGCCTCGACAAGCTGTATCCAGGAATCGCGTGGTTTAGCGGGGAGAAGGATAAGGAGCCGATTCGTGGGTACTTTCTCACTTTCGTCATTGCCGTCGCTTTCATCTTGATCGGTGAGTAGCAAACAATTGCACGATTCTATCGAAGTTTTCGTTGGAAATGCATGAATCTAATTTTCCTGCTTTCAGGCGAATTGAACGCGATTGCGCCGCTCATCTCAAATTTCTTCTTGGCTGCTTACACTCTCATCAACTTCAGTACCTTCCATGCTTCCCTGGCTAAGCCGATCGGATGGCGGCCGACTTTTAAGGTACGATATCAAAGTCATACATTATCGTGGTATCGTTTCACGTTTTCATAAATATTTAAAACTTGATAATAAGTATCGTTTCCTTTTTCCCGTTTTCAGTATTACAACATGTGGCTCAGTCTTGCTGGTGCAATCCTTTGCGTTTCTGTGATGTTCTTGATCTCATGGTGGACGGCTCTGATAACATTATGTGTCGTTCTAGCACTGTATTTGGTAGTCTCGTATAGGAAACCTGGTAATTTTCCAACTGGAATTTATTTAGCCTACTTTATTTAAGCGCCGGGCATAAGAAGATATAATTACGTAGCGCCTCGTATTGCGACAGTCCGCCTCATGAAAATGCATTACAGATGTAAATTGGGGATCGACTACGCAAGCCCAGACCTACAATAACGCGCTAACCGCTGTGCAGCAGTTGGATCGCGTGGAGGAGCACGTGAAAAATTACAGGCCGCAACTCCTGGTTCTCACCGGTGCACCGAATGTGCGATCTTCACTGGTCGATTTTGCTCATCACGTCACCAAACATCAGAGTTTATTTATTTGCGGTCATATCATCGAGGTAGTAGCCATTTTCCGTCTCCATTCTAATTAATCCATATTATTCGCTTATTTCGTGAACGTGAATTTGCACTTGCGTGCTACAGACACCCATATCGTACAAAACGCGCAACGGCATGGTGCAGAACTGCACTTCCTGGCTCAGGGCGAACAAGATGAAGGCGTTTTACTCTCTGGTGGACGGCGCGAGCTTCCAGGACGGTGCCACGTCCCTCCTGCAGGCTGCCGGGCTCGGAAAGATGAGACCTAATATCTTGCTGATGGGCTACAAGCAGGATTGGGCTACCTGCCCCCGGGAGAATCTAAATATGTACTTCAATGTGATGCAGTAAGTCGCTGCGCTCTTAATGTAACTTACACCGCGCGTTACTTGTTTCTTTCTCATGTCTTGTAGACTTTAATAATCTTTTCTTGCGTTCCGCAGCAAAGCTCTGGACATGCACATAGCGGTGGCGCTTCTTCGTCTGCAGGAAGGTCTGGATTGCAACACAATCGCTGGAGACGTCGAGGATCAGAAGAGGCTGGCGCCTACATCGATACCAGGCAATCAGAGCTTCTCGCAGCTTAGTCAAGGTTCTTGTCCAATTGTATTTTTCTGTTCTTTATTTTTATGATGATCTATCTTGCTTGCGATGATACTTGACGAATGTGACGATCGTTGCAGCTAGTAGCACATCTGACATATCGATACCGGGCAGTCCCGCGCCAAGGCGCTCGAAAACCATCAACGAATATCCAAATCCGTCCTCCGAAGAGCAGCGCGAGACTCGGCCGAACATAGTGCCGATCACGAACATACTTAATGTAGTGACGAAGTTTCAACGGAAGCACAAGAAGGGCACCATCGACGTGTGGTGGTTATACGACGACGGTGGTTTGACGCTCCTGTTGCCCTACATCATCAGCACGCGGCGCAACTGGTCTAACAGCAAGTTGCGAGTGTTCGCGCTTGCCAACAAGTATTCCGAATTGGAATACGAGCAAAGAAAGTAAGCTCTCTCGATGGTCGCTCGTATACATATCGTTGCGATATACTACTCTCGCGATTAACGCTCGTCTCTTTCGCAGTATGGCAAGTCTCCTGTCGAAATTCCGGATAGACTATTCTGCCTTGAAGGTGATACCGGACATCTCGAAGCCGGCGCAAGCCAGCACGAAGACGTTCTTCGACTCGCTAATTGCCGGCTTCCAGGAATCCGCAGACTCGAAAAATACGGACGACGGTACGCAGTCATTTCCATATGACTATTTTATAAGTGATAGTAAGACAAGCGGTTCGTTAATCTCTCGTTAAATATTTATGAGCATGAGGTTAAAACGTGATGTGTATTTTCGCCCCAGACATTATTAACGATTCGGAACTCATGGCGATGAAAGAGAAGACGAATCGACACCTCCGACTACGCGAGTTGTTGCTCGAGAATTCCATGGAAGCCAACTTGGTCGTTATGTAAGTGTCGTATCGCTTTGTCCTGGCACTGGACACGGATTGTTCTTAATTGATGGTATTACTACTGGGTTTGCAGGACGCTACCGATGCCTCGGAAGGGTGCCGTGTCTGCGCCTCTCTACATGGCGTGGCTGGAAACTCTTACGCGCGATATGCCGCCGTTCCTGCTAGTCCGGGGTAACCACACGTCGGTCTTAACATTTTATTCGTAATGATGAAACGGGTCCAGGAATTGAAATGCGAGGGTACAATTCTCATGACCAGTGACAACGACAAGTGTCGCAGTATTATGCAAAAAGAAAGACTTAATTATTATGTATACGCAGAGATGAGTAATTTCACCGTCATAGAAGCATTCAGTGATATGCATATAATGCTAATAACAAATATATGCATTTGTGGGAGAAATGCGTTCGAGTGAATTACTATTGTGGAATGTGTGCCTACGCAAGAAGCAATCTTCCGAAAAAAAAAACATTCGTTACAGAGTGCGAGTGTACTATTTTTTTAAATGACTCTACCGCTGGAATATTTCTTGATTCCTTAAGGAACTCTGACAATTTCTATTATCTGTAAAAAAATATATTATAAACACTTAAAGAGAGCAAAATGATAAATGACCATCATAATTTATAGCATTACTTTATGATTTAATATGTGTATCTCCTTTTTTCTGTCCGCGCCCTATATATTTTTTACATATCGAAATAATCAAGCAATATATGTGAGGAAAATTCTTTTCTAACCGTTCGGAAAATTGCATCTTTGTAAATTGCTACGATTTGTATATCTAAAAAAAAAGTCAAAGTTTTTGTAAAAAGTTCTATAATATATTTCTTTATATGGGCTTGTATAGACTTTCGACAATCTTCGAATAAAGAACGTAAATTCTGTAAATACTGCATAATTGACTGGATTCAAAGATCCGCCTACCTTTTATGCGTTTTACAATCTTGATGTATTTATTATAAAAGCACTAGATTTCATCGTGGGAGATAGTATAAAAAGAAATTGTTAACGTTTAAGTTAAGACAGGGAACGCATACGAAAAATGTAAAAGCGTTACAGATACGCACTAACCGGATTACTTAAACGTTACGTTGTTGTATAAAATGCTAAATTGTCACAGCAACGCTCGTGTAGTGTTAAAGAGTAGCGCAGTCCTATTTCATATATCTTCGACTACGCCGCGATTGATACCATTGGCGGTATCACGGATCTAAGAATAGTTGAAGCAATTGTTGCGCAATGTCTTCTACGTCGTGCTAAATTTCGCTATGCAGAAATGTCGATGTTGATTTTTCTGGTTTAAACTTTTAATTTACTAACTTCATTATAATGCGATACCATAACAACTATATCAGTGCTTTTACATATCGTATAACTTTGCGATACATTATTAGGTGATAGAGTGATATTTTTATCTGAATGTCTCAATGTGAACACGTCTCAGACTAGTTGTAGATTCATAGGAGTTAGAATACTGACAATCTGTAGTCATACCTAATTTTTATGAATCGTATAGATCACGTCGTGGCCTCCAAAGGATCGAGTGTCACGTAGATATTAACATTCCTAGCTTCGATTGCAAGTTAACTTCAATTTTGCAACGAAGATCAATATTCCAACTCTCCATATAAAATCAAATTTGTGCCATATCAATGTGGTATTATACTTGTAAAGTTTAATTATGTCGAGGACTATGCGATGTATATAGTCTTACGTTACAGTATACTTTTTGGAATATTGCAGAAAAAAAAACAGCTGCATAAAGTAAGAAATAAATAGGGAAAAATGCGAGGAAATGCTAGTACTTATGAAGTCGTCTAAATAGATATCAATAGCTGCAGTCGAAAAAGTAAAAGTAATAAAGTATATATACATACATATATATATATATATATATATATATATATATATAAAACAAAAAATTGAAATAAATGGCAAGTATAGATCTTTTCTCTTGCGAAAAAGCATAGATATAAAGGAAATTAATATATAAACTCTGAATATATTATTTCTACTTTCTAAATATATAAAAATTATATATATATAGTTATATATATATATATATTAATCTCTTTGAATACTAATCTGTAGCTTGCAAAATGCGCAAAATAATACGTTAAATCTTTAAATTAGTTAAAAAATACTTATCAAAATCGGGACGACAGTAGTGTCGTCGTCATGCATTGCATTTCTGTCGTATTCCTCCGCAGACTTGGACAGAAAACTCGGTTTTACACTTCGTGTCTGCGGATAGCACTGGTATCAACAGTGGGAGGCATGTATCGCGATAGCGATCGCGAAATATGATCTTCTTTCTCATTTAAATGCTACGGATATGCCGCGGTCTACGCACCAATAGGCAACAGGACGACAGACCGGAGCTAACTTTCGCCAATTCAGACATACGCAGTGATCTGGTCGGGAACTCTACCTTCTCGGCGAAGACCTTACTCGACTGCGGGATTTCATGCTCCGATCGATGAATCAGCGTACCGTTCACGTAGAGCACATTGGCGGCTACATCTTCGGGCACAGTCAACGTTTGATAATTGTATGTCGCCTCACGTTCGATTCTCTGCATTTCGGATAAAGGGAGAATTCAGATTTTTATATACATATAACACTTTATTACGTAATATGTGAAGACTGACCTTGAGAACTTCTTGAGATTCTTTCCCGGCTCCTACACATATAACATCCGGACCGGCCATCGTAACCAGTGATTTCAAGCGTTTGGATTCGGCTACCTAAACAGAAAAATGCAATTAAAATTTTCGAAAAAATATAAGAAAGTAATCATTGAGAATTGCAATGCACTGAGTAATTATTTTATCTCCGTATCTAATGTCATGTTTGAAAGCATCGTAATATTGCTTGAATTATAACGTAGGAAATCATGGTCAAACTGAATTTTATAAAGAACAGCCGTAAGCTACTTCATAAATTAAATTCGTTTTCTTTTAACGAATTTCGTTGCTTACAAATTATAAAAATATATAATAAAACGTGATAACTATTTATTATTGTTCTCTTATTACTGCATTATTCTAGTGTTTATAATGATTCTTAATGTATCCGCGCAAATCGTGCATTGTGTTCTTTGGAAAAGTTCGAATATCTACGTATAGAATCTCAGAAGTGCATATGCTAAACTCTTATTCAAATAGGTATACATAACATTCGCACAAAAACGAAATAAAATGTGAAACAACTTCAAGTAATACATAAAATGAAATCGTGTGCATGCTAAGGTGAGTGAATCAGTTCACGGTACTGTTCAAGTGCACGATTTAAGTGCTAAGCTAGGTCTCTTGTGTAAATAATCTGCCTTAATCTCAAAGCAGTCTGTACAATTCCAAGATATAAAATGTTATCACGTAAGAAAAATAACGCTCTCGAAAATCGTGCAAGTTTGCATTACTAACTTATGAAGTTATTATCTTTCTTTATTTTTTTCCTTTTCTCTTAATTAATGAAATATTAAGAGGGTCAGTTTAGTGCACCCAAACCTGAAGAGGGGCTGAGGTAAGACTCTCCACTATCACCTCTTCGCCACCATCACCCACCTTAAATGAATATTAGAAAAGTATGATGAGTGAGCATGATATTTTCTCTATCGAGGCTCGAAGCGCATCTGAGATATACATTATTACATGTTCTATGAATACAATGTGCTGTGAGTAGACACGTAAGATTAATTATCGTTACTCATGATCTGAACATGCATCTATGTACGTTATTAAATTATTACAGAGTGTTTCTTATTATTAACGTAGCACCCACGCGCTCCACAATTCAAAGGCCATCCATTTTCAAAGTGGATTCCGATAATAACGAAACATTCTGTAACGTAACGTAACAATTAGATGTAAAATGTCGTTAGAGATGAATTGCATTATCGAATAACGATTCGACAAGAGTCTGTAGAAAGATGATACCAAACAAAAAAAGGTATATAATACTAAAACATTGTATGATAATACCAAGTAGTAGACACAGAAGATTTATAAGTAAAACATCTTCGACGCATATCTAGAATAGTTATCTTTATGCACAAAGTGGTACACACATACATACTGAATATTAAGTCATGATTCTAACATCGACCATTAAGAACATTCTAATAAGACATCAATACATGCTACAGTTTTGTATACGTTTGAGTAGTTACGCGAGATTTGCGACCGTTTAACATGTAAAACAGGATATTAGTAGTTCTCAAATGTTGGATAATGTGAACGCATCAATGCTCGTATACAATTTCCAAAATTACGTTACCTTGATAGGTACACACGGATATTCCGGAAACGCTGCAGCGACCGCTCGCGCTCCTGCCTCGTTTGTAAAGTGGGACAGTCCAACAAAGAATTCTCTACCTGCGACAACACGTCCATGCCTCAGAAAATTTAAGAATTTCGATCCTCGACGAGCGTAGGATGTCTGATGACATATTTAGCACGAGAATTACCAGTGAAAAGGACGTCCCCGCCATCCAAGCGAGCATTCTTATCGCTGATTTCTATGAGTGGTATCTCCAGCTCTTTCTTAAAAACAGCTCTGATGGTGTCAAGCTGAAAGGTAAATTTAGGAGGACATTCGGTAAGTATGTAACGCTGATTAACGGTAATAACCATAAAATTACATAATTTCCATAAAATTGCAATATAATTAATTTTTTTATTCTTCGAGCGTACCTCCTTGAGACGTGACGGCTCGCTCGGTCGGGCGATCAGGGCGATGCCGTTGCAGACGACGGCGATGTCCTCGACGAAGACGCAGAGCGGCGAGTTCTCGTCGGGCGGCATTTCGACGACGTCGATGTCGAGCTCCCGCAGTAGCTGCGCCAGAGCCAAGTGCTGCGTTCTGGCCTCGTCCAACGTTACCTCGCCTCGCGTACGTAGCGACAGCGGGATCCTGCACAGGATCGCGTGCGTGTACCGGTGCAGCGGCATCCTCGACGATAGCGTTTTCCCCGCGTTCGTCGAACTTCTCGGCACGCACTCGAGCGACAGCCAGCAAGCGCGCGAAAAACGACGCAAAACTGCAAGCTTGACGTTTATTAACGCGAAATGACGGAACAGGCGAGAATCGCGAAGAGTACGAATCGCTGCTCTTGCGCACATGCGCGGTGAAATTTGTGACAGCTGTCGAATCCGCCGTGCACTGTGCATGTATGTACAGTCAAGGTCGATAGATGGAGGAACTGGCGAAGTAGGGTCCTCGCATCCACTTCACACGATTTGGCCCGAAAATGGCGGCGAAATGTAGGTTATTCTCGTTTTATGCGGGATACATTAGTAAGAACGGTGAAGTATTCTTGCATAAATGCAGGTTTTGGCAAAACAACCTGGCATTTTTGTTTCACAACACTCTGTTCACTTTGTTGTCGACTTTGCCTGCTGACTGACATACATCAATACACATGTATATATCATGATACTACGTGTACATACATACATACATACATACTCGCTGTCCCGAAAATGGCGGTCATGCGAGGACCTTACTTCGCCAGTTCCTCCATCTATCGACCTTGCGTATGTACAGTAAGTATATCCAGTATCGACACTGGATCCCTGGTCACATGACTCGCCGCCATGTTGAGGGTAGGATAGGCGCTTGTTATGACAATTAAGCTTAGAACATACCGCCGTATAGTTAGCAGACAAATATGATAAATCTTTTTTTTTATTAATGCCGTCTGAAAATACGTGTGACGCACACTAAGAAAGCGCGTCACTTATAAACTTTCTCGCGTATAGGTGAGGTGTTCCGATAACTATTTTGCTCGCTTGTGTTTACCTCACCTACAACCGGCATTGTGTAAGCGACCCGATCGTTGTGTGCGATCACACGGGTATTCGGACGGCATTAATGCCGTTGTTCGTACATACGAGTATAAACTATTTTTGTGAAGTTAGTTTTATAAAGAATACACACGCGCGCGCGCGCACACACACATACACACTCATGCACGCACGCACGCACGCGCACACACACACACACACACACACACAAAAGAGGTGTAAATCCGACCATGCAACCTCCACGCGGTACACCTTGGGTAATTCTAATGCCGGAGGTACTGTGTAACTTTCACGCCTTATAAGTCAAAAAGTACGTAAGAGAAAAAAAATTTATTATAGCGTTTCGAAAAGCTCTCGAGCTAAGCTACAAGAATATGTAATAAAAAATAGGGGTTTCCATTTAAGATTTTTATGTTGACCATGACCGGGCTTTCCAAGGTCATACCAATGTCAAATATATATCATCATCTAATAGATTTTTTTAAGCCCTATACTTTTTGTTTGAAACATTTTTCCACTAAATCATTATTTTCCAAGATTTTTAACCGTTCCGGAACTTTTTACCAGCACTGTATATACTTACAGTCACTGTAAGTATATACAGGGTGTCCCAGGTTTTAACCGACAAACTGCGGGAGCATATTCTACTAGTGGAAATAAGAAAAAATTCTTATATCGAGTTTGCTTAGAAATGCTTTATTACAAAGTTATAAACCAATATTGAAAAGAAATATCAGATAAGTAACAACGGAACATAATGTAGAATTTGGAAGGTCGAAGATATTTATGTTATGTATATTCACATGTATTCATGTTCACTATGTTGAAACGATTCAGTATGATTGTTACTTTCACAACAGTAGCTGTTAGATTTCAATCGTCGTGTCAACTAGCAATTACTATCAGAATGCCAAAAGTGTTTTCAAATGAGGAATACACCGATATTCATTTCGTGTACGGATTCTGTGACGGAAATGCACGAGCTGCCGTACGAGAGTATCCACGTAGATTTCCTAACAGGAGAGTACCAGATAGATTTAAAGCAACGAATTACTAATTCAGTTACTGAGATGCAACAAAATTTTCAGGAATGTCGTACCGTAACAAATTCTGTACTACGTCGATGTCTAGCTTGTATCGATGTGCAAGGACAATATTTTGAAATGCGTCACTAAATCATTGCGTAGATAATTTTTATTTTTGTGAAAAAATCCGTTGTTACTTATCTGATATTTCTTTTCAATATTGGTTTATAACTTTGTAATAAAGCATTTCTAAGCAAACTCGATATAAGAATTTTTTCTTATTTCCACTAGTAGAATATGCTCCCGCAGTTTGTCGGTTAAAACCCGGGACACCCTGTATAAAATATTATTAGGTATGTTCATTTGGTTTCAATAAAGCGCAATATCTGACAATTTGTGTTCCTCTGTCTTATTACTTATTTCTTACTAGCTCTTTTTGTTGCTACTGTTATTGTTTTCATACGAATGTGTTTTAATGTTATATGTCGTTCCTCAAACGTTTGTTTGAAATATCATTTCACATATGGAGTGCATCAAAACTGACGGACGAAATACACTTCTTTATAGAAATTTATTATTGATGCGTGTCATTGCCACTCACAACAAATCCTCTTAAAACTCATTAAAATAGTTAGTTGCTCGCATGTATTTGGTACCAAAATAATCTAGAGGCAACATACTATCGAAATATATCAATATCCGAATTTGTTGCTAACTCTAACATGTGGAAAAACATTAGTTTATCACGGACGCTCGAGCCGCGCTGCAAGTTTTTTCAACCGACGTTTACAGAATTAGTTGCTCGCACTCTTTTGGTCTCAAATTGTTCCTTGCATCACAGGCTATCGAAATATATCAATACCTGAATTTGTTGCTAACTCCAAAGTCACAAAATAACCAGGTACGTGATTGCGCGACCATATACGACAGGTAAGGACAGTTATTGATAGAGTGTGTAAACAATTTGTTACTAATTCGATACAAGGTATAAATTATTTCTTACTATCAGTAATATATATTTTTATATGTTACTGACTACACATGCGGTATTAGAGAGATGTAAAGGGAAAAGGTAGGCGGTCCTTATAAGGATCACGTGATCGAAGCGTGTTCGATAGCGGCGAGCAGTTAGAAGCGTCGCGGCAAGAATCAAAGGCTGGCGGTAATACCTAAAGTAATATATTTTTCGCTGCGGCAAGCGCGAGCGGTCGCTCCAAATTTTCCCGCAGCGAAAAGTAGTGAAGGGAGCCCGCGGGTCAGCACCGTCGCGGGGGGAGGGGAAGGAAGGAAGGAAGGGAGCCGGCGGGTCAGCACCGTCGCGGGGGGAGGGGAAGGAAGGAAGGAAGGGAGCCGGCGGGTCAGCACCGCCGCGGGGGGAGGAGAAGGAAGGAAGGAAGGTATCTTCGTGGATCGTACGTGTCAGGTTTACGTCGACGGATAACCCGTCCTGCTGCGAACGACGAGCAACGACGTACCTCCAGGACGGCAACTATCTCTCTCTCTCTCTCTCTCTTCATTAGGCGCACCGGACGATACCGCGACGTCAAACCTAACCTCTCGTACGTAATTCGAACACCAAGATAAAGTTTTGACGGCGAATTTTGGAGGTTAACCTTTTCTCGCCCCGCATTTTTGCGCATATTAGGTTAGGGCCAGCGCACGTACATTGCCGTAGCACTTTATGCGACGTGTTCGCTTCTGCATATCGATTTCGTTCAATTCGCGTTAGCTATTATATTATATTATCGTTCCCGTTCGATCCGTCCTGTCTGAAATCTTCTAGCCGCGGACTCACTTTTTCGTCACAACACGCTCTCCTCACCGCACGTTCCCCGCTCCTAACCGAAATCAGCTGAGCAACGGCTGTCGCTCAGATATCCGCGGTAAGCGATCTAGCGAGGTATATCGAAAACGAGTTCGCTCTATTCCGAATCTATTGTCTCGAGTCTCGATCAGTGATAATTGTGAAGTAGTTCTTGTACACCTACATCAAATAAATCAGTTAAAACCAAAGTGCGGTTTATACTCAGTGCTTACATCTTACCACCAGCTATTCGCTAAATCTACACGACGCGTAAAGGCCATCACACATAAAATTCCGTAAGGACGTAAGACGTAAGCGTAAGCAAATTGACCAATCCCAAGGGAGTATTGGGCTCTGGAGGGGTTATGGAGAGCCCAATACTCCATTGGGATTGGTCAATTTGCTTACGCTTACGCCTTACGTCCTTACGGAATTTTATGTGTGATGGCTAAGGGCCTTCGCAGACAAAATTCATTAAGACGTAACGTAAGGATTCGACCAATCGCGTTGCTCGATTCGGCCGTCCGTAACCGTAACGTAAGGATTCGAGCAACGCGATTGGTCGAATCCTTACGTTACGTCTTACTGAATTTTGTCTGCGAAAGGCTTTAAGCCATCGTGCGTTGACGCGAACAAACCTGTCAGTACATGGCCGCGCAGGCAACGCACGATGGCTTACGCGTCGTATAAAGTGCTACGGCAATGTACGTGCGCTGGCCCTAACCTAAATATGCATACGGATTCTTCTTTTTGAAGACATTTATGAAAAATCGGTCGGAGGTGCTACTTGTGCAGTAATTATAAGGAAAGAATAAAATCAACCGACACGTGATTGACACGAACCGTAATCCGTATGCATATTTAGGTTAGGCTGATGGCAGAGAACGCGACGTAAGCACTTACGTCGGACGTAGTCGTAACGTAGTACGACCCGTTGGCCGTACGGCGAACTGGAGTCGGGAGCTCCCGACTAGGAAAGACTGGATGTTCGGCGCGGCGCGGCTTATATACCCCCACTCGGTGGTCGTGGTGGGGGTATAGCTACTATATAAAGGATAGATGACTCGTCCGCCATATTGGAGCCCAAGCGTTGTTCGGTTGAACTTGTGATGTTACTTTTTAGGTCTGTTCTTTATTGCTGAACTGCTGTACTAGTTCAGAGTTTATCTTTTTTACTACACATTGAAAGGAAAAGGATAAACTCTAAACTAGTGCAACAGTTCAGCAATAAAGAACAGACCTTTTATTACGTGGCAACTTAATTGTTTTGTAAAAATGACTGGCTGTTCGGCCCCAAATTGTTCGAACAACTCTAGGAATGGTTTTAAATTCTATAAGTATTTTTATTTATTAGTAACAACAAAATGTAACGACAAACTTGTCTAACCTCACATCCTTCTTTTTACTTACATATATTTGTATTGACTATTTGTTAATGAATATTTCTTAATTATAATATTATATTATTACATTATATGCTTATTATAAGTAGCTAACAAATTAACAAATAGTCAATACAAATATATGTAAGTAAAAAGAAGGATGTGAGGTTAGACAAATTTGTCGTTACATTTTGTTATTATTAATAAATAAAAATACTTACCTATAGAATTTAAAACCATTCCTAGAGTTGTTCGAACAATTTGGGGCCGAACAGCCAGTCATTTTTACAAAACAATTAAGTTGCTACGTAATAAAAAGTAACGTCACAAGTTCACAACCGAACAAAGCTTGGGCTCCAATATGGCGGACGAGTCAGCTATCCTTTATACAGGGTGTTTCCTAAGTAAGTAGACAAACTTAAGGAGGATATTCCTTGGCTTATTTTAAGAAGAAAAGGTCATATAAACATATGTCCTAAACTGCTTTGTTTTCCAAAAACAGTACAGCACTGCAGTATCATGGCTGCAGGTGGACATTTTCAGCAGTTACTGTGATGTTATTATTTTTCTTTTTAGTTACTACTTTCTTTTTCGTTATAATTTTTCTTTTTGGTTACTATTGTTTTTCATTTGTTTCATTTGCAATAACACAAACTATTCTATAATAAACGAAAAGTGAATGAAAACAGTGATGTACTTTTTTTTGGAAAACAAAGCAGTTTAGGACATATGTTTATATGACCTTTTCTTCTTAAAATAAGCCAAGGAATATCCTCCTTAAGTTTGTCTACTTACTTAGGAAACACCCTGTATAGTAGCTATAGGTGGGGGTGTGACGTCACGTCGGCGGCAGTGGCGTAGCACCGCGGGGCGCGGAGCATTTCGCGTAACGCGGAGCAGTAGCGTAGCGTTACACTAAATAACAAAGATGTATTTTAGATAGAGTCCCTTAATAATTAAGGCTTAATTGATAAACCTCAATTCTGCCATTTTCGATCCCACTAGAAACTAGATCAGGTGCGAATCCACGATGTCCATACTCTAGGACTTGAGGTTCTCTAGTGATATCTAGCAGTGTTTCCTGGAACTATTTTTCAGAATAGTTTCAACAAAATCTGGTGGATAGCGCCACGGTCTCGTGTCGCGCGTCAGCTATCTAAGGCTAATATTTCATGTGTCGTACGACAAGCTTTTTGGACGCTCCGATTGGCTGGTAATGAGACATATTTGAGGTATTTCTAGCGTCAGCCAATCGAAATGTTCAAAAAGCTTGTCGTACGACAACATGAAATAGCAGCCTAACGCTTTTCGAGGCACTTCGCGGCGTGCCGTCCAATTCCTTCCGTGGTAGGGTATGCGTCGCGGTTATTTTAATGTAAACTTTCATATTCTTAGGTATAGTTATCGGTTTTGCTATTTAAGTTTTTACTATTCTAAGCCCTGCGGAGGCTGAGTGATGTGAGGAGCTGATTTCCTTGTGATAATCTTTCATGATTATATAGGCCGTATTCGTTTATAATTCACAGCCTTGCGAAGGCCGAGCGATAATTTTTCTATAATAATCTTTATGTTACTTCATTATTTAAATACGTCGCTACGGTAAATTCATATTCACATGTACAGTTTTCAATACGTAAGACTTTATTACTCAAAGCCTTGTGAAGGCTGAGCGACGTGACGAGCTGATCTCTTTGCGATAATCTTTTATGATTATATAGATAGTATTTGATTAATTTTTCAGCGTTTAAAACGAAGCCTCATTTATTTTACAGTTTTTAGTTATATACGATTAAATATTTAATTTGAAATGAGGTAATTCAAATGTAAACGAGCAATACTGCAATTAGTCTAAGACATATGTAAATTTGTATCTGACACACTATAGTCTTAAGACGTAACCTGTACATACCATGATCGGCATAGTCACTCGCTGTATGATCTTCGGATCGAAGCGTGCCTATTGGCTAATAAAAAAAAGTCAGCTATCTCGAATAGAGTCCTAAATAATCAGAGAAGCGCAATCGTTACCCCCTCCATGCTTCCCATGGTCGCCATGTTGGGCCCGCAGCTGTCCATATGTACACAAACGCAGCTTGTCTATTTCGTGTAAGTAGGTTATGCAGAAACGTTGTAATTTTAATTCTGAACTTGTAGCAACGTTAAAGAGAAGTTAAAGTTTCGGAATATCACATTAAATTGAAAAATGGAGATCAATTTGGTAAGTAACATCGATATTTCGTTAAAACGTTAAAGAAAATAAAGTTATTATCATAATATGATAGTTATTCATTGTCTAGGAGCTGGCTCTTTTTAATAAAGGGGAACAACAATATAATAAGGCTCATAATATATCTATTCACGAATCAAATTCTACAAAGGTCAGTATTAATATAATGTATTCACAATTATAAAAAGTCAACTTAATAATATAATAATAATTTAATTTAATTATAATGGTTTCACGTCGTTTGTTATAAATTATGTTGTAGATTTATTCTATTCAAGAAAGACATTCAATCCCTTCTATACTGGTTCCCAAAGTAAAATGTTGTACAATTGATGAACTGATATTACAGTGTAACAAAGCATCACAAGTTATTCAAGACTTAACAATTGAGCGTAATTTAGGCTTGCAGCAGTTGCGTAAGATGTTCAGTAAGATTGTCCAAATGGAGAAGGCATTGCGAAGATTACAGCCTACTGTCACTAAAAGGAATTCCAATAAGTAACAAAGAAAATGTTGACAAATCTAATTATTGTGTCACTGTTTAGATATATTTAGGATAATTTTATAATAATATATTTTATATCATAGTTGTAATATTTTCTTTAAAATAAATGACAATCGTACATAATTTGTTTAGTACTATTTTATTTATATCAGTCTTGTTACAACATAAATATTTATTCTTATCATAATATAAATACATTATATATATATATATATTAGTCTTGTCAAAAACAATTGCACATATTAAGGATATCTAAAATGTATTCTGTTGGAAAAAAAACATTATAACTATAATTTTTGTTCACTTACGGTACGCCGGTTGCGGTTAGTTTCCCAACAGAATGTATTACGGGCTCAACATGGCGGTCAGCCAATCAGCAAGTGAGACGCCGATTGCGCTTCTCTGATTATTTAAGACTCTAATCTCGAGTCATCTCAAAATTCGTGATACGTAGAGAAGAGAGAGGTCAAGGATTGCTCTCAATAAAGCGCAATTACGTTAATTTTCTATATGAGTTCAATTAGATGTCATCACTCATGCATACATATGTTCCTACGATTACGTCACTTGCATTTTCAGCGTAAAAATTATCCGAACCACCTAACCTCTTTTATTTCGACGATCTTGTATCAGTATATGTATAAACGCTTCTTTCTTGATTGCATTAAAGTTACAAGTACTGTGCGTTTAACAGAGCAATATCCATTAAAAAGTCCCGTTACAACTAATATGTGTACGGTGTATCGCTACAGTCCTCACGATAAAAAAATAGACCGTAATTGGGGTTAGTTGACCAAGCCTAGCGTACCTAACCACAAAAAACGACTCGAACGCTCCGTGGGCGTCCGCCTACAGCGAGGAATAAATTACTCGCTTGAGGTCTGCCAATCTCGCGATCGGGCGAAATCACGTCGGGTCGACTCGAATGACCCGCACGTAGACTCGGTGTCGGGAATCATCGTCTCGATATAACGTAAAATACTCCGAACCGTCAAATGCTCGCCGGAGCCGGGATGTAGACGCGCGTAGTTCGCCGATGATATAGGATGAGACCGCACCGTGCACCGTAACAATGCGCCTCAGGTTTATCAGGGCGGTCCTGGTGCTCGCGCTCTTAGGTAACATCATCGTCTGGCACAGGATATGGCGGCTATTTGCGGCTCAGGATACCCTGGGGTTGCTGACGCCGAGCGTTGCGACGGGCGAGCCGCCGCAGAAGCTTCACCGGCGCCTAGCCCGCCTGGTCACCATCGTCATCAGGCAGTTCGAGAATTTCGAGAACGATGTGGCGTCCATGGTGGAGTCCATCCTGAATTCCTTCCCCGAGATGCCCGTCCTGATAGTCTGCGATGAGCTGCCGTATCCACCGTTGGAGCTGGACTTCACCAACGAGAGTATGAAGAATGTCAAATTGATCAGCTTACGGCCCGAGTTTAACAGGTCCTTCGAGGAGAGGAATCCACTGTTCTACATACGCACCAAGTTTGTTCTGTTCTTGCCTGATGCAACGAGGTTGTCGACTAAGCAAGTTGTGCAGGTAAATAGCCTTGGTCATTATTATTAATGGATATTATTATTACTGTCTTTCATGTACATTTCGCAGGAAGCTGTCTCACAGGCGTCAAATTTGGGGATAGTTATTGTACCAGTGGGCAAGACCTCCTTGCATTGTCTCGAACTAGATTTAAGGGTGAAGGAATGGAGTTTGAGGATAACACGAGTTACGGGAACGGAATGTGACAGTGTAATAGGCAAACATGTAACAATGCTCGAAGCGAGGATTCTAAGGAAACTATCGGATCCATTCCTGCAACCATTCACGGACGCATTATACATTCAAACGACAGCTATCGGCGCGAAGGTTCGTAATTCATTTTGCTTGATAATATCTGAAATAATCGTTCTTGTTTTCCATTTTCTTCTTTTGTGATGAATACTATCTACTTTTGTGTGACGTTGATATGATTTGCTATAATTTGTTCAATCGGATTTGTACGAATCAACTTTAAAATGCAGATATTTTACGTTTATATGAAGATAATTCGTGAATATTTTGTGTATTATCTTGTGTCAGTGATTATTAGCATGAACAAATTTGTGTTTGAAGATCTTTTTATTTATGTGGTAAGTATCTTCTATGCATCATGTATTTCCTTTAAAAATGTGCAAAATTGCTTATCTCATAATTTTCTGTTAAAACTTCCAATTTTCCTTAGAGCAAATGTATCATGAGTTAAATATAAGTACTGACAGTATTTCTTGTGGCGCACGTGTTGCTAGATACATATATTGAAGAATCAGTTCAACGAAGGGAAACCATTGTATAGAAACCAACAGACTCAGTTCAGGGTGCAGCAGTTGTATCGCACGCGTGAGCGATCGATGTTTGAGAAATTGCGAATAAAAAAAGTCACGAGAGCCACCGGCTCCGCGGAGTGGTACGGCTGTTCGCGAGAGACAGCCAGGTGCTTCGGCTCAGTGATAAACGGCGTGCCGTCGTACCTCTACCTGCATCGATACACGCCGCCTTGTTGCCTGGCCGGACTGAGGAAGGTGGCTCTTCACGTTATCGACCAGCTGGAAGAAGTTGGCATACGATTCTGGCTGGAGGGCCAGTCACTGCTGGGAGCGATGAGGCACGGCGACATTCTGCCGTGGGATCACGAAGTACAAATTGGATTGAACCGAGACGACCTGGCGAGGTCGCTGTGGCTGGTCAGAGCCGGGAGCAAACCGGTCGTTGACGACGACGGCTTCATCTGGGAAAAGGCGACCGAGGGCGAGTTCTTCAAGGTACAATATTCCAGGGTGAATCGCTTGCACGTGAACCTGCTGCCATTCTACGCACGGAACGGCACCATGACGAAGGACGCGTGGTTTCTGAAGAACCGGGACTTCCCGGAGCACTTCCTGCACCCGATGTCGAGCATCGAATTCGCCGGTAGACAAGTGCCAAGTCCGAATAATATTAGGGACTTCCTAGAGCTTAAGTATTACAAGGGTGTGATAGAGAATCCAGAATTACCTGGCAAATTTATCTTTGACTAGTCCATTCCCAGGCTGTTTTCGAAAACTGTTCTACGACGATTTATCGTTTGATGTCTTGCACGCAGGGAACGGCACTCCAAGGACTGAATCGTATTCATTGCTAGCGGATTGACGAGTATGACGAAACACTGTGCATGTGTATATTTAACGAGACTAGGAATTATCTATGCATGAAGACGTTAACATAAAAATTACAATTTGACATTTTCAACACTTGTTATCTTAGGCGGTGATTGGTCGACATTTCTATCTGCCTTATTGGGGCTCTATCTCAGTATAAGAAATACTGACAAATAATTGTTGCCAAAAAAATGTTACCTTTATATCTCTGGATAATTCTGTGTAGAATAGTAAAATTTGCAAACTTCTTGCATGAATTGACCTGTTGACGATGTGCCAAATAAACTTAGTACTTTGAATTCGACTGTGGGAATATAAATACATTTTTCAAGGTGTATACGTGTGTACACTTTTATTGTAACTTTATATTAGCTTTACTACATATACAGTGTTCATTTGCAGGTGTTATAATCTGTACATTAGAAATTTAAATATTTAACATTAATGATACTTGAACAGATCTAATGTAACATTTAAAAAAATATTTTATTTGTGATAGAAGCATTTAATAATGTATTTTATTATTATATCTCGAACGATTATATAAAATGTCAGAAGATTAATATTTCCTGAATATTTATATAGTAGAAATTTTTCCATTGTTCAAGTTTCGCTCAATCAAAAGTCGTAATCTTAAGGGAACAAGACAAACTTCCATAAATAGATATTTTCTTTTATTTCTCTGCATTTTAGAAAAAACTATATAATATATTATATTTCGTACATGGATTGGAAATAGTTTAGGTCGAATAATTTTGTTTATTGCATATTCAACAGTGAACTTGAGGTGATTTATTATAAAGATTTTTGCAGGCAATAAGCCCAGGCATACATACTACTTCGTAGAACTGTTTGAGCTCTCTATTAATTAGTGCCAATTTATTTGTAAAAATATAGATATGTATATGTATCCGCGTCTGTTATAGCAGATACTAATAAAGCACTGTTTTACAAAAGCTCAAAAGCTCTGTATACATATTTGACGCATCAGTTTTACTTACTTTAGGACACCGAAGACGTTCTCACGTCTTCAGGTGGAATCAGCACTGGAGGCTCACGCACAAAACTAAGCAGTTTTTCTAACTTCATCGATTCTAGTTCAGTTGTTGATAAGTGCAGTTGCTTCTTCGTCGGTTTCACTTGGATCCGCAAGTTTGGGGACAGTTTCAGTGTATTCACGATACCTCTGCGAGATCAAAGGTTGAGGTAACGAAATGCAAAGGAATTGTGTACAGCATATCTCGAATAAAAGTGACTTACGATGGACGTTGTACAATTTGAGAAGATGTTACTTACTTATCATCGCCGACTATTATAAACGGTAGCGCGTAATTGAAAGCTAATCGCGTCAATTTGCTCTTCCGTTTGCTGACAATCTGCTGACTGCATATAGGCCTGTACTTGTTAACATTTAGATCGAACACCGTAACTTTGCCGTCGTTCGATACGCAGGCCAGCACTGTCGAGCTGTACGGTGCCCATTGAACGTCACCGACCGGAACGCCCAGATCAAACATGAACAACGGCTCCCTGCAACGTAATGGTGTGTCGCAATGAAATCTGAAATCTGTGTAGCGAGATTGATTTGAACGTCGGGGATGTGCAACTCACGGTCTCTCGTCTTCCCAGATTTTGATTCGCCAATCGCCGGAACAGCTGGCGAAGATGCTGGAGTTGAACTTGTTGAAGACTATCCGGTACACCGGCATGGTGTGCGCCTCGTGATACGTCCTCATGTAGATACTGCTGTACGCCGTATTGCACTTGTATATGGTACCCTCTTCCGTGCCTACCAGGAAGACGTTCTGATCGGCAGGATGAAACGCCATGCACATCCCGCATCCTGAATTCAAACGGAATTCACGTAATCGCGTAGTCACACCTGGAGGAGACGCGGTAAACACCGTTCATTTGTCTGGGATTACCTTTGAGCGTGATCATCGTGCCGTCTGGTCCCGGGATAGGCGGTCGATTCAGAAATAACGTCATAACGGTGGTGAGACCGAGATCGTTTTGATTTAACACCCAGTGATTTATCTTGCCGTCGATACTGACGCTGAAGAACGCCAGATTTCCCTCTTCCGTGTCAGGCGCCCAACAAATCTGTGGTCAGTACGATTTTTTTAACGTTCTTCTCATTGAGGCTCTCGGGGGAGATCTCGGTTGGTGCAGAATAATACATCAAAGTTAAACAAATTTTCAACAGACCTCCCATACCAATCCCCCGTGCTTCTGCACGACGTCGCTGCTCTTGTATTGCGGCGCGGAGGGCGGTAACATTACGTTATAAACCGCTACTGACCCGTCCATGGTACCTAAAATTATTAGCGCAATGAATCGTTTGTATCCCTAAATATTACGTGCCGACGTATTATTTTTTTACCGATGACCAGAAGGTGAGGATGCTGGGCGTTGAAGTCCAGGCACATCACGGGAGACTCTGTCGGACAAATCCATTCCGGATACGACGGATTCTTCAAGCTGAATAAGCATACTGTGCCGTTCGTTATCGCACTATTAAATGACACTGTAATGACAATGTAAGAATCTGCTTGTAAAGCCTGAGCATCGTGAGGAAATAGGAATACGCGTGCTCGCTACTGACATGTTCCAAAGGCGACCGCGAAAAGATCGTAATACGTGGTGTTGAAGCACATGTCCGTGATGTCATGCTTCTTAGTTTTCTCGTAAGAGAACTTCCACAGAGGTAATAAGGAACCTTCTTCGTCCTTGAACTCATCGCTGGGATCGTTCCAGTATCTATAATCTAACGGCAATTGAGGAAATGTATATTCGAGATCTGAGTTTCAGAGAAAAGATCGACGATGCCTACCTTGTGATATATCGTCGAAGATATTTTGATTGACCATTCGTTCCAACGTTTTCGCAGCTTGTAGCATTCTCTGCGTCATTGCCGCAGACTCCAGTTGAGCTTTCTTCTTCACATCTTCCTTCTTCGGCAGCGTCAACGGCACTCTCTTCTCCTTCTCTTTCTCGCGCTGCTGCTGATCATAGTCCTCCTATCAGTGAAATAAATCATGAAATTGTCTTGGAAATCATATGATATTAATGAAGTTGTGTATAAGAATCATATTATGTGCCAAATAATTTAGAACAATATAAAATAAAAGAATTTGTTATCTTTTCTATCTGCATAAATCAGAAGAGAATTTTATGTACCTGATACTCGTCAAAAATAGTCCATTGGAAAACATTGACGTTAAAAGTCGCAGTAGGCGGAGGTATAGTTTGCGTGCTCATATCCTGAAAAAAATATTTGATTTTATTTTCTAAATATATTGCTTTTAAAACATCTTTATTTTTTAAAATTAAATCAGATTTTGTAACATCTTTCGTTCGATGTTATTTTATATGAAAATTTAATACACGTACTCTCATAGGATTGTCGTACGTCAACGCCGCTCTTTCGCAGAAATTAAATTGATTAGGTGCTTTCTTGGGTTTCTTCTTCTCTGAAACATCCTCGGGTTCTGGCTCAGGTTCTGGCTCTGGTTCTGGCTCAGGTTCTAATTCCTGTTCCTGTTGTTCAGCTTCGGCTAGCGCCTCCACTGTTTTGTCTATTTCATCTGCTGTTCTTATAAAATGTGCAATTTACATTCTTGTTTAAGAAACAGACGCAGAGGATTAAACGTAATTTGTAAAATCGTTGCACCAGTAATTACCAGTCTTCCACATTTACCTTCTTCATCATTTTCTTCTTCGGCTTCATCACGTTTCAATTTTTCATCCACTGCCTCCTCATGTTCGTCAGCTGCATATGTAACAAATTTTGCATAACAGAATTTTGAGATATAATACTACATCGATTATATTACAGAACATTAATTATATTATATTATTACAATGAAAGATGCAAAAGCCCTACCGGTAACACCTGTCAATTGCATTTTAGCTTCTTCAGAGTCCTTGTGTAGTATAGTACCGGTCACATTCAGAAGAGTTACTAAATCTGGCGGAGGTGGCAATCTCACAAATTCACGTAATTTCCATGACCATTCGACCAGGGAATCTGGTACCCTGGTGTTATGTGTAGTTAACACTTTGGCAAATTCCTCTTGTAACTCCTATGATAATAAAATTAGATACAGAGCTGTTTGAGAGCTTTTAAGGAGACTTGCAGAGAATCAAACGTACTGCTTCCGTTAGTTGCAATTGATCATCTGGTTTTAGCAGAACCTTCCCTCGCATCCAATCCATGTCACCAGCACCCAAGTCTGGTCGCATTATAAAGCTCTTCGAGTGCTGCAAGATCATCGAGCATGATTTTTGGACATTTTCATACTTATACAGCTACATATGTATGATTGTATCTTAAAATAATATAATGCTCTACTTTTTGACATAATACACACCTCTTTATTCACTTCTGACAGTTTGGAGGGTAATTTTTTGGGTATTGTTGGTGCCATTGTGACGTAAGGTATGTCAAAGCAATAATATCTAGCAATTGACGTTTAATGTATGATTAGCTAAAATCCTCTTCATGTAATAAATGTAATGTATTCTATAAAATAATTTTTAACATATGACTTACTATTAATAATGAGAAAATAAACCCTCCTACACTGCACAATGATCTGAGTATCTTTTAAATGAATATACTTTCTAGTTTTATAATATTCTTCTTCAACGATTTATAAATATATATATATAATGTATGACAAAGGTGCAATAAAAATTCCAAATACTCTCTGCCTTTGTACTCAATACTGAGAAGTCTGTTACGGTTTCCTAGGATACGCTAGACTTAGCAGCAATGTTAGTCTAGCTAGTGATTTGAATTGGAAATGAGGTGTCTCCATGGTTCAAACAAATCTTTATTTTAGCATATTCTACTGAAAGCACGAGTAGACTTGCAAAGTTATGTGAAAGGTTATTTTTAATATTTTCGTGTCGTATTATGCATAACGACAGAGACAGGCATGTCTGCGAATCAAACATGAGTGGTATAAAATTGTCGAGGATGCGAAAGGTTTGAAATTTGCATGATTCTTTCTGCACATGATATTTTCCTCGTCCTTGTCATTCGGTTTTTCCTGCCGATATCGAGGCAGGCACGCTTATCTGTTTGGGGTTATTCGGTAGCAGGAAAATCAATAATGGACTATGCCACGGTAATGTGAGCATTCCAACAAGTTGCAGTATAAAACTGTGTAAATATCGTTCATTCGGAGCCCGTGAAACGTGTAGCTCTACTTAATTTTCATGATAACACGTGGTACACGTTATTGATTACGGCAAATTCTCAATGTAACGCGTATGAAACCGTGGGAGTAGTGACATGTGTTCACTCAACCTCTACGATACGTTAAGTGTCAACATTTTTGAGTGCAATTTAATTAATTGTAATACGCGTTTCACGTTTGTGATGATATTGCTTTTCACGCGAATTTCATGCTCGATCAGTGAGTTAACCCAAAACAAATAGTGCAAGTGCCTCTTTCTGTTGCAGATGAGTTAAGAAGCTGAGCTTCTACACCCGTAAATGCTTTGAAGCATGGAAGATAGTGGAATTGACAGTGATCCTAAAGCCGTTAACCATGTGGAGGACGAAAGACTCTTCTTGGTAAATGTCTGCTTCAATGACCAAGTGGACGGACACTTGCTCATTAGATTCGCCCAATTCATACATGATTACGGTTCATACATGAAAGAACTAACATGATTCTGCAAGGTAGAAATTACTCGGCGATACAAAACTATTCCTGTCACTTGTAGGGTAGTGATAGCAGTTGCAGCAGTAACCATACGCAGGCACCTCAACGGAGCACGACCAAGCAATTGCAAAAGAAACTTGGTGCTGAAACCATATTTTCTAGCTTTACAACTTCTTGCTTGCAACATTGCTTCTAATAATAACCGGTGTGACTGTGTATCTTTACGTAAGTAATGTTGTTCTGCAGAAACGCGTATTGAACAGGCAAAGCGTATCCAGCGCAACTCAGATTACATAAAGCTTCCAAAGTATGACAATGAGAATACGAGCGGTGCCAGTTCTACCGGATTGATATCAATCCAGCGATTGCCAATACCACATAAGAATAAGGAACACCTCCCTCTAGTCGAATACTGGCACAGTGATAGCGAAAGGTATCAAAATACTCATTAAACAAATGCTAAATGATATGATATCGATATATTATTACATTTAAGAGCAAACTTCTGATCGTTACATGTAATATGTTTCTTTGTCAGCTAAACAGCGATACATTTCTTATTTGTCACTAATTAACATACGATTATTGTATATAAACTCGCAAAACCTCTGTTGAAAATGCGATAAAATGTAATTAACGCATTGTGCCTGACTGATGATTGCAGCGAGGACGAAATGACTCTCTTTCCGGCGAAATCGAAGGACAATTCCAAGCACAAGCAAGATCTCACGGACACGTTCAGCATCGGGGAGCTGAGTGACGAAAGCGAGGACTCTTTGAACCTGGATCCAGCGCAGCCTCCACATCCGTTTATGCGAACCTACGTACCAAATGGATGTTTCGCTTGCCATTGCCATATACTGTAATGTAACATAGTCTACCTACCTGAGAGAACTGATTATGCATTTAAATAATTATTATTATTTAAGTATCAATGTCAGTATCATTGAAAACAGAGTATTGTAGCTTTAAGTAAGTTTGAGTATTTAAGTTATATTACAGTACAAGTTTACCTTCAGTTATGAGATTAATTGCGTCACATCGAATCGTACATTGTTTACAGAACGTGCTGAAATTATTAAAGTTATTTTATTAAATTGCTGAAGTCATTTGCACCGTTACTTCAACATCAAGCGTGCTTTTCATAAAAAAAAACGCGCCGAGCGCTCCCGAGCTCACGGACAGGCGGAGCGTCTGTGTGCGTGCGAGCGTGTTGGGGCCTTGGGGCTCTGTTTCTCAGCACTGCTTCGTTCTATTGTTATCCAATAGATGTCGCGAAACTTCTCCCAATACTCGATATCAAGATTCTAGTTATTGAGGTGGTTATTGTTATACAACATATGTGCGAGAAGTTAAGAGAAGTTAAGAGTTCACATCACTCATGTTTTTCTTAAAAGAGTTTAAGAAGTGTTTTTTAATTTGTAAAGAGCGGGCAATATGGGCTAGTTCCCAGCGCCATATGTATTTATATTTTGTTTTAATAAAAAAAAAGATATCAAGATTCATATCAAGATTTTGAGCGTATCGCCCCACTGTGCGGCGACCTGCCCCCTGTCGGGAGTATGCAGGATATGGGCGAGTGGACTGGACCGGCCTCGGTGGTGTGTACCACCACCGCACCACCACCGCAGGTCGCCGCACAGTGGGGCGATACGGTTAAAGATCGGACACTATTGTCTTATGCTTAATATACTGTTGCATATGAATCTTGTGCTATCGAGTATTGGGAGAAGTTTCGCGACATCTATTGGATAAAAATAGAGCGAAGCCGCTACGTATTATGCGTGAGAGATTTGTTTGATATAATATAGAATGATTCCCAATTTTGCGTGTTGTAACGTTATACCGCATTATTATAACTCTCAACGTAATTTTTTCACAAAAGGGGTGCCCAGGAGTGAGAGTTTGAAAATAAAACTCTAATTTTGTTTCAAATGATTGAAAAAACTGTTTATATTTATACATATCGGAGGACTAAGGATTTTTAACTAACGTAAATATTATTAATTAGTTGCGTAAGTAAAATATACTTTATTTTTAGAATTTCAAGACTTTGTTTTTCTCTTAAAAGACTTCTTAAAAGTTAACGGTCCAACATATGTAATGTACCAATCGATTGTGGAAAGTGTCTCGTTTACAGAGACCCCCATTATTCCCACCCCTGGGCACCCCCTGGTATCGCCCCACTGTGCGGCAGCAGGATTAATCGGTTCCGATGAACGCAACGCTTCATCGGGGACAACGCTCTCTTCTTCGTGACCCGAGCAATTATTGCCGAGGATATTATTCAAACGGCGTTTCTCAACGTTCACTAGCCATCGGTAACATCGCAATACCTATTTTGCATGAGATCGCGGCAGGTAATATCCGCCAGGCTTTATGCAGGCTTCACGTGTTGCTCAATTGCACTTCGATCGGACCGGAAAATTAATCAGGGCGGCAATGACTTAATTCTTCGCTTCTGTGGTTAAAAGTTTACGCAACGTAATTCCGGCCGAGAGAGAATAAATTATAACGATATGTTATTTCTGTATTTCACGTTATTTGTTTAAATTCTTTCAGCGTTTTCAAATGTTAAATAGTTGAGCAGAGATAACATAATTGGCAGCTTTCAGTTACGCGAGGGACAAACACGATTCTTTTTTTTCGTCAACCTGCGCAACCTGCCGCATTACAAAAGAAATGACGAACAAACGGAAAGGACTGACGGAATGGATTTTGAAAGATCGCCGACACATGTGGGACGCGGAATTACAACTTCGTGTCGTACGTTACACTTTTATTAAATTGCAACGTGCGGTGAGTGGGGGCTGTGTGCATCGAATGCGCGAGCTATCACCAGCGCATCAGCGCAATACAGGAAGACGCTCCGCGCACGACGGCGAGAAAAAATGACCGTAATTAAGCGCCATATAATCGAGCATGGAGACGGACAACCGATACTTTTCTACGATTTTGCGGGTCGCGCAGAAACGTTTGCCTTTGGCAATCTTATTGCTAAATATCGACGTGGCCTTGCGGAATCGGATTCTCAAGCCGCAGGAAATTACGGGCTCGACGAACATCCTCGAGTAATTGAAGACTTCCTCTGCCGCTAAAGTGCGCGCCGGATTGTTTAGGGATTAAGTAATGCTAATGATAAAGGCTACTTGCGGTTCGTCTACTTACAAGGGAACTAACACAACTGTCCCTCACCGATTTTGATGGGCTTTGGATATGTTGTAGAGCATCGAAAAATATTAGACCCCTATTTTGTTTTAGCTGCGCATCTCAACGTTTAGGGGTTGAAACAGCCCCTCGAAGATAGGGGTAAATTAAAAAATTTGACATTTTCGAAAAATGTGAATACACCGTTGCAAAGAGTATAAAATACTATAAAACATTTTTTCATATATCTTATATTTTCAAAGATATTCGCTAAAAATGAAAAAATTCATTATCTTCGAGGGGCTGTTTCAACCCCTAAACGTTGAGATACGCAGCTAAAACAAAATAGGGCTCTAATATTTTTCGATGCTCTACAACATATCCAAAGCCCATCAAAATCGGTGAGGGACAGTCGTGTTAGTTCCCTTGTTAGATAATTTTAACAACTTAATGAATATCGAGTCCTAGTTGTTTCAGATTTAACTTTCCAGTACGAATGTAGAGTGACTGAAGAGAAATTCCGCGCACAGTTCGCATGTCAATTTGAGGGAATGGAAGGGAACTTTTGACCCTTCCGGCGACCCTTGAAAAATCACCGTGGTAAATGCGCTCGCCGCCGCGCAAATCATAACTTTTCGCGTGATCAAATTGTGCCGGCGAGCGAAACAATGCCGTGCACGCTTAGGAGAACTTTTCTAGGCACGCACAATGTGCGCCAGATCGTACCACTGAGATACCGCGTGCGGAGAATACCGGCGGACGTCGCCGGTACGGTAAAACGCGCCGGAACGCACTCCGTTCCGCGGAACCCCGCGAGAAGTGGCCTTTTTCCGCCGTTTGATCACGATCGCGGTACGAAACGCGCATTGCGTATGCGTTTCTTGCAGCTAGAGAAGTTCAGCAGTTCCCTCGGGCGAGGGCCTGCTATCGAACGCAGGTGGAATTGTTTTCGGATCCGCACTTACTGCAGCCTACAAGTTTTATTTTATTACATTTTCTTCTCACGTAAAGATATACTTTATGCGAATACTCGGTGCATAAAAGAGTCGAAAGCATTATTACTGTTATTACAACTTATACAGGGTGTCCCGGGTTTTTACCGACAAACTGCGGGAGCATATTCTACTAGTGGAAATAAGAAAAAATTCTTATATCGAGTTTGCTTAGAAATGCTTTATTACAAAGTTATAAACCAATATTGAAAAGAAATATCAGATAAGTAACAACGGAACATAGTGTAGAATTTGGAAGGTCGAAGATGTTTATGTTACGTGTATTCACATGTATTCATGTTCACTATGTTGAAACGATTCAGTATGATTGTTACTTTCACAACAGTAGCTGTTAGATTTCAATCGTCGTGTCAACTAGCAATTACTATCAGAATGCCAAAAGTGTTTTCAAATGAGGAATACACCGATATTCATTTCGTGTACGGATTCTGTGACGGAAATGCACGAGCTGCCGTACGAGAGTATCAACGTAGATTTCCTAACAGGAGAGTACCAGATAGATTTAAAGCAACGAATTACTAATTCAGTTACTGAGATGCAAGAAAATTTTCAGGAATGTCGTACCGTAACAAATTCTGTACTACGTCGATGTCTAGCTTGTATCGATGTGCAAGGACAACATTTTGAAATGCGTCACTAAATCATTGCGTAGATAATTTTTATTTTTGTGAAAAAATCCGTTGTTACTTATCTCATATTTCTTTTGAATATTGGTTTATAACTTTGTAATAAAGCATTTCTAAGCAAACTCGATATAAGAATTTTTTCTTATTTCCACTAGTAGAATATGCTCCCGCAGTTTGTCGGTTAAAACCCGGGACACCCTGTATATACAGGGTGTTTCCTAAGTAAGTAGACAAACTTAAGGAGGATATTCCTTGGCTTATTTTAAGAAGAAAAGGTCATATAAACATATGTCCTAAACTGCTTTGTTTTCCAAAAAAAGTACATCACTGTTTTCGTTCACTTTTCGGATAGCGTGCTTTTGCAGTACGAGTCAACAGCGGTGGGGATGGAGTGGGGATGGTCAATTTTTGAACAGGAAGTTTGCCAATCGATGGATCGGTCGAAGTACTCAAAGACCAAACCATTTATGGCCTGCAAGATCCCCAGACTTAAATCCAGTAGATTTTTTTCTATGGGGACAGCTTAAATCTTTAGTTTAGCTACACCTATTCAAAATGAAGAAGATCTCAGAAATCGCATAATAGATGGATGTGAAAGAATACGTAACACTCCAGGTATTTTTGAGCGTGTACGTCAATCAATGGAAAGGAGAGTTGAGGCGTGTATCATGGCTGCAGGTGGACATTTTCAGCAGTTACTGTGATGTTATTAGTTTTCTTTTTAGTTACTATTTTCTTTTTCGTTATAATTTTTCTTTTTGGTTACTATTGTTTTTCATTTGTTTCATTTGCAATAACACAAACTGTTCTATAATAAACGAAAAGTGAACGAAAACAGTGATGTACTTTTTTTTGGAAAACAAAGCAGTTTAGGACATATGTTTATATGACCTTTTCTTCTTAAAATAAGCCAAGGAATATCCTCCTTAAGTTTGTCTACTCACTTAGGAAACACCTTGTATATATATATGTGTGTATATATATATATATATATATATATATAAATTGTAAATTATTTGTTTCAACTTTCAACGTCGATTTGCGCATCGCGCGTAGCGACACGCATTCAAAAGATGCATTCCACTTGATTTTTTAAATAATTTTTGGAATTGCGATGGCGTATTCCTAATTAATGCCTCGCGTGCCTGAAATTTATTCGCTCCCTTCGCCGTATTCCGGCGAATTCGATTTTTAATTAAGCCTCTAGCCTGCGCGCGGCAGGCGCGCGCATATTAACAAGTCGCCGCGTTTGGCCGCCACGAGGATAAACGTTCGTCGCGTTAAGGTTTCATATCTCCTAGCGCTGCGCAACGCAACGCCGCACGGCGCATGATGCATCGCGTATGAATATTTAGATGCACCTCTCGCGTGCCCTCGTATATCCCGCGTATCTACAGAGTGGCCCAGGTGTTCCTGGGGCCTCCCTTCCAGCTGTGTGTACACGCGGTTTCGTTTTATTCCAGGTATCAGCCGTTTACAACCGAGAGACCATCGGTGCCCCGATATTGGCTCACGCGCTGCTATTCTTAGCGTGTTTACTGGCGAAAGAGAGCGAGAGAGCGGGGCGGTGAATCTGGAACACCCTGTGTAACCTTACGAAGGGTTCGCATCGCCGAGGCGCCGCCGTTCGTGAATCGAGCGAGACTTATGGCGTATTTTGTAACCAATTTCATGCAATAAATTTCGTTCCCCCTCCAGGCGAGCAGCGGTAAGCGGCAATGGTGAGCGCCGCTAATGTCCTTACATTTATTCGTAGACTCAGCGGAAAGCGAGCCGGCGACAGAAGCGCGACGGTTTTCTCTTTAGTCGATATTCGCTTCGACAGTCTCGAATTATTTGAAATATATATTAGATTATACGAATCTCTCTCTCGCTCTTTCTTCTTCATAAAAAACTTTTAAATGCTAGATAAAATTATTAAATCGATCAAGTATTAAATAAATAAAATGTCTAGCTTCTTAGAATTTACTACAGCAACTACGGGTAAATTTAACAAAGACATTCAAGCAACGAAATTCAGAGGAAATTCGGCTCGTAATTTACGAGCGTTCGCACCGCGGGAGTCTCGTTCATGCGCACCGCACTGCGCACGCGTTTGGATATTACAGTAGATCCTCGCGCGCGATATCTCGAATACGGACGAGTCCGCCGCCATCACAGATTAGCCGGCGAAGAAGAAGAAGAAGAAGCACGCACCGGACGATGTTGTTTTCTGCGGGTAGCGTGGTGTCCCTTGCCGTGTCGCGTCGTGTTTCGCGAAACACGCCGCCGAATATATTTACGATCGTTTCGCGAGCGCGCGATGTACCTCTTTTCGGGGAGGGGGAAGGGAGAGGCTTCGCACTCGCACGTAAACTGCGGGAGCGTATTCGCGATCGCGACGGAATTAAGAGATCCCTGTTCTAACGGTAAAACTATCAGCGTTGCTGGCTTCGGTAGCGGTATTCTGTCGGGAACAACGAGATTAGAAGACGGGTATTCCCATACAGCACGGAAGCTTGCACCAACATTGCAGCAACGTTGCAACGTTGCAAATTGCAATGCAACAGTACAAAGACATTGCAGAGATGTATATCCGCAAAATACCAGCACACTTGTAGCAACATGACATTAATATTTCGGAAACATTGCACAATCAAAATTTGTAATTAATTAATATTAATAATTCATTTTATTGAAACATTGGAGTCTTCCTATCCTAACGAGATTCGTCCAAATCTGTTCGACCAATGATGTGTGATGACCAGAATCTGAGCTCGGTAATATATATGTGCATGCGGTGTTTGTCTCTTTCGACTATCTAAAAAACATGGTGGTTGTACGACGCGAGCATCATTCTAAAAGAAAGTAGTTACGTAAAAGAAGAAGGTAAGTACTTTTTTATAATATTATGTCTAATTATAGCACTTGTGTGCTGTTAATCTTGTATCTATTAATTATAATAGAGAATCACTCTATTTACCTATCTCACGGTTTATATCACTATAACCTCAAAATTATGGAAATTCATTAGAAAACTGCATATTAATAGTTGTAATATTTTTAATAACTTTTTCTGTTATAGAAGTTGTTCGTGAAATACACAATCATGCCACTGATGCAGAAATTGCTGAATGCATTTCCGAGTGGCTTGCTCAAGCTCCGGTTAGGATTGAGAGATCAAAGTATGTGTCATTTTACATATAATTCTATACATACTTGCAGTATGTATATTTTTATGTAATTTTATGCTAATATATGAATTTAATTCCTATTTTATTTTTACAGGCAACATACAAACAAAAACGAAGAAGATTCAATTATTTAATTAAAGGAAAAATATTTTAACATAATTAAAGGAAAAATAATATCTCAAGAAGAGGATTTTTAAGTTTTTTTAAATAAAGAACAGTTACTTTTTTATAACAAAAATAGAGAAAATGTTTATTTCATTTTTTATTACTATTATATTACATATAATTGTCTATTTATGTTAATAAATAAAAATATTGAAGTTATATAAATAAAAATATTTAAAGTATATAATAATGAATAATTATAATTATTGCAAATTCATTACATTGCAATATTATTATGACGTTTCGTTGCAATGTTCCGAAAAGCGGACATTTTCACATTCCTGCAATCCCATAGCAATGCTGCAGAAACATTTCGCAGTGAATTTGCAATGTTGCTACGTTGCGGTGGAAGATTCCTGCAATATATATGCAATATATATGCAATCTTTCGTGCTGTATGGGTTACTTGCGATAATTTATATAACGATAAATTAAAGATATATCACGGAATTTGAACGTTAACAATTACGCAGAACAATCGTCGAATGTAAAACAAATCAACTTAATGGTCTATTAAATAGACAATATAATAGAATTTTATTCATGAATTGTTATCTTATAAATTGTTTTTATGAGCATATATGCCTCGTATGTTATGTGAACAGGTAACAACACCCGCGCGCGCGTTTGCCGTGAGATGCGCATGCGCGCGTTTCGAGACAAATATCGCGTTGCCGTGATCAAGCCGCGATCTCCCAGGTGCATCGACCGCGCGTTTCTTCCTCGGGATGAAAAACCGCAGACCACTTGTCCGTTTGCGGCCGACGGAGAGAGCGGAGACGGCGAGAATGAGAGGGAAAGAGGAAGGAAGGGCGGCCGATAAGGTAAACGCGATATACCGGCCTGTTCATTACGACGCGTGTCGACAATTTTTTAGGTTGCCGCAGTCTGCGGGTATCGCGGGAGAGAATGCGTCTGTAGATATAGCCTGTAAATGTCAAAGTGCAGAGTTTTTCGTAAAAAATCATCTGCTTTATCTTAACGTTGGAATTATAAAAAGTTCTCAATATCATGAAAATATATCGCAGAATTTTGATAGCGAAGTGAAGTTAGGCGCAATTCACAAAATGGCGATGAGACATTTTCGGAAGTGGCAATTTCGAATTTTCCGAGTGCCAATCAAATCGCATCCGACGACTCCGCGGCAACTTCAAGACGCACGCGGGTAGACACCTTGTTTTTTAAAAAGTGCAAGGTTTAGACAGAGCGAGATCTCGTACTCGAGATAAGGCCGGCTGTCGATATGCCGCTACGCCAATGGGCTTGTCGCGTAACGGGGCTCGAAGCACGGTCCGTTGCTCGCGTACTCGAAACCCATCGTACTTCCTGTACCAGCGGCTTTTTTCTTCCGAACGACCGGGCTTAATTAAATACCGGCAGGCATGCCTGCGAGTCCTCCGTACTCGAGAGAGGTGCATCAAGGTTGCTGCACCGCGCGAATCCCGTTCGCCGCAGCCGTCGCGAATCGATACGACGCGCCGAGAAAACGCGAAGAGGTAAAGTTTTACGCCGCCATTTTCGCGATGTTATTGAGATGTCGCCAACTTTGTATTTCGCGACAATCTTGTCGCATCTTTAACATGACGTATTGGGTCGTCCGGAAAGTTCGTGCCGATTTTGAAGGAAAATTCAAAGGCAACATTTTTTTATGTCGATAAATATTTATTGACTTATGTATGCACCGTTTTGTTTCACAACCTTTGTCCATCTTTCACGCAACTGGAAGATTCCATTCTCCCAGAACTTCTTAGGTTTCTCGGCGAAAAACTCCTCCAGGTGGTTTTTCATGTCGATCAAAGAGTTGAAGTTCTTGCCGCTAAGAGAATTTTGCGAAGACCTAAATAAGTGAAAGTCTGAAGGTGCAATGTCCGGTGAATACGGTGGGTGAGGTAGCACATCCCAGCCAAACTCCAACAATTTTTGTCGGGTAGTCAAAGAAACATGAGGTCTGGCATTGTCCTGATGGAACACGACGCCCTTCCTATTGGCTAATTCTGGACGTTTTTCCTGAATCGCTGTCTTTAATTCGTCCAGTCGCGAGCAGTACTTATCTGCATTTATCGTTTGGTTGTGTGGTAGGAGCTCATAATATAGGATTCCTTTCCAATCCCACCAGACACAGAGCATGACTTTTTTTGGATGAAGGCCGGCTTTCGGAGTGGTTAATGCTGGTACATTTCGCTTACCCCAGGATCTTTTTCGTTCTACATTGTTGTAAATGATCCATTTTTCGTCACCCGTCACTAATTGCTTCAAAAACGGTACGTTTGCGTTGCGCTTGTACAGCGAGTCGCAGATGGAAATGCGATCCATTAAATTTTTTCGGCCAAATTATGCGGAACCCATACATCATAGCGACTTACGTAACCAAGCTTCACTACATGATCGTGGACAGTGGTTTTCGATATTTTCAGTATCTCTGCTAATTCACGTGTCGTGTAGCGCGGATTATTCTCGATCAGTGTCTTGATTTGGTCATCATCAGTAGTAGAGGGTCTGCCCGAGCGTTCTTGGTCTTTAAGGTTAAAATCACCAGCTCTAAACTTAGCGAACCACTTACGTACGGTTCCTTCAGCTAAAGCGCCTTCTCCGTAAACAGAACATATCGAATTTGTTGCTTGTGAGGCATTTTTGCCTTTCCGGTAATAGAAAAGCATCAAGTGTCTAAAATGTTCTTTGTTTTCTTCCATCTTCAAAAGAGTACAAAACTGACACGAATCAATTTATCTGAAACAACTTTTTTCCTAAAGATGCGTTGAAATGTCACCTTTAAGCATATGTATATAAATCGTATGTTTTCAATAACATTGATATATTCAGACATGTTCCAACGCCATCTATTAAAAATCGGCACGAACTTTCCGGACGACCCAATACTTGAAGCATGGCAGAATGTTTAAATTGCAGGCTACAAAGAGAACTCGAAAGTATCTCTAATTTCTTTCTTTACTGTAATCGTGTTTAATAACCGAGGTAATAATTAATCTATTTTTATCGTGTTTATACGACAAATTCCTAGAATCGTGTGGGAAATAATTTATTTTTAACCTCTCGCGCGTATCGATTTTACATCTTTTATTTTCTAGTCCGCCGCGCGCGCGTCGGATTCGCATCGTTAAAAAGAGCAATAATATACAATCCGTACGTGCACCGCACGGGAATGAGGGATCGGGTGCAGGTACGCGCGGTCGCGCGAGTTCGCGGAATGGAGTGAAAAGCGCGTGTCCTCATGAATGAAATCGGCCGCGGGTCGCGCGTCGCGGGGGCGGGCGGCGAGGAGTCGTAGTAGGTGCGCGGCTTTCACGTGACAGTTGAACGCGCGGTTTCGCGCGCGGCCGCTTCGGCGAACGGTCGGGAGATGTCGCGGCTCGATCGCGTGGCGGCTGGCTTGAAACACCTGACCGGGACGTAGCAGTGCGGCATGGGCTGGTGTGGCGGGCGCACACTTCTTTCAAAACGGGTAGCACGCGCTACCGGTTGACGGCATCGCCGATTATCTTCTTTCTCTCTTCTTCCGCCGTTTCCCATCTCGTGCGCGCGCTCGCTCGCTCCAAGTGTAACGGCGCGGTCACGTGACACGTACGTACCCACACACACACACACACACACATACCCGCGGTTTTTGCGCGACCAAGTTCACATGGAGCACCGAACATCGACGTCGCCACTCGCAAATCGAGCTCGTCGTTTCGGAACTACGTTTGAAACATCGCTCGCGTTCGATCCTTTAGAGTTCCTTTAAAGAGCGCGAACGCGCGCGCGAGTGAGTTGCGTGTCCGCGCGATTCGGGCTCGCGAATCGAGATGTGACCGCGACACGAGGCGCGTTGACCGCGGCGCGACGACCGGGAGTGCGGAAAAAGTGCACGCGAGTGCTTAACCGAAAAATGACGCTCATCGGCCGAGCATCGGTGAGGACAGTGTTGCTGACGTCGTTGCTGCTGACTTGCATAGTGCTGGTGATGCTGGCGCGTGCTGAGGATGTCGCGACCTTGGAGTACGAGCAGCCCCTTCCGGCAACCAACGAGCGACCGCGTCTTGATAAAGGTAAGTTCACGAGCTCTGATACGTTTTATTTTAATTCTTCCTCGGCAAAGTGGCGTTTGAGCTTTTGATAAATCTCTAGTTGTTTATAGCCAGTTAAGAAAATAATAATATAAAGAGCCGACGCAAATTAATTTATAAAGAGAGAAAAAGAATGTAGAAGAACATAGAAAATATAAGAAATCTATAAATTACAGTATAAAAGTAGGAATAATAAATATAAAGGAGGAGGAATAACAAATAAAGGGTCAAATTATCACATAATTTAATACTGTATTTAAATTAATAAGATAAAAATAATTGTAATTTTCAGTTGATTATATTGTTTGATAATTATACGCTTTACAGTAAAAAAATCTGTATAATAATGTAATAATATAGAAGGAAAGTGAAAGAGAGAGGGGAGCATCTTCTCTAGACGTTTCACTGCATCATGTTTGCATCTTTATCTATCGGCCTTTCTTTCTCTCATTCGCGTACGGGGACTGCACTCTCCGGCAATCATTGCAATGACGGTGAATGCCTGAACTTTGTTGCTCGTCTCAGCTTTGCCGATGAAGAATGACCTTTGCACTCAGTCGCTTCTGTGAAAGTATGCCTGCGCATCCGCCATCGCCTCGCGGCGAAACACTCGGCAGAGTCTTCTTCAAAACGCGAAAATTATGAGATTTATTAAATTATACCCTTTTCATTTATATATATTCAGATAATATTATACATAAATATTCAGACAATATAAAGTTTCTTTTTAACAATTAAAAGTCAATTTATATAATATATTAATTATAATGTTATTCAACAATTATATCATAATTAGAAATATATGATACATATGCACATGTACGTGTGTGTGTGTGTGTGTGTTAATTACTTAATTTTCGCGAATCACTGGGCATTATTTTTCGCAATGCAAAGCTTTTCAAAGGCCACTTCTACGATTCATTATGCGTTCACGACGTGTACAGTATCGCAATTAAACATCCGATTATAGCGTCGGGTCGATTTCCCATGATGTTTAGGAATGCGCTGCGTTTATTGTCGGGCCACGTTCGTCACCCACCCGATCACATCAATTAATTTACATGCACTTAGAAAGGCGGAAGCACGTCCCCGCGTATACCACGTGTGCGTGTTTCGAACGCAAAGCTGATGAGTCCTCGTAAGGTCTCCTTCGCGAGTGCAAACTAGTCGCGTTCACGCAACTGCGCTTTCTACTGGCAGCTGAACGTGATAAATGCAGCAAATGGATTTTGACACGGCCAGCCATGCCAAAGCCATCGACCGAGCTTTTTTTCCGTGACGATTACATTTCGCGTTAGATTATCGTCAACGGTGTTTAACACGCTTCAACGCGTCATGGCGTTAGAAAAATCTCGAGATTGTCGTATCAAGAATTTCGCGAGCTGAAGCTAATAGACTATGGCTACCTGAAATGACAAACGTCGGCTTAGATTTAATCCCAAATCTTGTTATAGATTCTGAAACGGTTGTTGGAGAAAAAGCAGCTGAGAATGAATAGCTTCCAGGTCATTGAATTTATTGCACGGGGGATTAATAATCTGATTAATTTATGACAAGTTTTATCGAGTAACATATTGATTAGTCCTGGTCTGTATTTTTAGACACAGTTTTGAAAAAAGTTTGACTTCTTAATGAAAAGGATTTCTAAAATTCCACTCTTATTTCTACGTAAAAAGCTTCTCGATTTTATAAAATTGTCAAATTGGAGATTTTTATTTGTTCACGTACTTGAATTATTTTTTCGAGATTGAAATGAGTGAAATGAGGAGAATTAGGTATTCCTGAGTGATTGGCGAGAGCGAATAACTTTCCGCGAACCGATGCCGGATCAGTCTTCGACGTGCAACAATGTACTCGTACAGCGAATGCATATGCATGGCCAGGGGGGTGCGCGTGGAAACGTTCCTGGCATCGGTTTGTGCTGAATCCTCTTTCAGCCTTGATGCGAATAGTACGTGTCGAGGCTGCTGTTAAAAGCAGGGACTCGTGCGAACATGGCCTACGAATAACCGTTTGCCCGTTGCGAACGTGCCGCGAGCGTTCGCTTTAACGAACACGAAATTTATGATTCCCTAATGTTATTTACGGCTCATAAGATAATCCTCTAATGAGTCACACTTAATGAGTCACACAATACCGATTTCCTGCGGTTTGGATCAGCCCGTAAGACATCCGGTGCCTTCGCAAACAACCGAACTCCTAATTGCTCCTTTCTTTGCGCCGTCTTATGGATTCCTCAATGTCACCCCTCGTTTCCCTTGACTTTCAAGAGATACCAGTTCATTATACTGCATTGTACTTATTTTTATTAATGGCAATATCCTTCTGCTTTTATCGTGCTCTTGAAGAAGTGCTGTTCCAATTTACGATCTTGTTTTGTGCATCGCGCACTATCATATCTTTTTTCTGGAAGACTCTCTTTAGTGCTACTTAAGAGAAGCTATCATTTTCTTTAATGACAAGTGGATACAGGTTGGAACTTTTATAGAAACATAAAAATGATTTAGATGATCTAAAAACATTTTTGAGCCCGCGTTTTGAGATCTTGGAATGCACTATCGGATTTTTATACTCATCTAACTTTGAATTATCAATGCGTTTCTTGTGTTTCCAAGTATTTCACAATCTTTTCAATCGCGCGAGGAATTTTTTGCGGAAATTGTTGAGGGCAGATATTAATTAGGAACGCGTACGGGAAGCAGGGGATAATCGCGTAAAGGCGGGAATTCAATTTATCTCGGGCGAAAACGTGTTACGTTTCAAGTTGCAAGTGCAACGCATGGTTTCCTTTCATGACTTTCGATAACAGGATTTATATTATAAGGTACAGTCAACGTGCGCGGAGCCTTATCAGAACTACTACTACCGGCCTCTCCGTTCGCTCGCGTGGCTCAGCAGGGTCGTCGCGAAGATTGCAATAGGATGCAATTTTCTAGGAAGATCCAGGATGCCTGGCGTACACGCAATGTTAGATAACTCTGAGAGATTTAATTAAGATTAAATCACTCGCGACTCGCTCGATCAATCCTAGCCACGGTCACGAGTCATATGCTAACGCGCAACATTTTTGTTCGCCCTTTGCGATTTTGCAACGCTACGTCCTATCGGAAATGTCACGAGCAGACATCAGTGAAAGTATTAATGGCAATTTATCAAGTGCAAAGAATAAAGTAATGTACGGGAAATAGATTATGCGTTTAAATAACTCTACAGATAAATACTGAAAGTAATACAATAGAATAATATATAATTAAAATGTTATTAAGTTTAATCCAAGAAAAAACGTCTCTCAATTTTTCTCAAAATATAAATAAAGTTTTGTCATTGGTAAAGATTTTTCCGTACGTTCACTGGCTTGCAGCAACGTTGCAAAATTACAATACGCTCCGAGATAACGCTCATTTCTTTTTCCCAAGATCGTGTCAGCGCTCGCTGCCCCTTTCGCAATTGCACGGTGTTTATTACCGACGATAAGTATTCGCGCAACGGTATCCAAGGACGCGCATTTCCAGAAGGAACCGGGACGAAAATTCGCAAATTGATTTACGCCAGCCGAGAACCGCCCAGAAGATTTAGAGGCTCGCAATCTGTTCGCGATGCAAGACGCGCTCCAAATTCCGGCGGCGACTGGCCCCCTCTTCGTTTTTAGAGTAAATTTACGATCTGACCAGAACGCGTTCGGTCACTCCTACCCGATGCGAAGGGTGTAATTTTATAACCGGTCATAATTAGAGACATTAACTCGCTTAGGATCCTTTGCCCGTGCGTTCCATCGTTCCACCGCAGGCCCACCTCCTCTTGCGTTGCGCGGCCATTTCGCTCCCATTATTATGCCAGAACAATGAATAGTTAAAATCTCTTTACTGCCGCGCGAGAGCCGACAAGCGAGCCTCCTCCGAGCAAGCTGCCAGCAGATTTCATGGAAGAATCACATTGCTTCCTTTTTGCCTCTTTTCTTTATGGTTCAGTGTGTCGAAACATGTCGTACCGCATTGCGTTCATTCGTAACCCGGGACATTGGTATCCCGCGAGACGAGTGAATTTTCTAAACGATATAAACGTAAGACAAGTGAGCAAAATCCACGAGTAAAATTGTTTGAATAATTAATCTCGTTATTATAATAAGATAATATATTATTTATTTGTATAGGATAAAATGATTGGTACATCTTTATGCGTACAGTAACATACATACAATGCCATAATATACAATTGATTGAGAATATCAAGTTTTATGAGAAAATCACCTGCTTCTATTTCTGAATCTTAGAGTTAACATGATAATCCAGTAAGTGGGACTAAGAGACTTGTAACTGCTTTTCCTTTTCACAGAAGAATTTTGCGGGCATATACTGCAACACCGATGATTTATGTCGAGTCGAGTGCACGTTAGCTAGTTATTACGAGGTGCAATGCCGAAGAATAATCGAATTCCAACGCGAAACACGTCGCGACCGGGAAAGCATTCGTGCCTTGATTATGCAAGCGACAAATAAGAGCTGTGCGTATTGATAACAGCTTTTTACCGATTTACGACCGCGTTTTTCTCGAAAAGCGACTGCTCTGATTTACTCAAACCTGCAGTGGGAATTTACGATCTCGTAACGCGACACTAAATTTTGTTAAAAACCAAGTTTTTTGGCACGAATTGCCTGCTGCTTGCTTTTACCGCTTGATACAAGAACGGATTAAAGATAATTAGCAAGAAGAAGATTGTTACGAGAGAAATCCACGCTGAGACTGACATCACCGCTTGCGCTGTAAATCGCGGCACAATTGCAAGATTTGAGCTGTTTCGCAATTTTCGCGAAAGACCTTTCGTGAGCTTTCAGCGTTTTTACCGAGTAATTAAGCGAAAACGAGAACTTTCGCGTATACGAGAGGACGAAATTAAACAGGATTTGAAATCCGTGTTGATCTAAAGTTCAGTCCGAGTAACGGGACGCAATATCAATCTCTTCGATGACTATCACCCAGCAGCGGGGGGGAAAACGATTGTTTCGATCACGCGAGCGGCAGGCACGAGATCGCATTCTCTCGCATGAGCACGAGACTTCGTCGACGTGGTGGGCATTAAAGCACGGAAAAAGATCCGCTGGTAACGGCGTGGCGTGCCATGTGTCGGTTATCAACACGCCATAACTCGTCATCTCGCGCGGTGATAATTATCCGTCTCGCAACTCTTCCGCTTCTTCGTCGTCTACCTGGAACGCGGCGCGTTTTCTTTGGCCGCGCGGCAATCTCGACCCGTTAAATAATGCTCGTTACTTTGCACGCCGTTAAAAGTATTCCATCGGCGGTACAATGGCGCGTAACCGGTGGCGGTAAACGCATTCCCGCGTCGGCGTTAAGGGGGGAGCCTGCTTTAGAACGTTGAAAATAAGGTATAATTTTACGAATTGTTTTGGAGAAACTATACAGCGGATCATTATAAAACTTTGATGCATTTATTAGTACATGTTTAAAGATAAAAAACATTATTTTTTTATTTGAATATATCGCCTGTAGAGGTCGTCCTGGAGGCATCTTAGTGCAGCCGGCATTGCAAATTGGTGAGCATTCTCCTGCCTCCAAATTTCGTCCAAACTGAAAAATTGAAATATTTTCTCGTTATTTATGAATTCCCATCGTCGATGAACCTTTAATATTCATAAAAACATTAAGTTAAACAATTACTTTTGCATGAAAAAGTTCAACAACTTTGCCTAAAAATCGTACTTTTGTGTTCCAAGCTCCACCATTTTGGCACTTTTCAACTTTTTTCTTCTCTCTTTGGTTCATCGACGATGGGAATTCATAAATAACGAGAAGATATTTCAATTTTTCAGTTTAGACGAAATTTGGAGGCAGGAGAATGCTCACCAATTTGCAATGCCGGCGACGCGGCTGCACTAAGATTTCTTCAGGACGACCTCTACAAGCGATATATTCAAATCAAAAAATAATTTTTTTATCTTTAAACATGTACTAATAAATGCATAAAAGTTTTATAATGATCCGCTGTATAGTTTCTCCAAAAACAATTCGTAAAATATACCTTATTTTCAGCGTTCTAAAGCAGGCTCCCCCCTTAAAGCCGTAGTAAGGATACCTGCGCGGGGCGGGTAGAAAAACGCGCGGGTCGCGTGTTCGTCGAGACTCTCGAAGTCGAACTCTCGAACGAAACTGGACTCGCTTCACTCGCATTCACTCGTGAGTGGAGACGTTCTTGCCTTTTCTTTTTCGAGAACGAGGAGACTTGCTTCTCGAATTAACGTCGCTTAGCAAGGCGCGAGGTGCGAGGATCCTTCGCCGTGTTTCGTTTGTCGAACACGGCGGTGAGCCTTTGCCGCAACTCGAGATAAACCGCGGGTTTGTTGACTACTTGCGCGCGTGAGGATCTCATTTAGGATAATCTTGACCCGTTTTAAAAGAAATCGCGAAACAGGTTTCCAGAAGTGGTAAACGAGCGAATATATCATACAATATCGTACAATACAAATCTCGCCCGATTTCCAAACTTCACGCGCAAACTTTTTCCAATAAAAATAATGATGGAAAATTACGTTGCTTCTGATGATCTAACACTATCTTAAAAGGATGAGAAAGAGGTGGATATAAATTCTTCACTAATCTCTCTCACGTAGTTTCTTCTATTGGGTTGTTCGGAAAGTTATTTCGTTTTTTCAAGGAAAAATGAAAGGCGGTTTTTTCATATTTAGAATACATTTTATTCAGTGATGTATTGGCCATTTTGTTTCACTACCTTTCGCCATCTTTCTGACAACTCTAAGATTCCACGCTCATAGAAGTCCTTCTCCTTATTAACAAAAAATTGAAGCAAGTGATTTTTGACGCCTTCATTTGAATCGAAGTTTACATTGTTCAAAGAATTTTGTAGAGACCGGAACAAATGGTAATCGGATGGTGCCAGATCAGGAGAGTATGGTGGGTGTGGTAGCACATCCCATCCAAGCTGTAAAAGCTTCTGGCGAGTGACCAAACTTGTGTGTGGTCTGGCATTGTCGTGATGGAATACGACACCTTTCCTATTCGCCAATTCTGGTTGCTTCTGCTTGATGACAGCATCCAATTCATTCAGCTGACGACAATACACTTTCGAATCAATCGTCTGGTTGCTTGGTAGTAGCTCGAAAAATACGATTCCCTTCCAATCCCACCATACAGAAAGCATGATCTTCTTTTGATGAATATCTGCCTTGGATGTCGATTGAGCAGGTTCATCTTGCCTGGACCATGATCGTTTTCGCTTAACATTGTTGTAAACAATCCATTTTTCATCTCCAGTTATGATTCGCTTCAAAAATGGTTCATTTTCTTCACGTTTCAACGATGAATCGCAGATGGTAATGCGTCGAATCAAGTCAATTTCCTTTAAATTGTGTGGAACCCGAATATCGAGCTTTGAAACGAATCCAAGGCGTTTCAAATGATCGTAAACGGTCGAATTCGATAAATTTAATTTTTCAGCAATTTCGCGTGTTGTTATGCGACGGTTTGCATCCACCAGAGCCTTTATTTTCTCGTCATCAGCTTTAATTGGCCGACCTGAACGTGGCGCATCTTTCAAATCGAAATTTCCAGTACGAAATTTCGAAAACCAATTCTGACACTGACGTTCACTCAATACATCTTCTCCGTACACGGGCACACAATTTTTTTCTCGCTTGCACTGCATTTTTACCCTTTCGGTAGTAAAAAAGCAAAATATTACGAAAATGCTCACTTTGATTTTCCATGTTTGATGTGATGCCAAACAAAAATTACTTGACAGATCGCAACACAATAAGATACTAAATGACGTCTGAAATGTCAGTTGTCAAAATATAAAACGAATTTGCCGCTTAGAGTAAGGTTAAGTATCGAGGAACGCGACTAACGACACCTCTTTGTGAAAAACGAAATTACTTTCCGAACAACCCAATATTTAAACAATCTGTGAGAGGGAGAGAAGAGCGAGGAGGAATGCACATTAGAGATGAATAATCGTCACACACGGTGCGCTATTTATATAACCCTTCAATTATCTCTCTTCCATTAGAGACGTAAGTGAGGCTTTTGCGTGACGAACGTAATAGGGACGACCGCGTACGCGCTAATTAAAAAAGAATGCGTAGAGTAGTGGGATGATTATCGACTGGCAGCCGGTTGTGCACAGGTGAATGTAACCCCCTCAGCATGCTGCGTACTCGTATAGAACAGAGAGAGGTGGGAGTCGTGCACTCTCTCTCCACCATTGCCAGGATGGGGCTCTCTAAAGCAGAGGTCCTCACTAGCATTTCGATAAGGGCCCCGCGGGCCCTTTACGGATGCGCCGGCCGCAGGCCGCAATTATAAAATTCATACCGGCTGTATTGAGGAGGATCATCTTAGTATTGATTTAACTCGCCTCTCGGACGATTATACCGGCAATAAATAATCATACGCGAATAATTAATCATATCTAGCCGGCCATTACGATATGCGCGTATCTCGCGCAAGGAAAGATAAAGATCGGAGTATCAAACTTATATAATGCGCTAAATAGCGGTCTTTAAGGTATGATCAATAATTGTTGCCGCGTCCAATTAAGTTGATGATATCTGTCGAAATAATGCTATTGTCTTCTTTTCGATATCGATTCTTTTGCGAGGACATAATTCATAAATTACAACTGTTTAAAAATATTAACGTGTTCAGTACAATGTATTCCTAATAGCGTCATTGATAGCGCTTATTTTTAAATTATAGTACTCATCTTGGCAGGATGGCTAAAGCCTGTATTAGACCACGCATTAGAGATTGAGACTGCGAGTTGAAGATTGGGATCTGACCAAATCGGAACGTTACCTGTTACATTTTGATCGATCGAATCCCGATCTCCAAATCGCAGTCTCCATCTTCAACGGGTAGTCTGCGTTTAAGAAGTAATGGATAGCACGCGTGCAACGTGTGTAGTAGGCGTAGAGTGAGAATCGCTGCTCTATGTGCTCACAGAACACACTGCGACTCACATATACGTGACGAACACATGGCACGTTGCAGCGTATATATATACGCGCGTGCACGGGTGAAACGAGCGAGCGAGCGGACGCGCGGTGAACGGACGCGGCGCTCCCGCCATTTTATATTACAGGAGTTAGCCGCATCCTTCTCTTTCTCTCTCCCTTTGCTTTCGCGGCTCTATACGGCCTATGTCATTATCCGTCATTACGCCGTTGGACAACGGCGAGAAATAGCTTCGCTCGGAGGGGGAGGAAGATCCGCCGTGTAAAATTCCGGCCGATCGCAGCCGCGGATTCGCGCGATGGTACCCGTAATGCGGTTGGTTCAGGGCTCGTCGGACTCGCAACGTGTTATTTCGCCCTGGGATTATCTCGATGTATCGCCCCGGCGTTATCGTCCGTGTGAACCGAGTTTTGTTGCATCTTTTGTTTCTAATACGGTGCTCTTGTATCTGCACAGAAATGTAACACGGTTATACACGGTTACATGCGATAAAGTCTCGGATCACGCAATTTTCTTTCGTATGGTACCAATGCTAGGTTTGTTCGTGGACGTAATGATCGGTCACGTAATTGTAGATATTGTTTGATCGAAAAGAAATAAAGACGTTTCTGAGGAAGAACTCGCTTTTTTAAATCACTTTTATCACCTGTGTGATACTTTGAATTGCCGAGTACCTGATATAAACGCGTAAGGCCTCCTTTTCTCGGAAGATACAGAGCATAAAAGTCTTCTCGGCGAGATCCGTCTTCGTGTTCCGCGTTACCTCGCGCCGATCGAACCGTTCGTTGTTGTATCGGTAATACCGATGATTACTCCCCGAGATGGGAAGATGATCGAGGACCGTTTTATTTTCCGGGTGAAAGTCCTTTTCGCATGGTTTTGCAGTGCGCCGCAGTTCGCCTGATAGGCCGGCGGGTTTTCTGATTCCTCCACGATCGTCGGTCGTGTCGTGCGTACGAAAGGGAAAGTTCGGAGCGCCTCGGATGCGCCAGGAACACATTCGCGATCGCAGTTTCCCCGGCGGCGACGAGCGGGAAATTATCCTGCTCTTTCCATGTCCAGCCTGGCGAAATACTGATGAAACTGTCAGACAAAATGAATGGCGGAAGGACGATTATTGTCGGGTCATCTTTTTCCCCTCTCCATTGTGCAGTCTGATAGATATATGACGTTAATTCGATGATGACGCTAAATAATCGTATTCGAAGTTACGTAAAATACCGGTTACCTACTTTCTAACATTCATCATCAAATTTAGGTTGATGACTGTATACGTCGATACGTCCCTTGGGAAGAGAGAGCCATGAGTAGTACCAAATCGCGATGCACCAAGTGAACATTCATGTCCTCGTCTAATTGAGGATATCAAATGGTAATTTTCTGGTGAATGGTGTGCGCACCCATAATTACGATAATCTTAAACTGGTTTCCGAGCTGTGAAAAATTTGCCTTTCGTGATCACCGGTAAGTTTCTCGAATTGCACGTGCGACTCGAACTCGAACTTGAAATCCGGATCGGCTCTCATCGCCGAGGGCAGCTTTTTACTACACTTTCACCGACGGACCAGTGCTATACATATGTTCCAAACCGGTCGGTCTTCAGAAAAAGATAGGGAAATTTCACCGATTAAATTGAGGAACGATTTTCTTTAATATATTTAATTTAAATTAGCATTGCCGTTAGAAGATGGAGCGCTAGCCTGGTGAAATTCTGCATTAAAATTCATGCATGAGAAGAAGAAATTTAATAAAACAAAAAAGTGACAACCCTGTATTTTTTGTCGGCCGCTGTTTCGCGATCGGGGAGGTCTCGCTCGCCAGCGAAGCGTGTGTGCTGCGAATTTGAGGGAGAGAGATCGAGAGCTCGAGGGCCGATTCGCATGCCGACTATATTACGAACGCGGATCATCCATCAACCGGATCGCAGCCAGACGAGCAAAAAGCTCGCGGACTCGTCTAAACCGATCGCTACGCGTTGCTCTCTCACGGTCTTGTACGTCCACTCGTTTCAGATAACGCGCGTTTCGCTTCGCTTCGCAACCGCGTGCGTGCATCTCGTTGTCGTCTCTCATCGTGCATTTCTTCCATCATGCATGTATGCGTCTTACGCATGCATATCCGCTGCTCTCTTGGATGATGGAAACGATGGCTTAAATAAAAGGCAAAATAAGTTATCACATAACGCGTGGGTTTTTAATTAGAATATAAGATAGTTGCTCAAATTGTGGTCTGGCGATATATTGTACTTCATGTGAATCCATAATAACATTTTGAATAGATTTAATCTTGAGCAGTATTGTTTAATCTTTTGCCACATTAGAAGATCCTGTTTTGAAGGACTTTTTAGAGGACGCGCTATCTCGTGAAATGTTTGTTTCGACAAGAAGGATGAGACCAGCCAGAAAACAAATTCGATTCCTATCGGCGTTAGCACTACTTAGCATTCGAATTTAATATAGCATTGGCGCACTTTATCGCAAGAGAGCATAAATTATTTCGCGTCGCACGGCAGTGCGGTGGATTTTTAGAATGAGAAGTGTCCTTGCGGTAAACCGAGCCGATGGGCTACGTGCTGTGCAGCGTGCACAGCGAAGCCACCATCCCCATTAGATCGCCATTAACGATTTCCTGTTTAATAGACCCTTATGTAATTATGCGCCGAGCCACCCACGCGCGCCGTCACGCATCGTCTCTCCTCGGGGTTCCCTGGACCGTTTCTCTATCTCGTTTTCTTAGACGAGTCTCTCTCTCTCTCTTTCTTCTCGAGACAGACACGCATGCGGATGCATGTATTCGCGGTATCCTTTTATACCAGATTCATCCTCTTATCTCGTTATTAGATAAAGAATCTGATGGATGAAAGAAATTGCCATGGTACTCTATACGTGTATCTCTACACTGCAAAACATGTCCACTTTAACTATAACGGAAAAAAAGTCATTTTTTTCCGCTTTAACTTGTAAGTGTGAAATTAAAGCGGAATCATATATATAGGGTGTTTCCTAAGTAAGTAGACAAACTTAAGGAGGATATTCCTTGGCTTATTTTAAGAAGAAAAGGTCATATAAACATATGTCCTAAACTGCTTTTTTATTTTTGAGCGTGTACGTCAATCAATGGAAAGGAGAGTCGAGGCGTGTATCATGGCTGCAGGTGGACATTTTCAGCAGTTACTGTGATGTTATTAGTTTTCTTTTTAGTTACTACTTTCTTTTTCGTTATAATTTTTCTTTTTGGTTACTATTGTTTTTCATTTGTTTCATTTGCAATAACACAAACTGTTCTATAATAAACGAAAAGTGAACGAAAACAGTGATGTACTTTTTTGGAAAACAAAGCAGTTTAGGACATATGTTTATATGACCTTTTCTTCTTAAAATAAGCCAAGGAATATCCTCCTTAAGTTTGTCTACTTACTTAGGAAACACCCTGTATATACAGGGTGTCCCGGGTTTTAACCGGCAAACTGCGGGAGCATATTCTACTAGTGGAAATAAGAAAAAATTCTTATATCGAGTTGCTTAGAAATGCTTTATTACAAAGTTATAAACCAATATTGAAAAGAAATATGAGATAAGTAACAACGGATTTTTTCACAAAAATAAAAATTATGTACGCAATGATTTAGTGACGCATTTCAAAATGTTGTCCTTGCACATCGATACAAGCTAGACATCGACGTAGTACAGAATTTGTTACGGTACGACATTCCTGAAAATTTTGTTGCATCTCAGTAACTGAATTAGTAATTCGTTGCTTTAAATCTATCTGGTACTCTCCTGTTAGGAAATCTACGTCGATACTCTCGTACGGCAGCTCGTGCATTTTCGTCACAGAATCCGTACACGAAATGAATATCGGTGTATTCCTCATTTGAAAACACTTTTGGCATTCTGATAGTAATTGCTAGTTGACACGACGATTGAAATCTAACAGCTACTGTTGTGAAAGTAACAATCATACTGAATCGTTTCAACATAGTGAACATGAATACATGTGAATACACGTAACATAAACATCTTCGACCTTCCAAATTCTACACTATGTTCCGTTGTTACTTATCTCATATTTCTTTTCAATATTGGTTTATAACTTTGTAATAAAGCATTTCTAAGCAAACTCGATATAAGAATTTTTTCTTATTTCCACTAGTAGAATATGCTCCCGCAGTTTGTCGGTTAAAACCCGGGACACCCTGTATATATATATACTGCTGCCATATTGCGAGTTGCCATAGTTACGTTATTTTCGTCCGCTTTAAATACGTATGCATATTTAATATACATATTTAAAGCGGACGAAAATAACGTAACTATGACAACTCGCAATGATTCCGCTTTAATTTCACACTTACAAGTTAAAGCGGAAAAAAATGACTTTTTCCGTTATAGTTTCGCGGAATTTAAAGTGGACATGTTTTGCAGTGTATATGTGTATCTCTATATGTATATGTGTGTTAGAACTTTAGCTTCGCGAACGGAATTGAGTACGGAACCGGTACACCTTCATTGATAAAAGCGCGAACCACCCCTCGCCGACATGAATTAATTGAGACGATCGATGCATGTTCCGACTACGCGCCGTCGCTCTACGTAATTTCACGCGGGAATATCTCGGTATCTTCCTCTCGTATCTGCCTCGAGGCTTCGAAATGTGACGTCGACGAGGTCTGACGATCGCCCATGAGCTTCGGCCATTGGCACGAATCACCTGGCTGATGTCTCATGAGCTTCGTAGCAGGATGAAAGATCCTTATATAAAAATTTTGTTATATTTTTGGGTGACAATCTACATCTACATTTCGGATCTTCTTGAAGATAGTTTCTTGAAACTATTAACAAAAGCTGAATAGAAATTCTACAGAACTGTGACCATATCAAACATTTTACAGAAGTTTGATAGCACCTTAAGCAGTTTTGTAAAGTTTCAACAGAATTCCAGAAATTATGAATTTTAATTTAACCATCCGAGCTTCTCCCTTTTTCCTTCAACTTGCATCCTGTACACTTCCGTCATCTTCGACGGAGCACGAACGTGCAGCTTGGCATAAACTCGCAGCGGTACGAGCGCAAATCGCGAGCGGACGCAGTGGACGCGCGTTGCGATTATGTCACGGTTGATATTTTAACGGCACGAACGGTCGATTGTTCTGTTTCTTTTTCTTTCTTTTTTCCCGCCAACGGAAAGGTTAATGCACGCCCGTCGTCGGAGGGACGTAAAGCGTGCTCGTGCTGAATCTCCACCGCGTCGTAGCCACAGTTATGCTCGGCGGACGTCTCGCACGCTCCGAAACGAGCGACTGCACTCTGCGCGAGTTGCACGCGCGTACAATTACTTTTAGTGTTACAACTCCTACGATGATGCATGTCATACAAGCACGGCCACGCGAAATGGAATTGTCCCCGACATAAAAAGCCAGTTCACTCGGCCGGAATATTGCGCGCGCACGGGGGCATTGCGATGCTGCGCTCCGGTAGCTATAAAGCAAGAATTATTAAGCGACTCTTCAAGTGGATGAGTCGCTCACGTGCGGTTATAGTTCGAAAGGGACTTGGATGAGAAAAAGGGCCTTGTCTGCCCGCCTCTCGAGCATTGCGGGTCGTGTAAAATGGACGGAAAAATTGGACGCATGGACTCGCGCGTTTCACGCGTCACGTCTGATACGAGTGTAATAGATGTATCGCCGTGGAATTACAATTGATCACTACTATTGTAATAATGCTATCGATAATAATAATGCATAAAGTGTTAAATAATTCCTGGAATAGAGAGAGGAGAGAAAGAAAGAGAGAAAGAGATCTCTTCCATCCATTTTGAATTAAATTACACGGACGTTCTCCTACGCATGCATGGATGCCGTATATTTAACGCGATGTGTTCGACGGGCTTTCTCGCTTATGTAGCATCGTGAACACCATGCATCGCCACAAACAGCGATACCGGCTTTCATTCCTCAAGATGAGTTATCAAGCCGCTCCCTGTGTACGCACGATCCGATTGACGTGATTCGATCTCTCCTCTCTCTTTCCTGATCTACTGGACGTTGTCCAATGCCAGACTAGTAGCGATCGTCTTATGGGCGTCCCATTTGATTGCATTCATTAAGCGCGTTCGACTCACAGTATCGGCTTCCTCTTTACTCGCGCGTTCTTATGTCCGCGATATCGAGCCAGTGGGATCTGGAGCATGCTCCCGGTCTCTCTCGCTAGAGAGAGGACCCGAAAGGATCGTGATCGCGACGCACGGGTAGGGAAGCGCAGGCTAGAGCAGAGACAAGCGTAGAGAAAGAGGAGAGAGTCGGGGGCAGGACCAGTCGTAAGCGATCAGATCGTAAGAGGAGGACGGTAGAAAATTCTAGGAGAGGAGGATAACATCTCGTTAGACTAGTCTAGCAGGCTCTCCAGGAGAGTGCAGCCTGGTTCCACCGCTTCTCGCGCTACGCTCTCGAGATTGATCGTCTACGCGCCGCATGTACGTACGTATGAACGTACGACGTTCTTCCTCCTCGTAGAGGAGTGTTTGACGAGTGCCCCGGGACCGCTGGGGCCTCCGCGGGCCTCCTCCGAGAGTCGAGAGTCTCGTGGGAAATCGCTTTATCCTTCCACTCGTGTTGCACAACCCACCTCCTGATTTCCTCCTCTGGTACTCGCATGTGCATTTAGTCGGGACGCGCGCTCGAGACGGGCAAAAGAAAAGCGTGTACGAACATGAAATCTCTCCCACGCCATTAATCCATAGATATGTCATACTCTCTCCTCTTTTAATTTATAATTTGTGCACATGTGAACGGCAGAGTTCTCTCTTTCTTTCTCTCTTTCTATACATATCTGTCTATACGTCTATCCTGCCCTTCTCTCGTGTATGCGGCTTATTACACGCCGTTCGGATTGGCGTATAGCTTGCGATAATTAGAACTTAAATCGGATTTATCTTCGCGCGGACGTAAAGCCAAGCGTAACGGACGTACGGATGGACGTACGGACGGACGGAAGGTGTGTTTCAGGGCTGTGCCACCTTTTGATTTATAGCGCGGCCCGGTAGAACGCGAAATAGCGATGTAAGGGTGCGCGGACGACATGGGGAGTCCCAAATTACCGTCTCTTCTTCTGGGTCTCATTCTTCATCGTAGCCCACGCGTGCGCCGTCGTATTGCATTGTTGTTCGCGTGCAAAAATCATTAAAATTATTGCGGGATTGCAATTAAGCGCGCAGTTTGCAATTTTGATGAATCTTGTAAACTGTTCTTTAATCGAACAATTTACATTAGCTTGTGTCTACATTACTTAACATTTTATGTTACATATACTGTCACAATGTATATTTCAAAATGAATAATTTTTAGCTTTAGTAATCGATCGCTCTCTGAAATGTGCAAGCGTAGAGATTGCGTGGACGCAATTAGCCCTTCTACCGCGTAATTAGAACGTTGGAATAAACGAGGATTAAGATTACGGCGGTATTCTTATATCTCGCGTTTTGTCGTGCACGTGCAATCGCCGACCGGTTCGCGACAGTGCCGTTCTGTTTCATTTGCAACGTAGGCGTACTGTAACGTGCCGGACCACGTTGGTATCAAATACCTGAAACATTAAGTGCATTATCAAGTCGACTACTCCATTACGTACGAATGATGCGGTAAAGCGGAAAATGGAGCCTTATACCGTAACGGCAAGAATTCGCGACAGATCCCTTTCGCCGAAGATTAAAATGACGTCTCGCACTAAGATCAAAGACTTGAAATTTTGAGAGAGAAAATAATTTTCCCTCCAAAATATTATTAACATAAATAATAGTAATTTCTAACATCAATATATGCCGATTTAAATAAGAATCGCTTTCATTATCGCGGACAAGATTATTGACAAATCTTTCTTTTCATGTCCACTAAACATTCAATTTTGTCCACGTTTAGTACTTTCGTAACAATATTAAATGCGACAGAAGAGTTCTCTGTGATTTCAAACTGAGCATTTCAAGAGAACATTTTGCCGAGCTCATGTCCATCATACCCAAAAGCTCGATCATCGGATCCAATTTACGGAACACAACGAGATGATTACATCTCTACACGAGCGTGCATCTTTTTCTCGGAGCCAGTTCTCTCGTTAGACTTTCGGGTCACGGGTTACGTCTATCACATTGTAATTCGAGTCTGTGCGTGCTGGTGGATGATCGCCCGTTTGTACGGTAATAACGCCGACAGTACGGGACCAAGGATCTCCCGAGATAAGGCCGGGTAACCAAATAGAGAGAGAGAGAGAGAGAGAGAGAGAGAGAAAGAGACTTGAGACAGGGAAGAGGCATTGCTGAGAACGCATGGAGAGTTCTCATCTCTATCGCAGTAATCAATTAATCTTCGTTATGTCATCGTCGCATGACCGATTGGCCCGTTAGGACCGTAACGATGTTTGACTTGCTGGTACGAAATCGCTTTCTAATGAGCTACGTTAACGCGTCTACGAGAAAGAAGACATATTGCTGTTCCCATAATAGCTCTCTGTATAATCACGATCGACATAGTCGTTCTTCAAAAACCGAAATTGCAACATAGAGATGGATGGATAGCGTGAGGTACTTAATAACAGATCACTAGGTGAAATAATACGTAACAAAAATTTCGCATCTGGTTAAAAAGATGAGATAGCTGCCCTAGCTCATCTGTCGTCGACCCGGTTCTAGATTTCGACGTTCTCGGCGGTATGCTTTACCCAAGTGCATTCAGTCAGATAGCATCGCGCATCTGATATGCTGCCAGTCATCTTCGTACTCTCTTGTCCTGTTACTCGTTATTTCGTGTCGACCTACGACCTGCAACCTTCAAAGTGTTCCGGCGACAAACGACCGGTGACATTGCGGCTCACGAAGTCGAGTTTCTCAAGTCAGTCGCGATGCATTCGGATGATTCAACCAGGCAACAACCATAATCGTCCCCAAACACGAGCTAACATTAATCCTTCCGGTATCGAGCCCTCAGAATCCTTAAGAAGAAATATTCTGCATGATTGAACAAATAATTTAGGAATTGTACGTGAACTTCAATTTTTCAGAATTTCAAGTTCGAGCTTCGGTTTTTCCAAGCGTATTCGGCATTAAGAATGAAATTCTTGTAAGTATGTCATCTCCAAGCATCGGTCATCGAACAAAAGGGCCTAATTCCATGACGTACGTTTCTTTACAAGTGCACCTTCGGTGAACGCATGTTCGACGCATGTCTCAACTATCGCCGAAATAAAAGGGGTACGAGCCCAGCCAGCGTGTCCCACATGCGTCGACGTGACATAATCGAGATGTGTGCACCGGCGCACGCCGCCTTTAACATCCAGGAATGAGCTCACGTTCCGCATCCAAAGCAGCCCACGAAAAAGAATTCCTTCCGACGAGCATTCGAGACGCACGCTCGACGTGGGACGTACGCTCTCGCGCACAACGTACGCGTGTACACGAGCATTCTGAATTACGACCGTCTAGCCGCCTATAACTCGGCCGAATCTCGAGCGGGCGGTACGAGCGAGTGCAACGTATGGTAATATTATTCCATCGGCGTGCGTTACGAAGTCCGACATTGTAGGGGGAAGCTTCTTTCGTAGCTTCGAGTTGACACGTGGGTTGGCCTGGCGCAGATGTTCCGTCGTGGCGTGGCAAAAGTATCCTCGTGCACATTAAATTGCAAATACGGCTTGCCTAATGTCCATTAGTTGGTGCCCAGAGTAGATATGCAACGCGAGTCGATATGCAATATGTGAGTGCTCGGTGTAGGAACGTTTTGAATAATCGACGTGTCAGATGCACTCGGACTTGAGTATCATGCCTGCGGCCTAACCGGTTGAATGGAAAATTTATGCGTGCTTCTTGAGATATCCGAAAATTAAATGCAGTCTAGAAACGTGGTTGGGCAATATTCGCGTAGTGTGGAATAATCGTCTACTATTTATAATCGTTGAAAACGTATTTCATCGATTTACAGATTTCTGTTGCGCAACTTGCATGCTTCTTAATATTTTTCAATTAATTTTGCCAATTATGTACTCTCAAGTTTTAAACTCCATTTAATTTATGGTATATGAACATTATTATCATATACAGATAATAATTGCGTGATTTGATCAGAATAAAAACTATGATGTTACATCGAAATAATGCAAGATCAGCTCAGGTTGGAGCAGCGAAAGAGCGTTCTTTGCAATTCCTCGCGATCAAACCGGCCTCGTCACGCCATGCTGACTCCGCATTATGGATTACAATACAATTTTCCACGCTGAGTGCGTAAATTCAGCGGCTCTCGCTTCGCACCAAACGTTCCACGTCTTTCGCTGTACTTACGCGAAGCTCGTGCGGCGCCGTTAATCCGCGCGAAGTAGCACGGACCTTCCTCGACTGGTTCCATCGAAAGTCGAGAAGAAGAAGACCCGGTTTCGAGATCGGAGAAAGCTGCCGTGACCTATGTAGTGCAAATCAAGCGCAACGGGTCCTGCGGAATGCCGTTATGGGTCAAAGTGATAGAGAATCCGAGGTAAAGTAACGGAGGACTCGACGACGAATCTTCTTAAAATGATTTAGGGAACATTCCATTTTTACTATCTTTTTTTTAGATGTCACTTCAGGGTTTCAGGGATTCTCAGCGGTTCTTCAGTCCTCTGCAGCTTCGTAAAACCAAGTCCTCGAGTTAGCAAAGCGTGCTCTTGGATCGAGATGGCGCGGTCTCGATAAGGGGTTTTGTAATCGAGCCATCATAATTTTTCGTAGATAATTAAGACCGCGCGCGCACGTGCGTGCGTAGGGGTCGATAGCTTGGGCCGCTCATTAAAACTCGTAGACGATCGTTCCTTCAGATGCCGACGACGCGATCATCCTCCCCGCCCGACTCTCATCTTCGCAATTAAAACCTCGACCTTCGTGCCGCGCAATTAAGATGCGCCGCACCGGCGGGGGGACGTTGAGTGCATTAATATATATCAGACGCGATGGTGAATCGGCATTTTTTTAGCATATGCGCGCGCGCGCGTGATACGATAAAATATATGAGACGTCCAGCGGAATCGATTGCGATGTGAATATTCCTTGGTAGAATAATGCCTGATAAATTCGCGATAAGAAAATATTATAATATTTTCTTATACGGTGCTATCTTTCTAAATATAAATCAAACTTAAGTTTTCGGTTATCTGGGAATCGGTTACTGCATTTTAATAACAGTGAGTCCAAACTTACGTGATTATATACCTTTCCAGGAAATTATTATGAGAACATACCTACATACATTTATATAAATATATACGAATTAGATGCAATAATCTTCTTTGAGAGAAATTGAAAAAAGCAGGAACGAAAAAATGGAATTTTATGATCCGTACTTTTTACTTTTTTTTATTTTATTTATACGATATACAATAACTCGTTCGCAAGTCGAACCAACTACAGACGAAATTTCCGTCAGAAGATTACGATCGTTCTCGGCGTAGAAGATGTACATCTCACAAGTTTTTTCCGGAGATAGAAAACTCCGGTTTCTGCGGGCGAAATCCGCAGACGCTCTTTCGCGTTTCTCAGAACTTCGTGTTCTGAGAAAACCATTTCCTCCGGTTTGCTCGGGATGCTACAAGAACCTCGTAGAGGCACAAGAAAAAGCCGGTCGACGATCGTCAGCGAAGGTCACGTCCTTTTCCTCCGTGGAAGAAACCAGAGCAGAGGTCGCAAAAGGGAAAATAGGCAACCGCCACTTTCACTGTTCTCCATAGATTGCATCAATAATCGTGCAGTAATAATAATTTTTTTTATCGAAAACTCGATTGCATCGTCTGGTTAAACGATCGGTACGCCCTGATCGATCTATTTGATCTTCTATCAGCAGTGCTCCGCTCGGCATTCTAGCTGATTATAATTTCTTTAAAAAGACGAAAACAAGAGTTCCCCTATTGCCGGTGCAGCGATACGCCATATCGGGATCAGTGGCCAGCTTCCACTTCTTGCCCCGATATCAGCTATCGAGGCTCATCGCAACATGCGGGAGCGGGGCAGGAAGGGGAGAGGAGGAATTGCGCTCGATCGGCGATCCGCGGGAACAGGTTGCCATCCGGCTTTTTGCAGGTCGATTATAGCATGACGACCGGTATCCGTAGACCCGGTATCTGTAACGATCTCCGCTCCGCGGCTTAGCTTGGCTTAGGATTAGCGTATGCGCTTCGGAAAATCGCGCGTGCAAAGCCACGAGCTCCGCTCGGGGCCGCGAATCCCACGTTATCGCACGACGCATCTTTTCGGGCCCGCTTTTGATTAGGCTCGGCAGAAGATATCCGTAGGTACGGCGAAGAATGCCGGCGCGCGCGAGTAAAGGAACGCCTCGTCTCGCGAGCACCTGTTCCGCTCGCGAGCGTCCTCTCACGTTTGCATAAAATCTGCATAATGATTGTAAAAAGCGAAGGCGAGTAGCAGGCCGCTTGCTCACCTTTTTCAACGCAAGATAATGGAATAGACGAACCGGCCGGCTCCTCGTACTCGCGCGGCGTTACAGCGCGCTGTCGGACGTTTGTTTTTGGAGCAGGACAGAAGAACAGAGAACCTTTTGCGTGATCAAGTAGTAATTATTTATTATTTCTTGTAATTATGCATCCGATAATTATAATTTTTTGTACAATTTTCTTTAACATTGACGATCTCGGATTTCCATCAGCAGCAAGTGCAGATATTGAAAGAGGAAACGGACTTTCTCGATATTGAATAATTCTTACGTGAAACAGCGAGTGCTAAGTAATAGTGCATTTTCGTTTTCGAAATCACTTCTCGCTTTTCTTAATTTGCATACACTCGAATGTAATGGCTGTCTTCACGTTGCTGTCGCGTTGATGGAACGGCATAAACAGCGGCTCGGTATCTCGCGTATGTAATAACTGTTGGAACTTTCTGCGAAATTGCAGCATACCATTATTTCTCAATAACACGATGTTCGTCGTATCTCGCTTTTCCTTGCGTGTCCTTTCATCGGCGATAGGAAACACGATTAAGCTACCTAGCTATTGTGTAGATCCGTTATTTATCATTGTACTCGTCCGTATGCGTATCTTGCAGACTCATCATTATAAACATCTAATATTGTTATCGACAGGAATTTATCAAAGCGCGTAAATAAACGGGAAAGCATGATCAATCAACTGAAAGGAACACTTTTTTTCTATAATTGTTAGAAGGCTGTGTTATAATTAGAAGGCTGCACTTACCTCAATTTACGCGGTTTTTATAATATTTTTAATCCGCAGAACTTGTGTTAATTCTCGCATTGGAATATCTTTCATTATGTTATAACACATTTCACATATTTTCCAACGTGCGTTTTAATCGGATAAAAATTTGAAGCAAGAAACCGCTTTTCTCGCATTCACAGCAGACTTCACAATTTATTAGGCCGAGAACCAAGTATCGACACGCGAACGATATCCCAGCGAACGTCGATTCCCACAAGGGTGGATGACGTTCGGCCGTAGTTTTAGTCGCCGCCGTGGCATCTCCATGCGGGTAACCGCGGGGTATCTCGCGGCTCCGATATCGTAGTCCAGCTTTTCCTATGGAAATCCGGCCGTTCGGCATAATAATCCAGGTCGTTTACGACGGGGACGGCACGTAACTCGTGCTGCGACGCAAAAAGCCGCGCTTAATTTCAATTCCGACGATATCCTCAGGGCTTTTGCTCGTAGTCGCTCGACCCCGAGATATCCCGCCGCGGTGATCTAGCCGGTGGGATCAGAAGGATCCCCGATTTGCCCAGATCCGTGGCGAAGTCGAGCATGGTCTCCCTCGGTGGGCCAATTTCGTTCTCCCTTCGAAGAGTACCATTCGCTGCCCTTCGACTGCGATTATCTAGGTTGCCGCGGCTCGTGTTACCTCCACGGGGTGCAGCAGGAATTTTTGCGGCGCCTATATTTGCCTTCCGCCGATTGGCGTCCACGACGATACGTGCGTGCGTGCAGACGTGCGTGCGAGCGTACGACTTTTTGCCGGTTTCGCGCGCACAAACGGAACTTAATTCAGATAGGCAGAACCCGTCGTCTCTCCTGCTTCTTATGGCGGAATAGTCGAGGCGGGATTATTCCGGATCGTAGCGCGGCTTGGGAATGGTATCCGGACCCTCTGCTGCGTAAGAATTTGTGATCTGGGTTCTTAGGCGCATCAATTCCATATTCTTTCGCCGCGACTGTCGCATGGCAATGATGTAATTTACGTCGCTATCTTCGCATTCGCGTTTCTGTGTCCGGAGATCGCAAGCCGCATAGAGATCATGGTTCGCAGATAGTGGAAGTGTCCGTCAACCAAAGAAAAGTTAGTGTAATTATTACTTTCATTGAGGGAGATTGCATTGGAGATGAGGCGATTCTTTGCGCAGCGTTAATTTGATGTCTTACATGTAAAAATACGAGGCTAAAATCCTTGAAAGATAGAGTAAATGCGTTGCGATTAATAAATCCATCATCGTTGGTGAAAGTACATTAGAATGACGTATTAGAGTTTGTTAGTCATCCATGCCAGCGATCGTTATCTCCAGTGCTAAACATCGCGTGCTATTAATACCCAGCCACTATCTTCATTTAATTATTCGTACTCTGTAATTATTTCTTGATACGTCGATATCGTTCTGCAAAGATATACATATATACAGTTTCTCCAGAAAATTTAGATTCAAACAGGATTGAATTAATCTGTGATAGTTGCGTAACGTGAACTTAGAATAGCTCAATTATGTTATTCAGACAGCAAAAATATATTTTTTCAACTTGATATTGAAAGTCCAGCAGTAGTAGATCACAATCTCCATATTAAGAAATAAATTCACGAACGCACCATGAGCAAGCACTATAAAAATTAGAGATATCGATATCGCGAGCAATTTGCGAAAGACGCAAACGGTTGCGCATATCGCAGCCACTTTTCATTCCGGCCGGGATTAAAATGGCTTGTTCCACGATCCCCGGGGCATTCCGCGGGCTCGCCACGCCGTAAATCTCGCGATCGACACGAGAGCGGATAGATTTTCTCCGGCGAGTCGGGCCGTTTTTCCGAGCAATCGAGGCACAGCAATCGAGGCCGCTCCGCGGAACTCGCGTGCCACCGCTTTTTTGTGCCTTGCGGAGAGAAACTGGACTCGCGCGGCTCCCAAGACGATGTCGCCGTTTTCCCTTGCCCTACGCTCGTAGGACAAGGGAGTAGCCACGGCTATCCCGTTCCGGGATCTAGTCCTGTCGATGTGCGGCATGCTCCGTGCAGGAATCTAGCCTTAATGAGTAAAGCAGGCTCTGTGCTCCCGTGGCGAGTCTGCAGATGCGCGCTTCCCTCGGGTTTCTCAGAGATCCTCCACTTGGTACTCTCTCGCGAGTCGTAAAAAGAACCCGGCGAGGACGTGAGGAGGCAGAACTCTCTCGCTCCCTATCTGGTGCATCCAGCGTATCGCAGGGACGAATTTAAGGGGGGAGCCTGCTTTAGAACGTTGAAAATAAGGTATAATTTTACGAATTTTTTGGGGGAAACTATACAGCGGATCATTATAAAACTTTGATGCATTTATTAGTACATGTTTAAAGATAAAAAACATTATTTTTTTATTTGAATATATCGCCTGTAGAGGTCGTCCTGGAGGCATCTTAGTGCAGCCGGCATTGTAAATTGGTGAGCATTCTCCTGCCTCCAAATTTCATCCAAACTGAAAAATTGAAATATTTTCTCGTTATTTATGAATTCCCATCGTCGATGAACCTTTAATATTCATAAAAACATTAAGTTAAACAATTACTTTTGCATGAAAAAGTTCAAAAACTTTGCCTAAAAATCGTACTTTTGTGTTCCAAGCTCGACCATTTTGGCACTTTTCAACTTTTTTCTTCTCTCTTTGGTTCATCGACGATGGGAATTCATAAATAACGAGAAGATATTTCAATTTTTCAGTTTAGACGAAATTTGGAGGCAGGAGAATGCTCACCAATTTGCAATGCCGGCGACGCGGCTGCACTAAGATTTCTCCAGGACGACCTCTACAAGCGATATATTCAAATCAACAAATAATTTTTTTATCTTTAAACATGTACTAATAAATGCATCAAAGTTTTATAATGATCCGCTGTATAGTTTCTCCAAAAACAATTAGTAAAATATACCTTATTTTCAGCGTTCTAAAGCAGGCTCCCCCCTTAAGTAAAAGGGCACCCTAGTTTATATTCCCAGCACACGCTTGATTCTCTCGATTTCCATCAAACACTCGGAGCCCGCTAAGAAATCACATCATGTCGCAAAAATTAATTAACAAAAGCAGAGACAAGTGATTTGATCATATTGGTTCCAATAGGAAAACAACTTTAATTTTACAGTTTGAATTTTTGGTTCGTAAAAATTATAAAATTCTTCCTACATTGCGAGGACATTAAAAATAAAAGTAAGAGTGAGTATTACAAAAATTTGCTTCGATCAAGGGGCGTTCTTTTCCGGATTTGTGGTATCTTTAGGGGTGCCTCTCCACGGATCTCATATCTAAATCCAGGGCTGAGTGCATTTACCCTCCGGTGCACGGTGAATCAGGATCCGGTGCAGCAGAGCACTACACCGCAGCCTGCCGCACGTTGTTCTTGCGGTTCGCGGAATTGCACCGTCGGCTTGTGTTAGCCCGCGAAACAGGAATTTGCGCTTAAGGCGGGGTCCGGGAAGCCGAGCGCTTCCATAAGGATTACCAGGGTGGCCGTCGATTATCGCCTTACGCAGTTTTCTGGCCGGATGAGGCCTCGCCCTCTTTCCGTCGTTATCCGCCGAACGCGCGTTCTTCGACAGGAGCGTTTTATCGCCTGCGCGCATGAAGCTACGGCTTGCAACCCTCGTAATTTATACGAGCGCGAGATCCGGATAACTCGATGATTTATTTCTCGAAAAAAGGACATTTCATTAAATCGCGAAATATCGCAGATAGATTAAACGGAGATCGAGGAATTTAATAAGTCAGTGCACGATCAGGAATTTTTTTCCAAATATTTTGTATAAATAAGGAAAAATGCTTCCTGCGGACACGCTGTTTCCTGGAAATCGCAAGTTCCGCAAGCGCGCAACGCTACAATTTGCGGATCGCAGCGGCGGTTGCACCTGGCGACAGGCGGAGATAGCACTGTCGAGATCGTAAAACGTAAACGGCCGGCCTCTAATCTCGCAATTGATAATCGAGTCTGAGCGTAGGCGGGTCGGCCGCGGCGGGAACCATCGCGGGCCTTCGATCTTGCTGTACTCCATACTCTCCAGGTAACGACAGGTAAACAAACGTGCGGTGGAGATCTTGGACGGTGATTGCCACGCGGCCGCTTCTTTTTTCCACAGCTCGAGACCGCGCGAGCGGCGATCTTTTTCTCAGCGCGCGCATCTCCGCGCGCGTGAAAGTCGACGCCGAGAAGAGGCGAGATCTCACGCGCCAGCTATATATCTCCACCGCACGCTACTGCCCGATGCACGAGGTGTTTCGTAAGACGCATACGTGACTTCAGAATTATATTTTTCGATGAATTCTGATCTTGCGATCTTGCCTCGTTAGAAATTCTGCTGCACGCGAACATTTGATTAATCTCATAATCTCATTCGGATTAATTATTGATGACACTGAAAGATATTTTCTGCATTAAATATTTAAGAAGTTGTGCGTGGAATTTCAGATTGATTGAGGGAAAAAGACATATTTGCGTAGATTGTTTATTAAAAAATTGAAATATTGAAAGGATAATATGCAGATTTGAACAGAAATCTTACGAAACACACTGTATGCATACACGGAGGATCATCGTCATCCTCGAGGTTCTGCGTCACGATGATGAAACGCGAGATTTCCGGCAGCGCGATGGTATCTATTTTATTTTTATGAATCAAGGGGTTGAGAGTCAGCAGTGGTTTGTCGGACGAAGAGAGATCGACAGATTAATAAGACAGCTTTAATACCGAACCTGTTAATCAAGATGCAATCAAGTTACAATGTTGCGCCAGTCTTTGGAATCTCTCAATGCTCATTCTTCGGTATAAACAGCTTGAAAGAAATATTTCACATTAACCCCATTTGTTTTGTGAATTACAGTTGAAAGCTATTTTCCATGATTTAATTACCTTTAAATCGCTAATTCACATTCTGCTCATCACATACGCATGGTTATGCGCAATTTTGTTGATTATTGCATCAATAAAATATAATATTTAATAGACGCGGATAAATCTCTGCGTAACACTGGCGCACGGATATAGTCATTTGCAGATATACCGCTGCTTCACGATATTCAAATCGGAACGTTTCAATCTCCTGAAGATGTTGAATCGCCGTAGAGAGAGGGACGCGCAATTGCGCTCTCGCAAGAGAGCCTCGGAGAGGCGTGCATCTCGTGGCGAGTCGCTTTTACAACTCGCATGACGTTGATATCCCACGCAAAAGTCGTACGTACGAGTATGTAGGAGCGACAACGCTCGGCGAAAGTAGGATGCACTTGGCGGGCGCTTTTCGCTCGCTCGACGTGAGAGACGCACACGCGAGTTGTGCGTGTCGTTGCGCCAGCGTATCCCAAGAGGGAAATCCGCGGAGCTCTTCAGCGCACAATTTCGCTTGATTCGATTTTTCTAACGAGCAAAAAGCATCCTTAACGAGAAGTCGCGACCCGTTGTGGACTGTTAAGCTTGATCAACGGAGCGAGATCAATTCAGCTCGATAAATATTAGCGTCGCTTTTGAAGAAACGCTGCTGGCAGGAGAACACTATTGCACTTTGTATTATCAAGAGATATTTCCGAAGATAAATAAATATCCATTTTAATCCCGGCTCCCGCCTGCGGGCAAATAGCACACCGATGTACCACTTACCTCGGCGAGACTTGCACAGTGTTCCCGAGAGTTCCCGCTCGTCATTAAATGACACGCGATGTCATCGGCCGTTCGTTTGAAGGCACGCGTGAGAAGGAATTTCCTGACACGTGTAAAACATCGATGAATCACGCGAGAGCACGTTTCGCTTTTGATAGCGGGCGGGTTCGCCTGCGATTATTATTGTTACGTTATTATGCGTTGTGCATCATCATATGGATCCACAAAATTGTGGTCGACACAGCGTGCGTGATGCACTCGCTGCGAATGGGGACTTTCGGTTGACACGCGAGGGAGAGATGCGCGACAAGTGAAAGTCCTTGGTGGTTCTCTTTACTCCATTAGCAGTCCGCGGAGCTAACGTTGTTAATTAAGCGGCCGCAATGGCTGATTTCTTCATGATTTGAATTGCATATCGAGTGCTACTTTCGATCTGACGCGCGATTTGATCGCGCTTCTGTTGTATCACGGGCGCCGTTATTAAACGCGTCAATTATTCTGACGAGAAGTCACGTTCTCGTCGTCGCGAGATGGCTGCAACGATTTATTTGTACGGGCTTCATTACGCCTGGTTACGTTATGTCGGTTCCCTTTGATTTATTTATGCTACATAACGTATTTGAATATGTTATAGACGCGAGTATGTGTTTTCCATTCTGCAAGTGGAAAGCAAGATGTATTGTGCGGTATAACGAGGACGTAGAGGAGTTTTATTCAGGTACTTAAATAATGATCGTTGCGATTCTAAGTTGGATTCAAGTTTATGCTAATGATGCTGTGTACCGTATTAATGGATACTTCAGCCTTGGATAAAAATGCTTGTGGTTTTTAGCCAAGAAAAATATTTTTGTTTCGAAACACGAGATATTTTATGTCTTGTTGTGAGAGACAACCGACTATTACTAGACACGAATTAATGTTGAATTGCTGCTTATTCTCTGGCGATGTAATCCTCGATTTCTATTTCTATGGATTTCTAATGGATACTATTAGGGGTGTGATTTAGTTTTGAGGGTTTTTGTTGCTCAAAAACGCATGTATTTAAATATGATAATGAATTAATACCTTAATCAAAATATTTTCCTTCGTTTTCTATCACTTTTTCCCATCTTTCTGGCAAGAGATGGATTCCACCACGATAAAATCACTCTTCTTTTCAGTTGATCCATTCGTCGACGAATTTTCGCACTTCTTCCAAATTATGAAAGTGTCTATCCTCTAAAGCGTGTTGCATCGACCGGAACAAATAATAATCGCATGGAGCAATGTCCGGAGAATACGCGGGGTGCGGTAAGACTTGCCATTCAAGCTCTAATAGTGTTTCTTTCACTGATAACGCAACGTCAGGTCGAGCGTTGTCACGAAGAAGAATCACTTTCCGTCGTTTACCCGCAATTGGTGGTCGTTTTTGGTCCAATGCTTGCTTCAACTTGTACAATTGGTGTCGATAACGATCAGCCGTGACAGTCTCATGCGGATTTAACAGCTCATAGTACACTATCCCACCAAATACAGAGCATTACTTTTGAACCGTGAATATTGCGTCTCGGAGTGGATGTTGATGGTTCGCCTGGATCCACCCATGATTTTCTGCGTTTCGGATTATCAAAATAGATGCACTTTTCATCCCCAGTAACAATCCGAGACAAAAGACTCTTCTTTTTTTGCCTGGCGATCAACGAAATGCAAATGTTCAAATGGCACTTTCCGATAATTCATGTCGAACCCATTTCCCTTCTTTCTGAATTTTTCCCATTTCATGTAAATGTTTCGTAACTGTTGTACGATCAACACTTAATGCTCTGGCAAGTTCTGAAGTGGATTCTGTTGGATTTTCGTCCAATAATGTTTGCAAATCTGCATTTTCAAGCTTTCTTGGTTGTCCCGAGCGTTCTTTGTCCTTCACATCAGTATGACCACTTTTAAAGCGTCTAAATCAGTATTCACACGTCTTAATTGATGGGGCAGAATCACCATAAGTTTCCACAAGAATTCTATAACCGTCAGCCGCAGTTTTCTTTTGATTAAAAAACAAAAGCAACGCATGTCGAAAATGCTAAAGAGCTTTCGGAAGTTGGATTTTTACGATGATATAAACACGACTGTTATTGCATCTATTGCTATAATGCTACTAAATGTGATGGATAATGTCAAGACTGTAAGAAAGAACAGTTATCGGAAACAGCTATTGGAACAAACTGACACTACAGCCATCTGTTGCAAAACCCTCAAAACTAAATCACACTCCTAATATAATATTACAAATATTCCTTACATGTAAATTTCGTTTGTTGAACCACATTAAAAGTGTTTACGGATTGAACAGACAAACCGGATCTATCGAATATGTCGAATTGCCAGAGATCTTTTCATATATTATAACAAACTCGGACAAAAAGGAATATTCGTAGAATCCTTTCACTCCGATCTTGATGAAACTTGATGAGGCTTGCGAGGCAAGCAGGCATAATCCCGTCTTTTATTTTTGCAAATATCCTGTTGCGAAGATCGCGCTATTTTCAGTATCATAGTTAATGCTCGTGTCTCATAAGTTTCTTTCCTTGAAACATTTCTGATCGTATCTCTAAGACTATAAAACTTGTTCAACAAGCATTTTCTATATTTATAAGGCAACATTCCCGGCAAATTTCTGGAGATCACTTTTACTACGCGTTTTGCCACGACTAGCAAGTTTCCTTTCTCTGGAAAGAGAGGGAGGATTCGCAATTCGTTACATGTCGACGGATCTTCTCTTCCCTTCCCCGTTCAAGAGAAAGATTGGACGTGCGCATCCTCTTCTTGCGAGATCATCTCTCGAAAATTGTAGACGCGACATGTGATAGCGTTTCACTCAGCATACGATTATCGTCTTTCGCCCCGTCGGTCTCTCTCGTCGCGATCACCGCGAGTACTCACCTGGCAATTTTGTACCAAGGTCAATTTAACTTTGAGAGATTGTGTTCAGCTTGCACTTCGGCTGCAGGCTCGACCACTTCGCTAGGTGTTATCTCAGAGCTCCGGACAGCCTGACAGGCTCGTTCCTCGCGATGTCGCTCGCGCGAGAGGTCGACGACGGGTAACACGACTGACGGCGATTAGCATCGCTCTCGCGTGTGTATGACGTTGCTATCGCGCCATTATCCCATTTTTCAATGTACCGCACCTTTGTGCATTTTCGTCCTCCTCCTTCTCCTCATCTGCGTTGTCTCCCGGTCATTAGCGGTCCAGGGCACCAAGAAGGATGGGACTTATTTGTATCGCGACTGTTCTAGGATGTCGGCCTCGTGGCATCAACAGCTTTTTGTGTCACGAGAGCGAGTGAAACTTGAGGTATCTTCAAGAACTTGGAACCTTTGATTTAATGTATTCGGATACTGACCGACTTTTCAGGAATCTGGCCTGAACTGAATTCTTTGATGGACAGAGTACGTGGGATACATCCGTGCAGAGTTGAATTGTTGTACTATGATATTAATAACGAAGCTGGTTTCGAATTTAACGAGAGAGCCTTCACAGTTAGCTATCTGTAAAATTGATCTACGTCACATTCAGTATGTTAAACGGTGAACGTGACATTATCGAGAGAACATGTGACATTATATGTCACCTAGAAAACTCCAAAGGAAAAAAATATAAAGGTAACGGCTGTGATATTCGAAGTTGGGCCACCTAAGTGAGCAGCCTCGCCTTTCACCTATCAGGCTATTCCAACCTCAAAGATCTCCCAGATACGATTACCGAATTTATGAGATGCTTGCACAGAGAATAAATTGATGCATGGAATTTTAATACTATATTAAGCTCGTATCGTTAAAGAACATCTAAATATAATATTACTTTTAAAATGCAGACACGAAACACTTCAAGATATAGAACATAAAATTCCAGTTTTTAATTTTTGAGCAGGAAACAGGAACATTTAATATCTTACACAAACCCAAGCCTTCAAAGTATTGGGTCGTCCGGAAAGTTCGTGCCGATTTTTAATAGATGGCGTTGGAACATGTCTGAATATATCAATGTTATTGAAAACATACGATTTATATACATATGCTTAAAGGTGACATTTCAACGCATCTTTAGGAAAAAAGTTGTTTCAGATAAATTGATTCGTGTCAGTTTTGTACTCTTTTGAAGATGGAAGAAAACAAAGAACATTTTAGACACTTGATGCTTTTCTATTACCGGAAAGGCAAAAATGCCTCACAAGCAACAAATTCGATATGTTCTGTTTACGGAGAAGGCGCTTTAGCTGAAAGAACCGTACGTAAGTGGTTCGCTAAGTTTAGAGCTGGTGATTTTAACCTTAAAGACCAAGAACGCTCGGGCAGACCCTCTACTACTGATGATGACCAAATCAAGACACTGATCGAGAATAACCCGCGCTACACGACGCGTGAATTAGCAGAGATACTGAAAATATCGAAAACCACTGTACACGATCATGTAGTGAAGCTTGGTTACGTAAGTCGCTATGATGTATGGGTTCCGCATAATTTGGCCGAAAAAATTTAATGGATCGCATTTCCATCTGCGACTCGCTGTACAAGCGCAACGCAAACGTACCGTTTTTTAAGCAATTAGTGACGGGTGACGAAAAATGGATCATTTACAACAATGTAGAACGAAAAAGATCCTGGGGTAAGCGAAATAAACCAGCATTAACCACTCCGAAAGCCGGCCTTCATCCAAAAAAAGTCATGCTCTGTGTCTGGTGGGATTGGAAAGGAATCCTATATTATGAGCTCCTACCACACAACCAAACGATAAATGCAGATAAGTACTGCTCGCAACTGGACGAATTAAAGACAGCGATTCAGGAAAAACGTCCAGAATTAGCCAATAGGAAGGGCGTCGTGTTCCATCAGGACAATGCCAGACCTCATGTTTCTTTGACTACCCGACAAAAATTGTTGGAGTTTGGCTGGGATGTGCTACCTCACCCACCGTATTCACCAGACATTGCACCTTCAGACTTTCACTTATTTAGGTCTTCGCAAAATTCTCTTAGCGGCAAGAACTTCAACTCTTTGATCGACATAAAAAACCACCTGGAGGAGTTTTTCGTCGAGAAACCTAAGAAGTTCTGGGAGAATGGAATCTTCCAGTTGCGTGAAAGATGGACAAAGGTTGTGAAACAAAACGGTGCATACATAAGTCAATAAATATTTATCGACATAAAAAAATGTTGCCTTTGAATTTTCCTTCAAAATCGGCACGAACTTTCCGGACGACCCAATACTTCCGCGTCACGAAACTAAGTCCATCACAACCGTTGCACTCACCAGCGTGCGCCGACGTGTCAATTGCGCCGCTAGCAAAATCGGATACGCTCGGAGCGCAGAGTCCGGCTCGCCGATCGTTCTCTGGTCAACCGGCGCTTAAATGCGTTCCGTGACCATTAATATTGTGTCAAAATACACCGGCGGGCCGGCTGCGTGTCCCACGTGACTGCGAACTGGTTTCGTTGTCGCCCGCGGCCCGGCTGGACCCTGACACTGACATCCTTCAAGGTTCCCTCCCGGGATCGCGTTTGCCCCCGGGCCCCATCGTCGGACCGTGACATTGACTCCGGGATGGAAGCCTCGTGAATATGGTAATATTGAGACTATGCGCATCCGTTGCTCCGCGCTTGATGGCCGGCGACGTTGGTGGTGGTGCCGGCGAAGTGGTTATCGTTTTCCTCCTCGTTCTCCTATTCGCGTATGTCCCGGCCACCGGATGTTGCCGTCCCTTCCGCCGGCCGATCGGCTCCTCGCGCGTGACTTCGCCGTTCGGATGAACTTTTGTTATCGGAGACCCGTACCAAAGGGAAGTTTTCAAGAAGTACGCGTGCGAAGTAATGCGAGATTGTAGGAATTTGTAGGCAAAATTTCGCTTACATAAATTGTGAGAAGACACATTTGTTTTGGAGGAATATGACTGAAAAGTGGAAAGGAAAGAGACCGTGTAATGTATCTGCATGCTTCAATGTATTTCCTGCACCCTTAAATGTGCAGAATGAAATGTTTAGTCACTAAACTAACTTTAGTGAATCTACGTTAACATTATATGGTAGATACAATTATTTGAGGAGCAATCAATATGAATACGATATATTAATGGAAAAAAGAAAGCCATCCTCTCTTCTTCTATGCACTATTATGTACGCACGTTAAGTCTCTAATCAGAGTTTACGTAAAAGTCCTCGGCCGGGCATAAAGGAAACGGATAATTACGCGTTCTCCTTCCCTCGTTGCTCGTTAATTATTATCGGTGCACCGAGCTACCGGCGTGCCAATCGCTATAACGCACGTTACACACGTGTCCCGCGTGCACTTTCACGATAATACCCCGTGTTGCATTCTGCCAAGCCTTCTGGTTCGCTGGTGCACGCGACGCAACGCACGAAAGTCATTTCTTTCGGGGGACACTCGTATAGTGCGCGTTAAGCCTCTACAGACTACACACTTATAAAAACCATCGGCAAACTCTATCCGGTGATGCAACTAGGAACCCATCTATACGTAAATGAAAACCTACGTTACCTTTTAATTGCGAATGGATATCGCAGAATAATGTCTCGTTTCCATATTTATTGATTTTAAAAACTGATCTGAAAATTGACTAATTGTAAGAATAACTTTGATAATAAGCTAATTAAATTATAATAAAGTTAAATTTTACAAAGCGATGAGATAGGATGAAATTATGTTCTCTCGTGCGATGAAGATTGCAAGATTATTCGCTTTTGATACCGGTACCATAAAAATTCTAGTCGCGTACTTGACGAATAATCGAGTTGAACGATTTCGTATGCATTTGTGCATCTTCTCGAGAAAAAATTATGCCGACATCTCTACGGGCGCGATTAGTGCAGGGTTACAAGTAAGCAGCGCAAGTGCGTGTATAGTTGCTTCACCTTTGACCCGCGAGCGATGTCGAGCCATGTCTTTCGCAGCCAAACATACCGCGCTCGGTTTCGCGCTGTAATTCGCGGCTCATGGCCGCGCGATGGAAACGGATGACCGCTCCTAGAAAATGATATGGAGATATCGATCAAGAGAGAGAAGAAAGAGAGAGAGAAAGACAGCATCTGCGATAGAGAATAAGGAACTGCCGCGAGCGAGCGAGCGAGCGGCCCGCGCTCTCTCGCCCTTACTTGATCTCGCATTTAGATTTATAGCCTTCGGAAAACTAATGGTAACTCGCTCGAGACGTACGATGTTGCATGCCGCGTTTCGCGAGGAAAACCGCGATAGGATAGGGTGCACCCAGTGAACGACCTGTACACGAAAGACTTCACCGTGCCTTTCCTCACTCCTGTGTTCAGTTCCACAGCGAGCTCGCATAAGCAGGTATTTTCCAAAGCTTGGAACTCGATACTCGGGACTCGGTGCTACCAGTCCGTAATTATTGCGTGTGTTATTGGAACAAGCAATCGCTGGTGATCAGCGTCGTCTTGGCGATTGCCCTGCCTCGTTAGTTGTAAACGATACACCGTCGCGATGGCGTAACGGCGCTGCACGGTAACTCAGGGACATTATACGGTATTTAGCTTATTAACAGCGTCACTTCGGAGAGTGGGCGGCACGTAATTCAGATGCCGACGACGCTGATTAGGCGCGCGTCCGATCGCGCGCGCGCAACCGGAAGTGCACGGACGAAATAAACAATGAACGAAATATATCGGTGTTGTATACCTGTGACTTTATGATATCGTATTGTATCGGACGAGAAAACTTTCTAATTACACGTCCGCGAGGGGAGGATACTAATTATGGCGACGGAAATACGACTTAGGATCGCCGCGGCGAGGGTTTAGAAAATCGATAAGCGGTAAGGAACGAGCGTGTCGGGTCTCTCGCCTTGGGATTTATCGGCGATTAGAGAACTAGCGTTAACACGCTTGAGAGAGCCCGGCAGAGAGAGGAAGAGGAGACGAAGAAGACAGAAAGAGAAAGAGAAGAGCTCTCAAGGAAGGGCTCGGAAAAGCAAGTCTTGGCGTTGCTCGGACTTTTGTTGCACGGTCGCTAGGTACGGATAATTAAGGATAATGGAGACGCCCGAGGGAAGACGGGAATGGATGAGGCATTTCCAGGTGATGGAATATTATGAATAGCACCTTACCGGATGTTGCATGCACGTACACACAATCGGCAAACTGGTTCTAAGTCCCGCGGTATCTTCTTCTATTCCGTAACCGCTGAAAAGCATCCGGCATTCGTACGCGATACGAGCCTGCTGCTTTGATAAGCATCGAACGTGCAGTGATACTCATAATCTGACAAGGAAAGGTTTTTAGGTGTTACACTCGGATTTCAAAAATTTTTTGCATGCAGGTAGGGAGGTCCCCAAATAGAAGAAAAATTATAAAAGTAGCGGCCCAAATGCATATTTGCGCGCTATGTGCGCAATTTTCGATGTTAGGTTAATTACCCAAAAATGCTATTTCCAATCGAATTCTTTACATTTTTTATTTCATCTAATGCACAACGCTTTAAAAAGAAATCAAAACCAAAATTAAAACTGAAAGAATTAAAAACCTCCCTTGACCAGATCTTTTATGTCCTCGTTATGGATTCTGATCAAATCTATTTAAAGTCGTATACAATAAATCACGCAGAAAGAGCAAACTACGATTTGCGCAATGTACAATTATTCCAAATTGTGTGCATTGGCAGTTGCAGTAAAAAATTAAAAAAGTTACGATGCAAATACCATTTTTGAGCAATGGGCCTTTTATACGCACTGTGCTCGCGCGGCACGAGATTACATTAGACGCTCGTATTTTCTAAACACACACACGCGCGCGCACACACACAAGTACACACACGCACACAGAAGCACATACGCGCACGCACGCACGCACGCACACACACAAAATTATTCAAAGCAATATATTGGGTTGTTCGGAAAGTAATTTCGTTTTTTACAAAGAGATGTCGTTAGTTGCGTTCCTCGATACTTAACCTTACTCTAAGCGACAAATTCGTTTTATATTTTGACAACTGACATTTCAGACGTCATTTAGTATGTTATTGTGTTGCGATCTGTCAAGTAATTTTTGTTTGGCATCACATCAAACATAGAAAATCAAAGTGAGCATTTTCGTAATATTTTGCTTTTTTACTACCGAAAAGGTAAAAATGCAGTGCAAGCGAGAAAAAAATTGTGTGCCGTGTACGGAGAAGATGTATTGAGTGAACGTAGTGTCAGAATTGGTTTTCGAAATTTCGTACTGGAAATTTCGATTTGAAAGATGCACCACGTTCAGGTCGGCCAATTAAAGCTGATGACGAAAAAATAAAGGCTCTGGTGGATGTAAACCGTCGCATAACAACACGCGAAATTGCTGAAAAATTAAATTTATCAAATTCGACCGTTTACGATCATTTGAAACGCCTTGGATTCGTTTCAAAGCTCGATATTTGGGTTCCACACAATTTAAAGGAAATTGACTTGATTCGACGCATTACCATCTGCGATTCATTGTTGAAACGTGAAGAAAATGAATCATTTTTGAAGCGAATCATAACTGGAGATGAAAAATTGATTGTTTACAACAATGTTAAGCGAAAATGATCATGATCCAGGCAAGATGAACCTGCTCAATCAACATCCAAGGCAGATATTCATCAAAAGAAGACCATGCTTTCTGTATGGTGGGATTGGAAGGGAATCGTATTTTTCGAGCTACTACCAAGCAACCAGACGATTGATTCGAAAGTGTATTGTCGTCAGCTGGATGAATTGGATGCTGCCATCAAGCAGAAGCGACCAGAATTGGCGAATAGGAAAGGTGTCGTATTCCATCACGACAATACCAGACCACACACAAGTTTGGTCACTCGCCAGAAGCTTTTACAGCTTGGATGGGATGTGCTACCACACTCACCATACTCTCCTGATCTGGCACCATCCGATTACCATTTGTTCCGGTCTCTACAAAATTCTTTGAACAATGTAAACTTCGATTCAAATGAAGGCGTCAAAAATCACTTGCTTCAATTTTTTGTCAATAAGGAGAAGGACTTCTATGAGCGTGGAATCTTAAAGTTGCCAGAAATATGGCGAAAGGTAGTGGAACAAAATGGCCAATGCATCACTGAATAAAATTTATTCTAAATATGAAAAAACCGCCTTTCATTTTTCCTTGAAAAAACGAAATAACTTTCCGAACAACCCAATAAATGTGCATTAGGTGAAATAAAAAATGTAAAGAATTCGATTGGAAATAACATTTTTGAGTAATTAACCTAACATCGAAAATTGCGCACGTAGCGCGCAAATATGCATTTGGGCCACTACTTTTATTTTTTTTCTTCTATTTGGGGACCTCCCTACCTGCATGCAAACAATTTTTGAAATCCGAGTGTAACACCTAAAAACCTTCCCTTGTGAGTCCAGAGAAATGTAAGAGTAGCCAGCAATGATCTTAACTCGATTTTGTAATATGAATTTTTGCATCCAATTTTAATATTAAATAATTGTATTTGACAGGATTTGATTAATTAAATTCTGTTGATAAGCTGCTTGATGAATTTGACTCTATGGATCGAACAATTTGTCGTTAGAATAGGAAATCGCAGATTTTGAAACAAATTGTGTACAATATTTGATTCTATATTCTTCTGTATAAACGTTACATGGCTTCACCGTCTTTACAACAACCGTTTTCGTCACATGCAACTTGGATCTTACCCGGAGAATTTGCTCTTTGAATGAATTTATTGCCTATTTACGATCTATTTTACATACATGTACTCTCACGGGTGATCGCGCGCGAAAAGTCATAAACCGTCCGCGTTTCTCGGCGCTGGCGAATGTCCGAACGCGAAATTTCGCGCGGAGAGTAGCCACTCACTTCTCACGCAAATCATCGCCGGCATTAATCACCTAGGGACTTTCGTGGCATGCGAGCATTGCTTGCATTGTAAATAAACGGACGGCAATAATTTACGTCGCGGTGGGCAATCAATGCACGCGCAGGACGAATCCGCGCGCCAAACGGATTTACTCTAATCGTGCACCAGGAGATAGATACAAATTGTCCGAGTGCGAGGAGACGTGCATTCGCTCGTTACACGGAGCACTCATTACCCGTGATATTACTGGCTTATTATTCATATCGAGGCAAATGATGCTCGTGGCCCGTATGCGACGTGATTGCGAGGGCAGATCGAAAACTGAGGAGGACTTTCGCAATCGCATTGGCTGCCTAATAGAATGGGAAAGCGCAAGAGCGCCCTTCACATTTTGATCAGTTTTCGTATCCGCCAGACCGTTTTACGAGCTATTTTGTGAAGGAGGCTTGGCTCCGCTTTGCTTGTCCATTTACGTACGATTGTCGCGTGTAATGCAACCTTCTCTCAAATATTTGATTAAATCGCCACGACCTTGCCGTTAACGACTTTAGACTTTGAGGAATTACGCGAACAGGAAGTCGCACCCGTGTCCACGTCCGGCGGTTTTCGAGTCTGCTTAAATCAGCGCGCGTCACGCGATTGGGCACACATTTGCTGAACTCATCGGTTACATAAATTGGAACTAGTCATGGATAGTTAATTAATGCCTATCAATGCTTGGCAGCCACCTGTGCGTGTTAAATGTGAATGACGGACGTCATTACGACGTAATAATTAGGTCGATTTTCACGGAAATGCTTTCTCGAAATTAGGCGTCGATCATTCAGCGCTGACGTGACGTAAAATTATGTAAAATGACATAAGTGGGTACCGATCGTTTATATGAGACTTTTTTACACGAGACTCCCATAAGTATAATTGTAAGTCACATATACGCTTCAATGATATTCTTGTGCATGTAAAATTGTAGATTATACTATAATTATAGTATAATCACAATTTAATGTAATAATTAATTAATAACAGTTACTGCAGATACAATAACTTGTATTTACAATTTCTACCGTATAATTATCTTAAAATCTTATCCCCGACAATGTTCTCTCGCGCAGAGGAAAAATTCGGTTAATGAGGCGGAGGGAGAAAACCATCAGGGTTAATTGCTTTTCATTTCGTAAGAGGAACGACTTTGCGTACGATTTCTCACACGCGCCGATCCAACACCTGGGCGACCTCGTCTCCAGAACCGTCGCGTCCCGGATGGGAAAGGGAAGTGGCACCCATATCCGGCAAAACTGCTTTCATCGTCGTCCACAATGCAGCTGAAAGCGTGCCTCCCCGTAATCCATTGTGCCGTCGTCCCCGTTTCGAGAAACCCGCTCTTTCCTGCAACACGACGTCGTCGTCGCGAGCGGCCCCCCTGCATCGCGATAACGGCGAAATTTTTCGCTCGTCATTACGAGTGCCAGCGCGTCGGCACTTTTGTTCCAACTGGCTGTACGACAACGTGCCGCCGCGAATTATGTAACCGGGGTATCAGCCTGCGATATGGAAATACTCCTGCGCAAAACTTGACAAAAACGAGAACGAGGACGGTATCTCTTGACGCGACACGTTCTTAAACCTTTTGCGTCTAATGGATACAGCGTATGCCTGTCCCTGTGAGAAAAATGAACTACTGAACGCTTTAGAAAGCGACCGCGAGTACATTCACGAGGGATATAAATCATGAAAAGCAATCATAACGCGTCGAGAGGATGTTGCGCGAGAAAGTTAAGGGATTCTCAGGTATAGTCGAGGAAATCATTTCCCTCGATGCTATTCACAAATTTTGCTCCAAAAATATAAAAGATTTATGAAAAGCCTATGTGTGATACATGATTTTTATTTTTCTGTGCTTCTACTTTTAAAAGTGTTCTTTTTCCTTTTGTTTTACATAATAAGTAATACTCGGAATGTCTTTCGGAGGGGCAGACTCCGCGGACCGTAGATCCGCCGGTGAATTTTGATTCATCTCCGTCGATCTGATAAGGCACGAGGTTTAACTCACGTCACGATTAATTTTTTTCGCTTCTCCGTTGCTATTCGTCAAGTTTCTACGACCGGGAATGATATACGAATCGCACCTCTCACGCTTTCTTCCTCGTTCTCCCGCCATTATGCTTAACAAATAGGCTGCGATACGCGATAAAACCAGCTGTTTATCTAGCTGCGGCTCGCAACAATACCCTTCTCAGATTAAAGAAGCGATCTCCGTTGCCTACAGTAGCCAGTTTTATCACAGAGGAACTAGATAGCCGCACAGACACACTCTCCGAGGAAAGTTTAATTCTACGCTCAGTCACGTGGTTGGAATAAAAAGTAGCTTCACCGGACTTTCATGCAACTCCTAAGTTACTCCTGAGAAAGTCAAGAGATTGAGTGAAAAAGGTCGTATATTCCCTGTTGAAATGAGCAAATTGCAATAAATACCATTAATTCAATCAAGTATGTACACATTGTATACGTAGAAAGATTGGTCATTTACTCGGCATTCAGCAATCCTCGTACGGATACTCGTCGCTAATGAGTAACATGAGTAAACGGAAAATAGTGGTTTTCCATTACGTGATTTTCTCATTGTACAATGTGATCGCTTAATCACTGGAAACGAGATGAGGTCACGTTCGAATAATCGGCGGAGAACGCAGCAACGCGTCGCGTTTTCGCGGGAAATTGACGAGCATCCTGCTAGCCTATCGATTTGCATCGTCGATGCGCTTCCTCGATAAAAGCGGCGCCATTATTTTTTCACAGACTAAATAACAAACGTATGTAAATTCTCTCAAAGCTTTCAATCAGCCGTAAAAATTCTCTTTACGTAAGAAGAACACGAGCGATTTCTCACTCGCAGTTGCAATAAATTAAGAGCTTTATCGATGCTGAAGAGTCGCGATCGTCATGCTGCATGGTATTCCTGCGAGCGTTGCGCACGGTGCGGTGGTGCAATAATAATCCGCTGCGTCGCTACAGCCGGCATTCCTGTGCCGAAGCTGCAATTAATGATCCAGAAACAATTCAATCCGATTCAATGCGCGGCTCGCATGCTGCATCGCGATCCCGAGAGATCATCGCGCGGGGGCCCGTTTCGTGGGAGCGAGCAAGCCCGGGATGAAAATTATTAATAACAATGACCCCATTAGCGCGCAACGAATCTACGGGGGTACTCGTATCGCGTGACATCGGTATGCGTCGTGAGAAAGCAACTATGACGCCCGCCATAATTACAAACTAGATGAGATCTTTTTCGTTTCACTGTAATGGGGAACGTATTAGATAATGTTTTTTTTTATTATGTAGAGATATTCACTGAAGGGAAATTTCTCAGTCGCGGCTTCATCCGACGATTACCGCGATGTTAACGCAAACGCCGCATTTGGCGCGGTGATTAATTAATGGCGATACTTTCCACGGCGTGGGAATTAATCTAGAAGCTGCGTCGTTCATTAGGCCCGAGCGAGGCGCATTATTTTTCGTGTGCGTTTACATCGGGAACGGATATGTAACGCAGATTGTGGAATAATAATACCGCCACTTTGTCTGGCTTAAATTACCCGGTAGTATAAGGCGCGCGACATGAAATACGATTGTGTAAATATATGCAAGCGTGTCTCTGTTAGCTGAAGATAGCCCAGCGAAACAATAAAGAGCGGAATAAACGCTTCCGCGAACTCTTACGGCTTTTGCATTTAGTCATTAATGAGGTGAAAAATCGACTACGCCGATGTTAGCGGCGCGTACGCGTTGCATAGGTATTACGAAGGCAGGACGGTACGATGCGATTTGTATTCGTTGCGGTAACAGAACGTTGCGCGGTAATCTAAGCTCACGGTATAGGAATTCATCCTTTCGCCGGGAGAGCCGCTTGTGAAAATCAAGTGGTGTGCAACGAGGCCCGTTAACTCGGACGCGATTCTTTTTCCTGATTGGCAGAACTATGCGGGCCGTTAGTCGTTAGTGAGAACCAAGCCTCTTCGAGATTTCTTTCCTTGCATATGAATACTAATAATATTATATATTAATTCAAGATTATTAATTCAATTAATAGCACGTTAAATTAATTACGTCAGACAGATTGATTTAATAGCTTTTTAATGTGAAATAATTGAATTTAATAATTTAACGTTTTAATTAGTATGTGTGTCTGTGTGTGTATATATCTATAATTACGTATAATTATTATATTTATTACCGGGTGCACGCCAGAATATTCAGAGAGAGAATTTTCTCGAGTTTCGATTTTTTTCGGGAACAAGTCGCGTGTAATTACGACAGACTACGCGCGAACCTTCATGTCGATAGTTCTTTTACGAGGGTTCATCAAAATCGCTTGTCCATTAGGGTCCGCTTTTCTTCTTGGGGTTAAGAGGATAAGCTTATCCGCGCGGCAATCAGCGATGCACTCGGATATCCTTTCGTGGCGTTGATTAATGACTGGCGACGTACACAGTCGCGACTTCTTTGTGTGCTCGCGAGAGGCTGCAACGCCGTTTCGATTAACCAATCAAGAGTATTGCGTGTTCCCCGCCGGCGATGATGCACTTGCCACGGGACATTGTAATAAATCGCGCGGCGCGGTACCGGCGGCATGCTCCGGACGTATGCAAAGGACCGCCATTACCGTTCACCATTTATTTTCGGAACGATCGCAAACGACTCCGACGAGTAAACGAATTTTGAGAATTAATCAACGTGAAAAACTGGCGATGAAGTTGAATCTCTGTAATTTTCTCGACAGCCCAAACTTTATTTGGACCAGCCGCGTCGCTGGCTCTCGAGGTGGTACAGAGTGTTTCATCTCGAGTCCCCCGTTGGTTTAATCGAGAAAAATGATATAAGGAAAAGCTCTCGGTTTCGACAACGTCACGAGAAATCTCTCATTGTTGCTTTACATACAATACTTTTTTTATAATACTAGTACAACACAGGCGCGCGCTATTTTATTTTTCAATACTAATAATATTTTCGAATAATAATATTCATCTATTATTTATTATGTGCACAATTATCACACTCTACCAAATTGTTAACCTCCACGCGAATACAGCCGCGCGATGGTAATCTAAACTGAACATAACGCACAACGCGAATCGAGATAACCAATCAGCGTCGCGGAAAAGAGGCAACAATGATTTCGATTTTATTTAACACGGCTTTTTTAAAAGTGGATTCCATTATCGTCTTTACGATTTTTGCAGATATGCCATGCAGTTTCAGCTGCTAGCACCTGTACATTAAGATTTCTCCGAAGAAGCAATATTTCTCTCATCGCGCTGCAATTTGCAGATACATTTGCGAAATTACCTCAGCGGCTAAATCAATTTCCCCCGCGAGGGTGATTAAGAGGAGAATTATCAACGTGCATTTTCGCTGAGCGACAATTTACGACGCCGTATTTCGTAATCGATTGATAAACCATTAAAGCATGCTGCTTCTATTTTTTCCCCGCGGCCGCGCGTAATGGCACCTCCAGGAAATTCCGGTAATTTCCGTGATTACGCTTCTCGCGTGATGACTGTGTGCCGGCGTGATACCGGCCGACGAATTACCAAACTGGGATGGTCGTATCGTTCGGCTTCAAGGTTGGGTCTAATTGCGAAGTTGCTCGTCTTCCGAGAAACGAATTATTATGGAGATGCGCTTCTTTCTTTCTCTCTTTCTCTTTCTCCTTCGTCTTGGTATGCGCTCGCGCGCTCTGTAGACGTAATAGACGTTCACCACTAACTCGTCCTCTCTCGATCATGCAGAAGCTTTGCGCTTCGCCGGCTTTGCTCCGAGTGGTCACGTTTCGCGCGGAGGCATACTTCCTCCTGCCAAGCTAATTCCTCGGCAAGCTGTCCGTCGAGATGTAATCACAGCTCCAGAGAGATACACAAGCCCCGTTTCTGCTAATCCCGCTCTTGAGTTACTCCTGAATTAGATCATTCTTGATACCTTGTGCTTTACAGATAATAACGCGCGCACGATCCGAAATTGTTATACTTTGCAGTCAACTGTGCTTCTAATCTCAAAATCCAATCTCACGTGTTGACCGATAAACTCTTCGTATTATGTTATATTTATAACTTCTACAATTCTCGTGCTTGATCGATCTTGATCGGAGCGAAGTAATAAGTCACATTACACACCGCCTAGTCGTGCGGGAACAGCCGGAAAAAGAATCCTCGCTTTTAATTTAATGCTCGTCTCAAGCTTTCTCGATATTGACCAGCGAGCCTCAATATTTCGCTGATCGATGTTCAATCTATTAGGAGTGTGATTTAGTTTTGAGGGTTTTGCAACAGATGGCTGTAGTGTCAGTTTGTTCCAATAGCTGTTTCCCATAACTGTTGTTTCTTACAGTCTTGACATTATCCATCACATTTAGTAGCATTATAGCAATAGATGCAATTAACAGTCGTGTTTATATCATCGTAAAAATCCAACTTCCGAAACAGCATTTTCCACATGCGTTGCTTTTGTTTTTTAATCAAAAGAAAACTGCGGCTGAGGGTTATAGAATTCTTGTGGAAACTTATGGTGATTCTGCCCCGTCAATTAAGACGTGTGAATACTGGTTTAGACGCTTTAGAAGTAGTCATACTGATGTGAAGGACAAAGAACGCTCGGGACAACCAAGAAAGCTTAAAAATGCGATTTGCAAGCATTATTGGACGAAAATCCAACAGAATCCACTTCAGAACTTGCCAGAGCATTAAATGTTGATCGTACAACAGTTACGAAACATTTACATGAAATGGGAAAAATTCAGAAAGAAGGGAAATGGGTTCGACATCAATTATCGGAAAGTGCCATTTGAACATTTGCATTTCGTTGATCGCCAGGCAAAAAAAGAAGAGTCTTTTGTCTCGGATTGTTACTGGGGATGAAAAGTGGATCTATTTTGATAATCCGAAACGCAGAAAATCATGGGTGGATCCAGGCGAACCATCAACATCCACTCCGAGACGCAATATTCACGGTTCAAAAGTAATGCTCTGTATTTGGTGGGATGGTGTACTATGAGCTGTTAAATCCGCATGAGACTGTCACGGCTGATCGTTATCGACACCAATTGTACAAGTTGAAGCAAGCATTGGACCAAAAACGACCACCAATTGCGGGTAAACGACGGAAAGTGATTCTTCTTCGTGACAACGCTCGACCTGACGTTGCGTTATCAGTGAAAGAAACACTATTAGAGCTTGAATGGCAAGTCTTACCGCACCCCGCGTATTCTCCGGACATTGCTCCATGCGATTATTATTTGTTCCGGTCGATGCAACACGCTTTAGAGGATACACACTTTCATAATTTCGAAGAAGTGCGAAAATTCGTCGACGAATAAATCAACTCAAAAGAAGAGTCATTTTATCGTCATCTCTTGCCAGAAAGATGGGAAAAAGTGATAGAAAACGAAGGAAAATATTTTGATTAAGGTATTCATTCATTATCATATTTAAATACATGCGTTTTTGAGCAACAAAAACCCTCAAAACTAAATCACACCCCTAATACATTCAGCCGATCGACTAGCCGGCTAATCTCGCATCGGAAGTTCTTGCATGCGGATGGGGGACTTGCGGTCCAGACCGGACCGTCCGGTATGAAGCACGAGTCGCTGGCACGCGAAGACGTTATCCCAAGGTCCGCTAATTACCCCGACTCTGAACAATAGCCGCAAGCGCGGAGCAGGGGAAGGGCAGAGAGGGACAAAGACTCTATCGAGGGTTAGGCTTAACAATGAACTCGATCATCCTGGGTTAGATGCGGCGGAGATACCCGTCTTCCCGCATGCCTCGAGCTCTCCTAATAAAGGGGCACAGTCTCCTTCTTCTCCCTCGAACGGTATTACGCTCGTGGTTACGAACGTTCTCGTAATACTCGAACTCGCGTGCATCGAAAACTGCACTCTTACCGTGACTCGCGCGCCCGTAATGTCTGTTATATTGTTTCACCAGCGAGATATTATAAGCGAGATTTTTTAGTGGAATTTATGGACGTTCGATCGAGCCGGGACTGCTGTGTTTGCGATTTCTTTTTTTAAATCTGAACTGCATTTTTATTTAAATGATCGTGTAATCGTATTGTAAATAGTGTAGCCCGAGAAGACTTTGGATTGCCATTTGCATTTTCATAAGTTTCCAAGCTTCGTTGTGTATTTTTTTTTTAAATAAAACAATTTCTCGAATGTATGACTATAGAGACCATGGATTCGTATTTTCTGACATATTTTCAAATCGCTAAGCGTTTCTACAATATGTATTCTCTTTTTTGAAGATATAAAGAAGCGACTTTAGGCGACAGCATCGTCGCACCGGGACGCTAATAGCGCCGAATAATCCCACAAATCTCAGATCTTATGCGACGTCCGAGAGAAGCGAAGTGTGAAATCCCGCCGAAAGCGGGAATCGTCAAAGCTGCAACGCCGGCTAGATTAAGTCCCTTCTGCAGATCAGCATGTTTGCTTTTTGTACGCATTCTCAAACAGATCGTTCCTAAAGCAAATCGATGGGTACACTTGTTTTTTGCGTGTAACTTTTGAGTCGAACGAGCCGATGCTGTCAGGGAGAACGAAAGCGCCTAAAGTGCATTCTCCGAGACGAAGACGCAAGTGCGGCGATTTCGCGCTCGATGTCGTGCCGATGTCGTGCCGAAAGGTTGATGTCGTCTATCTCACAGGTGCATCTAAAGACTTCCTTTCTTGATTCGGTGTCGGATGTCTCTCTCTCCTTTGAGTGCGGCGACTCGCGTCTCATCGGGGATTAAATTCACTCGCAAGCGGAATAAATATTTCGGCGCGGCGCGTTGCAGTCCGACCGATCTCAGATAACGTCGGGGTCCCGTCCTCGGAGTAACGCGGCTCGACTCTGATTTGCGAGACGAATGCACGAGTTTGTGAGGGAGGAGGCTAAATGAGAGATTAGAATCGCACAATTCTTACGATTCTTGAATTTTTCGATTTCTCCTGAAATTAATATCTTCGTACATTATATTTTGCGAATATATTTATAGAAAAATTACATTTATAAGATATAAAACAAAGAAAAGTAAAATAGACTTAATGATTAAAAAAATGAAAAGAATTAGCTATACAGATGAGCAGTAAATTCTTTTATTATCAATGCAATTATTACTTTAGAATTTCACTTGATGTTAATGTTCTAAAAGATCGCGGATACATTTGAGAAAGATCGTAATTACACATTCCCAATTTCTTCCGACACTTACAACCCTAGAATGTTTCGTACCCTGAAATTATGGATTCCTCGCGTCCTCGCGCGACATGAACACGCACTTTCGCTGTGCAATTAAGCGCGTCAGGGCCTAGGAACGCAGACAGATTAAACCCAGTCGCTGGGAGGGAGATGAAATGCTTATCACGGTACGTGGGCCTGCACCAGGATAATGAGGACCTCTCCGTGAGTAATAGCAGCTCTGCCGAGCTGTCCGCCACGCTTAAGCGTTATCCGGTAACGGGCCGTCCTCGGGAGTATCCTCTTACCGGCGAGGGAATCCTCCCCAGCATTGGGACTCCCGTAGGCGGTTCACGTTGCTACCGCCTACCCGAGTCGGAGGATCCTCTCAGAAAGCGGACGTTAAGGTCGGCAAAGGATTAATGTCCCCATCCAGCGTGGTGCATTGTGACGCTCGCGAGTCGCATCGCGCTATGCATCACTCCGGTTGCAGTTGCAACGCACGGTTGTTGCGCGTCCTTCTCGTGCACGGTTGCGCCCTAAGCCTGGGCAAAGTTATATTAATGACGCCGTCGTTACTTGCGCGCCAGGACACTTGTATGGTTGTTCTTGCCCGGCAAGAGAGTGCAGCTTGATAAACACGCGCGCCTCTCGGCCCTCGCGAGTGTCCCCTGCGATACATATGCATGAATAGTCTCGACCAGAAGGATGGAAGAGAAAAAGGGTAGAGACGCGCGTAACATAGATTTGGATAACGCGTGAGAAGCGGGCGGATCTTGTTCTTCCGCTCGCGCGAGTAATGTACAAGTACGCACGCGCACGTACACGCGCATTTTGGAGAAATACAGATAAATGGTTACACACAAATCGTATTACCTGCGTTTATCAAATACTTTTTTCGGTGCTTCAACTTTAAATCTTTTCGTTGAGATAAGGGATTATATACAGGGTGAGGCACCTAAAACAGGCCACCTGAATATTTCGGCTGTTATTGGTGATAGAAAGAAATGTGTCAGACCAAACTTGCATGGTTTCGAGGGACACATAATTTGTTCTAAATAGGTCTTTATTAGGTGGACGTGTAGAGGTCATATGAAGGTCAACTTCGTTTTTTTAAATGGTATGATATGTTTTTTTACGTACCACCTAGTAGAGCGTTTGAAGATGCGCACATTGATCTACGGGTCAAAATCATTCAAGGTCACTGAAGGCCAACTGCAAAGGAAAATAATTTACTTTATATTGCCTAGAGTTCCCTGCTATTGAAAATACTGTAAACTCAGAAATAACAAAGTTCTAGCCCTTAGAAATTTTTTCTTTTTCCGCGAAGTTCTGAGTTGTTGTTATCATTATTTTTTATACTGCCTAGAGTTCCCTGCTATTGAAAATACCGTAAATTCAGAAATGAAAAAGTTCTAGCCGTTAGAAATTTTTTCTTTTCCGAGAAGTTCTGAGTTGATAATATCATTATTTCTTATATTGCCTAGAGTTCCCTGCTATTGAAAATACTGTAAACTCAGAAATGACAAAGTTCTAGCCCTTAGAAATTTTTTCTTTATCCGCGAAGTTCTGAGTTGTTGTTATCATTATTTTTTATATTGCCTAGAGTTCCCTGCTATTGAAAATACCGTAAATTCAGAAATGAAAAAGTTCTAGCCGTTAGAAATTTTTTCTTTTCCGAGAAGTTCTGAGTTGATAATATCATTATTTCTTATATTGCCTAGAGTTCCCTGCTATTGAAAATACTGTAAACTCAGAAATGACAAAGTTCTAGCCCTTAGAAATTTTTTCTTTATCCGCGAAGTTCTGAGTTGTTGTTATCATTATTTTTTATATTGCCTAGAGTTCCCTGCTATTGAAAATACCGTAAATTCAGAAATGAAAAAGTTTTAGCCCTTAGAAATGTTTTCTTTTCCGAGAAGTTCTGAGTTGTTGATATCATTATTTTTTATATTGCCTAGAGTTCTCTGCTATTGAAAATACCGTAAACTCAGAAATGAAAAAGTTCTAGCACTTAGAAATTTTAGCCTTCAGTGACCTTGAATGATTTTGACCCGTAGATCAATGTGCGCATCTTCAAACGCTCTACTAGATGGTACGTAAATAAACATATCATACCATTTAAAAAAACGAAGTTGACTTCATATGACCTCTACGTGTCCACCTAATAAAAAATTATTTAGAACAAATTATGTGTCCCTCGAAACCATGCAAGTTTGGTCTGACACATTTCTTTCTATCACCAATAACAGCCGAGATATTCAGGTGGCCTGTTTTAGGTGCCTCACCCTGTACATATAGAATAGAGGGAAACTTCCCCGGGTAACGTGTTACTCAGTTGCAACGCGCGGGAAGACCGGGCGGGATTTAATTTTAACTTCACTCTCGATTTCTATTGTACGTGCACACGGCCACGCTATCTCTCGGGGCAGCTATTTAAATCTACAGGCAATTTCATCGTCCTCTCACCGGCTTAAGAGGATTTTATAAGAGGATTTCCCATTCTCCCGAACCTTTTTGCGTTCGCCTTCGCTCTCCTTCTCCCACGTTTCTCTCTCTCTTTCTCTCTCGTTTTCTCGCCGATTGCAACCGGAGGTTTCGTGGATATCAGCCCATCTCGTTTATTAAAGTTCGAGAGGTGCCACTTTCCGCCGGGCGGGGACGGGGGCGGCAGCCCCGGGAGATTGGTTTGATGCTATCTCGCCCCGCTTGCCCGTTAATTTCGAACAATTAATGAGCGGTCCGTCCCGTCGACGATCTTTCGACGAGAGCGGCAGAGAGAGGAAGCGGTTACGAATTGTTCTGCCAAGTGGGCGAGGGTTCGTTAGTTTCGAGTAATTAATCTGGCTTCTAACCGCGGCCGGAAGGGAGCAACCCTGTTCCTCTTGCATCTCTCGGTCCTGTTGCAGTTTGCACTGGCTCTTTCTATGTATCTTCCCGATTACGATCACGATTTTATATTATTGCGGAATTTCCGTTGCTCCAGATTATTACACTTTGCTATTGCTTTATAAGTTTGAGATATCCAATTTCTTAGTTATGATAATAAAATTATTTTTGCTTTTAACTTGGAATGTCCAGCTGTTTGTGATTTATCGATATAATATCACGACGTATAAAATTAATACAAGATAATATATAATATAAAATTATCTAGATTTATTATACACTTTACTTCAAACTTGTACTCTGCGTTGAGAGAATCCCGATTCCGGAACAGAAAACGCTCTTTCCTCTATTATTTGCCTGTCTCGATAAGGAACGGCGCATTTAACGTTGATGAATTGACAGCCGCGTATTAGAGACCAATCTACGAGATAACAATTAGCCTCCTGTATTTTCCTATCGAAGATTCCCCGCGTAATTGCAGTCGTTCCGCAGTAACGAGAGAGAAATTTCTGCTGGCGACAATATGCGCGGGAAAGACCGAATGGCGGAAATGGGACGACCAGAGATCGCACATCGCACCGAGACAGTCCTTTTCTCCAATCTTTCACTTTCAAGATAATTAAATCGCGATGTACTATCGCAAGTACATTCGCGTTGTACTTTTGCTCGAAAGGCGGCGAAAGGAAGATATATCGAAACACTGCGACGTTTCTTTACCTTTCTAACGCTCGAGGCGACAATTTCCTTCAAGTGAAAGTAGATTGTAGAGCATCCTACAATTAAAACCAGAAATAGAATTCTCGAAGCAGGCCTTACAGAAAAAATTTATAAAATATCTCACACGTTTCACTTTAGTCCTGGAATATCATAGTAAATTATTATAAAATAAAATATGCTTGATACGAGAACTTAAAAAAATTAAAGAATAATGTCGCGGTTGACTACGAGTACGTTGCAATTTCCAATGTTAGCCTTTCAAAGATGAAGCCACGCGATAGGATAGATTGAAACGCAGGGTAACACGCATTCTCGATCGCAAACATCCGCGTGTTGGCCGGGTAAGGCTTAAGTTACGAGCAGAAGCGGTACATGCAGCCGCGCGCGATTCCTTTTCCGAAGATCGAGTCGAGCTCGTTGCAGAGATCCTTTTCGCAGCGGCCGGCATTTTTGCGGCAGTTTACAGAGTGCGTCTCTAGTAACACTATACCTATCGCTCGGTCGCTCGGAGGAGCTAGCGTTTCATTCCGGCTCAACGAGTCCGCCAGAAAAATAACTGTGGTCTACGCAATGCGTCGTGCGTGCGCGAGCACGCAGTGATATTCTTATAATTCTTCTGAAGGGGCAATCCCGCCTCTCTAGAAATTGCGCTGCGTTGTGTTAGGCAACGATTGATTCCGCACGACGTTTTTGCATAGCATTTCGTAAACGCGGAAGGCGTGCCGCACGCGTTCAGGAATGCGGCCGTTCCTCGCGAATTTCAATCACACATTTTTATCGCGCGGAAAATTGTGTTCAGCAACTCGATGTTACGGAACCTCAAAAACATCTGCGTCCAACTCGATCTCATTCACATCCTTATTTGACATAATCGTTTGAATTCTCCGTCTCTGGATCCTGCGTTTTATTATCCATATACAGGGTGTACCGGGTTTTAACCGACAAACTGTGGGAGCATATTCTACTAGTGGAAATAAGAAAAAATTCTTATATCGAGTTTGCTTAGAAATGCTTTGTTACAAAGTTATAAACCAATATTGAAAAGAAATATGAGATAAGTAACAACGGAACATAGTGTAGAATTTGGAAGGTCGAAGATGTTTATGTTACGTGTATTCACGTGTATTCATGTTCACTATGTTGAAACGATTCAGTATGATTGTTACTTTCACAACAGTAGCTGTTAGATTTCAATCGTCGTGTCAACTAGCAATTACTATCAGAATGCCAAAAGTGTTTTCAAATGAGGAATACACCGATATTCATTTCGTGTACGGATTCTGTGACGGAAATGCACGAGCTGCCGTACGAGAGTATCAACGTAGATTTCCTAACAGGAGAGTACCAGATAGATTTAAAGCAACGAATTACTAATTCAGTTACTGAGATGCAACAAAATTTTCAGGAATGTCGTACCGTAACAAATTCTGTACTACGTCGATGTCTAGCTTGTATCGATGTGCAAGGACAACATTTTGAAATGCGTCACTAAATCATTGCGTAGATAATTTTTATTTTTGTGAAAAAATCCGTTGTTACTTATCTCATATTTCTTTTCAATATTGGTTTATAACTTTGCAATAAAGCATTTCTAAGCAAACTCGATATAAGAATTTTTTCTTATTTCCACTAGTAGAATATGCTCCCGCAGTTTGTCGGTTAAAACCCGGGACACCCTGTATAATTATTCTAGTATTTTCTTTTACTTGTTTCAATTTTAATTAAAATTGCAGTCTTCCATAAATTTCTAAAATGGAAATTTAATTTACTTTTTAATTCTATAAGAAGAAAACGCATTTATCACGGTTCTACTTGTACCACAAAATGATTGTTTTCTCGAAACAAGTAGCGTTGCGCGTTAGGTTTTGGAAAATAGGTTGGCCGACAAGAGTTAGGGCAACGCGCGGAGATGCGGTTGCAATAAATCGCGATGTAATTACACGCGAGTCCGCGTTAATCAGGCGAGCAAGTATCGAGCGCACAGCGAGCGCGGGCGCGCGCACGCGGATTCCTGACGTGCGTTTCCTTTCCAGCCGCTGCACTCGAGGTCTTATCGAGTTGCGCGGTGGCAGTACGAACGTCTCTCTTTAGCGTCCATTAATTGGAAACGCCACACTATTTCACGATGGCGATGGTAAACGGGTTAATTCTAATGCACGCCTACGGTCGGTAACGCCGGCACGAAGAAGCTGGAGTTCATTTAAGCGATAATGATCGCCACGCGGGAGCTACAAACGAATGCATAATCCGCCCGATCCTAGTGCACGTTCATTGCTCGATCGCCGCCGAATAAGATTTTCGCGGAAAAATACGTGATATATGCTCGATTCGCGCGGATCCATACTTTCCCTCGCGCGATCTTCACGAGATTTATTTACCTCACGTTCCATCGGACAAATATCCACACTGTAATACCAAATTCTAAATACATTGCAAACTTAACCCGAGTCGAAATTTTAGTTCTACATTGAACCTCGAATTCTTCATCCGAGGCGTTATTCAGCGTCTATTTAGCTACTACTTTAACACCAAAATATGTCCGAAATTTCCTTTTTTGCCGCTAGAGCGTCAAAGCAGGTTACGATCAAGATTATAGCCGAATGTTGCAGGGTCAAAATAGCATCTTAACATCTGTTTGTAGGAGTTTGTTTCAATATAAGAGTTCTAGGTTCTATTTTCCTAAAAGTAGGTTCGTACAAACCGCTAAAAGCATTAAAGTAGGCGCAAAATTTCGACTCGGGAAACTGTGTAATATACACAGCGGTAAGGTATTTAATATTTAATATGAATTTTCGATGTGTATAATATATTAAAACTTTATTATCCATAGAATATACAGAAATGTCGCAAAAGAAACTGACAAAATAAAACAATTTATTAAAATACAATATCGTATAAACTAGAACTCGAAAATAGAGAAATCAATAAAGCAGCTCGAGAGGTGCAGGAGGAGGCTAATCAAAGCTTAATAAATAGCGTGCCAGGCCACTCTAACTCAGAATATTGTCGGTGCTCGACATCTGACAGGATGCTCCGCGAAGCTCGGCGGATCCGTTCGTTCCGCTTTACTGGATCCCGCACACCCGCGGTGCGCATATACACGCTCGCGTGTGTTCCCGTCGTTCCGGTGCAGCTTCTCGCGCACGGAGGCTTTGAGGAATCGCTGTCACAACGCGGGGGAAAACACAGACCGACTGTGGCGGTCGCCATCGGCAATCTAATCCAGCGCATTCCAGTCATCGCGAGGCGTTCGAGAACGCGAACTAGTCTTCAGCAGTCTTAGCCGCCGCCGCCACCTCCAAGGCACACCCCGCTCGTAACATGCAGATGAGAGTATAAATATGAAACATGAGATCACCTACGGACGATCGCGCTGCAACGCGTCGGTGCACCGCGGATGCAACCGCGGAGCAGAGGCGGCGGAGGAGCGTGGATGAAACGAGGCGGCAAGGCCTCGCGAAATGTCGGGATGAGAATTGCAGGGAGGAAACGCGGCGGTCGGGTCGAACCAGGCAGGCGAGCGTCTTTCGCGGTTGCACAGGAAGTGGACGTCAAATTGCACGACTGCATCAGATCAGCCTGCGGCGTCAGCTCGGGTAACGAAGGGTCTCCTGGTATCACGTCGTACCACGTAGTCTACTTCTAGCCACATCCTCCTTCGCGCGTCCCGCGGGACGCGACGCTTACACCCGCTCGATCGAGATAAGGATGCCGCATGATTATTATTGTATATCGGGTATTATATCGCGACGATGCTATGCGGCGGCGCCTTTGGAGCTCGGCGCGACCTACGGCGGAAAATTGACGGAGTGATTCATCGATACGAATGCACGCGAGATCGTGCTCTCTGAGAAATTCCTGGTGCAAATATATTTTTTCTATGTAAAGTTTATAGGATCTGAAATGTTAACTTTGATATTTAGGAGAATACTTAGCAAAAACTACAGCTTATCAGACGATTCTTAGTCGTGTATTAATTGAAGCCGAAGAAAACGCACATGTAGCTCGATGTTAATTAAGCGGAATCAGATTTGATTGAAGTCGCACCGTTATATCATTTATATCTTTCGTATCATGAAAGGGACAATTTCCACTATTGCCGCCTACGCGTGAACGGTCCTCACCGATTGTTTCACCGCGCCTCCTTCGACCACGCTTCGACACGCCTCGACACGATGCGCGTGCATTGACCTCGGTACCGTAAAAGCGTAGGGCACGATCTGATGGTCCTCCGGCGACGGCGGATTAACGAGAGAGCCCTAGATTGTAAAGCATAGGTGGTCTCTCTCGTAAGTGCGCTTTGTCGTCCCGGCAGATAAGCGCGGTATAGGTATTACACGCTGTAAGACGCCGCGCGTGCATCGACACGTCCGCTGCATCGCTGCTGGATTGCTCGCGATACTGCGTATAAATTTCCTAGTTGCCACTAACTTTTCTTTTATATATGTTAAATGTAGCGTGTGTGATTTTTATGTGACTTCTGATATTATAACGTGCTTATCTAATAATTTTATAATATTATATCATAAAACTATGTGATGTCTACGGTACTACATAATTAGTATCTCTGTCTTGTTCACTGTGTTGGTGAGTTGGCTGCTAAAATAATGATAAGTCAATAAATGTTGCATTATGCAACGATTATTTATCATCGTTGTTGCGTAGACGGCGATCATTGCGATCTGCAATGATTTCGTTCGTTAGTTTTTGAGCAACGTATTGCCATCGCACTGCAGCGGATACTTTTACTCGGCGGTACTTTGTTACGCGAGCGCTCCGTAACTAGCTACGCTAAATATTGTTTTCAGCGGCGAATTGCATCCGGTACACGAGGCAATCATCGTTTAGACGACAGCGTTTTAGACGTCCAGTGCAAAGGCATTGTCCTCCACAAAATTTGTAACGCGTAAATGTTATCCTTATAATATTCTTTATATTAGTTTTGAATAATAATTAATCAGAAGTTTATCTAACTTTAATAGATTAAAGTAGAAGTAAACTGAATTTTATAAACTGCTTAATAAGAAAATATCAAAGTATACATATTCACATACTTTCTACTGATGCATCCGTTTCGATTGAACATGATTGCGATGTGATCTGCTTTCGATAATCATTAAAAATAATTACCGGCCTTCCAAGGTAAAGGCTGGTTTCGCTCGTACACTTGCAATGATTAGAAACTGTAACATTGTTTTCACTTGGCGTCAAGGTTAATTAAACTCCCGCGTTCTATCGGTTACGATTCATTTCTTCGGTATGAAAATCAAGTAGCGTGACACGCGGACGATTCTGCGAAAGTGCACTCGGTGATGGCAATTTGGGGACCATAAACCCGGTTAATCTTCCGAAATTCTATTATCTGTTTTCTCTCTCCGTGACTCTGCTTTGTTTTCTCCTCAGTCCGCAGTAATGATCGGTTGTTAAGTAGGAGAACCAGTCGCGGAAACGAGATAAATATCTGCGAGTGCTCATTCCCGAATGCAAATTAGAATTGATTACTCTCCCTGCAAGGTGGCTTCACTTTCGTTTCACTTCAACCTTTTTAATTCGTTCTGTAAAACTATTAAAAGGTCATTAACATGTCTGGTGAAAGCAGAATGCAAACTCATTGATCGCTCCTTCTTGGAATTCTTTCGGGATTCTTATGACGAAATGATTTCCGTTGTTAAGAGTGAGTCACAATTTACACTTTCGTTTCACATTCCACAGATGTGCAAGATTAAACAAACGTAACTTTTAGACTCTAAATCCATTCAGATTAATTCACAAAATGTATAAATAGTTTTTCCTTACTCCTCTCGTATAATCAGAATCTCTCATGGAGATTAAACAAATTTCAATCATTTAGAAATTTCCAGAGCTTTAAAGATTTAATAATATCTGAATCCAAACACAATTTTTTAACTAAAGCATTATATAAGTTTTTAATTTTATATGAATTTACTCTATATGATGAATTCTTTGTTGCACTTGCGTACACTTGCACTCATATATCGCGGATAAAAATGAAGCCTATTTATATTAGAAAATCTGTGAAAAAATGCATGAGTTATTACTGTATTCATAATTCTTTCGCAACGTGCGGATGCGAAAGGCGTAAATTTAACAAGCGATGTTTCGCCGACGTTCTCTCCGTCCGAAGAATCCGAGGTATCTCTCTTGCGGAGAATTATCTTCGTATTATCCAAAATTGATTAAAGTTTCGAGCGGGCCGAATGATCAGCCGTACCCTAGCAGACGACGATCTTTTTCTCGGCTGCGTCGACGCCGCGGGAATACAAGCGTGCACTTTCGCGCACAAGTCGCCGCGGTCTTATGAATATAATGTCGTCATGATTCCACGCTCGATTGTGAAACCGCCTGCGGTGCAATGCTGCACGTACTAAACAATGGCCGCCGCCGCCGCCGTTCTTGGCTATCACTCGCGCGTGCCGCAGGAAGAAATCCGTGTACCTGCCTCGAGAAACGTCCGATCGAGAAACGTCCAGTCGGATCCTTTACGGTTCAACGAGGTCGTTAAGGGGGGAGCCTGCTTTAGAACGTTGAAAATAAGGTATAATTTTACGAATTTTTTTTGGAGAAACTATACAGCGGATCATTATAAAACTTTTATGCATTTATTAGTACATGTTTAAAGATAAAAAAATTATTTTTTTATTTGAATATATCGTCTGTAGAGGTCGTCCTGGAGGCATCTTAATGCAGCCGGCATTGTAAATTGGTGAGCATTCCCCTGCCTCCAAATTTCATCCAAACTGAAAAATTGAAATATTTTCTCGTTATTTATGAATTCCCATCGTCGATGAACCTTTAATATTCATAAAAACATTAAGTTAAACAATTATTTTTGCATGAAAAAGTTCAACAACTTTGCCTAAAAATCGTACTTTTGTGTTCTAAGCTCCACCATTTTGGCACTTTTCAACTTTTTTCTTCTCTCTTTGGTTCATCGACGATGGGAATTCATAAATAACGAGAAGATATTTCAATTTTTCAGTTTAGACGAAATTTGGAGGCAGGAGAATGCTCACCAATTTGCAATGCCGGCGACGCGGCTGCACTAAGATTTCTCCAGGACGACCTCTACAAGCGATATATTCAAATCAAAAAATAATTTTTTTTATCTTTAAACATGTACCAATAAATGCATAAAAGTTTTATAATGATCCGCTGTATAGTTTCTCCAAAAACAATTCGTAAAATATACCTTATTTTCAGCGTTCTAAAGCAGGCTCCCCCCTTAAACCGATCGGGCTGCGCCGATTTTTTTCTTACGGCCGTTCCAGCCGCTATCGCGATGCTAATAAGCCGCGACACACGCGCTATGAGAGAAAGCCGTGACAGGACTATGACGTTGCCGATAGTTTCCATGGAAATCTATCGTGTCGAGATTTCATATGCGGGACGTTTGTACCTTCGAAACATTTTTGAGTGGATCTTCAGATCTGTCTGGCATTGCAAGACTTGAGATAGTGCTTTCAAGTTGCAATTCCCGGTTCTCTAGTTGTTCAATTCCATTGCTTCCTAATAGTGACAGTAAATTTAACTTTTATTCAATAATTTAATATTCTGTATCAAGAACTTTTTTATGGATACGAAGCTTTTATGAAAATTTCTTTCTCTCTTTTCTTATCAATGACTTCTACAGGCGGGTATTCCAGATCCGAGCGTTGACTTGTTCGAGACCGGGCCGACGCGCCTGTAAGCAACGTTGCTTTTGTGCAACATGACACGCGTTGCGCTTGCAAAGTATTGCGAATCCGACATCTGGTAACGTGGCCGGGCACAATGGCAGGAAGGCGGCTGAGAGAGCATTTTGCGGCTGTACTATGCTGTGCTGTGTCGGATAGAAGGAGGAGACCGACGAGGACGAGCTGGAGGAGGAGGAGGCAGGCGAGGCGAGCGCGAGACCATCTCTTCGGCTATCGGACGAGGAGCTGCCCTCGTCCTACTCCTCCTACGATAAATCCCGCGAATGCACCACGGCGGTTTGATGCGGTGCGTCCGTGCCGCACGACGCGGTTGGGCTCTGTTATTTGTCTACAGGCTACAGAATCGCGCACCATAAAATTATCGGCGAACAGGGCGTGCGTGCGTGCACGCTGCGCCGGGACGTGGAACGTGACCGTGAACGGCAGGAATCGACGCCAACAACGAGGTGCCTTTCTTGCACGCGCGATCGGATCACTCGTTGACTTCTGCGCACCGTGGAAATAATTAAACCCGTGAGTGGCACAAAAAGCTCGCGGCGCGTCGTTATACCGCTTGAGAAATTCATGGGGAAAGACGCGGTAGATGTGAAAAAGTCTCCTTTCTCCGCAGAGTTTTGCAAGAGAATTGTTAATCGTAATTTTAAGTCTGCTTAAGTCGAATTTTATTTAATTATAATTTTTACATCAAGTATCGATAGTACCAACTTATAAACTCGAGTCAGAGACGATGTAGCTATCCCAGCGTCCACACCACCGCGGCCTTCACGGTTATAAATGTTAATTATTCCGGGTAAATGACCCCGTGTCGCATCGAGAATCTAGCCAAGCTCATTGATAGTCGAACTACGCTCCCAAGTGACAGTGACGCGCGCTTGACGGTGCGTTGGGACTTTCACGGACGTAGCACTTACCGCTAACGAGTAAGGAGAAAAGTGGCGGCCGACGTCAGGACTCTTTTTTCTGAATTGGAGTCGATTAGGTAACGCATCGTAAAATCTCCGACGTACGAGTCGTATGGATGTCCGCGTGGATGATAGTTAACGTGTTCCTCTTATCGCAGTGATGACAGGGATACCGTTATACGCGACGAGATTCGTCAGTCCGGTGCGATTTCCGGGAATATCGAGGGAATATGTTCAATATTTATTTATTCATTAATATTCACGCGTCGATATTCCTCGCCGCGGACTGCGCGGATTATCGCAAATGAAAATACGTTTTCTCTTCGAAGTATGTGGCACGAGGACGTTCTTTATGACTGCCTCTTGTCACCAGCGTGCGGCGCGGCGCATTACGATGTGTGTCGTGGCAGCGGGTTAAATACGTGTACGTACGCCTCGTGTGTTACTTCAAGAAATCCTGAGTCATTTCATTAAACTGCCTCGTCGATCTAAATTGGTGGGCACAGATTTTCTAGTTGTCACTTGTATTTTTAGCTGATCCACTAATGCCGAGATATGTAGACCAAAATAACTTTTAACGGAGACTAAACTGGGAAAAGAATATTTTCTGTGTAAATAATGCTGTACGATATAAAAACAATTTTCCGTATAATATCCAGATAAACAACCATGACATCACGACATGCCGATCGTGATTATGCGATAAATTCCAGTGCAATTTGTAGACCATGTGACGTGATTTTGCTAATGTCCTCCTTTCTCTTCTCCTAAAAGAGTTACTCGCAGCTGATGCGTGAAACTCCGTCATCGAGTATCGGCCGCTTTTTAGCTGTCATCGCGCGCATTACGCGCGAGTAACGTCCCATATTGAATAATGCAACGCGGACGTCGCGCGCACTCATACGCCGTCGAGGCGGATGTGCTTATCGGTGTCCCCGTAACAACAGGCATATTCGTGCGGTTTACCCGGCCTCATTTTTCTTTTATTTTTTTATATTTCTTTCCTGGATACGAGAACAATGCGCGCACGGAATCGCCGAGATGCGCGGTATAAATTCTCGGCGGATTTCGCGGCCTCCGTCAGGTCGCTCGGAAAGAGGAGGCGATCCGCGACGCTGTGCTCAGCCTACTTTCATAAGCAGAAAGCGCATCGTGGCACGTGCATCTGCGGGTTCGTCGTGGGGTCGTTTCGGGGATCACGAAGTCCGTGTACGCTAATTGATCGGGTCGAGAAGCAACCTGGCCCCGCCGGAATGCCCTTAGGGCCGCTTCGGGATGGATAATGAAGACGCGCCAGCACGACCGTTCCTAGAAGCACAGCGATGCACCCGTCTGTCTTCCATCCATGTCTTTCTGCCCTTTTCTTTTCTCCCCCGTTGTTCCTGTGCATTGAAGATCTCGACGTATTTGGCTCCATCACGGACTACCATTCGCACGGCGCTTTCTCGATGCTATTCGCGGGTGTCTATAAATTTGGTTGGTAATTATTTAGTTTAACGGAGCAACCTCGGATGACCTTGAGCTTGACATATATTATAGAGGTCACCCTCCTGAGTGACCTTCAAAAGATTTTAGCCGTCGCTCATTGTTTATTAAAACGTTATTAACAAAAGGAGTTTAATGATTTTGCACGAATTTGCAACTGTCCACGCGAAGCAAGGACTGGAGTTTGACATATAGTACAAAAGTCACCTTCCCGAATAACCCGCACTAGGTTTCACCCGTCACTCGTTGTTTGTTAAAAAGTTATTAACAAAAAAGTTTAATGAATAGAGCATAATTTTACGATATCATATACGTTTACGAAAGAGTATATTTGATGGAATTTTACCTTTAAATCAGAAATAGGGTTGGGTTAGGTTATATTTTCCGAAACTGGAGCCCCGGACACATAGGCTCGTTTTCAGCCCGCTTCGCGGGAGGGCGGGGGGGGAGGGGCGTTGCCCCTCCCCCCCGCCGGAGCCGGTGTTACAGATTTCACCGTACAGATTTTGATCACCTGGTACACGGCACGGATTCTGGCGGGGGGGAGGGGCGAAGCCCCTTCCCCCCGCCCTCCCGCGAAGCGGGCTGAAAAACGAGCGTATATGTGTCCGGGGCTCCAGTTTCGGAAAATATAACCTAACCTAACCTAACCTAACCTAACCAGGTTAGATTAGATTAGGTTAGGTTAAATCACTTTCCTTCCTTCGTTCATATTCGTCGTTCATGTCTTTCAATATTCAAAATAACTACTATATTTCCGAAACTTCTTTTGTTAATAACTTTTTAATAAACAATGAGCGACGGCTAAAACCTTTTGAAGGTCATTCAGGAGGGTGACCGTGACAACATATGTCAAGGTCAAAGTCATTCGAGGTTGCTCCGTTAATCTAAATAATTACCATTTGGTTAATAGAGCGGCATCACATCTGCTCGCCCTGAGCAAGAATTGCAAAGGCGAGCGAACGGGCGAGCGAGTGCGCGCGGGATGATCTATAGTTATGGGGGAATAACCGCGTTCCCCTTAGAACTCTCGCCTTGGATTCGATCCGCGTCGATTCACGATTTCGCACCGCGAAATTATTTCGACGCTACTGGCGCTCCTTGTCTCGTTCTCCGATCACTTTCGCGGTCGCTGAGTATTCCAGGTAGCCGAATGAGAGAACGAGAGATTCGCGTACCACAGGAAGATGCAACAACGCTTTGCATTTTTATTATGTACATGCGTTCCTCGATTTGTGCGATGTCTCCCCTTTCAGTTATACGACCGAAAACCTGTCGTGCGAACGCGCGGGACTTGTGAATTTCTGGCAATGTGTAAAAACTCGTGAAATGAATATGAAGTTGTCCGGGGAGCGGGGAGGTGAGAAACGGGAGGTGAGGGTGCAGGGCGTCCCTTAAAAAAATTCGGTGTGATAAATCACGCGGTTGAAATGAAAGATGCGAGAGAGGTCTTCGGCGCGCGGCCCGCCACGTCTTCATCGGCCTCGTTTGCGCAGCTTGTGTTCCTCTCATAATTCTCTCGGTGGCCGGTTAGTCGCGATCGTAGTCGTGCCCTTCGAAGAGGGACCGATTCCGTGAAAAGGCAGTTATAAAACCACGGCTCCTTATAGGGTGAGGTACGAAGAAAAAATCGTGCGAGGTCGTAACACGTCGGGATTTATCTCGCGAACGGAACATTAACGTCCGTATCTAGATAAAGTATGCCGAAAAAAGGCCGTGGACAACAACGGAGCGCTAGAACGTTGCTGATATACGGAGTGTGCGAAAAACAAGCATCTCTTTTCACGTAACACGACTTGCCACGGCGATTTGCGGACGGGTTCTTCGTTGGCGAACGTTGCCTCGTTTTCGCTCGTCCTTCACTTGCGTTTAAACTTTGTACTCGAGGATTATTAATTCTATTGGGTTGGCCAAAAAGTAATTGCGTTTTTTTCCAATAGATGGACATACATGTCTTGAAATGTAACTAACTTCATTCTAAACCGCAAATTCATTATGTAGGTTAACAACTCACAGTTCAAGCTTGTTTTACAAAAAGAAAGTACACGATTTCGTTAACAATTGTTTCTTTGCCGTCCATTTCAAAATGGAAAATCAAAAGGAACATTTTCCTCATATTTTGTTTTATTACTTCCGAAAAGGGAAAAACGCTGTGCAAGCTCATAAAAAGTTATCTGATGTATATGGCGAAGATGCTTTAAACTGCGGCAGTCAAAATTGGTTTACTAAATTTCGATCTGAAGATTTTAATGTGAAAGATGCACCACGCTCAGGAAGGCCAATCGAAATTGATGATGACAAAATAAAGGCACTGATCGATCCCAATCGGCGTTTAACGACACGAGAGATTGCTGAGAATCTTAACATATCGAAATCGAGTGTTGAGAACCATTTAAAACGACTTGGATACATTTGTAAGCTCGATATTTGGGTACCACATGAGCTGAAAGAAATTCATCTCACTAAGCGCATTGACATCTGCGATTGTCTTTTGAAACGTGAGGAAAATGATCGATTTTTGAAACGTATGATAACAGGCGACGAAAAGTGGATCGTCTACAACAACGTCAAACGAAAAAGATCGTGGAGCAAGCGTGATGAACCTGCTGAAAGCACTTGAAAAGCAGATATTCACCAAAGAAAGATTATGCTGTCAGTCTGGTGGGACTTTAAAGGTATTGTGTATTTTGAGCTGCTTGCAAGGAATCAAACCATTAATTCAGACGTATACTGTCGTCAACTGGATAAATTAAATGATGCCATCAAACAGAAATGTCGAGAATTGGTGAATCGCAAAGGTGTTGTGTTTCACCATGATAACGCTAGACCACGTACAAGTTTGGTCACTCGTGAAAAATTGTTGCAGCTTGGATGGGATGTGTTACCATGATGTTACCACATCCACCATATTCGCCAGACCTGGCACCATCAGATTACCATTTGTTTCGTTCTTTGCAAAACGTCTTGAATGGTAAAACCTTTACTGCTGATGAGGATATCAAATCGTTGTTGGAATTGTTTTTTGCTGAAAAAGATAAGAACTTTTTTGAGCGCGGAATCATGAAGTTGCCTGAAAAATGGCAAAAGATAATCAAACAAAATGGACAATATATTGTTTAATAAAGTTTTTGTTTCCCATGAAAAATTCGCCTTTTATTTATATAAAAAAAACGCAATTACTTTTTGGCCAACCCAATATTTGACGTCCGGTAATCGTTGAATTATTGTATTTGATGTCTAAAGAGGACCACGACGAATCGCAGCGAATAAAAACGGACCTTCTATCACGCGAGCATCAATTTAATTTTTAAAGAGAATAAACGTAAGCTCCCCTCAATGCCTTCCTCGCAGACGGGCGCGTTATCCTACATCATAGCAATCTTTCACTCGATGAATAAGCGTGTACTAAGCACAACAGGGCCGTTTCTAACAAGCCACGTTGTATCTATCATCGCACCTGTCGTCCGCGCATTACAAGCTTCCATTTAGAGGCTGATCGCGGGTCGAAAAGACGAACGGTCTTCGTTCTCGCCATGGAATCGATTACTTCGACCCGCATACGATCCTTTTACAAATGACTTACACAATGGGCGTATTTCGAGCTCGCGTTGCTCTTCACTGGGCGAGCCACTTTAAACGTCGCTTAGGCGTCAGCATGCGATGAACAAACGTCGGTGCTTCGTCACGGACGGACGAAACGCGACGAGGACTTTTCTCGTTTTAACGTTAATGCGCCTGAGGATACGAGCGAGTTGATGCAACGATAATTCGGACGTGATAATTCGTGTGACCTTCCTCCAATCGTCTACGGAGAACGCGCGAGAAGGCGTTGCGTAAGGTACGCGTTGTACAAAAATGGAAAAACGTAGAGAGAACATCAACCTCCTTGCTTTAGAGAGCAAATACGCCCGAAGAGTCTCCAGCTCGTCCAAACACGAGATTGCTGAAAGAGATCTTTATTTAGGTTCCTTTTCCAAATATGTCTAGTGTATACCGGTATGTGTGCACAGTACCGGCTATTAATTTGCGTGTATTTAGATAAGGCAAGACAGATTTTCTGGGAGGGTTTTTCTTTTCAATTAGAGACGAATATTGTGATGTCTCAGGGGAATTATTCGACATGTATGACTAATTTTGTACTGTGTGCGTATAAGCAAGGACATATGGAAGCGCGAGTGAGATTTATTTTGCTCACGTACTTCCTTGGTCTTCGACCGAATCGTTTTGGCTTGACGCACTTTGAGCGTCCGCTTACTGTCGGATTAATCAGCATTGTTTCTTATTTGCGCTCTTACCGCTTCGTAGAAGCATTAGCCTTATGTAAGGAAATCTCTAAGTAATGTCGCGCGCATGCAATGTTTGACAAGCAAATTTTAACTTTCTTTTAGCTAATCCATCTTCGTCAAACGTTATAATACGTTTGAATAATTACGACGAGTAGTTATGCAAATTAATTTAAAAATACACGAAGTATTCCTATTGATCAATTTCAGGAATCCTATCATATTCTATCAATTCTGGTATTGCTTCGATAATAAGGCCAGCTGAATAAAACAGTTTTATTCGAAATGTCGGTCATTCGGTCCAATTTTCCTTTCCTTCGTCACGGTATCCGCATTGTCTCGCTTTCGCTTCACTTTCATCTTCCAAAACGCCAGAGCGAGATCGTTCTGACCATATTCTGCGCGATCGCAAATTAGGCGCTTTATCTCCAGTTTGATCTCTTAACTGTAACTTTGTCCAAAAGACGCACGTGGAGTCATGAATCCTTTCACCCTCGTTCTCCTCGTTCAGTATGTTAAACACATCCGTGTCGAGTATTCCGTACAATAATACACACGATACACCGTAAGCAAGCTGCAAAACTGTCGCGAGAGAGAGTCGGCTCGTTATCGGCGCTCCGCATTTCGCCTTTCCCGGCGCGTTCAAGAGGAAGGACCACGGCGCGGTTCTGGCGGAAGGATCCGCGGAAGGGCGAAACGGGTTTCTGGGACCGGGTTACCCACATCGGGATTCGAGGCAGCCTACTTATTCCGACTGCATGTCCCGTGGCAGTGCGTTGCTCTCCGTGGCTCAACCACGGCGACGCCATGGCTGCTCGCCCGCTCGTCGGCCGCCCACAAGGCACGCAAATGAAGATATTCCCCGTGTTTACACGCGGCGGTCCGCCCGGCGGAGGCCAACGTCTCGCAAGTGTGTCGCCGGCTTTACGACGAAGCCGGCGAGCTGAAAAACGGTCGGCTTATCCTCTCGGCCTTGCGCCTCGCCATCCTGCTGCCTCCGGGAGTTCGTCAACCCGTCGCTCTCGTCCTCTCCCCGCCTCGTCCTCGACGGGGTCTCGTCACCCGTTGCATCCTCGTATTGCGCCTGTATCGGCTTTTCATCGTCGTCACGTCACGAAGTCGCGAGAACCCGCCTCGAAGGATGAAACGCCAGAGGAGATCGCGTGCATCGTCGGAGTTTTGATAAAAGTCCTCGATACGTCGCGCCGCTACGTGTCTAGGGTTTAATGAGCGAGGGAAGACGAGGATGCGAGCCGCGGTACGTCATCCTGCCGCGCACGATCCGCACGATCTGGACTGACGCGCTGGACGAAGGATGGGCGGTAGAATTTTTGCGACCTGCGACGGAGTTCCTGTAATTATCGCCGTCATTATTGGTTTTTAGACCTAGGATTACTCACCCCAAACGTGAAAGTTCTGTAACGTAATGATTTTTCTGCCAAACACACTATTTATGAGCTTGACCGTTGAATTTGATCGGTAACGGGTTAATTGGAAGTTTCACTGCTCTCATTCTGTCCGGTTTAGATCGCCTCAAGATTGACTTAATGAAACTATGTCACGAACGCGCTTGACTCGCACCGCGGAATGGGAGCGTGCGTGGTGCGTAGCACCGATTTCGTCGTTAGCGTATCTACGCACTCGTGTTCTGGTAGATTATAATAAATCGGCCACATCAGAGAACTGCCAAGATTGTTTTGCAGTCCGAGAGCTCACAAGCGGACTTGGCCTCCTCCCGAAGGGCAAAACTTCGCGGCTAATAGCTTCTCGTCGCAACAACGGGATAAAAACATGAAATCAAGACGTTGTCGCCGGTATTATTAAACGTGTTAGCTGTGCAGAGTCGCATGGCGTAACTAATTGCCGTGGAATAACTTAAGGGGGTATTCTAGTGTAAAAGCGGAATTTGTATGCTATTTTGGTGAATTTTTTTGGAAAAAAGTATAAGGTTTTTTGAGGCAGGGTTTTCCCTGCTTATTCATACATATTTGGTGTATGTTTCCAAATTTTTGTATTAGACAATAACTATAAATAAGCGCTGCACATGATATTAAATAAGAACATGAAAAAAAAAGTTGGTCCATGGTTCCCATGATTTCAGCTGTTCTGCTCATCTGAAACAAAAAAACCAAAGAGATTCTTAATTAGTATGAGTGTGGCTATAGCAGGTACCAGAATGAAAAAAAAATGTTGAAAATTTAAAACATGACTTCATTGAGAAAATTAAGTTTCGATTTGTGCCATTTTTTTCACCATTGAAGGGCTGTAGAAATTCCAAAAAACAATATTTCGACTTGATTGTGGTAGGGGCTATAGCCACACATATACTGAAGATGTGTGCAAAAGCCTGAGTCAATTGATTAACTGGTTTTTGAGATATCATGGAAACCAATTTGAAAAACATGGTCTCGAGAAAAACACGTTTAAAGATTTTCATACTGATTACATAGAGATAATGTTACTTACGATCAATCGGCTAGTCCAGGGCCATACAGGGGACATTCCTCTTGTTCGTAGAAGTCCTGCAGAGCTGATCTGTCTTCCCTGCGATTCATTCTCTGATCTCGAGAGAAGTTAGTGGAGCGCCGCTCCGAGCGGGTGATACGAGCTTCGTTCCGGGAGTTTGCGTACATCACCGCTTGCTGACCAATACTAACTCCCATCACGGTCATAAGTTTGAAAATTGGCATAAATCCTTTATTGAAAATTATAACTGCCGAGAATGTTGCTATTTCAACAACTTTCACGCCAGCATGGAGATGTTTTGGAGCAAAAGTCCAAATCAATGAATTTAGAGATTCATTGTACTATATAACCTGTACTATACAAAGGCTCCAATTCAAATGTACGACCTTCAAAGAATAACGATCTTCCGATCCTACCTAAAATACTAACACAATGCTCTGTTGTGTGCCGCGCGGTCCAACCGCCGAGCGCGCGCCAGAGGTTATTTTCTATTAGGTGCTATTACTTTGTTAATTTTGCGAATCGGGCTAAATCTTCTCGCAGACATATTTTCCATACCATATACTTGCAAAATATGCCAAAAAAAATTCGATTTTTCTGACGTGCTACACTAGAATACCCCCTTAATTCACCGGGTTTGCGGTGATTGACCCTCGATGAATTGGGGTAACGCGTGCAGTGATCCATGTCGAAATAACACATTTGTGTAAACAAAAAGGAATCGCAAAAAGAGACAGCCGCTTCGTCGAAAAGGTATCCGGATACGTACGGGTCAATTTAGTAGATTTAGTATTTAGTAGATTAGCGTTTTTGTCAAAGCGGCTGTCCGCGCGGTCGACCATTCGACAGTTCCGACTGCTTTTGCCGGATCTAATGGACGGTCGGAATCATGTTCACACCTTGTATCAAGAGAGAGAGAGAGAGAGAGAGAGAGAGAGAGAGAGAGAGAGAGAGAGAGATCCTCACTTTGACAGAGTATATTTTCCCGGCGATCTGTAGGCGTGGTTGGAACACACAATGGACATGAAGACGGTACCGGTCGTCATAAACGCCAGTATTCTGACAGACACAGTTGCTCGTAAAATGCCGACGCGTGCATGTAGTGGTTTTAAGGAGATACGGCCATCCTGAATTGTCCAGACGGACATATGCCGCTTGCAAACGGGAATGGGCGAGAGTAGCACAGTTGGTTCTAGGATTGCCTGGCCATGTTCTTCGGGCGATTCTAAAATGATTATTACCGCATTGCTAATGGATATTCTCTGGCGCGCAACTGTGGTGCGGCGAGATTAATCAAAGTACGAAACATCGCGAGTAGAAAGTCTCTACCAGTCGATTAATTCAGAAATTTCTCTTTGTCTTGATAAAGGAAAGCTTAATCGAAATTCATCCAATGTATTATTTAACTTTGTAAAAGATGTAGGTGTGTTTTAATACTGGTGTCGTGTTCGAGATACGTATCTCTGATCTTATTATCCTTTTATGACGTGTCTGAGAAACAATCTTACGATGACTATTACTTCTCGCGCGGATCACACTGTGGATATATCGTCGTTTTGCTAGCACTCTGCTCGTCAGAATATTGGCGTTTACGACGCCCGATAGCATCTTCGTGTCCATTGTTCTAACCACGCCTCCGATCATTTTTTTACACTCCTACACGCGAAACACGAGGTTGATCACCACAGGTAGATACGATCGCATCATCTGGCGTCATGTACACCTCATCGCTGCAGTTTGAGGCAAGGATACTTCCCGGAAAGTTGGGTGAGTCGAACGTCCATCGAATTTGCGATGGGTCAATGGGTGAAGGAGAATTTTTATGACATCCCATCGGTTCTCTAGCTTTGCATCTGGCAATCGTGTTTAAAATTCAACGTGCAGATACCTAATTTTTTTAATTAAGATGTCCTCTATTTTTGCGAAATAAGAAATGCGGATTTACATAAGAAATCGGAGAACAATTGTAAATCTTTTATACATGAAAAAAAGTTTTTGATAGAAAATTACTATTTGACATACACAATACACCTACACGTATCATCTGTCACAAAAGATTATATCATGGCCGTTTTTCAAGGAAATATTCCAGTGGCTCGTGCAGATGACATAAAATACGAATGAATATTTCATTGAAAAATTCAGCAAGGCCATCTTGATGATTGACTCGCTGTTCTCGGAGGGGAGCTTTCCGAGGGATCTCCTTTCCGAGGATTCGCCACGCGGTGCTGTAGATGTATACTTAGTAACCTGTTGCACGAATCAACTCGCTTGTCGGACCCCGGCGTTCACCAACTTTATGCGCCCATGTGACGCGCGTATCCTTCGCAGCGTTTTGTTCTTTCCGCAGGATTTATGCGCGGGATTCTCTCTCTAGAGAATCCTAGACTCTTCCTTCCTTTCCTGAGATATTTATATTGTTAATTGGCATATTGCCTAGAGTTGTCTGCTATTGAAAATACTCGAAATCCAGAAATGAAAAAGTTTTAGACCTTAGAAATTTTTTCTTTTTCCGAGCAGTTCTGAGTTGTTGATATCATTATTTTTTATATTGCCTAGAGTTCTCTACTATTGAAAATACCGTAAACTCAGAAATTAAAAAGTTCTACCCTTAGAAATGTTTTCTTTTTCCGAGCAGTTCTGAGTTGTTGATATAATTATTTTTTATATTGCCTAGAATTCTCTGCTATTGAAAATACCGTAAACTCAGAAATGAAAAAGTTCTAGCCGTTAGAAATTTTTTCTTTTTCCGGGTAGTTCTGAGATGCTTTATATTGTTAATTGGCATATTACCTAGAGTTCTCTGCTATTGAAAATACCGTAAACTCAGAAATGAAAAAGTTCTACCCTTAGAAATTTTTTCTTTTTCCGGGTAATTCTGAGATGCTTATATTGTTAATTGGTATATTACCTAGAGTTCTCTGCTATTGAAAATAGCATAAATTCAGAAATGAAAAAGTTCTAGCCCTTAGAAATTTTTTCTTTTTCCGGGTAGTTCTGAGATGCTTATATTGTTAATTGGCATATTACCTAAAGTTCTCTGCTATTGAAAATACTCGAAATCCAGAAATGAAAAAGTTCTAGACCTTAGACATTTTTTCTTTTTCCGAGTAGGTCTGAAATATTTATATCGTTACTTGGCATATTGCCTAGAGAAGCCTTCTTCGTGAGCGCGTATTCTCCCGCCGCTCTGCCTCAAGGCGAGACAACCGAAGTAGGAGCCACTTTACGACGGAGGATCTTGGAAGAGGATATGTATTTTCGTATCGTCCGTCTCTCGTCTCCGCCGTTTACGCTGCGGTTGCCCCGCGGTGTTTAACAAGCGACACGCCACAATTTCCACAATGTCCGACGTCGCCCAAGTCCAAGCGGAGAGAACGCGAAACTCGCCGTCCGTTATCCGGCGCGAAGGTGGCGAATTAATTTGCCGGGAACGCTCGTCGGCGTTTCTGTAACTAAATACTTTGCAGCCGTACGTTCGTCTCCTCGCTGCACACTCGGGTGATAGGGACTTGTGCCGTTCTCATTGGAACATGGAGTAAAATATGAATAATAGGACGTAGTTGTTATTTCTGATCGCATTCAAGCATGAAATAATTTATTATGTTCATGTTTTTATTTTATAATGAAATTTGAATCACAAATGAAAGAAACGCTTAAAAACGCTTATATAAGAGACGTTACCGTTCAGTTAAAATTTTACGAAACCGCGCCGTTTGGCGAAACACTTTTCATCGTAACTGTCTGCCAGCAGTCGTCTTTCTCTACTTCTTTCAGCCGCGTTCACGGCGGTACCGGACATCGTACGTTAAGCGCGATACCGTGAACACGATTTCTGGCGACCATCGATCATCCCCGCCGCCCTCGATCGATCCGCTCACCGATGTTCTCGCGTCTTATATCCCGCCGCGAGGGGAAAGTGGAGGCGTTTTACGAGACGCGGCGACCCTTCGACGCTGCGACCACACGAAATATGCCGGTACGATCCTCGTTCCTCAAAGCGTCGTTGCTATCAAATTAACATACAGACTCCCCGGATGCACGTAGACACGTATATCTTCCTTAATGGTCTCGGACTCGAGCAACTCTTCCTATTACTCGCGAATACATGCGGTACATCCGGCTAGAGCACCGCATAGAACAGTATCCTCTTCATCATCTTTGGCAGAATATTTTTGAATGCTAAGAGCTTCCGGGAGAACGTACATGAATAAACATGTGCATACAAGCATACGTTCATCTTTGTTAAAAAATTGTTAATCGAAGTTAAGAATATGAGAAAAATTTAATTGTATTTCAGTAATCGAGATTGTAGAGGTATTCGTTCTTGAATAGAAATGTTGCGCAACGTGAACGTTTTGAAAAAGATCAGTTTCCAGTTTACAAAATTCTTGATTACAATCCTGAACATTCCTTCTACTATTACGCACAGTGTTAATACGATGACATATTCTTTTATAACGTTTTACTTGATAATTCGTGATGGAATTCGATTTGTTCCGGTTGGAAATACCGTGTCAATTCAGTCCGATTGATAATGTTCCGCATCGAAAGTTGAGACCAGTCGCGATCGATCGGGGAAAGGGAGGAAAAACGCCGGAGATTTCCGGAGGTGTCTTGTAGTCCCACGGCGAGAGATCGGCCGCGTTTCGCGTACACACACGCACTATTCAAGCGAATCCTTACTCGCGCGCTCTCGCTGTTACGTTATGCAACCGGCGGAACGGCGAGCCTTGAGAAACAGGCTAAGATAGAGGAGGATGCAGATGCAAATTATGGCCGGGAGGATGTGGTCTAATGGGAAAATGTTTTCTGTTGCAGGTAAGAAGGACTCTCGCTCTTCGTCTCTTGCTCTAGCCGCGTTGATTCCCCGCGACGACGACGATCCGCCCGAAGCTACGAGCGCAATCGAAGCGCACCGGTATCGTGTTTAACCCTGCGAGATTTATGCCCGGCCACGAGTTGCGTGGCGTTTTACGCACGCTGCGAATGCTGGGAGTTGCGGAGTCTGGAGAGCACATTCATGAGGTACACATATACGTTTAAAAAGCATGCCTCTCAGAAGCCGTAAGCGCCTGAGAATTACAATACAAGCGACAATTGCGAAACTGCTGATGGCGACACGACAGTAGAACCTTCGAGTACGAGTGTCTAATTGTAAGATATTATACTTGAACAATTATTTGATGAACCGTTTTGAAATTTAAGGTTTGATGAGTAAAGGAAATTTTACAACAGTCTTTGAAAATTTTAAACATTTTTAATGTTAATTAAAATTTTCTTGTACGAAATTTTTTAATAGCTGCTGCACGTGGATTTCGATTTAGCGCATTGCGAAAGATACAAGCTTGCGTACGTGACCTGCAGATACTACGGAGAAAACTTTTCCTCGGTGTAACTCTTGCCGATCGCCCTCGATCTCGCAAACCCGATCACGAGGGTCGTTAATTGCGGACATACACGTTGGTTACGCGCAATGCCGACGTTAATGAGCCGCGGTAGTGCACGTACGCGGGCAATTGTGACATCGATTACGGCGACCTTGCCCCGATGATCAGCGATACACATCGCCGCGTGTGCACGAGTCCGATTTCAATTTCCATCGCAGTTTCCAGCAAACGCGCGCACTTGTAATCTCACCCTCGCACGTGTTACCGCAATCGGGTTACAACACGTGGCCAAAGACGGACAGCCGATGACTCCAGAATAGATACGCTCCGATTTGTTGAGACATCGATGCATGCCGATACTCATTCGATCAGATGTCACATTAAGAATAATGTACTACAAACGAGCACAACTTGATAAATCTTTCAAAATCGTATATTCTAAGTATTAGCCTTCTTATTACATACGTTAATGTTCTTATATTATTTGATTACCAGTCGCAATCTAGAGGAGCACATCTATCAGACAATAAATTAAAGAGTTCTACATTAATTTGTTCTATACATTATTTTCTTTTACTTAAAATATTCTCGTGCGTAATATTTTTCTTTTAATATTAATATTTATTTGATAGCAAAATTCAAGCAAAATTCCGGAACCGATAAGGTCGGTACTTCGAAGTCATGGTCACCGTTGTTTCGGAATCCGGCGAATCGAGGGCAAACGGAGGAGCAAGCCGATCTACATTCGATCATTATCGAGTATCGACACGGAAAGTAACGTAATCGCGCGGCGTAACACGGGCACCAGGTGGCGATAATTATGTCGTTTCCAAACTAGTCGCATGCCTACATACATTGCGCGGTCGGAATGCCGCGACGCCTCCAGCGAACGAGGCCAGGATTTACTCTCGATCGCACCGTCTTCAGCTCTCTCCAAGTCCTCGGCTCCTCTTCGTCTAGCCGTATAAAGCTGCAAGGCTGTGGCTCGTCGAATGACAACGTGACCGTTTTTTCTGCGTCTCTCTTTGTCGCTCCGAAAATGACTGTTCGCGTTCATCGACGGGAGGTGCGATATCAGATGCATTCGCGATGAGGATCCTTCGATCGCGAGGTATCGGGCGCGTGCCACTGATTAAACGGCGCGTATCGGCAATTCGATCGTCGGAGAAATTAATTTATTAACCGGCATGGTAAACGATCGTATTGCGTTCGTAGCGATAAAGCCGTGTGATTTTACTTAGTGATAAATTCACTCACACTATGAATTCACACGCATGGATTTATATGCGTGGTTTAATCTCTGTGGGGAGATTCCAACTTTTACGTAGCTTGTACGCACAAACTGCTAATTTGCATTGCGCTTCATGCACGCGGGTCTGGAAAAATCACTGAAGCGCGAGATTAAAAAATAACATAAGGCCGGCAGAGACGTCTTGCGAAATTGTGCGCACGCACGCGACACGCACTCCCGACATACCGATTAAAAGATAGTTCGATATGTAGGCAACGGCGCGCGTGGGAGTCGTGAAAAATGACACGGCGTGTGCGCGTCGCCGCTGCGAAAAGTTTAATGGAAAAGTCGAGAGATGCTTACGCAGATAGCGGCTTGTTTATTAAACTTTACGAGATTGCACGCGCCCGTTTTTCGCAGCCAACTCGGAGAAGATGAAATGTGGCTGACGGCGAAACACATTTCACACCGGCGCGAGCTGAATGTGTGGTTTCGTGTGTGCGTGTACGCATATATGTATATTAAACTTGTTTCGCACAGTTTGAAATTCGCGAAAAATTGTGCCTAAAATATCGCGAATGAAGAAAATCAAACGTACAATTAACTCGCCACTTGTAAACCAAATTGAACTATGAATTCTGCACGCACGCACAGCGCAGAAATCTGATCTAGAAAAATCAGATATCTTGGAATATATCAAGTATAATAAAGTAAAATAGAAATAAGAAGAAACCAGAGACGGAATAATAGATCTTTTTGCAAACAATATTTTGAATGGGGTATCGAATATTACGGTTATTGCGAATTGTAAGGCGAGCTTTACGTGACGCGCGCGTGTGTGTAGCCACGGCCGATCACATTATGTAACGAGATCCCTATACGCTCACCTGCTTGCCCGTGCTCACGAGACGCGTTAGTCACGCGTTATTCCTATTAACATAAGTGCACGTCGACGTAACAACAATACCGCAACGCATCGCAGTCCGGGGAATCGTTTATGCGCGGATGCGATTATATTGTCGCGGAAGATGAACGCGAGTTTCGCTGGCCCCGGTTGAAAACATCCCCGACTAATGGCCTAATGGCGTCGCGGATTCAATTTTCACGGGAGATCGATGGGAAATCTTAATAGCGCCGCGCGCTTTCGCGTCGCTGTTGGTTATTCAGTATGTTAATGCCGAGGCTGTTCCGCGCGCGATCCCGCGCGTTCGGTACACGCGATCGCAATCGATATATCGTGTGTAAACTGAAAAGCACGTTGTCCGTGTGCGCATGGTGATACATTGTTGGCAATTAAGGTGCTGCGCCCGCGAGAACACGTCGCGTCTCACAGTTGTTTGAATTTTAATGCCGTCTCCGCCGAAGATTTAGCGCTTCCGTTAAAGGCTTCGCTGTAAATTAAATTTCTCTCACTAATGTGCAGTACTTTGAACGCTAACTGCGGTATTTAGATGAGATTACCGTAAAATATCGCGCGCGACGCGAACGTATTACTACGAGCGACCATTATTCAGAACGAGACCCGAACTCCGAAGATCCAAGCTCCTCTTCCTTATCGAAGATCAAAGCCTCCTCGATAACCGTTAATGATCTGGAGATCACTCGTGTCAGTTTTGAATATCCTTGGCGCTCTCGACTTCCACTTGGCCTTTCCAGATGTTAACGATATTCCACGCGCCGAGAATAACGACGGCGCTCGATCATCGACAATTGTCACGCGATTGTCATGCATCGTTATCTACCGTGGAGGCCCCATAGGTGAATCGAGTCGATTCGCATATCACCACGGGTAACGACGTCGATGTTGACCTGAGCGAGCACGAAGGACGACATCCCTGGTCAGGGTTACGTGGCGTTACATAGAGAACATGTTAATCCCTCGCGTGCACCGCGTATTCAGATGTACACGCGCACAGACGTTCCCGTGGCCGTTTGCAAGGTGGTCAATCGGTTCAAGTGCCAAGAAATTGCCGGCCAGGTGTTTCGCCGTCTCGGAGGCGCGTAAATCTCTGGTAACAATGCGAGAGCGGAGTACAACGAACGGCCGAGGTCGAGAGTTCGAGTTCGGCTTAGTAAATGCCTTGGATATTGCACCGCTATTTCCTCCTCCTTAGTCGTGTAGCTTAGAAATAAATATCGTGCATCAATCAGTCGCAAGTCAAAGATGGAGCAAAAATCGGAAGAGGAACGAATTTACCCCGAGCGTGAAGACAATGCTCTCCTTCCGAGAATGCCGCGTAATTTTAGCATACCGTAAAGATATCACGCGCCTTTCTTTAAATTTTCCCCACGGGCTTTCGACAGGACGATAATATAAAAACTAATTGCCGGGCGACGAGCGAAGAGATGTATTTTTCGTCGTGTATAAAGCTTAATTACGGACGCGGCCGTAATGAGGGGTTTTGTCTCTCGAGATGCGGCGCAGCATCCTCTCTCGTAAGCCTCGAGCCGGGAATGAAAAAAAGGGAGGAAAGAGGAGTCTTGTTATCTTGATGGGAGGCCAATAAACGGATGGCAGCGGCGATACCTCGTCCCGCGCGGCACAATAAGCTGACAGCGGTTCTCCAGGCTCAAAGACGACCCCGGTCATTTTGTGCGGACTTTAATAAGAGACCTTTGCGACCTATCCGACGCTGCTCGCGCTCGCAATCGTGAAGGTATTTTCCGCTTGGATCGCGATTTCATTCAAACGCTAAGAGATAAGTCGATCGCGAATCGCAATCGCGCCTCGCGCGACACCATTTTTCCTCATCTCGTTACTCATAATCAGTTGAAAATCTGGGACATCTTTGAATTACGATTCTTTATAAGAGTTTTCCTGAATGGAACATGTATTCCAAATTCGTCGAAGAACTTTATGAAAGTGAATGAATGACGAATTGAGACGTTTGAGAAAGCAGAGAACGAAACAGGAATTCGCGATGGCAACTATTTCTCGCTGACTTAAACATTTCCGGTTTCAAAAATCGGAGATCGTGTCTCGCGTTTTAAACTTTCTTTTTCACCGTTGCGGGGTACAGAGAGATATTTATTCCGGCTCTTGGTAACGTAATACACGAGCGTCTGCACCGACATGAAACTCGTGTGCATTACCAATTAACCAAGTAATATCACCGATATATTACTCGCGGGGAGCAGATCGACAAGGGTAAATTCCACGAATAAGTTTGCGCAAGAATAAATTTCGCTTATGCAGTAAATATCCCGACGGTTGTAGCGTAATGTATTATGCATGCGTCGTGTGTGCGTACGGTAGGAAAAATGCGCGCGTTTGCTTATCTATTTGTCTTAAGGGCGACACGCTAACGGCCGATCGTTACCTCATCGCGCGGGTCGCCCTTGAATATCCGAACGAGATAATTAATCCCGTCGCGAATGATAAATAGCGTACTTAACCTCGGGACACCTTGTTAGAGTCGATACGAGAGATAGGTATAGGTACCGCGACTGGTAATGAAGGCGGTATTTGAAATTGATATGTCTTGTCCGAAACTCCAGCGACTCGGCAATTACCTCGCTGCCGGATCGCGCTCGCGATCGTTAAATATAATTAGTGTCATTTCTCCGGATACCCGAAAATTAATAAAATTTCCCCACTGTCGCGAAGCGTAATCGAAATCCACCGACAGTATTTTTCACGACTGAATCCCTGCTGAACGTTTCTACCTAATCGCCTAATCGCTTCTCAGATGTGTTCTTAGGTAAATTCGATTCTCCTTTAAGGGGGGAGCCTGCTTTAGAACGCTGAAAATAAGGTATATTTTACGAATTGTTTTTGGAGAAACTATACAGCGGATCATTATAAAACTTTTATGCATTTATTAGTACATGTTTAAAGATAAAAAAATTATTTGTTGATTTGAATATATCGCTTGTAGAGGTCGTCCTGGAGAAATCTTAGTGCAGCCGCGTCGCCGGCATTGCAAATTGGTGAGCATTCTCCTGCCTCCGAATTTCGTCTAAACTGAAAAATTGAAATATCTTCTCGTTATTTATGAATTCCCATCGTCGATGAACCAAAGAGAGAAGAAAAAAGTTGAAAAGTGCCAAAATGGTGGAGCTTGGAACACAAAAGTACGATTTTTAAGCAAAGTTTTTGAACTTTTTCATGCAAAAGTAATTGTTTAACTTAATGTTTTTATGAATGTTAAAGGTTCATCGACGATGGGAATTCATAAATAACGAGAAAATATTTCAATTTTTCAGTTTGGATGAAATTTGGAGGCAGGGGAATGCTCACCAATTTGCAATGCCGGCGGCACTAAGATGCCTCCAGGACGACCTCTACAGGCGATATATTCAAATAAAAAAATAATTTTTTTATCTTTAAACATGTACTAATAAATGCATCAAAGTTTTAATATTGATCCGCTGTATAGTTTCTCTAAAAAAATTCGTAAAATTGTACCTTATTTTCAACGTTCTAAAGCAGGCTCCCCCCTTAAGAGCCAGTTGAAACTCAAACGCGATTAATAAAGTCAGTCGAAGAGCCGTGTCGGTCTCGCGAATAGTTCGATTCGTGTCGTAAGACCAGCGGTCATAACTGCGCGATGGTGCATAACGATCGGTGATTACGGTAATTGAATTAGAGGCCGTTTCCCAAGATAATCTTCGACGAGAGCGTTTATCGGCGATCGAGCCGAAATCGGCGCGAAGCGGCAGCGGGGTTCTACGAGCGGATGGCGACACGGCGGCGTCACAACACCGACGCCTCTGGCGAGGAGAAGTCTGGTCGATTTTGCATTGCAAATGTCCGCAATATTGGTGAGGGAAAACTGGCGAATCGTATTTTCAATTGTATTAATTGAATTGACCCACGCACTATCATTAGCCTAATCGAATCCCGCCGCGGCGCGTATAATCGCGAGCGATTTTCTCACGCTCGCGTACCGTGCAAGGTAAGCGCCGCGCGTGTAATGCACGTGTATGTATGCAATACGCGTGTTACATATTACGTTGTTAATAAAGGCGGCCCGGGTGCCGTTCGCGCGAGTAAAGTCGCTTACTTAGCGGGGGCGTGTTACGACTTGGACGAATCGCGAAGAACGCGCGATACGGATCGATGCGGCTGCATTTACGATTGTGCGAAAATCTCCCTCCTTACTCCCCCTCTCGTACACACGTGAGTACACCTTATTATTTTATTTCCTTTTTCTCTGCTGTTTAGTCTTTCTCCCACGCGCGCTGTTTACGGTTTCTACTCCACGGACTGTGCTTCTCTCCGATCATTATTGGGTTGTGCAATCGCGATTTGAAATGTACCTTGGGAACCTTCTGGCCCATTTCTCCCTTTTACTTTTAATTGTTGCGTCGAATACATTCCTTTTCCTTGGCAGGTTTCCATTGACATATAAAATGTCTTGAATTTCTGTTATAAAATGTGACTTCATTATGACATACAACAGACGACAAACATTCGATAAAGATTTTTTTTCTCAACAATATCTTTTTCTTTGACACTTTAATAATAATCTTAGTGATCTTTCTCTCTTTCTGTATTTTATGATATTTTTCATTTCGCTCAGTTCGTCTTCAATTTCTGTCTCCGAACGCGCGGAACGCTTTTCCGTCAGTCTTGCAGATCGCTGGCCATCACGCGGGATGCATCCGATAAGCCGAACAGCGAAAGTCGTTCGCAGGGAATGGTACTCTCACTCTCGACGACCCAGAACTCAGAATCAGATGCATACGGCAATTCATACTTGCGAGGCGAAGTGAGCTGTGCAAACTTGTCGCGTAAATCGCTGCGGCGCGCGTTGCACTCGGGGCGACGGTGTACTCTCGTTGCATAGCGCGATGGTATGCAGAAACTGCTAAAGCGCAGCATCGTAAACCTTGCGTCTCCCTTTTCCTCTTCCTGCCCCTTTCTATTGCCGTCTCCCTCGCTTTCCGCCACTCTATCGTCCTTTCGCCGTCTTCGTCGGTGAATGGAATCAGCCCCAGCCTCTCTCTTTTCTTCTCTTTCTCTCTTCCTCGGCCAGGTTGGCAAGTGGAGCACGTCTATAAAATAAATGGCGGCGAACCTTGCCTGCTCCGGTTGCTATTGAACTTTAGCAGTCGCCGTAAACCTTTGTGATTGCTCCTTTTCCGGCCGCGTCGCGCGCTATCGATCTACGATAAAATCGCTCGTTCCTATCTACCGATCGTCCCGACGAGCCTAAGTGCAACGTTAATGAGACCGCGCGGGAATGCACTCGCGATTATGCTGCAATACTTGCATGCGCAGATAAGGGATAAGACCAGAGCGGATAACTCGAGCGCGCGTTTCGCCCTGAGACTGGTTCCAATTTAGTTATCGCTTATGTTAAATTGCAGCGATTAATTCCATGCTTTTTAAATCGCTGGACACGTTAGGCGACGTTGATATCGGTTTCTTGCGAGAGAAAATAATTAAAATCGTACAATGTTGAGAATTTATAGCGAAATATCTATGAGAAAACGTAGCAATCCTTTTGATATTGTCAGATTTTAGGAAATTGATAATAAATTCTATCTAAAAACGTTCTCTTTCGATATTTTCTGTTCTAAAGTCGCGAAGAAGACGACTTTGCAAACTTATCGCGAGAAAATTATACATTACAGTTTTGTTTTTGTTGTGAAGAAAAATCGCTGATCGAGAATAAAGTCGAGAGCCATCAAAGCTCCTGTACAAACAACAAACTTTGCTACTTACGCGCTGGAAAAAATCTGATTGCAGCGCACATCTCCGCTCCGCCTTTTCCGGTTTAATCGATCCATTAAGCGTTTATCGCCGTTTAATTCCGCGCTAATGCACGAGTGGTAGCCCCGGGCTACGATCTCGTTTTTGCTGCTCTCGATTAACGCTCGCCGCGGTCATCGCGTCGCTGAAACCATCAGCGCCGTCGTCCCCATAAAACCCACTATGCAATCCCGTAAGTCTCTGGCATTATGGATATTATCTTAGGCGAGTTTTTTCGAGCTATCGGAATGACGGGCACTCGCAAAAACGTTCCGGGATCGAGCCCAGCCGTCTAATTAGATCACCGTGCCACGGGATGTATGCCTTCATCGCGCTGCACTCACGTGGTCGCATTTTTTTATTTCGAGCACATCACCACTCCGTAGCAATCCTCCGCGCAACACGAGGATGGGTTCATTTGCGACTGCTTGCGAAACACGTCCCGTCTGCGTCGTTTACATAAGCGTCCACTGCACAATCGATCTCCGGCGGACGGGCGGGCGGACCGATCGATCGATCGGCTGATCGGGTGATCGATCAATCCGGGCGTTCGAAATCGCGGGTACCATTATCATACCGCGGCGGTCACTCTGCGATGTAATTATGATCTGGTGAGCAGCGGCCATTGTGTCGGCCGTTCCGCAAGAAGCCGCCTGGTATTTTAATTATTAATCAATTCCGCTCTGAACGTTGGGTGAACGTCGCTGCACGCGAAAACGAACGGACGCCGCTGGAGTCGTAATTAAGGGGGGAGCCTGCTTTAGAACGTTGAAAATAAGGTATAATTTTACGAATTTTTTTTGGAGAAACTATACAGCGGATCATTATAAAACTTTGATGCATTTATTAGTACATATTTAAAGATAAAAAAATTATTTTTTTATTTGAATATATCGCCTGTAGAGGTCGTCCTGGAGGCATCTTAGTGCAGCCGGCATTGTAAATTGGTGAGCATTCTCCTGCCTCCAAATTTCATCCAAATTGAAAAATTGAAATATTTTCTTGTTATTTATGAATTCCCATCGTCGATGAACCTTTAATATTCATAAAAACATTAAGTTAAACAATTATTTTTGCATGAAAAAGTTCAAAAACTTTACCTAAAAATCGTACTTTTGTGTTCTAAGCTCCACCATTTTGGCACTTTTCAACTTTTTTCTTCTCTCTTTGGTTCATCGACGATGGGAATTCATAAATAACGAGAAGATATTTCAATTTTTCAGTTTAGACGAAATTTGGAGGCAGGAGAATGCTCACCAATTTGCAATGCCGGCGACGCGGCTGCACTAAGATTTCTCCAGGACGACCTCTACAAGCGATATATTCAAATCAAAAAATAATTTTTTTTATCTTTAAACATGTACCAATAAATGCATCAAAGTTTTATAATGATCCGCTGTATAGTTTCTCCAAAAACAATTCGTAAAATATACCTTATTTTCAGCGTTCTAAAGCAGGCTCCCCCCTTAAGTTGCCGTTCGAAAGGATGTCGAAAGGAGACACCCGATAGGATGCTCGAAAGGAGTATTTGAAAGGATATGTATCGCTTTCCTCGCCAGTGCGAATGCGGGATGCTTTAATATTGTCATAGCCGTGCGTGCCACGTACGCCAGATGAAACGTAGAAACATCTTCGAGCGTAGCAGCCGCATCGGCCTGCGGGCGCGACCTCGAAAAGCGCATCCACCGGCCGATATTTCGCGGCACGTATCGCCGCGTTATTTATAGAGCGAGAGAGAGTGAGAGAAGAGCAAGCGAATTTTTCCGCACAAGTATGAGAACATAATTGCAGGCTGCGTCTGCGAAAAGGGGCGAGAAAAGAGGCGCGTTGATAAGCCGGACGACTTGCTTGACAAACGACTCGAATTCCTCGCGGCGCGAAGCATTGTGTGGCGTTTTTAATTATTCGCTGGTATACAGGGTGTCCCAGATTCGCGTATAGCTTAAGCAAGAAAATTGTCAACGATTTTAAGGCGCGTAATATTTTCTCAAAATTAATTGTGCGACATTCTTCTCCTCATCTTTCATAGGGACAACTGAATCAGGAAATAGTATTTTGATTTAAATAAAGATTAACTAAAAGTTAAACAAGGAATAAACCTTTTGTTTTATTCGCAATCTGGAAAACTAAATCTCGTAAGAGTTTACTTCTTTCGCTGCATATAACTTGAAAATTAATGATGTTTGAGCGATTTTATTAAGGAGAAACTCAGGCTCCAAGACTTTGGTCGAAGATCAGAGCGCTCAGGCGAGAGAAAGCCTGGAGAACATAAGACATCCTGTATACGGAGAGCGCATCCTCGAAGGACAGTCGCGGCCTGCGGCGCGGCGAGTGATACCGAAAAATGTTTATCGCCGAATATTCCGTATCTCGATTATTTATAGACGCGTGCGCGGAGAGAGGCCCGTAAATCTGCGGGATCATTTTTGCACGACCGGAGTTATAATTATGGGATACTTGGAGAGCCCGAGAAAAGGTGCGGCGATTGTGCATGCTCTCGGCCGTACACGTTGATAGAGACTCCTCGGCAAGTGCATCGCGCGCGAAACAAATGACGCTCGAATCTTTATGACCAAAAGGCAATCCGCATCTTTCACTTCTTAACCGGCCACGACGAATACATCCGTTTCGGTTATCCGTGCTCCAATAAGACATATCGTTAGTAATAAGATACATATACAATGTATCAAAATATTATCTTCATGAATTTTTCTTTATGCTAATTTTATCGTGCACTAATAAGAAGAAAATTAGGCGAACAGAAGAATTTTCAAAGATTTCTTAGAAATGAATTTGTTCTGCTCAAGTCAATAAGAGACTTACAGAATATATCAATTTTGATAAATTTCTCGATATTATTATAATAATCAGTCGGAAATAAGAAAACTGTGCCACGGACAGATAATACATTTACAAGATAATATTAAATATTGAACCAGATTAGCAGAAGCGAATTATTCCCACGATATACGTTCTCGCTTGTCGATCGTCTGTCCGTCACTTATCTTCACGAACCTCGACAGAACGTGTAATCACGTGTGAGAGAGTAAAGCCTGACGCTGCCGCAAAAGTAGTCGCAGCAGCTGTAGCTACGAAAGGAACGCGACAACGTGCTTATCGCTTGCATTCCGACTTTTTCTCCGGCCGCGATTCCGCGAGAAAGTGGGCGAATTTCCCACCTTCGAAGCGAGTGGTGAGGCCAATGGACACGTTCCTCGAACGTACTCGAACGAAAGTGAGAACACATCTCTGCCTCGGAGAGGCCACATGAAGGCCACGAACCGCCCACCTGCTCGACGGCACGTTACACTAAGGATTATCTGATCTGTAATAACGAAACGAGCATGTGCCAATCGCCCTGGCAAGCTCTAATTGCGACGAATTGCGATGTCTCTACCGTTTCGTCGCGTCGCTCGTTCGACGGAGAATTTAATGGCGATCATCACGTAATCGCCGTGATCGCGTCAGATGGAAGAGCCGGAAATGAGCTGGCAACTTTTTGCAAGTTGGCCAGATCTGATTGCAGTAATCGATACAGATCTATAATGTTATGACAGTTATTCGGTATTATTGCTACGGTGCTTTTTTATTTAAGGATTTCCGCACGATTAGATCATTGAAAAGGATCGCACACGAAAAAGAAATTTCTTTCTTCACTGTTTTAAGATGTTATGATTGAAGTAGTATGATTAAGTAGTAGAGATGAAACGTTCGAGGATCCGATATTACATGAAACATAAATTGAATAATACTTGCAATTTTATTCCGTTTCTTCAATTTGGAATGCTGATGAGAGCACTTTTTTTGTATTAACTTTGCATTAACTTAATTTGCCGTTATTCAAAATTGTTAAAGTAAAATACGGAGTCGTGTAACGATCGAGACGAGACATCACACAGGCAAAATATTTTCTAACGGACGATGCTTCGCATGTTCGTACGCGGTCTCGGCGAGACCGCAAAAAGATCGGACGAAGATCGTGCGCAAGAAATGCTTCTGCATACGATTCTCGCGAATGCTCTCACCACAAATTCCGATGTAACTGCTAAGTTGTCCGTTCGACTCCCATCATCGGAGTATCAATCGCCAACGGGCATTTTCGTTCGTTCTCTTTTTACGCTCGTATGTTGCCGATGTAAGACGATACTTTAATGGGATTCGTGTCCAACGGGCCGATGTCGGACGCCGCGTCGATCAGAATTCGATTTCCGCGAACGGTCCAGAATGATCATCCAGCGAATCCATCACGATCAGCAATTACGATCGGCAAACTAAGTGCAAAATGGAAGTCGGCAGGCGTATTCGCTCGTTCTCCGTATCTGCGTTTCTCCACATCTCTTTGAAAGTTCGCGTCCGCTTCGAGAACTCCCCGCGCGTGCAGAAATGTACAATAATTCCGAATCCCCGGAGAGATCGACTATTTTGACGTAAGATTAACTACCTATTGAAACCACTCGCAGATTACAAGATCATTATGCGGCGACGTTATAATTTATATCGCGCGCTCGAGTGCGAGATTCTCGTTTCCACCCTCCGACTACCCTGTCATATTTTTCGCAACGCTGTTCGGAGCAGGCGAACTTGGTTTAGGGCCACGAGCACGCCGGAATGTGCAGTCTGCCGGCGGCGCGACGCCGATCGTATCTATCCGGCATAAGGAAGCATGATTTACGATTGGCACGGCGGCGACTATCGAAATTCGTCGTTGCTCCCTTCGGCTCGCCTTTCGTCTTTCCCACCGAGCGGCCGCGTCCAGTCTCGATCGGCACGCTTGCACGATGCGTTTCCATAAAGCCTGCACAGGCTCGGGACTTGGGATTGCCTAGGCCCCCACTCGGATAATTAACACGGTATTAAGAGTTATCTCCGCAGGTCCATCGTGGATCCCTCTCTCTCTCTCTCTGTTTCTCTGTCTGTGTCTCTCGCGAAACGCCTTCCTCCCAGCTCCAACCGATGTTCGCCTAGCGTGAGTTACGGCCTTCTCTCACGCCAGGTCGCGTTTCTCGCGTCCGCGCGAAAAAGCGAGCGTCTCACGCACCCGGTGAGCGTATCGCTATTGCCGGTTAAGTAGTCGCCAGCGAGTTCACCATTCATCACGTTGGTTTCACGGTGGCGCAAGTAACGAGGGTAACTGATAAAACGGCGACAATGTGGCTTGATTGGGCATTGCCGACCTGGACTCGTGCTCCTCGCGTTTCTCGCTTTGCACTGGTTTAATTGCGAAGTACGATTTACGTCGTATAATTTCAGTTATGCATATAGTACATCGTATGCATATTTATCGCGATTGCGCAAATGTACGATACAAGAGGGTTTTATGATGAAACACATTTTCGCAAGCATTTTAAAGTTAATTACTAAAATTTGACTTTTAGAGTTGATTATCGAGGCACGTGGAATTATCGTAATTTTCAACAATAATTAGCTTGTGGAAGAAACACGCGGTTTGAACGTTCGCAAGCAGCCATCCGGAAATCGCTCGCTCGTACGTTCGGAGAAACAGTATATTTTGAGTGTGCGGTACAAATTGAATCGGACCCGCTCGATATATCAGGAGTAATAATTCTGCCGGTATAAATTTAGCCGAGCGGGTGTCCATCGATAGTGAATGCGTTACCTCGATCTTTCGGCTCGGCATCGTCGGCATCGTAAATCGCGAGATCTCTTGCTCGCGGCGGATCCCACTTTTGGCTGCCGCCATACCAGAGAGAGAAAGAGAGAAAGGAAAAGAAGTTCCTGCCAACGTGTCGGCCTTTATGGGCACCGTTACGAATCGCCGTGAAATCGTCGTGGAGCGAATTGCGACGGCGGCGGCGGATACATCGCCACGTGAATTACGCGTCGGCCGATCCTTCCGCCCTTGGCTTCCTTCTCTATTCCTGCCACGAAGACGCGTCTGGTGCGCAATTTTAAGACGCCGCGGAAACGCTCGCGCGCGCAAACTTGCATCCGTAAGGAAAGCGCAGCTGCAGTGCGTCATAAAGATTCATGCTTCCCGCTACATCGCGTCGCGTTTCGTAAAAGGATAACGGAATGCGCGATAACACGATACACGAGACGCGTCCGCGAGGGAGAGAAATATCGGTTTTTGATATCCTGCCGGAATGAGATTTATCGCCTTTCGCGAATGCGCGTCGGCTCGACTGAAATATCGCACGTCATTTACACGTGTACCGGTCTCTCCTTGAAACCTGACGGAGAAATTGCGGATTATTAAACGTTATACATACGTATGTACGTCCTGCTGCTGGTTTAAGCCAATGTAGAACAAAGTCCAAAGAAACAGAAAAGTGCCGTCTAAAACCCGACGATCGCCACTTCGCCCGGTTGCATCGAAACTTTTATTCAGGAGAGACGGGCGGATTCCAAATACGATCTTCGGCGATCCGTGGCGATCTCGCTCCTCCCGCTCGGCGAGCGCGGATCGCGCGCATTCCGCACCATTACCGTCCGGAGCGTTCTCTTCGTCCATCCAGAGAGAATATATTCTGAAACTTTCGCGCAGTCGCGTTCGAGCGTGAAGGTCCCAAGGAACTCTCGTGATAGCCGAGACGAAAGTCCCGCGAGCGTCTTCTCACGGTGGCTCGAACGCCGATTTACCGACGCCCGATTTCCCTGTCCGCCCACCTGCGGCTCTCGTTTCGTCTCTCGACGGAGGTGTCGCGGGATAATGAAAGCCCGAGGAGAAGAGAGAGACCGAGAGCAGGGAAGGGAAAGAGACACGCGGGAACGGCGACGCGAACGGAGGATACTTGCCGAGAGGAGAATGGAGCGGAGGATACGAGCCGAGTCGCGCACGGGTCGAGGCGTATTAGAGGCGTAGGCACGTTCGACACGGCGCAGATGAATCGCCGAGGGTCGAAAGGTGGCCGATAGATGTACTGAGATTAGAGCGCCTCGGCTATCTCGATTTCACCGGTGCGGATCCCATCGACGATCGCGATCACACGTGTGCCGTATTGAAATCGGGTATTTCGTTTCACCAGGAAGCTGAGGAGAGATCCCGCGCACACAAGAAATATAGCATCGTCCTGACGCGGATGCTACCTCCTCCACGCTCCTCCACGACTCGATTCCGCGCGGAAATCGACCGCTAATCGAAGATGCTCGCCGCGTCGCGATTCCGGAAGAGAATTAATTCGTTGTTGTTGGATTCCACGATCTCGTGATGACTAGAGCGGGCATCGATCGACTACTCTAGCACAATCGGAAAGATTGGAGTAATTTCGGATATAACTATTCTCCTCTGATTTCAACTTTCACTCTTCAATCGTAATTTGCGGTATTATTTCGCAGCAATTGTGAAATATGGATTAATTCTCGCGTAATGCCTGATAATTCAGAAATTCCCGCGTATTATGTAGCATTTACAGTCTAGATCCGCAGTATACCACGTTACGTGTACGTTAATGTTACGTTACGCAATCAGCTCTGCGTTATCGCGCGTAAAAACGGTTCCGCGAGGGATCTCAATTTCCGTCGGTTTGTGCGGCGCTTTGTTCATCGGTCCAACTGTTCCCTCGGAGGAATCCGGCGGATAGGACATAAACCTAGCCTGTGCGTGGAGGCGACTCTTTCCACGGTGACCGTCAAGGCGTTTACGACTCTCGGGTTCGACAACCCGGTACAATGTATTCCGTAACGATACCGGTGGATCGCGCAAACAAGCCGGTGTCATTAATTCCGACTGATCGGACCATATCTCAAAATTATCGCGATGACCATCGACGGAGATGTTCCCGTTACTTCCTCCTCCCGCGTGAGAATAACGGTGGATCCCGCTCGCGGATCTATCGCCCGATAGATCAATAATGTCTGCGCCTGTCGTCGTTCGTCTAACCATTCGCGGTTTTCATTCATCCGCGATACGGATCGCGCGGATCGCGGCGACACGCCGCCGCCGGCGATGATGCTCGCTTGCCTTCTCTGAATCGCGGCGTAATCTCGCGCGAAAAGATCGCCGATTACGCGTGGTAATCGTGATCTCTCCAATTGCGTAAATCGCGCGGGACGCGCGTCGCATTCGTGATTCCTGGCGATGAATCTTCCTCGAGATACCTATCGTCGCGTGTCATCGGAGGCGATGATCCCGGCGACGACGTCCACGATGATCGACGACGATCGACTACGATAATCAAACGTCTCTGCGAAACTAATCGCGAATCCTCCGGCTGCGTCTCGCGATTGCGTACATTATTAGATGCGATAGATGTGCTTATGTGTGCATGACAGAGAGATGGGAAAGAGCTTTCAATCGAGCGTGGACGCTTTATCCGGCGAGATCAGGATTACTTCCTCTCAGGATTGCTCGTCCGATATGGTGCGTGCACGCGCGGATCGCTTTCGCAGGTGCGCCCGTTGCAAAAACGTTCGCGCAGGAGAGCGAGTCCAAACACGCCGATAATTCAGCCGTGTTGACCAGACTCGCCGTAGATCTCTGGGATCGCCATTGTTTCGCGAGAACTCCGTGTAATTCTCGTCGAGCATCGAGAGCTCTCCGAGACTTCTCTCTCGTTCTCTCTCGTTTTCCTCTTTCTTTCTCGGTTGCTTCCCTCTGCTTTCCTGCAACGTTTCTTTCGGTCCTCTCCGGCACTCGGCTACCACGAGTTCTTACGTAAGCTGCGCCGTAACAGGGCAACCATGGTTAGTTCACGTCCGAAGCAATTTACGTTTGGTGGGCCGGTCGCGGAAATTCCAACGCGAGAAGTACTCGATGCGTACTGTTCGCGCCGTGCACTCTCTCTCTCTCTCTCTCTCTTTCTCTGTGCACTCACGTCCTAGGAAATTATAACTTCCGCCCGAGAGATGCGAAAGATATATAGTTCTTGAGAGCGTAAATTTCCGAAGTGCGGTGCAGAATCAGCGATGCTGGTATATCCATAAATCCATATCCATAAAACGCAAGTTCGTCGATTGAGAAAAATTCAGTGAGACTTTATGTTTAATTTGCAAAATGGGATATTATATTGTATCTATCGCGTATTTCTCGCGATTTAACGATTATGTTTCTAATTATTCCAAGTTGAGAGATTATCTCACTGATGTCTCTTAACAAGTTTGTCAAGTTTTGTAAACGGACTCTATCTCTAAATATTGTTACGTCAGGCACACGCACGAAGGAAACATTTTTCTTATAAAGAACTTTCTTTATTTTAATATTTACTGGAAGACTTGAGAAGATTGTTGATGATAATCGAGATCGTGCGAGATTTCTTACCACAGGTGTTTATATTGCATAAATGCAATTGCATAAGTAGTCACGATTAGCTCTGTGATAATTGCATTGCATTCAGCTTTTAAGAGGGCACTCCGAGTTCTCGCGGTTTATTTTTCAAAGCGACATTCTTATACAACTATTAATTATATAATGAATTGTAACGCATTATCATGCGTAAAAAACAATCAAGCAAAGCTTGATATTAAGCAACTGCTAGAAGAAAGTTCTCATAATGTACATGAACGTAGAGGGTAATTAAACATTGCACAGCGGAAACAATTAAACAGGAGAAATCCATACCTATCGATCACTAATGAATCGAAACTTCATCGTGGAACTCGCAAGCCGATCGTTTTACGTCAACAAGTAGCGATTTGAAAAACTACTCAGCTTTCGCACATGTTATAATTCACGAAAGATTGCGCGGCGCGTCGAGAAAAGACGAAATTATAGCGCAAATACTGTAATTACTGACCAGCAGGCAACGCTGACTGCCGAATGATTTATTCGAGGAAAACTTTACTATGTGGTACACCGCGCGTGGTTGCGTCGCGCCTCGGAAAAAGGAAATCGTTTCCCACGCGATGACGGCTGGAATTCCGCGCGCGGTAACTTACGCTTACGCCGAAAGAGAGAATCCGTCGCTTTTTGTTGGTGTCGCGGCGTGGAAACACACGTGAGAGAGTCTTGCACACGTTATGTGCTATTCGGCACAATGCTGAGACTCGAATTGGAAAAACTTGCGTGCCCCGTCGAATCGTCGTTTCCATTCGGCGCGAGATAAGCACGCGTTATTAGATAATAACGCCCGCGTTAAATGCGTCGAGCTGGCTCATTCCGCGTGGCGAATCCGCAATTTCTCATTGCGGAATACAATCGAGCGAGCGTTTCTCCCATTTAGATACGCATCGCGAGGATTACCCCTGCTTCGTTGATTTTTCATTCTATTATTTATTGTTCCAATGAGGAAACGCAAGGCGCAAGAATTCCCGGTGGGGCTGCGTGTCGCCGCGCTGGAAAAAGCTCGGCGGTTTAATGATACCGTCTCTCCGAATAGAGAGATCTCTCGATCGCGATTGGCGAGCCATCGTGTTCGAGAGAATACAGTCTATCTACGATACGGCAGGTATACGCGATCGGCGAATATACCGCCGCGCCGGTCGGTCTTGCTTAATAAAGCGTCGTGTGAATGATCGCGGGAGGCGGGCACGCAATTCATTTCACCGCTGCAAATTCCAACGCCGCGGTTTTCATAGCGCGCGAATATCGCGCCTCAATTTTCATCCTTTTACTCGCCACGACGGCGACCTGTTTTCTCGGTTGCATTCGTGATCGCTCTTTTACGGACTCGTGGTATGCAAGTGTCGCCTACCACAAGCATCTCAAGGTATTTAGATGCCTTGACCTGAACGGATTTAATTTTTAAGACAGATTTTCACCAAATGTTATCACAGACGCAATTTTTAATCAATTTTAAGATATAATGCTATTGGGTTGGCCAAAAAGTAATTGCGTTTTTTTCCAATAGATGGACATACATGTCTTGAAATGTAACTAACTTCATTCTAAACCGCAAATTCATTATGTAGGTTAACAACTCACAGTTCAAGCTTGTTTTACAAAAAGAAAGTACACGATTTCGTTAACAATTGTTTCTTTGCCGTCCATTTCAAAATGGAAAATCAAAAAGAACATTTTCCTCATATTTTGTTTTATTACTTCCGAAAAGGGAAAAACGCTGTGCAAGCTCATAAAAAGTTATCTGATGTATATGGCGAAGATGCTTTAAAACTGCGGCAGTGTCAAAATTGGTTTACTAAATTTCGATCTGCAGATTTTAATGTGAAAGATGCACCACGCTCAGGAAGGCCAATCGAAATTGATGATGACAAAATAAAGGCACTGATCGATTCCAATCGGCGTTTAACGACACGAGAGATTGCTGAGAATCTTAACATATCGAAATCGAGTGTTGAAAACCATTTAAAACGACTTGGATACATTAGTAAGCTCGATATTTGGGTACCACATGAGCTGAAAGAAATTCATCTCACTAAGCGTATTGACATCTGCGATTGTCTTTTGAAACGTGAGGAAAATGATCGATTTTTGAAACGTATGATAACAGGCGACGAAAATGGATCGTCTACAACAACGTCAAACGAAAAAGATGGTGGAGCAAGCGTGATGAACCTGCTGAAAGCACTTGAAAAGCAGATATTCACCAAAGAAAGATTATGCTGTCAGTCTGGTGGGACTTTAAAGGTATTGTGTATTTTGAGCTGCTTGCAAGGAATCAAACCATTAATTCAGACGTATACTGTCGTCAACTGGATAAATTAAATGATGCCATCAAACAGAAACGTCGAGAATTGGTGAATCGCAAAGGTGTTGTGTTTCACCATGATAACGCTAGACCACGTACAAGTTTGGTCACTCGTGAAAAATTGTTGCAGCTTGGATGGGATGTGTTACCATAATGTTACCACATCCACCATATTCGCCAGATCTGGCACCATCAGATTACCATTTGTTTCATTCTTTGCAAAACGCCTTGAATGGTAAAACCTTTACTGCTGATGAGGATATCAAATCGTTGTTGGAATTGTTTTTTGCTGAAAAAGATAAGAACTTTTTTGAGCGCGGAATCATGAAGTTGCCTGAAAAATGGCAAAAGATAATCAACAAAATGGACAATATATTGTTTAATAAAGTTTTTGTTTCCCATGAAAAATTCGCCTTTTATTTATATAAAAAAAAACGCAATTACTTTTTGGCCAACCCAATATTATAAATTATAACTTATTACTTTTTCAAATATCTTTGACACTTCCATTACGAATAAATGAATAAATATTGTTAAGAGCAGTGACACATCTCAAGTGAAACGCGGAGAAGATGGGAAACACGCGCATAAAATCCGTATTTGTGGAGTGCTGGCGACCTGCATTTAGCACATATGCTAAAGCTGTCCCCGGTGCAGCTCGTGACGCGTTAGACAACACTTGCAGGCGCATGCACGTGCGTTAATGCATATGCCGAGGAGCATATACGCGCTGTCGCGTCGCGAAATTTAGTGACGGTAAATAAAATTTCACTTTGGCGTCGCGATTTTTCGCCTGTAATTATTATGGTTCATACTGCCCCAGCTGTGGACGTTCTCTCCCGCTTGAAGATTGCGACGGGCCTTTCTTTTTTGGGCACGTAGACACTTAGATCTTCCTGTTTTACTGCGGATACGGCGCGCGCACTTTCGCGCAGCGAGATTTTACGCGCGAGGCGTTAATCGCTCGGCACGCAAGTGCGATGAGTCACGTTTCTGCCATTCGACGTCCGATAATTTAACGTGGGATATAATGCATCCCGCAATTGCTTTCTAACGGCGTGGATCCTGACGTGACATTGATAGAGGATGCAGTTAAGGTATCCTGCGTCGCGGTTGCCAGTCAGAATAGGCAAATTGCACCGCGATTAAATCCCGTCGCGAAGAAAGCTGATGAAAACGAATCCCAGATCTTCGCACTTCGTGCATAACGCACGTATACACATCACCACGCTTTGCGCACGAGAAAACTCTATGATCGCGGCTTCTTATCACTTGCCTACTTAGATCATGCGTAAAGACACCGTGTTTTTGCGATCAACGCTAAAGATATCAATGGAAATTCTCAATTAACGGAATATCTCCGCTGCAACGCGGATGTTTCAACGTTGTGTACGCTAAGCAGTTCTGGTCACGTAGTTACTCTCTCATCTGACTTTCTCGTTTTATTCTCATACTTTACCTCGGATCTCACTCGTACTTCTGCGTTTCGCTCGCTATTAAGACCGAAACTTACGAGCGCGCGCTGTGTTAAATCTCAAATGGTCCACTAAGTAGTACGAATCATCCCGTCTCGCGGTCGTTATTCCACCGCGATTTCGTCCTTCGCACACACGAAAAGATCGTCGAGCTCTAATTACTCTCGGGGTAAGCTCGTTAATATCTCGAGGCCAGGGCTGCCGCGTTGGCCGCGTCTCCATCATCCGGAACACTTTTGCGGGCTGCTCGTACGTCGAGCGCGCGCGGTGGGCCATATCGATTAAAGTTATTGAATATCGCCATTCGAGTTAATTACTGATGCCGGTGTGGCGAACGGCCGCCCTCTCCCGGAGGGGGGAGAGGTACACACATAAATTCCTCTCGCCTTTCTCGGGCGTGCTGGGTGAGCAACGATCTTCTGCATCGAAGGCTCTTTCCTCTCTCTTTCTCTCTTCGGTTTCTCTTCGTACCATGCATTACTTTTTCTCTCGCTGGCGCCGATTTACCGAGTCCCTCGTTACTCCTCCGACCGAGCCCTGCGATGCACCCACATATTCAAATTGTTTTTTCGCCGCCAACACTCGCGTAGCACGCCAGAGAGATCTTGTCTTGAGGTCGTGGATTCCTCGACGGAATCTCCCGTGCGAGTTCTTAATTAAAAATCTGGAAATGCGAAATCTAGATAATTGTACTTCGTGTTCAGCAGTCAGACGGTCGTTCGGTGATCTGGACGCTTGCGAGAGACTCGCAATGGAATTGGTAATTAACACGATAACGTATGAAAAGCCCGAGTGGAAAAAATAAGAAGACAAAAAGATGACAGATTAAATACAATAACGCGACAACGCGTGTGCCGGGACGATTACATCGTGGTAATGACGATAATACCACAGGCGAGGCACCGAGCATTTACGTGTAACATTTGACCGATGGGATTGCCATTATCCAGCCGCTGGACACGCGGGACGGCGTGTCGACGCCGTTACGAGCGCGAGTCACCGCGGTGTCGTAACACGTATTGTAAGCCGTCTTTATCAATGAGCGTGTGCAAGCAGGCACACGTATGTGGGTTACACGCGATGCACGATGATTAATGTGCGATCGTGCGTGATCCTGCGTAATCGGACGTGCGACCTATTGCGGCAAAGCGTCGCTTCGCTCCGCGACAAATTGTCGAACGCGTCCTCCGCCGAAGCATGCCACCCTCGTCTCGTGATCGACGTCGTCGCTCCGAAGATTTTCACGTTTTCGAAGGGTGTAAACGCGATTGTCGTAACCATCGTTTCTGCCATCGTCCAAGTCCCGAGGATCGCAGCATCAAATCTGGAGATCCGCGTGAGAGTCACGCGAAAGGAGATCGCCGGACGTCGGAGGCTTTTCCTAAGCCGATCCGAACGACTCGCTCGGACGGAAAGAACGGCCGCCATAAATTACGACTGTTGGTTTCTAACGAAGGTGTGTTACCCACCTACCTACCTGCCACCAGGTGAATTGCGAGAGACAATCCTGCTGCAGCCAGGCACGGCTTCGCGGCAGGCTCGCAAAAGCGCCGTTTCTTCGCCTCGCTTCAACGTGAGCGCCGTGTTTGCGATTCCCTTTCACCTAACGGTTCCCATGGCGATATCCACGGGGAAGAAAGGTCTCCGCCCGCCGGGGAAATCGAAATCCACGTTCGCTTATCCCCTTTTCTCCCATTTTTCTACCGGGTGATGAACGATCGCTCTGACAATCGAGAGACAACGTCTCGCGGCGTGGCGCACCGTTATTAATACGATAATCGATTCGAATCACATTTCACCCTTTTACGGCCGTGATAATTAATGATTATAACGACGGTGTATTATCGCACTTTGGAGTTGCGATCACGCTGACGTTTCTGGAGCACCTCGTGCTTCTTGTATTAATGAACGAGCCGAGAAATTCCAGATGGATCACAGCGGAAAAGTCGGACCGCCTAATGCACCCTTCAGCTGTGGTAATTTTAGCTGACGCGTTCTCATATCGCTACCCTTTTACTCGCCGCAATCGCAACAGGCTCTCTGATTAGAATCTACGGCGACGCGCGTGCGTTCTTCCTCGCGCGAAAAATCGTCGCGTCTCACATTTCTCCGAGCGGCGGGAAAAGCGCGTGTTCGAAGGGACCGTTGCGGCAGCGAATAAAGCCGCCGTCATGAGATTTTACACCCGCGTCGCGTCCCTGGTTGAGGCAGGTTATAGCCCGCGCCAGGATCTTCCGCGCGGTGCGGTGAAAGTCCGGAGACGCGACTCGCGGAAGCTCCGATGCCGGGTGCAAGGTTGTAAAATCGTTATCCCGACGATTCGCTGGCAGTCCAGGCCCGTAGCTACCGTATAGCAGGATTAGGCACAACCCCTGCCTCGTGACTCCGAGGGGTTTACGGTCCGGTTCATCTCTTTTCTGAGGCTCTTCCCTCGCCGCGGCGAGAAATCGGGGACGAATGTTAAATAAACTTAATAATACTTTCGCGTTGATACACCACGTTAAAATCTTGCGAAAGCCTTTGTGGCCTAAATTTAAATAAAATTTTAATGAAAGACGTCGGCGTGCGGTATATCGCGTTTGAAAAAGCAGAGATTTTAGTTTATCTATCGCTGACCATCTAGCATATGTTAGCCAGGTTTGATCGAAGAAAATATTTATCTGACATTTAAATGAAAGAGTTTACAAGAAGACGTTTCATGACATTTTCATTAAACACGTTTTATTCAGAAAATCGGGTGCTTCGAGATTGATGTTAATCACGTCGGGAGTGCTAATAGGAAAATGTCATTTTGTTTGTAGAATGTAAGTTGTTCTGCCACAATGAAGGATAAAGTGAACCAACTACGCCACTGTCGGTAGCAACCAGCTTCGCGGAGAAGCAACGCAAAAATCACCGCTCGCAGTAATTACTGGCCAGTAAATAGCGTATAGCAAGCGCGCCATGCAGGTGCACAGGCGATGCGGTTGACGGTCGTCGCCGAGACGTCTCGTGAATCTCGAATTCCCGCTCGTCTTTCTAATTGATCCCCCGGCGGGTACGTATCATAAATCGCGCTGTCCTTTCTCCGCGTGAACCTCGCAGATGTGATTCCAGAAGCTGCACGGTAAATCACGATGTTAATACAGCGCTTTCGGCGCCACAGAAATGCGTAAAAACCTCGATGCGCGAATTAAATGAATTTGACGTCGGTCGGAGGCGACGGTAATTTCTCGCGACAATTCGCAGATCCTTGATGATCCCTGCGAGCGAGAGCCGCGAGAGGCACTCGTGCGCGGGACGCTCTTTTAGCACTGGCGACGCGAGTTTCTCCCTTTGGCGGCTCTTTGGCGAATTCCAGCCGACTCTCGGAACCACCGCGATCGAGATAATGCAGCACCGTAGGCGCGATAATCGTTACGCACTTGCGACTCTTTAATTGGTGAGACTTGGCGCGATTTTCGCCATGGGGAGATGATTATTCTGACATTTCTCCTCGACGTCTGTCCTCGAGCCTTCTCCGAGTGTCGCCGCGCATTTTTTTTTTCCATTAAGACACTTGGGTAGGAGTCGCGAGCCGCTAAAGGAACTTTTGCGATCCTCCGCGACGAGTCCGGCACGGAACAGTGGCTCGATTACTCGCTCGTTCGCGGAGTCCAAGGATTTTTCGCGATTTCGTTCATGCGCACCTCGTCCTAGGAGTCGATTGACCGTAAATACCGAACGACTTGAACGTTCTGGCGTCGGTGCAACGCGCGAAGGTGGCAATTACGCGCGTTGGATCATCGGCGTTCCGTAATGAGGTCTCTCGATTACGTTCGTCGTCGTCGTATGCGTTTCTTTCTCCTGCGTCCGCAACGCACGCTCCTCCGCGCGATATTATTTCATCGAATTTTTCTCAATCCCGCGCGTAAATTGCGCGCTTTATACGCGAGGATTTTTGTCAAACGGGAGCACGGAAGACTGCACGATATTAATTGCGAATGGACTTGAATATCCGTAATGACGTTGTTTTGCATGTAGAAACCTTGTCGAGCACTCTCGGGGATAATTATCATAATTTTCACTCTCATAAGTAATTGCGCATGCACAGGGTCGTCTGGAAGGAATCATCGAATCAGTCTGTAAAAATGATAGAGAAGTCTATAAGAAAGAAAATGTTGAAGGAGAGGATTCTCTTCTTTAAGAAATAATCGCCATTAAAACGAGGACATTTTTCCCCATAATGTTTCTCGAATTATGCGGCACTTGGAAATACCTATACTGAGAACTCTCTTCTTCGTTTTTATTAGTTCTTCTTATTTTTATAGTTTCTCCTTCCACACTAAACCATTTGCACTCGAGCGAGCCGCACAGCATCACTGCACATCGTTCGCGCGCAACGCTTCGCGTTTCTGCGTGGTTGCAGGCTCATGTCGATGTTGCATCGGAACTGTCTCGCATCGGTCCGTAAAATATTCGACGGCACAATGAGCAAATGGCGACGGCTCGCAGAAGCCGGGTTCTAGGTATACACTGCGTTATTTACGGAACATACTTTAGGATCCCATCCATAAAATACCGAGCATGGATCCGCGCTCGCCGCTCTCGAGCGAGGGATACTCTTCCTTGTACCGATCCGACGTTCTTCGTAAACTTGGTTCGATATAACGCTCGCTCGCAACGTCCGGCCGATCATCCGGCGATTTTTAATCGTTTACGCGAGTGGCCGGCACTCTCGTGCAACACGAACCCAATCGTCTCGCCGCGATTAATTCACCGTGATTAGTCTGCCGCTAATAGCGTCGCTAATAGCATCCGCCGATCTCGGATGACGTTTTTATCCTCTCGCCGAGAGCTCTTCGTTGGGGATGCAGTGTTCCCGATGATTATCGCATTGCACGATCGTCCGTGTCGCATAAAATTCCGCCCTCGTTCTTTCCTCGTCCTCGTTGCTCCTGGCGGCATGCTCGCTCGCTATTTTTACTTGCGCAACGGCGCATTGTGTCATCATCATCATTATCAAGACGCGATTATTTCTCTTTATCGACGCGTAAACAGGCATTATCGCTGTACGCGTTTTCCATGGTTCCCCATGTACTATATCCCGGTGGTTCAATGGGCGCTCTCGGAACGGCGGTACTATTTTTCGATATCTCTCGAACTTTGTGCTCGAGGATGGGATACTCGCTCGGGGAAGCCCGCGGGTTCGAGGATTAGTACGAGAATTGTCTGGCTGGTACCCGGGTAGCCCGCGTGAAATACGCCACGCGGTTGCAGCAGATCGTATATACCGTTTTACGCAGCAAACAGCAACTGGCTGGCACCGGTCTCTCCCGCAATCTATTTGCATGCGAGAAGTTCGCATGCGGCACGCTGCCGCTGTCGCTGTCACTGCCACCGTCGCCTCCGTTATTTTTACTATTATTATAAAGTGCATGTTTTCCCCGTACACATACGCCTCACCCTCTTGCGTGCGAGCCGCACCGCGCTGCCCACCGAGTGCTTTACAAGCACCATAAGTTTTATCGAAGGGAAAGAGAGAGAGAGAGAGAGAGAGAGAGGAGAATCGTGTTTGTCGCGTGTTTATCACTTTTTCTTCGCCGAGCAGAGCGAACCCCCGCATTTTATTGAGATAGATGCCATGGCGTTCGGCGGGAGGTATGTTCTCGATGATACCCCCGTGGAGCGACAGTTCGTCAGAGCATTTTTCAGAGCATCTCTGTGCCTCTCTCTTTCTTTTTCTTTTGCTCTTTCTTTCTCTTACCCTCCGGCTTGTACTTTCGTCTGTCGGGCCACATGTCGTTCGCAAATTCGTGCGCCGCACCTCCGAGGCTGATTAATCGACTTGACTGATTATTGACGCCGCACCTCGAATGTCGTCAGTATCGATGCATCTTTCCGATGTGTATCGCAATAGAGCGGCGGAATGTCACGGTAATTGGTCGTCGGCGAGTAATGGCCGATTATGCGACAGAGAAATGATGAAATCTGCGAGATGCGAAAGGACGCGTTGACCGATAATTTATTATAATTGGCCCCGTGTCACGCACGTCTCTAGCATCCAGATATTCGGTGCTATTTATACAGGGTGAGGCACCTAAAACAGGCCACCTGAATATCTCGGCTGTTATTGGTGATAGAAAAAAATGTGTCAGACCAAACTTGCATGGTTTCGAGGGACACATAATTTGTTCCAAATAATTTTTTATTAGGTGGACGCGTATGATATGTTTTTTTACGTACCATCTAGTAGAGCGTTTGAAGATGCGCACATTGATCTACGGGTCAAAATCATTCAAGGTCACTGAAGACCAACTGCAAGGGAAAATAATTTACTTTTATTGCCTAGAGTTCTCTGCTATTGAAAATACCGTAAACTCAGAAATGAAAAAGTTCTAGCCCTTAGAAATTTTTTCTTTTTCCGCGAAGTTCTGAGTTGTTATCATTATTTTTTATATTGCCTAGAGTTCTCTGCTATTGAAAATACCGTAAATTCAGAAATGAAAAAGTTCTAGCCGTTAGAAATTTTTTCTTCTCAGAGGAGTTCTGAGTTGATGATATCATTATTTCTTATATTGCCTAGAGTTCCCTGCTATTGAAAATACCGTAAATTCAGAAATGAAAAAGTTCTAGCCCTTAGAAATGTTTTCTTTTCCGAGAAGTTCTGAGTTGATGATATCATTAATTTTTATATTGCCTAGAGTTCCTGCTATTGAAAATACCGTAAACTTAGAAATGAAAAAGTTCTAGCACTTAGAAATTTTAGCCTTCAGTGACCTTGAATGATTTTGACCCGTATATCAATATGCGCATCTTCAAACGCTCTACTAGATGGTACGTAAAAAAACATATCATACTATTTAAAAAAACGAAGTTGACCTTCATATGACCTCTACGCATCCACCTAATAAAAAATTATTTAGAACAAATTATGTGTCCCTCGAAACCATGCAAGTTTGGTCTGACACATTTTTTTCTATCACCAATAACAGCCGAGATATTCAGGTGGCCTGTTTTAGGTGCCCTGTATTGTGTATACATATATTTTATTTTAATGAGGAATGTTTCTTGTATCCCGTTCACGCTAATTGTCTCTGACAATACGCAGAAAAGTTTTTATTTTTCTGGATACTGTTGAGAAAATACTTTTATATTTCATCACCGATCGAAAATAGAAGCGCGTTACACGTATTATTCTTAACAAATTCCCCGCTAGAAGCTCTTATCGATCATTGATTTTTTTCTCCTTGTTGAATATCTTGATCTCAACTAGACAAGGTGCTGCAAGTGCGCGACTTTAACAAAAAGATTAATGTTTGCGAATCGCAGGGGGTTAATCGGGATTAATCACTGGACAATAGTCGGGGCGGAATATCTTCTCTTTCTCATCCGCGAGCTCGCGCCGAGGCGTCGAGCAGGTGCAGTCTGCTTGCAACCCCACTCGCCCGTGGCGAGGGAGTTAACCGCGATGATCGCACGCTCGATCGCTCGCTCGTGATCTCTCCCGAGGGACGTTGACAAATTTCGAATGAGTGAAGGCACTATCTCAGTCGTATCGACGACCACGCGCGTTCATCGGGTGAAAGCTGTGCTGCGCCCACATCGCCGTCGTCCTGCCGTGGCAATTGTGCATCGCAGGATGCACAATGTGCCCGGAGGGCAGCGGGTTGTGCGCATCTGTGCACACTAGTCTCGCCCACGAAGCGCACAAAGAACCGATGCAACAAAGTGAACTGCGATAGGCGCGATACTTTGCGATCATTGGCACGCTCATACGAGCCGATCGATCGCGGCATACACGGGAAGCAACGTAAATTGTTAATGCAATCGGTGAGAAGATTCCGATTCCTCATGAAAAATAAATTCCAAGCTGCGGAGTGGAACTTTTGTCTCTTGTGCAAGGCATTGTTCCATGTCTTGTGCCACGTGAAAGAATTGAAAAGATTACGAGGTTGCCGGGGTAATTGTACATTGATGGTGAATTATCATTGAAATAGCTATTAAAGGCGCAAATTGAAGTTGTGCGTACGAAGTGCGGTGTATGATAGTTATCACAGATTACACCTTACTATATTGCATCTTGTCATTGTATCTTGTCATTGCATCTCGTGAGAAATTATTACAATAATACCGTAAAGATATTTTTTCACGTTTCATAGTATATCGATCTCTCCATTCTCTCGAAAATTTACTTTTATATAAATTAGAACTACAGAATGCTTATTTCTCGAGATATAGAGATTAGAGAAAAAGATAAATTTCGATTACTTTTTTACAGAGAATTCTCATCGAAAGGGAATTCAGTTTGAACTGTTGCAAGGCAACTCATTGCTCTGACAAGCAACGCTTCTGTTAAGATGTTAAGAGACAAGTGTGCCACAGAAATCGGTATTCCGCGGTACAGATACCCGTACGTGCATACGTGCGTCGCGAGGGGATTCGTACGCGTGCACATTCGTGTCGGGAGAAACAGTCAGGCCAAGTAACTGTACATGCTTGTTCGTGGCTACAAAGTGAGAGCCGCAGAGAGAAGCGGCGGGCTCGACGTAAAACCTGCTTTTATCAGTTTTGCCGAGGTTTACGGTACTTCGGGTGACGTCTGCTTCTAAGCAGACATGGCCATCGAAGTAGGTCGACGAGCCTGCCCGTCCGTCGTTTCTCACGGGGAACCTTGTCCTGATATCGTACTTCTCGATAGATCGAAAATAGCATTTGAAGGAATCCTGAAACAATAAGGTCACCAAGTTATTTTCACCCAAGTTACTTTATAAAAAAAGAAAGACATCATTGAAAAATGTGAAATTGATATTGTGTTACTAAAAAAAGTCGCAGCCGCTAAGCTGGAAGTTGATTTTGCGAAAGCTGCACAGAAAAAAAAGAAAAATTTATTCGTGATTAATGTATCACGTAAATAAAATAGAGATTATATAATTTTGATTAAACCATGTAACAATGTGCAGTCTTCAAAATTTATTACTGCTACTTCTGATAGTGGTAAATACGATCATCTCTCTTCGAAGAGGAGAGCGATCCACAGTTACATTCGATGCTATCGTTATCGATACTGATTGCTCGCATGCATTCCACGCGAGCAATTAATAACGCATTATCTTCAACATCTACAGATGACGCGCGAGAAATGTTTCCAGGTGACGCATTATATTTCAATCTGAAGACTGCCCCTTTCGCTTTCCTCCCTACACTTTTCTTGCTATTATCTCTCGCAGTGAGGTGATCCATTTTAGTCGTATAGAAATTCTAGTCGGATAATCGCTGGCTAGAACAAACGGCGGCGTTCTTCGTAGATTACTAAGCGAATAGGTGCACATTCGAACGAGCCCTTCTTGACCAGTTTGCGCATAGGCGCGATCCACCCTCCGCATACAATACTCGGGGCTAGAAAGTATAGGTTCGGCTTTGTTCCTTGCTCGTCGGCCGTAAAAGCGGCGGGCAACAAATCATATCGACACGGGCACGAGGCTCGGTGTTCCCTCATTCTCCTCCCACGCCCTCGATCGAGCCCAGTCTGTCTCCTTATCGGCGAATCTCTTGATAAAATAATCCCCCGACGCCTTCAGAAATATGTCGCCCGCGCGAGCGCGCGCTTTAATTCGCGTCCTCGCAGCGCAGCGATTAATTAGCGCGCGAGTGCGACAGAAATCCTTGCAACTTCCAAAGCGGAGACGGATAAATCTTTCAACGCCGGTGGCCTCTTCTGCGCATCCACGAATAAATTTCAGCAGCCTTGTCCTCTCCGTATAGGACCAAGGATAGCCAGTCCGCGGGGGTGGCCAATTCGCTTTCGTCAGGTCGATCTCGGGGCGACGATAATAATTAAGTAACGATGCCGTTAATATTGCGAGGTGATCGGGATGAGTAACTGATATACTTATAAGGCACTGGCAGTCGCACTTGACCGCCGAATTGTTCATCATAAATCACTTTTATTCTCTCTCTCTCTCTCGCGCTTTTGTTAACTCGTTTAGGTATTTTACGTATAATTCTTTTGACAAATATCATAATTTTTCAAAGCAAACGCACATTTTCAAGTAGCTAAAGATTTAAGTGATCTCCATATAAATTGGGCTGCACAATAGATAATTTTAATGACAGTCTTAGACAACTGTATCGCGAGAGATAACATTTAATGACGGGATTATTGTCACGATCGCCGGCGGTGTAAAATTGTAATAGCAACGTATATGCGAGACGAATTCACGGCTAGTCGCCGGTTATGAATAATGATCGTCGAGACAACGCGTGGGCGGGCTAGACGTCCTTCTTCAACGTCGATATTATGTTAAACGCTCATTGTCTCGCGCGAATCCTTTGAGGGATTCGACGATGTGCTCCGGCCGTGTTTGCCGCATCCGTAATTATTTTTATGGAAGCGCGGGAGAGAAGAGCGATTTACGCGTGCCGATAGGTTTACCTTGAAGTCGCTCGCGAACTCGATCAGGACGGCCTTAATGAAATGGCCGGCGGATTCTTTTCCTGGCGGATTATGTTACCGGCGTAACTGCGGACCGTAATGGCGACTGTACGCACGTTATTACTCCGAAACACGATAAAGGCGCCGGCGGGACGCTCGAGCGTACGAATGTAATTGAACTTTATGCGGTTGCGGCTGCATAATGGAAGATCGACATAAACATTCCGCGGTAATGCCACGCGATGGTTGTTTAATCCTTCAATCCCAGCGGTCCAATTTACGTAAAATTACGTAAAGCTCCTGAAACCCTCGCGCGATCACCCCATAATCGTGATTTGAAGCTTCGTTCGTGATTAACATACATAAATGCATAGCAATGACGAAATCTATCGTGAATATCATTGAATTATCAATCGCACTTCTCGCATAAAAATATTGTGCGAGCGAGTTTATCTATTTACGAATGGCGGAAAGCCCCGATTCTGCTACGGCATAAATCGAAATTACGGATCACACAGGTCAGGTAGATAAGGATAGAGAAAGAGAGGCAGAAAAGAGATAGGTGAGACTCGCAAAGTCGCGAAAAATAAAAGGAGCACTCGGAGTTGGCGGAATTTATTAGCGATCGTGCATATAAGATACAGCGGCGCATCGCAATAACACTTCTTCTAACAGGTTCTCCCTCGCCTTCGATAAAATCGTCGGTGGTCGCGTTGCGCCTTTTGCAACGCCCTGTACACACCTGCAGGTCGTGCTCCCTCGGTTCGGATTCCTTTTATTAGCGCCATTAGCGATGTCTTTGATATCCGAAAATTCCCTGCTTCCTGTCTCGTTCTCTCGCTCGTCTTTAGTCTCTCAGTCTTTGTTTCGACTACAATTGATGCAAATTATTTTTGCTTGAAACCATCGCTCATATCCAATTTTATGTGTGTACTTTAATTACCTTATCCTCGTTATTCCTTTCGTGCAATTATATTTTTGATGCTATCAGTGAGAAATTGCGGCACGCGGAGTCGTCTGAATCGGGTATCGCGATCCTCGGTACCGCGGAGGACTCAAAAACGCGGCGCGCAATCGCAATGGTGCAATTAAATTGATCTTTATTCGCGACCTTCCCGCTTCTCGCGGCGCGCGTAGTAATGGTGATTTTACGGACATGCAAGGAGATACATCGCGCTTATTTAAGAACGCCGGGCGCGTCTCGTAACGCGTAATATCGTATCGGTATGGCGAGGTTACGCGCGCGTGGAAGGTAGCGAGAATAGCGTAATTAGAAGACGGTAATTAGAATTTACGTCGTGTGCGACGGCGGCGGCGGATCGCCTAAAAATTCCACGCCGAGAAAGAACTATCCGTCGCGGTGTAAACACGCGTCCGTCGTCGTTCCCGGCGATTTTACGATCTCCCGGCATAGTAATTCGCGGCGATTACGACGCGCCTAATCCGGCCGCTCGATTCGTTTAGCATTGTGAACGCGCGTACGTTTCTATTGGGTTGGCCAAAAAGTAATTGCGTTTTTTTCCAATAGATGGACATACATGTCTTGAAATGTAACTAACTTCATTCTAAACCGCAAATTCATTATGTAGGTTAACAACTCACAGTTCAAGCTTGTTTTAGAAAAGAAAGTACACGATTTCGTTAACAATTGTTTCTTTGCCGTTGATTTCAAAATGGAAAATCAAAAAGAACATTTTCCTCATATTTTGTTTTATTACTTCCGAAAAGGGAAAAACGCTGTGCAAGCTCATAAAAAGTTATCTGATGTATATGGCGAAGATGCTTTAAAACTGCGGCAGTGTCAAAATTGGTTTACTAAATTTCGATCTGCAGATTTTAATGTGAAAGATGCACCACGCTCAGGAAGGCCAATCGAAATTGATGATGACAAAATAAAGGCACTGATCGATCCCAATCGGCGTTTAACGACACGAGAGATTGCTGAGAATCTTAACATATCGAAATCGAGTGTTGAAAACCATTTAAAACGACTTGGATACATTAGTAAGCTCGATATTTGGGTACCACATGAGCTGAAAGAAATTCATCTCACTAAGCGTATTGACATCTGCGATTGTCTTTTGAAACGTGAGGAAAATGATCGATTTTTGAAACGTATGATAACAGGCGACGAAAAGTGGATCGTCTACAACAACGTCAAACGAAAAAGATCGTGAAGCAAGCGTGATGAACCTGCTGAAAGCACTTGAAAAGCAGATATTCACCAAAGAAAGATTATGCTGTCAGTCTGGTGGGACTTTAAAGGTATTGTGTATTTTGAGCTGCTTGCAAGGAATCAAACCATTAATTCAGACGTATACTGTCGTCAACTGGATAAATTAAATGATGCCATCAAACAGAAACGTCGAGAATTGGTGAATCGCAAAGGTGTTGTGTTTCACCATGATAACGCTAGACCACGTACAAGTTTGGTCACTCGTGAAAAATTGTTGCAGCTTGGATGGGATGTGTTACCATAATGTTACCACATCCACCATATTCGCCAGACCTGGCACCATCAGATTACCATTTGTTTCATTCTTTGCAAAACGCCTTGAATGGTAAAACCTTGACTGCTGATGAGGATATCAAATCGTTGTTGGAATTGTTTTTTGCTGAAAAAGATAAGAACTTTTTTGAGCGCGGAATCATGAAGTTGCCTGAAAAATGGCAAAAGATAATCAACAAAATGGACAATATATTGTTTAATAAAGTTTTTGTTTCCCATGAAAAATTCGCCTTTTATTTATATAAAAAAAAACGCAATTACTTTTTGGCCAACCCAATATATTCTAAACTCGTTAACCGCGCGTAATAGCGTCCACGCCGGGTACGACGACGACTGGGCGACGAACAAGGTATACGCTAATTACGATTTACCGTAACCGGGTTAACGAGCGGGGCGAACGAGCAGATTCGCGCTAACGATTACCTTAAAATTAACGTCTGTGTTACCGCGATAGGGACTATTTCTCGTGTGAAAGGTGCGGTCGGCAGCCAATTTTTGCGGCCTTCGGCGCGATAACGAAGCCGTTAAGGCGCGTGGCGTTAAGTGTCACGACAACGCGAAGCTACCGATGCCGGAGAGGAATACGTTCCTCTCATTTCTCCCTTTTTTTTCGTTGAATCATATCTCGTTTTCACGCGACGTTAATAATTGTCACGGCGCGGTGACACTAGTAGTGCTAATAAAGGTCTGCACTTTTATAGCGAATCACGATTCGCGTTTACGCACGAGTAATAAATGTCGCAACGCTAGTAGGTACGTGACTGCGTGACTGTTTTACATTACAATTAGTGTCAAATTACCGCGTGCTGCGATCAGCATTCCGTCGGCCACGGACGCGTCAATGTGCGTGGAAAAATCCGCGATTACGTTTCTCGCAAAGGGTACTTGCTTCCCATACGCATCGAACGCATCTCTCTTTCTCTCTCTCGCGTCCTCATTAAAGAGCACATTTTTCATGCGCGCCATTATTTTTTCATTTGCTTTTCCCCATTAAAGGCTCTTTTTTCTCTTAAGGATCTCCTCCAATTAGCTGCGCGCCTATTCTCGCATCCAGGTGAAGGTACTAGAAATAACGCATCATTGTTCATCCGCTTTGTTTCATAGTTGTGTTTCTTGGCCGATTAGTATTTTTGCGAATCATTCTCTTTTCACTGCAAGGTTAATAATTATTACGAGATCAAAAAAGGGCGACGTTGCACCGCACGTGCGCGATGATTTTCTTCCTAGAGATCATTTTTTCATGCAAATGCTTCTCAGTGTCGAGAGGTCGGATCGAAAGTTCCTCCAAGAGTGGATGCGAGTTAGGCGAGTGATGCGAAAGAAAGTACAAAGGAACACGGCAGATTTACCTCTGACGCATCCTTGGAAATAATCAATTCTGGCCTTCAGCTTGTGTTTACATCGCCTGTTATTTCCGGAGAAATTCGTAAATGGCAAACGAGTCTCCATGCTTCTTGTCGAATTGAACTCGCGAGTAAAATCGCGCAGTTAAATGACTACGTCTACTTTGAAAACAATTATTTTAATTTAAAATGGGGCGGTGGTAAATATGCTGAAAGAAAAAGGATTTTATTGTTATAATGGAGAGATTACAAAAACACAGAAAGAGGGACTGAGTGAATCCTCTGAATATAAAGAGATTAGCTTATTATATACGTAGATACGTGAACATTTACTCTTAATGAATATTCTTATGAGAACGACTCGAAAGGCCGGAAGAGGTGTTTTCTGATCAAGCATAAGATTAGGAAGGAGTTCACACTGTAAAATGCGACGCTTTTTGTCCGTCATTCGGCAGACTTCGGTAAAAATTCTGTAATGCGTGTATCCGCCGTAAAATCTCATGCAAGGAGAAATACCAAGGGGAACTCGGACAAGTACTCGCCGTCGCCGAAGAGCTTACTGTTCCCGTAAAATATTATATCCTGCTCACGATCGCGCGCCTTATCTCCGCAATAAACCGCCGCTTCCGCCATTTCCCCGCTAAAGCTTTGCTTAATTAGAACAATGTCCTGTATTAATGACCGCCGAGGCATTAGCTCGCGAAAGTGGAAAATTCGAAAGTTATCTGATATTATTATGAAAAACATGGTCTTTAGTGCAACAAGTCTTGTTAATGTCATATTTATTATAACTCGTTTTAACGAAACGATGAGGGGAAAATCGTTAATTACTTCTGTATTCTGTGTTAAATAATTCCTTAATACCGATCGATTGATCGAGGTGAACACAGCATTTTATGAAAATTCATATTTCTTTATGAATATTCGAGAGGTTTTTGAATACGTAGAATTACAATCGTAAATTATAATTTTTCAATATTGATTGGAGACTGATGCCGCGGTTACTAATATTAATAATTAATATTAACTTGGAAATTCTTTGCGTTATCTTGTTGCAAGCAATTAAGGTCATAAAGCGTTCTTTCTCAATGTAATATTTACAGGTTATTGACTCACTTCAGGCATTCTCTTTACCCTCGGCTTCTCGGTTATCTAACGCACGTCAAATTCTCTTCCAGCACCTCTCTCAGCGAAGCGCGAAATCTAACACGAAACGGCGCTTAGCGAGCAACTCGTTGCGTAAAACTAAACGAACGAGTCACTTCGTCAGTCCTGTTACAATCAACTCGCTTTACGAAACGGTTCTCCTGATGATCACGATCGAACTCACGGTGACACTTTTCCAACTGGTATGTCTCCTGAAAAATTCCAAAACGTAAAACTTTGCTCCTGTCAAATTATAATCGCTTGGAGAACATTAAGAAAATTATTAAAGAAGAAAATGCCGATAAAGATTTCATCAAAAAAACAATTCCAAATTTGTCAAAAAATGTCAAGATATTAAGTGAAATGATAATCGTAAGAAAATTGGAAAATTCTATAAAAGACCGCAATGTATTAGGGGTGTGATTTAGTTTTGAGGGTTTTTTTGCTCAAAAACGCATGTATTTAAATATGATAATGAATGAATACCTTAATCAAAATATTTTCCTTCGTTTTCTATCACTTTTTCCCATCTTTCTGGCAAGAGATGGATTCCACCACGATAAAATCACTCTTCTTTTCAGTTGATCCATTCGTCGACGAATTTTCGCACTTCTTCCAAATTATGAAAGTGTCTATCCTCTAAAGCGTGTTGCATCGACCGGAACAAATAATAATCGCATGGAGCAATGTCCGGAGAATACGCGGGGTGCGGTAAGACTTGCCATTCAAGCTCTAATAGTGTTTCTTTCACTGATAACGCAACGTCAGGTCGAGCGTTGTCACGAAGAAGAATCACTTTCCGTCGTTCACTCGCAATTGCTGGTCGTTTTTGGTCCAATGCTTGCTTCAACTTGTACAATTGGTGTCGATAACGATCAGCCGTGACAGTCTCATGCGGATTTAACAGCTCATAGTACACTATCCCACCAAATACAGAGCATTACTTTTCAACCGTGAATACTGCGTCTCGGAGTGGATGTTGATGGTTCGCCTGGATCCACCCATGATTTTCTGCGTTTCGGATTATCAAAATAGATGCACTTTTCATCCCCAGTAACATTCCGAGACAAAAGACTCTTCTTTTTTTGCCTGGCGATCAACGAAATGCAAATGTTCAAATGGCACTTTCCGATAATTCATGTCGAACCCATTTCCCTTCTTTCTGAATTTTTCCCATTTCATGTAAATGTTTCGTAACTGTTGTACGATCAACATTTAATGCTCTGGCAAGTTCTGAAGTGGATTCTGTTGGATTTTCGTGCAATAATGCTTGCAAATCTGCATTTTCAAGCTTTCTTGGTTGTCCCGAGCGTTCTTTGTCCTTCACATCAGTATCACCACTTTTAAAGCGTCTAAACCAGTGTATTCACACGTCTTAATTGATGGGGCAGAATCACCATAAGTTTCCACAAGAATTCTATAACCGTCAGCCGCAGTTTTGTTTTGATTAAAAAACAAAAGCAACGCATGTCGAAAATGCTGTTTCGGAAGTTGCATTTTTACGATGATATAAACAGGACTGTTATTGCATCTATTGCTATAATGCTACTAAATGTCATGGATAATGTCAAGACTGTAAGAAAGAACAGTTATCGGAAACAGCTATTGGAACAAACTGACACTACAGCCATCTGTTGCAAGACCCTCAAAACTAAATCACGCTCCTAATACTACAATGTACTACACGAGGTTTCCCCGTTCCAAGATGTTAACGAAACGGCACACACGCTCTTGCTTTTTTCTTCCCCCCTGGCTTTTATATTCTCTCTCCGCGGCCCGAGTAAACTATTGAAACCAACTCCGCTCCCGAATGGCCTTTATATTGCGAACTTGCATGCGAAAATTGCAAGCCGCCCGGCTTGCAGGACGCAACGAACGACGCGGCGGCGCACTGAATCACCGGGCGAGGATCCCGAGTTTGTTCCCGTTGGAACGGACTCCCCGTTTTTCTACCTTGCGGCGGAAACAAAAAATCGCGGTTAGGAATTACCGCACGTGAAATCGTCCCGCGTGTCTGACTTTACAACCGTTCCGCTTGCCTTCCGAGAGCGGTCGCCGCACCACCCCACCGAGACGGTCGATTCTTTCTCTCTTCCGACGGTTTTACGCGCCTCTAATGGAGCCTAAGTTGCGCACTATCGGAAGATCTACGACCTCTCGGGTCGACTGACAGTTTCAAAAACCGAGCCTGGGATGCCTCGCGTGGTCGGGCCCGGGTCTCCTCCCTCTCCTCTCGCTCGTTGTGGTTGTGGTGGTCCGCTCACGGAAGAAGCGAGTTCGATGTTCCTTCGCGTCGTATTTCTCCGGTCCCTCATTTCCGTTTTTATCTCCATGCATAGATAGCTCCTAAATTTCTGTATGAGCTCTCTCTCAAGATCATACACAATCAATCAAATTGATTGTGCAATCATTCTCGTCTTGTCTTGATACAAGTTTTCAATATATGATATCTCGACGAAGTTTCGAGCGCAATTGCGCTCGCAATATTTTTGAGATGCTTAATTGAATTAATTTTTCTTTCAAGGAGACGATATTTATCAAGGATTAATCGCGATATTGTCACGGGATGCGCGTCGAAGGAACGGAGCGATGTTCCGAGGTCTTTCTCGCGCGGGCATTCCGATCGGCGAAGCGTGACCAATAATCTCGCGTTAGCGGAGATCGGGTCAACTTCTCGGCCTCGTCCCGCTCGGTGTTCCGGAGGCGAAGAAGTGAGAGTGCTCCTATCTACCCACCTAAAATCAGTAACTCCGATCCGTCCGGATCGGATCCCGGTCGGAGTTACCGCAGGAGGCTCATTATCGTTCGCCGCCGTGGAGCTTCTAATTGCCTGCATCGCCGGACGGAAATCGACTCGACCTCGCTACGCCGGCGAGATCCAGCTAGAGCGCGATCCAGCTCGCCGATAGAGCTTCTCCGCTCGACGCGCCGTGAAGCGATCCCATTAGGAACGCGTGCACATCGACGAACGATCAATGATGAGAGAAAGAGAGAGAAAAAGAAAGAGAGAGAAAAAGAAAGAGAGAGCTGAGCTCGCTTATTATTAAACGAAATTCAAACAGGAGTAATTCAATGAGCGCGCAATATGTCGGCGATGAGCGGTGGCGTTGCGCGATAACGAGTTGCGCTTCATTTTATTTCGCGAGCTACCTTGAATCGAAAGCAGAGACGTCTTCACGTAAAAGCTGTGAGGATCACTAAACTCATGAAAAGCGGGGATAGTTTTTCCGGATACGCGAAATAACAATGTCGCTTTTGAGTCTTTGGTTTATCTTATGAGTGGTAATGTATGGAGGCTTTATCTCGTTTCGTCCGTTCCACGGTTCATTCGTTATTTTGTCATGTCATTCGCGTCTGACGATTCCTCGCTTGCCGACCGCACATCCGGTTACGCGCTCCGGGCTACCTGGATTCATCAAGTGTGTCAAGAGTATTTAACATAATTGATAGGGACCTCCCATTATGCGTCACGCAACTTGTCATCGATGACGATGAATGGCATGAATGGGGGGCCTCCTGCGAGCCGGTGATCCAATTTTCTCTCTTGATGCTTGCGTCACGTGGACGTCACGTGGACGATCTCACTGTGCCGGCCCGTCGCGAACGCCGAGTAATTAATTAGCGGCTAATTCGTGCACGGTGATTAGGAACGCCCCGGGTTCTCCTCGCGGCATGCTCTGACTCATTTTCATAGTTATACACGTATGATTATATGGCAGTGCTTTCAAATGACGATGCAAGAGAAACTGCGCAAAGATACATACCTTAATCCAAATTTTATTGTAAATTTCTTACCTATTGTGTATTTTAATTCATTTTAATTATTCTATTAATTATCTTAATTATTCTATTTTGTGTGACAAACTATTTTTGATAGCGTTGGATTTTTCAACAACTTCAAACAGGATTTCCAATTTCCAATATCATCGAGTTCAGTTTTTCGTAAAAAACTTTTATATGTTACGCAACCATCTTTCGCACAACAGCTGCTGGACGTTTATTTAATTCACTTGATATCGAATTAATACGCGGCCTGACGATCCTAACTTCTGGCGTGATTTATAACTGGTTGTTTTGCCGCCGTTGCAACGACGACGCTGCAACGAGGCGGCTTGAATTGCCGTCGTTGAGGGATTCCGATGTATAACACGGCGCGCATACCGGACGCTACATGTTCGCCAGGTGAGAGCAAAAAATAATACCACGAAGAAAGAAGACTTGCATCCCTTTCGAGAGAAAGAGAGAAAGAGAGAGGAGAGAGACGGTGGGAAAGACGGAAAGAGAGACCATCTCGTTCGCGAGAGCCACCAGTTTTCTCGTGCCGTCACGTCGACTTAGCGCGGCTCACATTAAGATCATTAATGACGTGATTAAAACTTGCGCCGCAGAAAATTTGTATCAGACCGAACATGTACTCGGGATCGTATCGCACCCGGCGATATCTCCCTCGGCCATGAACAACAATTGTTGACATCTTGAAACGGAACGATCCGGATGAAACGAGCCAATGAATTCTGTCGATTCGAGTCGATTAGAGAAATCGCGATTCCAGGTGATATCCTGGAATCTCGTTATACGAACAAAGTATCTAGAATCGATCTTTTTCGCCATATCTGATTGAAGAGAGAAACGACGCCTCGGAAATGCATCTCTTGAATTTACAACAATTTTTCAGCTCATCGTTTCGCACATGTAACATATCAGTGAATGATATACCTGGAGTATTTCATCTCCTCCCACTTGTCAGTATCACAGTATCTCGATCGGCGATTTAAATAATTATTTTTACCTTTAATCGCGATCCTTCGCGAAGGTCAGAAAGCAACCGGTCTCGATTCTTTTCATCGCAGAGGTGTGATACGTGTTCTCCTTCATTTCGATCCTGAATCGATAGAAAGAGAGGCATCGGCAACATCCGCTCGCCGGTAAAAGTAAAAGCGACGAAATCGCATGATCGCGTGAAAAAAGCCTCGGCCAAGCAAGCTCTTCGCACGCGGCCAGCCGCTAACAATGTTGAACGGCGATCAGCCGCGAAGCCGACCGGATGCGAGCACCCGCTCTCGTCCGAGAGACTGACTGCAATCTCTCGGGCTCTCTCAATACTTGATTTATAGCGTGCGCGGCTTTTTGTTCGTATCGTCCATTACCCATCTCGCGGACGTCGGAAGAGGGGCCACCGGTCTTGTCCGCGGGTATACAGGGTGTCGTCCATCCGCGCTGTCAACAAGAAAACTCGCCATCGTGCAAGAACATGCATCGCCCGAGCTGTACGCGCGTACACGATAACGCTCGATTATTCATCTTCCCCGCTGAAATTTATCTTTATTACCTCCGATCCGGTAGTCGATCCGAACGATCGTGCGAAATAAATAATACCTTCGATCGTCTCGAATGTATTCCCCGGTATCCTTGAATAATTGATCGCGCGCGGATGATGAATAATTATTACGGCCGCATCAGATTATCCGTGCGCGAGTATCTTTTTTACGATTGCGCGGCGCCGATGAAATCTCACGGTTGCGGCCTGCGATTGGCGGACACCCTGTGCATACGCCGTGCAGATGAGCGAAACGGAGCGAGCGGACGGATGGACCGACGAACGGACGGACAGACGGACGGACCGGGTGGTGCACCCCGAAAAAAAGAGGAGTGAAAAAATCTGCGCCGCGGTATCCGTTCATCTCCTTAATCACGGCGGGGTCGTGTTCGGCCTCGAGGGGAGCCCGTTCTCTTGCGCTCTCTCTCCTTCTTTCTCTCTCTCTGCTTCCACCGTTCTCTCTCGCTCTCTTCCGCGCGGCCAAATAAATAAGCCGGCCGCGAATGCGCTCGTCCGTGCACAATGCGCCGCCATTTGTCTCGGCGGGTTCGTTTATTTGGCGCTTATTAATTTCAACAACGGAGCGAGGCCTCCGGTGATTAAGCGGCCCCGGCACCGCGAACGGGACGTCCACCGCATCGCGGCGAGACATCGGGCTCTTTTCTCCAGGGACCCCGTTGGCCCCGGAAACCCCTTCGGGTTCCGCCGTGTGGTTTCACCCGCGCGCGGAATTTATGGTGACGTCCGCGACGGGAGACCGGCGGTAGCCCGTTTCGGTGTCAGTCTTGTTTAAATTATGAATGGGATGAGCGATTAATGGCGTCCGGAATGTAGATCGTCCCGCGGGCTCGTTTTCTTCTTGCTCAAAGCACCGGCGTGGTCTCAGCTTAGCCCACTTCATCCGCTTCGTCCTAATTCTTGCATCTTCAACCAAGTTGTCGTTACTTTCCATTTTGTCCTGTGTATTTTCGTAGAAACCGTTTTGTGCACACAAAGAACGTTTTCGTGGCTTTAACATTTCTCTTCTCAGTTCCGTCCTGACTGAGAATAATGCGATAGTTGGCTTTCTGCGAAGGATTTTCCGCGACCCTGAGGCAGGCGGATTGTCGTAATCTCCACGCTCTTTCAAACGTCCCCGGCAACAATGCGTGCCAAATTTGCGTCATTGCGCGCGCTACCACGTGAATGGATCGAATCCATTCAAACGCATTTATACGCGTCGAGGGTATTATCGTGCGAGCCATAGTGGACATTTGTTAATCCTCAACTGCGCGAGAGACGTAGCTCAGCGAGAGCACAAAGGCGATCCGTACACCTTCTCGCCTTATGCGGAGAGAATTTGCCGGCTTTATGAATACATTTGTACTGCTTACAACTATTTTTCGCAGGGACGGGAGTCAAACAGAGACGTCTCGTATCAAACTATCGCATTCTTCTCCCCCGAGCAGTTTGAGCGACGACGCTTGGAATCGGCGATTGAAATGAAAAGATACTGGCGTTACAGGTGACATCCATTATTATTGATTAATGAGCTGTGCTTCTTAGATCCGTAGTACGACTCTCATTAATCATACCGCGAATATAACGAAGCTAAAGTAACATCGGACCGATGTAAGTAACGATGGAGTCCGTGCAGGATTAATACAGGCTCTTGGTGTTGTATAGTTTGTTTAATTGAATTTATTACGACAACTGACAGCGCTTTTGTTCCGAAGTAGCCAGGAAGACCTTGCTCGCGAATGTTGTTTTCGAAACGAGCGAACTGCCGTTTGCTGCAATAATAGCAATTCTGGAAATATGAAATATGTTCTTCGGCGAGAATATCATTTTGAGGAAATTTTTACAATTTGACGCGTGCCGTGAATTTGTTCTAAAATATTCTAAATTCTGAATTTCTCTAAAATCAGAGAATGTTTAAAGGGAAAGTTAAAGCGTGCGTTAAAGTATGCGCGTTTCAAGTTTCAACGAGGAAGAGTACGCTTCAACACGGACTCGGGAGAAGAATTCTTTTCTCGCGGGATACAGGGGTGAGGGCGGAACGAGATATTCGGAAAGGTACATGCGCTTCGTTATCGATCCTCGGGCTCTTTCTTTTTTTTCAACCTTTCCACACCCACGCGGGCGGAGAAGCAATCTTACCAATCGTTGCCATTAAGAGGCTAACACGACGCGATTTATGTCCCGATGCGGCGTATTTTATTTTAGCCGGGTGATTTAACGTTAAGAGGATGTAACTGCCGAAAATATAATTTAGGCAGACAAATGACGGTCCGGGCATGATATACTAACGGTAGTTAAGAAGTTTCCACGAGCACGCGGCGTAGAATGTCATTACGCAATCACCATATTTTTCATCGACTTAACATCAGCTAAATTGTCAGAGAGATTAAATAATTAAAAGATAAATATAATATATTAAAAAGAGATTCAGACAAAAATTGAATCAGCATGATATACCAATGCAATATAGGATGACTCAGAGTTGGCCATCTCACTCCTGAATAGATAATACATTCTCGCTGAAGAAACCATCAGCATGAATCGCGCTTCGCGCCACTGCATTATGCATTGCAATTTAACTCATTTATTTACAAGTATGCACAAGTAATAAAACTAAGAACCGGTAACCACTTCGTATAACGCGCACCTTATACATTTACGCATTATGCCATCATGTACCATCATCTTTCGAAATACGGAAACCCTACACGCAGATATACGGTAATGTGCCGGGCGTGCGTAAAAGTCGTTCCCCGCGATTTCGTGTCTGGAAACTCGCACGCGGATTCATCCGTCACGTTCACGAGACAGCCGAGCTTTCCCGCTGATAAGTGAAACGTTCGGATGGATTATGGTCCAATAATTCGCCGCCACGACAGAACACACGCAGCCGGCAACAATAACGTGCACGGCTCTGAAACAAGCGTCTACTACGAGCGTGCAACGGAGCCTCGCCGCAGCCGTGAATCCGGGTTTACGGCCGCGGATCGCTTGGATGTCGCCCATAATCCATAAGGAACCGACTCGCCGGCGTGGTCGCGTCCCATTCTCACCTGCAATTGCATCGACGCGTTCGCTCGTTGCTGTATGCGCGCGAGTCACTATACGTGCGGCCGTTAATCCTCTGACGTATGGCCGACGAGATCCTTCTGGAGGACCGCGTCTTCCGCCGCTACAGGCCGCGCCAAAGCTCGCGTGCGGGATTGCTTGGCTACACAGTAAAAAATAAAATGTTAATTTTAACATTTTTTGCATATCCCAGAAAGTCCACTCTAAATTTTAAGTTAAAGTAACTCATTCGTCATATGTTACTTCTTGACAAACTAGAAATGTTAAGTAATTAACACAATGCTTTACATTTATTTTTGTTATTGTAACTTTAAGTGTGATGTAAAAATAACATACAAAGTAATTGAAAACTACATGGAAGAGAAGTTACAATAACTCATCAGAAAAGTTGATAGAACATTTTCGTTCATACAATATGAACATTTACTTTTTATGTTATATTAACACATGATAGTAATTATTTCAACTTAAATTATTTTTGATAGAAACATTTAATTTTAGTAAATTTGATTATTTTATATGTCAAAGTTCATGATCATTTGAAGATTTACTTTAACTTCTTTTAGAATGTTAAACTGACTTTGTGACATGTTGATTGTTTAAAATTATTGTGTTAAAAGCATTTCAAATAATATTCCATTTCTAAGAGACATACACAAAATGTTAAGTTATGAAGTTAACATTAATGTATCATATAAAATTGTTATAAAAATAATAACATATCAGTTGTATGTTAATTTTACATTGAAGTAGTAATCAAAACATGGCAACACAAGAAAATTTTAACACATGGACGCACAATTTTTAACGGTGTAGATATGTACAATACGCCACGGTTGACAATTATGTTAATGTATTGTTTACTGAAAATCAATTTTATTAAAAGAGCACAGTATCCGTGTGCATCGTGTCCACTTGCAAACGAAGGAAATTCTCTTTCTGCGAATCTCTTCGTTACGTTTTGCAATGTGTCTTACTGAAAAGAGCAGTAGTAAACTGATTTAATGGATCGGTAATTCTCGAGTCAAACTTTCGCAGTAATTGATACTTCTGTGAGCGATTGGGATTATATTCGCAAGCTCTCAATGGAACTGGGCAGGTTTCTTGAGCAAAGAAAGCCGATTGTTGCGTGTCTTTTCCTTTCTGGTGATTGAATTGATATCAAAGGCGATCGGAATTGTTCGGAGGATAGACACGAGCTTGTGGTCACGCTGTAGACACGTGCGTGAGTGAATGCGTGCACCGGACGCGACACCACCTCGAGAACGCGTTGCCAGTTGCATCGGCAGCCCCGGATGTAAGTGTGGATATATCACCGAATTGCCGTACACTCGCCGTTCGAACAGGGCGGTATGGACTTTTATTGTTGCCATACGTATACGCGTACTTACACAGTCGCACGTGCGTATTTATTGCGCGCGACAGAATGCGTTACGACAATCGTTCGCGTTCGGTACCACGCGACCCGCGCTGTTCCGCCGTCAATTATAATAAATCAGAGAACCAAAGGAGAATTATTTTTTCTGCTAAATTGAAACGTGGAACACGTGGGATATCTCTTATTCGCAAAACATATGTTTTCTTGAACATCTAGAGATAATCTAGGAGAATCAAACTTGCGGGGTGCGAGGTAATTTATCTCGTTGTTGATTCAATCTTACAAGTGGGCTTTAAACTCACAGAAACGTTAGTTTGATGTCTAGCTGTAAGAGTTTTCAAGATTGGCAAAGAGTTCACAAAGCGGTGCTTGATGGCGAGATCCTGGTAAGCAGGATCTGGCTTATGTCCGAAGAGGATATTCGAGTGAGCTCCGAGAAACCTGAGGAACATTATAAGAGTGGCGTCGAGGCGGTTCTGTTGCTCTCTTCGTTTCCATCTCGCGTGTCGCGCGTCTCCGACGCGCTTTATGATTATTGGCCACCGATAAATGGCGGACATATAAAGCTCATAGGGTCGTGTTTAGTAAGTGCACACGTGAATTTGTGGTGTACAACAGAAATAATATTTCTTGATTTGATTTTGTTAGGTAGATATGAAATGCACCTAAATCCGTTGAAGAAGGCAATCTTTAGTAAGAATTGAATCTGTCAGGCAAGGAAGAGAGAAGAAATTTATAATGTTTTAATAATAATATTATCTACTTCGAGAAGAGAGTGAGAGAGTTAAATGAAGAAATGAGGAAAGAATGTTGAATTACATAATATTTTTTGTATCGAAAGGAAATAATGAAATTAGTTTTGGTAGCGGGAGGCCATCCCATTGAAAGTAGAGACTAGGGAAAAATCATCTGACCGTTCTGAATCGTATCGGATTGTTTGACTCGGCATTTCCTTCGAGAAACGATCGATCCGCGTTCTTGATCGTTGCGCATGATTGCGCGTAACAATACGCGTAACAATACGCATTCACGGATAAATAAAATCGCATAGCGTCTGAATTTTTCGCGGTCGCCAGAGAAATCTCATGCTTTTATATCGCACGAATCTAAATTGACCGCGCAATTTTGTTTCTATCTCGATTTTATGAGCATTACGATCTAATGTGGTAATATGCAATATAATATTTACACCACACGACTATATGATACACGTATAAAAATTCTGAAATAACACTATTATATTATATATATATAAATTATATTATACAGGGTGAGGCGCCTAAAACAGGCCACCTGAATATCTCGGCTGTTATTTGTGATAGAAAAAAATGTGTCAGACCAAACTTGCATGGTTTCGAAGGACACATAATTTGTTCTAAATAGTTTTTTATTAGGTGGACGCGTAGAGGTCATATGAAGGTCAACTTCGTTTTTTTAAATGGTATGATATGTTTTTTTACGTATCATCTAGTAGAGCGTTTGAAAATGCGCACATTGATCTACGGGTCAAAATCATTCAAGGTCACTGAAGACCAACTGCAAGGGAAAATAATTTACTTTATATTGCCTAGAGTTCTCTGCTATTAAAAATACTGTAAACTCAGAAATGAAAAAGTTCTAGCCCTTAGAAATTTTTTCTTTTTCCGCGAAGTTCTGAGTTGTTGATATCATTATTTTTTATATTGCCTAGAGTTCTCTGCTATTGAAAATACCGTACATTCAGAAATGAAAAAGTTCTAGCCGTTAGAAATTTTTTCTTTTCCGAGAAGTTCTGAGTTGTTGATATCATTATTTTTTATATTGTCTAGAGTTCTCTGCTATTGAAAATACCGTAAATTCAGAAATTAAAAAGTTCTAGCCCTTAGAAATTTTTCTTTTCCGAGAAGTTCTGAGTTGTTGATATCATTATTTTTTATACTGCCTAGAGTTCTCTGCTATTGAAAATACCGTAAATTCAGAAATAAAAAGTTCTAGCCTTAGAAATTTTTTCTTTTCCGAGAAGTTCTGAGTTGTTGTATCATTATTTTTTATACTGCCTAGAGTTCTCTGCTATTGAAAATACCGTAAATCAGAAATGAAAAAGTTCTAGCCTTAGAAATTTTTCTTTTCCGAGAAGTTCTGAGTTGTTGATATCATTATTTTTTATATTGCCTAGAGTTCTCTGCTATTGAAAATACCGTAAATTCAGAAATGAAAAAGTTCTAGCCGTTAGAAATTTTTTCTTTTCCGAGAAGTTCTGAGTTGTTGTTATCATTATTTTTTATATTGCCTAGAGTTCTCTGCTATTGAAAATACCGTAAATTCAGAAATTAAAAAGTTCTAGCCCTTAGAAATTTTTCTTTTCCGAGAAGTTCTGAGTTGTTGATATCATTATTTTTTATACTGCCTAGAGTTCTCTGCTATTGAAAATACCGTAAACTCAGAAATGAAAAAGTTCTAGCCGTTAGAAATTTTTTCTTTTCCGAGAAGTTCTGAGTTGTTGTTATCATTATTTTTTATATTGCCTAGAGTTCTCTGCTATTGAAAATACCGTAAATTCAGAAATGAAAAAGTTCTAGCCCTTAGAAATTTTTCTTTTCCGAGAAGTTCTGAGTTGTTGATATCATTATTTTTTATATTGCCTAGAGTTCTCTGCTATTGAAAATACCGTAAACTCAGAAATGAAAAAGTTCTAGCACTTAGAAATTTTAGCCTTCAGTGACCTTGAATGATTTTGACCCGTAGATCAATGTGCGCATCTTCAAACGCTCTACTAGATGGTACGTAAAAAAACATATCATACGCGTCCACCTAATAGAAAATTATTTAGAACAAATTATGTGTCCCTCGAAACCATGCTGTTTGGTCTGACAGTTTTTTCTATCACCAATAACAGCCGAGATATTTCAGGTGGCCTGTTTTAGGTGCCCTACCCTGTATGTATAAATTTATATATAAACATTGTTTGATGCTGTCAAACAGTAATGATGAGTATCTTACATTTATTATAATTAATTATTGAACAGACTGCGATATCTTTGGAAAAGCTTCTCTGTTTGTTTTCGAAAAATATCGAAGCTTATGAAAATATCGAGTCCCATCACGCGATATAGCAGCATTTCATTTAAATATTCTTGCGCGTATGATACGTGCACGTGTATCGATGATCGAAGGATCGCCGTTGCGTAACATCGCCTCTGAGGGTGCGTGCAAGGTGAGTGCGTACCTGGAGAAGTATGCACTTTGCATTTGCAAGAATGCCATAAAAATTCCATGCAGGAAACGTTATGAGCGATATAAATAAAGGTCGCCGATAATCATGTTGATTTATTCGTATTGCTGGCAGGAAATTAATTAGTGCTGGTTACTTGTTACAAGGTAAGAAGGTTTTGCATAAATTGGCTACCTTGTATTATAATAACATCGCACGTGACTGTGAAAACTCTGTTATGCACCGGAATTGATGCTAATTGTGATAAACGCATACTCCAACGTACAGTATTGCTTCCGTCATCCAGATTTCCGATTCACAGTTACAAGATGAGCGCTACAAGCGTTTTTTCCGAATTCTTCGCTGACGTGAGTTCCTCGCGTTAACGCTCGCGTGCATCGCGTATACAGTTGCCATAATAATGCCATCGCAGATAAATTTAAATGTTTACTGCTCGTTTACCGCGGCAGGTAAGATACGGAGTGCGGCTTCCGGCATTTTTGCGGCGCGCACGCTTTATGGCCCTGCGGAATGACGGTAATCTTTTATCGTTGCCGTTAATGTCGCGTGCGGCGTGCCCGCCCGTTATGATATTGCACGAACGCGGATGCGCTCGACGCCGATGCAATTCTGGAAATGCGCGTGCACGTGAACTCGCATGCCCCCGACGACTCGTCCCTCCTTGCGTCTTGATGGACGTGTAATTTAGAAGATCTCCGCAGAATCGCGTGTAATGCTGCCATAATGATGCTTTCAATTTGCCTGGCGCGGTTGAGGATGCGGGGAGAATACGCGATGGGAAGTGTTTCCGATATGTCCGCTTGAGCAATTGTTTTTATCCCGTTATACGTACACGCAATGGCTGAGTGGGTGAGCAGTTCATTTGCAATTGAAATCAAGGATATAGTGGAAATTAATTGTTACATGTGCAGTTTCAAAGAGCGAGTACTGAAAGATACCAATATATAGATACCAAGACATTTTTATATTTCGTAATTGTATTATAATAATAATTTTATAAATAATTGCATGCGTTGCATTAAAATACATTTAAAGTTATGTATCTAACTCCGAGGAAGTCTTGAATTATATTTATTTACTTATATTTAGCAGTAATTTAATCGAAGAATTCTTCAAATCTCGTGGATAATTGTTTACACGAAGAACCTGATAATTACAATCAAGCAATAATTCGTACAACGTTACACGTGATAAGCGTTACGAAACCGATTGCGTAAGGATCCGGTTAATCGACGTACCAGTATTACGCGTGGGTGAAGTGCAGGAAATATGGAAAGGTGAAGTGCGCAGCTGCGCAACAACATTGCGTGCAACATTGCGGCAAAATCGCTGCACGGAAAGTTGCTCTTGACACTGCACTGCGGGCATATTCGCGCTTGTACGCGCGTTTATCCGCGCGGGACGCCGCATATCGCGGTTGCGCGTTGAGAGATCGGTGATTTAAACGCCGGCACGGAAGAGAACGCTCCGGGGATATCTCCACGGGTGTGAATGGCCGCGCGGAAAGCTCGCGCGTCGGAGTCGCCGTCGGAGATGCGGACATCTGAAAGAAAGGGTCCAGGGGAGGATGCGGGGGAGGATGAAAAGAAGGAAAAGACGTCCCAAGCGGGGAGGAGATAAGATAATTTTTTTAATACCGCCCGCGCAATAACGATGGCCGCAACATTCCGAGGTATTATGCTAATCGGCTGTGGCGGACGCCGCTTCGCTCCGCGCGCCTACGGCGCGGCACGATCGACGATCCAGAAATCGTTACGCATGATCGCGTGGCTGCAGCGCCCTGCGGCAGGAGTGTAAGCCGATATCTCGAAAATGCGTGTCGGCAGTCGGGAGGGGAAAAGGGAAAAGCCCGCGGTCGGGTTTGCTCTCGAACGAAATCCTGCCGCGGCCCGGCTCGATAAGGAGGACGCGATTGAAATTCTTGATATTCGCGATGCAACGCGCCGCATATTCGGAAACTGCCCACGGAGGCTCGCGCCGACTGCGATCTTCGAATAATATCTCGATATCGAATCGGGTGTTGCACGCCGTATCAGAAATTACGCACGAATGTAAGACGTAATGTACAGAACGTAACGCGGAATATGCGAGTACACGCGAAACAAAATCATCGCGGTGGAACGAGAACGGGATACGCGCTCGCGCGGCCGCACGAATTTGCACTACTGATTGAAAAAAATTCCGCCTCGGTGCTCGTGCCACATTATGAAAAATGCGCGAACAAATCGCGAGCGCGGGCGCGCCGTGTATCGGTTGCACCCGACGTGCGTGCCTCGTACATCACACACGGCCGCGCGTGCGGTGGATAAATCCGCGGTGCAACATTGTAGGCGTGATATACATTGTCCCTTATCTGTGCGGCTCATACCTTGCGTCTACTCGGCTCGTTCGCCTCGTGTGACGAACGAGCCGCGAACGCCTCGGTTGTGCAACAACGCTCCTTTGCCTCGCGCGGGAAAAGGGAGTCTGGAAAACGCGCTTCTCGCGATCTTGCTGACGCCTCATTACAGCGTTTGCAATAGCTCACATTAAATGATACTTATGCCATGAGATCATTTTTATTTGTATAATGGCGTTACGCTTAAAAGAAGCTTGAAAGTCGTTTTCTCTCTTTTTTTTCTCTCTCTCTCTTCTCAGGTGCTCCAGTAAGAAACTACTGCTAGTGATATAGACGCGGAAGGACGTATCGGATTTTGTAGGGATTCCGCAGATCGACGGATTCAATAAATTCCGTTTACATAGAAAGCATATCGTTCGTACGTAGAAGCAACGGCTTGCCGCAACAGTCGTGGAACCGGCTGGGATAAGGCTGCCATTAATTACCGGCATCAAATTATAACTCTAGGTTTTAATTGCGCTATAAAATTACATCCCGTAGATTATTGCCGCGTGCAATATTCCCATATGTTAAAACGCTCTTCCGCGGTAGAAATTCCTGCGCGATGACTCTGTCGATGCATAATGTATGCATTTGCAACATTGTGCGCCGGGTTTATAGGCATTGACCGCGTTGAGGCAGCAGAATAGGAAACTCAACAGAACAGGAAAAGGAGAGTAGCAAGAAAAAATCTGCACAATTAAAGTCTGCACAGTAGATAAAGCCTCATTACACGTGAAACATATTATAATTAAGGTACCTTGGAATATTCGCATAATAGAACGAGATCTTAAAGGATACTACCAAGTTCAACCAAACGTGTTCAAGTAGCGACGTGCAACTAACGTGATAATTTTTTTTCTCAAACTAACAGCTGATATTAAAATTCCTGTAAAAAGTATGCGGTACATATTTCACGCGAGTCACGTTTTAAAAAATTCTCTCTCGCTTCTTTTTATAAATTTCAAACACTTTTTTCTCGTGTGTATTCATGATCGTATCGTGATTATGTAACGTTTATCGCCGTGTATAATTATGTAAATTTGAGTTTCTGCACGGCTATTAGATATTCGACGTTCAAGATAATCGTATCCGTTTAGTTCGGACGAGCGTGCCGGGCCGCGTGGTTAATCCTGCCGTAGGACTTACACACGCAACGTACGCGTCCGACAGGACTTATCTATCTTCGTAACAACATTGTGCACCGTCCCGTGTGTATGCACAAGGCAGAACTCGCGCTTGAAGATCGCTGTGCCTGATGGAGCATTCCGCGCGCGCGCGCGCGCGGCGAGGTATACGCACCTAATAAATTTACATGCCTCGCATGAAATAGCTATAATCGCCAGGTACTACGATTGCTTTTAAAGCCGATCACACACAATATTCAAACGTCGCGGTATAACCGGAGGAGGTAATTAGATGCAGCGGCGTGGCGTCTTTTCCTTTGTCGTGAGGATTTATCGCTAAACTTGTGCCTCATCCTTTGGAATTTAATCCAGAGGTGATTTAATCATCGTGTAATAACTGAGAAATTTACGTGCTCCCTAGAAAATTGCGAAACTTTACACCGATACTCGCAATATTAATATTTTTATTAGCATTAGTCTTATAAAAAAGCGAAAATATACTCTGTCAATTAAATTCGAATTATTTTCAGAAGCGCCAAGTGTTGTTCAGTTAAACGGTATTCCATAATCGAACTCGGCGGAAATTTCTCGCGTAACGGTCGCCGTAAAAATGGCAAGTAGTTCGACCGTATCAAAACGTGGACATTCCTAGTTTCCCACACAGAGCTTCACATAACGAAGCAACGTGGTGGTGCGCGAAGGACGCAGCAAATTTTACGATGCAGCTACCGACCGCGGCTGCGAACTCGCGCGTCGAGTTTGTGCAGAGATACCCGGTTGACCTGGGCCGCGTAACGGTTCCTGGCCGCGGCTTCCCGGTGGTTCCTCGTCGTTTTTTCGAATCTCGTTCGGCGAGATTTCTTGCGGGCCGTTTAAGCCGATTATTCGAGCCGGTTCGACCGTTCGCACGACGCAAAAAGGGGCCCGGATGTGCTTGCGCGTGTCTGTATACCGCTGATCCCGAGGAACCCGCAAAAAGTCACGTTCGAGGAAGCGAGCACCGGTTACGCGGAATCGATAATGCGGCGATGTTTAATTAATACGCCGTTGCGCAATAAACGCGACCTGTCGCGCCATAAGGAAGCACCGCGGAAAACCAAACGATGCCATCGCCGTGCCGGGATATACCGCGTCGAGTTATCGAAAATGTTGCCCCGTAAAACTGTCATAAGGGAAGGGAGCGAGAATGTGAGGCACGTGTATTTTCCACGTTTTAAACGATCATTTTTCAAGTTGATCCTGCGGGGATTTACATCTTCGGATAGTTACAATAATAAGATATAATTTTTGCACAAATTCCGTAAAATATTAAGAAAAATCTAATACTCTAACGATTTCTTTTTCATAAAAAAAGACAAACATTGTAATAAATCTCAACTTGCAGGAACACACATGTATTTTTACATGATCAAAATTTAATTGTATTTTAGATAGATCTTCGCATCAAGTCGTGAGAGTAAATAAATTAACAACAATAAGTAATGCTAAGGGTGTGGAACTAATTAAGATCGCAAGAAGAAAGGAAAGAGGAGGAACTCGTTGGAAAACGACCATGAGAGAGCAGCTCAGTGCTCGTACGCCCGCCGTTTGTACAGAAGCAACCGCGAAACAAATCGTATTGATTAGATCGAGTCGTTACTCTTGCTCGGGGAATTTTAAGAGGCGCCTCGTTGCTTTGCATCCGGCGGAGGAAAGCTTCGTGATTCAACTCAATTATCTCCCGCTCCGTATGCACTCCTATCTCCGTGTGCGTTTCGCGTCGCGTTGCATCGCGTGCATTTGCATGCGTTATTTTCGTAATGAAGTAAAGAAGATTCAGCGGTGAAATTGGGGACAGAAATACGATAATAGGGAGGCAGAGGAATGCTGGACTAAGAAACCACAAACAGAACTTAAAATCAAAGCAGCAATATATTGCAAAAATTGCAATTACGTAAGAGAGATTCCGTTCATTAATACAATGGAATTCGCTGTCAAGCGCAAGTCCTTTCAGAGATAATTCTTCAATTGCCATGAAACTGTCGCGACTTAATTTCTCGCAAATGTATGCGTTTAGAGCGTGCCTCTCCTTGCACCGCTCTCGTCTTTGTCGCGCGAGACGGAGTCAGCAACCTCGTTCCACTTTCCTGCCGGCTGCCGATTACCATGATAATTAGCCTGCGGAAAAATCAGTGTCGACTGGTGGTGTCTCTCGGCTTGCCCGTCCCTTTGTCTCGTCGCCTTTGCCTTGTCCGGGAGAAAAAGATCGATTCGCCGGTAATTGAAACGCGGCGCGTCGATTATTCGCGGATACGACGCTCGATCTCGATACTGCGCACACCTCTTGCATGCTGCGCGCAATATTCGAGATAAAATATGGGCACACCCTGTGTCGTTAATAGATTAATTACACGCCGTGATTAGCAATGTGTAATTGACTCTTGTGAACCAGCCGCGCGGCTGAAAACAAATTTCAGGGGAATCTCCGTTTTATCCCTCATCGCCGATGGGAATGCAGCGGTGTCACTACTACCGGTGGCGCACTAAATTGCCTTCTCACGATACTAATGCTCAATTATAATGCATCGCTGATGAAACGTGATCAACCGAATGCGAGAAAAGGGCGAATGACAAAGTTGATTAATCCGTAAGCATCACCGTATTTAGAAATCATGGGATCCTGGATGTTGATTATCTTGATGAGCATACTTAATTCAATCAAACTGAGCACCGGATATCAATTGAAAATTCCGTATACCATTGCGGTACTATCAATTTTTGTCTGATGGTGCAACGTGTCAGCAATATTACGCGTAAATTATCGTATGATTGCGAGTAATATCGGCTCGTTTCATTCTCTCTAGATGCTGTCTGAGAAACAGGCAGGCGTTCGCGTATTCGAAAATTGTTTGAGATTCCACTTATTGCGTGCCGTGCTGACCCTTGACCCTTAAATCCCAACGTATCAAAATCTAATTGGGGGCTTGCCGGGATCGCCTGCGAAACCGGGGAACCGGGCCCTCTATCCCTCGACGACGAGCGAGGTCTATGAATTTTATGTCAGAATGCATCAGACTTGCAGCACGCCCATCTGCCTTTATTGCTGGGCGTTGCGACTGCATAAAGCATGCAAATTTCGCGGCATTTATCGGCTTTCATCCGCGACAATCACGCAAGAAAATACTCACCGTCCTCGGCAGTTTCCGCGTTTGCTTTACACAATACACTTAAGACAACGTAAAGTTGTTTGTTGAATTTTTATAAGCTCTTTCTTGTATACAGACCGCAATCTATTTATCAAAGCATTATTCCATTAAAAATTATAAACTACTTAATAAGTTTTAGAACAGAGAGATAATTTGGTAAGAAACTTATTGTATTCATCTTTTTAAAGTCGTAATTATAAAGTTGAAAAGTTAAAAAAAGATAACAGTTAATCATATGAAAAAGAATGCTAGATGTGTTAAATTAGAATTATTATTATAACAGAAATTATAAGAAACACTTAAATATGTGGCTTAATCTGTGTTCTTTTTGCAAACTGAAGAGAACAATGAAATATTAATTAAATCACTATAAGAATATAAAGCGCGACGTAGATTCATTACCGACTGACTGTGGTAATATACAGGGTGAGGCACCTAAAACAGACCATCTCAATATTTCGGCTGTTATTGGTGATAGAAAAAACTGTCAGACCAAACAGCATGGTTTCGAGGGACACATAATTTGTTCTAAATAATTTTCTATTAGGTGGACGCGTATGATATGTTTTTTTACGTACCATCTAGTAAAGCGTTTGAAGATGCGCACATTGATCTACGGGTCAAAATCATTTAAGGTCACTGAAGGCCAACTGCAAGGGAAAATAATTTACTTTATATTGCCTAGAGTTCTCTGCTATTAAAAATACTGTAAACTCAGAAATGAAAAAGTTCTAGCCCTTAGAAATTTTTTCTTTTTCCGCGAAGTTCTGAGTTGTTGTCATTATTTTTTATATTGCCTAGAGTTCTCTGCTATTGAAAATACCGTAAATTCAGAAATGAAAAAGTTCTAGCCGTTAGAAATTTTTTCTTTTTCCGCGGAGTTCTGAGTTGATGATATCATTATTTTTTATATTGCCTAGAGTTCTCTGCTATTGAAAATACCGTAAACTCAAAAATGAAAAAGTTCTAGCACTTAGAAATTTTAGCCTTCAGTGACCTGGAATGATTTTGACCCGTAGATCAATGTGCGCATCTTCAAACGCTCTACTAGATGGTACGTAAAAAAAACATATCATACCATTAAAAAAAACGAAGTTGACCTTCATATGACCTCTACGCGTCGACCTAATAAAAAATTATTTAGAACAAATTATGTGTCCCTCGAAACCATGCAAGTTTGGTCTGACACATTTTTTTCTATCACCAATAACAGCCGAGATATTCAGGTGGCCTGTTTTAGGTGCCTCACCCTGTATGATTTCCTTTGAGACTATTATTATGGAATAATCTGTTGAAAGCCCGTTTGGTGTACGGACGTGTATCCTAAGTTCGTTCAACTCCGTCATTGTAATTAACCGTCTGGCGCTGACTCTGAAACAGTGCATACATTATTCGAGTTGAAGTCAGTGATTCAGCAATTAGGGTAATTCAACGTGCAGTATTTCAGTATTTCCGGTTTCAATCTTTTGCCTGACACGTAACATATTAGATATGTGATGTAATTTAAACCACTCTAATTTTATATCACGATTCATTTTCAATTTAATATTTAAGATTTTGCTTTTTCCAACTGTTTAGATACCTTACCATAAAAGAAATATTAGGTAACAATTATGTATGTTGTAGAATAGTATTGTCGCTACATTTTCTCAAGCTTCCAAAAAGAATGTCGTTGTCCTTATGTGCGAAACAGGAACAACGAGAATAGAAAGGTTGTCAACAGACTTTACGTAACAGCACGTAATTGTTATCTTGCGGCTTCGTGCGTTGAATTTTTCGCATTTATACCCGGTCGTCCCTGGGTGGCCGAGATCCTCAAAGGACGCGTTTTATGCACGGTCTGGTAACACCAGGTGAAACGAATTTGCTTGATTGGAGTAATGTTTCTTGCTCGAGTCGTGCTTGAATAGATACACGATGTCTACGTGGTGGTGGATATCTCCACGAGCAACCTTTCCCCGAAATATCCCTTCTAATATGTTTCTCATTAGAGCGAAATTATTTTAAAAAGTTCTCTGCTTACGGAGAACAAATCAAATGTGAAATTTTGATATCAAATCTTAATTGATATTAACACGACATGTTTTTTATTCTGACTCTGTGTATTCTAAAACACTTCGTTCTACTCATAAAAAGAGTATTATTTTATAAATATAAAATTTTATAAAATTGTCCCATTTACTCACGTTCGAAAAATCTCGCCTAATTCTTGCTCAAAACGGACACATTGTGTCTCGAGTTCAGTCTCATTCATCGCGCCGCTCTTTAATTTCCACATTCGTCGCAACACCCGAGTATTACTGGATGAGTATTACGAAGGATGTTACGCAAATATTGCACAAAGGATGCACGGTCATTATCCAGCGACGAAGTGCCGCGCCTTTCTCGGCGTCACTCGCGTCGCGCGGCAAGTCACACATTCCGAGAGCGAAGAGTTCGCTCGCGATTATTATTCCGTTCGCGGGAAAGAGAAAATCGCCGGGCCGTGCCGGCAATTTTTCACGGCGACGCTTTTATCGGCCGGTTAATCCCGGGTACATGCGGATTCACTTTCGCGCGTTCTTAGCGAACGCGTTTCGGCAACTCGACATGCAAAACGACGCCGGCAGGACAGCGCCATTGTCATTAGCGTGAAAGTCGGTCTTCCGTTTAATCGCGCGAGTGCTATTCGATGCTCTCGACGGGGGTCTCGACCCGGATTGAGTTATCGGATTGCATTCGTCATGTGGACGAGGACCGGCAAAAGAGCCGGACGTTTAGAAAGTCCGAGGAGCGAGCGCGTTATCGCGACCGCTTTTTAAGAATCAGTCATTCGCAAAAGTCGCTTCATCATAAGCGCTTTTAGTCTTGCCTTCGGATAAGTGTGGAATCGACGACAGCCAAAGTCGCAGAGAGCATCGAGAGCCACGTAATTCTCTTTTTTGCGCGAACTCTCTGCGACAAGAACGAGACCCATCGGACAATGATCGCCAAGGCATCCACAAACGTTCCATGCAAGCTAGAAGAAATCATCTCATTAACTCTTTTTAAGGTCGAGGCAATCTGTTTTAGAATCGGTGCAACGCTTCTAAAACAGATTATTATCACGTCACTTTGCGTGACTTTATTTTGAACGGTCGTAAATTTACTTTCACGCCTATACGGCGAAGAATGCGAAAAATAGCGGCGTGATAGTGCTAAATTGCACCGCCCAAGTTAATTAAATCGTGTACCTATTAACAAGCCCTCACGATCTTTCACGTATCGCGCATTAGATCCGGCTCGCCTAATCATGAAATATATAAATGGACAGGTACAATCCAAGTTCGGAATAACACTGCAATCTGTCAGTCAATCATAATTGATCTCCAGCTTGTAAGACGTCGATAAAAGCCGAGGGAAGGGTCCAGCTTAATTAGATTTATCAAATTATTACACGGCGTTGCATAGGTCAGGAGAGTTGCGTCAAGAGAGTTAAATATCGCGGCATTAAATATCGACAAAAACTGAACGTTCATTACGCTTATTAGCCCCATCACGTTCTCTTGGTCAGCAGCAGGCGCTGAAATAATCTCGCGGACGTCGCGTTGTCGTCGCGCGGACGTGCGTCGAACGTTCCATCGCGTCTTTCGTCGCGTGCGCGCTCGAGATCAGGTTCTCCAGAGACGTTCTCCGTGTCCCAGCTCGGCCTGGACAGGATCCGCGCAATAACGAAGAAAACAGCTCGCGATTTTTCTCCGGTACCGAGAATCTCGAATCGCAGAACCCGCTCCCGCTGGGACGCGTCCTGTCATCCGGGCGGACGCGCGAGCGCGTTCGCTCCTGCCCCGCGAAAAAATGCGGCGGCTCGCGCGAAACACCGGTATGACAACTAGTTCTCGGGACCGCGGGAGAAGAAAACGCGCCAGATCAGCCGGGGAGAATCTCGCGAGGAGGAGAGGACGAGATCAGAACGGGAAGAGAGGAAGAAACAAAGAAAGGAAGACGGAGAAAGAGAATTCCGCGCGCGCAGTGGCACGCACGCGAATGCACTTGTCGGCCGCGCGCGCGCTCGCGCGTATAAGAGCGCGCGACGGTGAACCTGTTGCATTCTCGCTCGTATGCGTGCGTATGGCTACGCGGCAGAATGCGACTTCGACTTACGTGCCGTCGCGCGATGCGCATATGTTCCTGGACGTCCGGCTGGCCGTTCCCGTCGGCTCGGTTCGTCGAAGACTTGCTGTACACGGCATCTTCTTCGCCGCGAGTACCTTCGAGAATCGGCCGAGTGCATCGGGGAATTAATGCAATTACGTAGGAACTAGGTAAACGTGCTCGAATCGCATAAGTGAGCAAAAGGAGCCGGACAGCCGGCCGAAGGTAAATTTCGCAACGGGATAGCCGAGGGAACTCTTCTGATTCCAGAGTTCTTTTTCCCCATACGTGCGTCTGTGCAATTACGAAATGCACGAAAGACGCGATGTATCTGGTAGCGCGATTCTGATCGCGGAATATCTCTGATACTTCGCGAGATCAGGAACTATGTTGATCTCGTAAATTGAGGCCAGTTCAATCGAATCAAATTGATTTGTCCCGCAACCGTCGCTTAAAACTGGCATTTTCAAGTGGAACCGTCCGAACTTTTCTTGCTGTATTGTTATGAGGCTCGTAAAAGGGTCAAAGGGCTAGCAGCCCTAAAGGAGGATTCTTGATTCACTCTAGGAATGCTAGTGCTACATAGTACGTGGCGCGGAGTCTGTCTAAGGTACGATCTAAGGTACATTGGCGGTACTGACATCGCTGGAATTTGCATGATTAGTAAGCGATGCGCTGAGCTGCTGACGAAGGATGCACCTGGCATCCTGCGTGTTGCCGCTCACGCGAATGCATCATCAGCGATGGGCGAAGGGCTCGATTGCCGCAGCAGTGCCGCGGGCGCTATTCATTCCCGCGCCGAGACACGCGAGATTCGGCCTCCCAAAAAAGTCGCAAAGTTGCATGTCGTCGAAAGAAACTTTCTCTCGGAAAGGCGGTCTGGTCTCCTCTCGGAGCGCGAATCGCGTCACCGGAAATCGGTCTTACGCTTCGGATGAGAGTCTAACCATCCGATATCGGAAAGGATTTCACTTGTTTAACGATTCAATAAGTTTCGTGTAATTTCTCGGATTGCGGCGGTCGTTGCGATAAGCGCATCCCTGAGCGCATCCGCCGTGCTGCTCTGTCGGGGGCTGATAAAAACTCGATCGCCAGGTCGACCGGCTCCACCGCGCTCCGGCAGGACGACCATCACACTCGTTTTCCGTATAATCGGGCCAATTACACGACACGCAATTTCCTGCCGCGGACAAAGAAGACCGGGGGCAACGAGGCAGCGCGTTAGATAACGTATGCATTATACGCGGTGCGAGTGCAAAAGCGACCGCGAGAACCGCAACAGCCATTAAAGCACGTCGAAAAAGACGCTCGAACGCGCGACGAGCTGGCGCGCCCGCTTGCGCTCGCTCGCGTATCGGCCGGAAAAAAGGGAAATCCAGAGCGCGAAGGGTCTTATCACCGCGGCCAGATTCCCTCCCTGGTAATAAGAGGAACGTCAGGCCCGCTGTAATGGCCGCGAGCACGCCGGCATCATAAATTCATGACGCGCGTTTCCCGCGCGGTTAAGTAGCGACTTCATCCGGCGACGCGCGGTCAGTACTTGCGCGGCCGATCCTGTCGAAGGACACGCCGATTGCATTCGTGTGGCCGCAGAATCGTTGTCCTTAACACACTAACACGGTTCCACGATTTCTTTTCTGTTGGAGACGCGCGTACGAGGACGACGACGACGACGAGGACGATACGTGATTACACCCATGAATCGCCTCGCTCTAATTAAAGTCTCTGTGCTCTTCTTTCAGGTACGTTGACCGGATGTTGGTTGGTGCTGCGCGGCGCGACGGCGCCGGGAGCGTGAGAAGACTGAGGATCGCCGGAAGTGCGGTATGATGCATTCGCGCTCGCTAGCCGCTCCTTGCGCGCCTCGAGCAAGCACTCTCCAGGCAGCCGAGTTGGCTAATCCGCGACTTTTCGATGATTTCGAGTCAATTTAAATTCGATTCTAGCTTTGGCTTTGTTTCCAGCATCCAGTACAGCTGAAATAAATTCCTTGGAAACGCGTGACGTAGCGTTATTACGATTTTTTCGTATTACAAGAGAGAGAGAGAGAGAGAAAGTCTCTTTGAAAAATACCATGTGAATCGAGCCGTTTAATCGACCCTCTTTGCATCCATTATACGTAATTGCCGCCGTCACGCTTTTCTTTGGTCCCTTTATCTTCCTCTCATTCTTTGATCATTGTTCTTGCAATTAATCGAGTCATCGGAATTAATTATTCGGAAACATCAACTTGTCATTTATTACATTGTGCCTTACAAATTTTATTGCACATCACCCCATGATATATAAAAGATGCATTCTGCAAATATGCAAGTCTTCTCGTCGGTTCCGTCATTCAACCGCGTGCAATTCCTTATGCAAACTCAACGCGACGCATTCTTCCTCGCGAGCGATCGTCCTCGGCACACCCGCATTGTAAGCACCACATTTTTAACGTCGAGAAACTGACGCGCGGCTGCGCGATCCCGACGGCATTTAATCGCCTAATTAAACAACAATAGCGAGCATTGTTACGAATCTGTTGCGCATTTCGAGGACCGGCTGCCTCATGCTGCGAGGTGCAGGTGAAACGCAACGCGACGGCTGGCCTTGCGTCCGCTTACCACAATGCGCGAACGAACATCGCCGCAGACTCACTCGTAACCGAATTATCTCATTACTTCGTTAGGCAACCGAACTGCCTAAGCGTAGCCAGAACTCGTAATTAAGCGTCTCGTGACTGCGAGTGTCGCAAAGTGAAACGTCCCCGTTGCCGCTCGGTGGGCATCATCGTCTTCCCTTAATCGACAAAGTCGATCCTTAGTGACGGAGGACTTTCTGGCTGGCGCCCCGCCGGTTCTCCCATGAAGCGAGCGATTGATTGGGAAATCGTGCCGTCGTCCTCGACGATCGTAATCATGGCTATTGTAACGACCAGCTCCTCTCTCAATCTCGTTAAACGGAGCATGCTCATGGATCTTCGCTTTAGACAGGCGAGACGCAAGACGCAGCGGTCGATTTCTGAACGATTTCAGATCAGGAAAGCAGAAGATCTTAACAAAGGAAATCTCAAAATCGAAGTTCCAATCAGAGATTAAATTTTGATAACTTTTGTTAACGTGGCAATAAATGAAAGTACTTAAATTCTCGTCAACATTGAGATATGTCGCAGTTTAGAAGTCTTATTGTCAATTGCCATCTGATGCACCTTCCGAGCGGTGTGATCATGTCTTGCGTAACAAAGGAATACCGCGAATAGCATATTCGGGATAGCGTTGGCGATTACGTTTCGACAATTTTCACCGGGTGTTATCCTAGCGCGAAGATCGTTAGGTCACGCCGGCAACACGCAATTTCCCTGACCATAAAAGCCTCGCGCTTTCACCGGATTACCACCGTTGCATACCGCGATGACGTGCCGTCGCAGCGTGGATGCATCGCGCCCGCACGAGATATGTACGTGCAATTGCGAGAGAAACTTTCTTCCCCGTAAAGGATGTCTCCTCGCGCGCATATTCGCGACGGGATTCGCACGTGTAAGATCTGGAAAGATAGTCGAGACTGACAGGTCGTATAGAGGATCGGAGTGAAAACAAGCTGATCACAACAGTAGGAGTATTGGCCGTACAGCCTAAGACCTAGGCGTGTGAACCAGGGATCCCGGAGAGTTCGAGTTCAAATCTAAGGCAGTCTCCTAGTTATTTTTCGCCTCTTACAATTCAGAAGTAGGATAAAATCCGCTACCCCTCGAAGACAGTTGAGATTCATCCGCTACCCCTCAGAGAGGAGGGAGTTGAGAAGCAGCTGGCCGGTAGTGAAGCCTGAACATGGAGGTCGGGACGGACTCAGAGGAGTGAACCAACATGGAGATTGGGAAGGACTCAGAGGAGTGAACCAACATGGAGATTGGGAAGGATTCAGAGGAGTGAACCAACATGGAGGTTGGGAGGGACTCAGAAGAGTGAACCAAAAATGGATGTTGAAAGGGACTCAAGTGGAGTGAACCGACGATTTGGAGACATTCGGGGACGAATGTAATGTCAGGCTGGCCGAGCTGTAAGATCTGGAAAGATAGTCGAGACTGACAGGTCGTATAGAGGATCGGAATGAAAACAAGCTGGTCACAACAGTAGGAGTATTGGCCGTACAGCCTAAGACCTAGGCGTGTGAACCAGGGATCCCGGAGAGTTCGAGTTCAAATCTAAGGCAGTCTCCTAGTTATTTTTCGCCTCTTACAATTCAGAAGTGGGACAAAATCCGCTACCCCTCGAAGACAGTTGAGATTCATCCGCTACCCCTCAGAGAGGAGGGAGTTGAGAAGCAGCTGGCCGGTAGTGAAGCCTGAACATGGAGGTCGGGATGGACTCAGAGGAGTGAACCAACATGGAGATTGGGAAGGACTCAGAGTAGTGAACCAACATGGAGGTTGGGAGGGACTCAGAAGAGTGAACCAAAAATGGATATTGGGAGGGACTCAGAAGAGTGAACCAAAAATGGAGGTTGGGAGGGACTCAAGTGGAGTGAACCGACGATTTGGAGACATTCGGGGACGAATGTAATGTCAGGCTGGCCGAGCTGTAAGATCTGGAAAGATAGTCGAGACTGACAGGTCGTATAGAGGATCGGAATGAAAACAAGCTGATCACAACAGTAGGAGTATTGGCCGTACAGCCTAAGACCTAGGCGTGTGAACCAGGGATCCCGGAGAGTTCGAGTTCCAATCTAAGGCAGTCTCCTAGTTATTTTTCGCCTCTTACAATTCAGAAGTAGGATAAAATCCGCTACCCCTCGAAGACAGTTGAGATTCATCCGCTACCCCTCAGAGAGGAGGGAGTTGAGAAGCAGCTGGCCGGTAGTGAAGCCTGAACATGGAGGTCGGGATGGACTCAGAGGAGTGAACCAACATGGAGATTGGGAAGGACTCAGAGTAGTGAACCAACATGGAGATTGGGAAGGATTCAGAGGAGTGAACCAACATGGAGGTTGGGAGGGACTCAGAAGAGTGAACCAAAAATGGATGTTGAAAGGGACTCAAGTGGAGTGAACCGACGATTTGGAGACATTCGGGGACGAATGTAATGTCAGGCTGGCCGAGCTGTAAGATCTGGAAAGATAGTCGAGACTGACAGGTCGTATAGAGGATCGGAATGAAAACAAGCTGGTCACAACAGTAGGAGTATTGGCCGTACAGCCTAAGACCTAGGCGTGTGAACCAGGGATCCCGGAGAGTTCGAGTTCAAATCTAAGGCAGTCTCCTAGTTATTTTTCGCCTCTTGCAATTTAGAAGTGGGATAAAATCCGCTACCCCTCGAAGACAGTTGAGATTCATCCGCTACCCCTCAGAGAGGAGGGAGTTGAGAAGCAGCTGGCCGGTAGTGAAGCCTGAACATGGAGGTCGGGACGGACTCAGAGGAGTGAACCAACATGGAGGTTGGGAGGGACTCAGAAGAGTGAACCAAAAATGGATGTTGGGAGGGACTCAGAAGAGTGAACCAAAAATGGAGATTGGAGGGACTCAAGTGGAGTGAACCGACGATTTGGAGACATTCGGGGACGAATGTAATGTCAGGCTGGCCGAGCTGTAAGATCTGGAAAGATAGTCGAGACTGACAGGTCGTATAGAGGATCGGAATGAAAACAAGCTGATCACAACAGTAGGAGTATTGGCCGTACAGCCTAAGACCTAGGCGTGTGAACCAGGGATCCCGGAGAGTTCGAGTTCAAATCTAAGGCAGTCTGCTAGTTATTTTTCGCCTCTTACACACGTGACCCGCATACGTGAATCGCGATATGTATCTGATGCCATTTCAGTCTTTCGATTTTTCCTCTATTAATACACTCATCGCTATTAATACGAAAAAGGAAAGCAAACACGGTTTTTAATCAGCCTGTAATGAGACGTACCGCGTATAATGAGCGCATAATGCACCCTGAACGCGGTACCAATTGGAGTCAGCGGACCGGAGACAGTCCTTGGAGGCTGCAAGTTGCTGATGCACCCCGCCGCTCGTGTGCTGCGTACAGCTCGCGCGGCGCCGCGCGATCGTGAGTCGTGCATCGACAAATCGAGCCCGACTTTCGCACGACCCGCATGCACGGCGGTTTCCGTCGTGCCGCGAAGGGCTTCTCGGAGGGCTTCGTGACTTACCGGTACCCTCATGGTGTGTCCGCGCCGTGTCGGCCACGATCGCCTAGACACAGGCGGATGGAGCTCCTCTCCCCGCCTGCGAAAAGTCGGCGATAAATGCGGGTACGCGGCCGACGGAGAGGGACGAGGTAACACGCAAACGCAATATACCCTCATCCAAGTACGGCGGCGGGGACGTGCCGCGGCGAGTGCAAGCACCGGCCGATGCACTTGGACGTGCACCACGCGCGTTGCACCTCGGCGATGCAAAGGGACAGGGACCGCGAAGAGCGACGAGTGGAAGTGTCTCCGATCACGTTAATCGATGTATGAGTAGGATTTTACGGAATTCTCGCGTGAACGAATGCGCCTTCTTTTCTGCAACAGCTGCGAGTAAAGCTTGCATACATGTTGCCAGCAAGGTCGCGCGGGATAATCGATGATTCGCAGTAATCTTGCGTAATTAGCGGCAACAATGCTTCTTATAATTATACCTTGCTATTTATATAATAATTTACACGTAATTTAGCCGTTGATTAAATCTCCCTGCAATTTCTGCGATCGAGGAGGGAAACTAATTGGCTGCACTTTCGCTGGGAGTGACGAGTCATCAAAACGCGACGATTAAACAATTAATAATGAAAATAAAAATAACGTAGCTACGTGCAACAAGCGGATAGATATTGCGTAAGTAACAAAACAATTGAATACAAATCGATCGGCGTATCTAGCCGCGGCTACTGATTACTCATCTTAGCAGCCGATGAGTATCTCCGAAAGTGCTTGAGTGCCCGCTTCTCACGGGAAGTCGTTCGTGCTCGCCCGCGGATAATAGCAGCCACTCGATTTCGCGGTAGGTATCGTTTCGTCGTGTACGATGATCCGACAGCCTCTCTTATTGTTAATGATCGGCGATCCATCGATCACGGCATCTGGACTTACTCGGCGGAGCGATCGTCCGTTAACGGCGATTTTTTGCGCGATCTCAGGATACCCGGTGAACCGGGAGTCTCTCAGCTGCTTATGACGAGCGAGCAGCCGCGGCTTTCAGGCGGGAGGAAACGTCGCCCCGTGTCATCGTTACCCAGTGTATAAAAAGCCCTCGGCTCTAGCTGCCGGGCATGTTTAAGGCATGAGCGTCTCGTCGTACCGGGACGCGGTGAATAAATGTAAATTCAGCCCCACAATAATTGCTTTACGGGAGTATAGCTCACCACTGTAATCACTTTAATAGCCGCTTCTACCATGGCGGGATGCCTTTCTAGTCCACCGACGTGATGATCGCCGTCGCCGTGACGCGTTTCATGGGAACGCGAGAGGAACTCCCCCACGCTAATAAAAAGCGATTAGATTAAAATCGTACCCGGCCGCAATTGGATAGCCGATAGGAAACACCATTCCAGTTGAATATATTGGAAATCGTACATCACGAAGGAAATTATTGTTCAACTGGCAAAGATATTAATACGTTGTTAGAACGCATGGCACACGCGTGTCTCGCGCGATTTCAGCAACGAATGGATGCAGACGGTTGCGCGTTTAATTGCGCGCGACGCGTCCAGATTACTCCAGTGCCTTTTCAGGGGATGTCGAGGGTTATTCGTCAGACGCACATTGAGTCCTCGAGTTATTCGAGCTGCCGACGAAGAAACTGCGCGTCCTTGCGCCACGGGCTCTCGGAGCTGGCTCCAATTAAAATGAAATGCGCGCGAGTTTCTTGTTAACGACTCGTGGCGCTCTTATTACCAAAGTTCCAGTCTAACAGTAACACCAGTAATTTTCAGCAATATTTTACTTAAACGTCCGACGAGGATGGCGTCTTTACGAGTCCCTTGATACGCGTGAAGATTGAAAACTTGCTTGAAACGGGAAGAAAAGAAAACTATCGTCAATTATATCTGCTCCCGCAAATTTGCGCCTCCGATGCATGCAAATTTCGCAAAATCGCATTTATCGACCGCGCGGTTACTTGCTCCCGAAATAGTCTCGAGATGTTAGTGAAGACTGCATGGTCAGATGTTCGCCAGGATATTTACAAACCCTCTGCTCGAATTACGCGTAGGCTCGGATGAATTAACATCGTAGGTACAAGCACTTGTTTGTAAAGATTCCGCGATCGCGCGTTCGAAAAAGAGATTGCCATTCCTTTCTCTACCTCTAGTCCCAAACAATTGTCAACTCCGAGCTGTCAGAATGCCGACAAATACTTGCGCGCATTGCGACGTGTTGCGGCAACGACAATCAAAGTGCCAGCGATGATGAACCCCGAAAAAGGATCTCGCCGAGAGAATCTCCCTGCGGTGGAATCTCCCGTTTAACGCGTTATCTTCGGTGACGACGATGAGCCAGCCATCTCTCTCTTTCTTTTCCTCTGGAGCTCGCACTTACAATGAATCCTTAAATTATCCAACCGGGCTGAAGAAGAAGAAGACGAAGTAGAAGAAGAAGAAGAGCTCGCTCGCGTCCTTGCGAATCCTGCCACGCGGCTGGCCGGCCGGCCAGCGGTCTCCAATTAAAAATAAACGCGTTTGCCGCTTTTCTGTCACCGTGCAGCGGCCAGGTCGAAGCCTACCTCGTCACCTGACGCTCCTCCGCGGCAGGACAGCGAAAGACCATCTCCAAGCCGGTCGCCGCCTCGGGGTCTCGTTCTCTTCTTGGTTCGTTATCCCGCGACCAGTCATCCTCTCCTTCGCGTCCGTAAAGCGCACGTCGTCGCTCCTCGCGAGTCATTCTCTTCGGCGTTGTTCTCCTTGGATCATTCTTCCCCTCGTTTTCTCCTTGAGTCGGGCTCTTCTTCTTCTTCGTCTTCGTTGTCGTCGTCGTCGTTCGTTTCTGTTGCAGTCTTCTTCGTTGCAGTCGAATATAGCCCCTCGAACCTCGGATAGAGCTCTTGGTTATCTTGTTTTCTTCCAGATGAGATGCGGATAACGATAGGAAGATCGCATATTTACAAGTATGATGATATCGTTCGGATAATTTGTTCATGCGATACTGAATCTTCAGAGCTTTATTTATTCAACGACGAATGGAAGATCGTGAAGTACTAAACGGCGAATCATATAAAATATTAAACAATTTAAACAAGTCCAAATGTATTCTCAATTTTTTTCGACTCGCTAAGAGCTTATCGTCGTAACTGCAATTATGAAAGATGCTGCTGCTTGCAACCAAGTTGTTCATGTCGAGCTTAATGTCATGCTACTGAAGCACCTTGGAACGGCCAAGAGGATTAGTCTGTCTCTAATCGTACTTTTTCCACTCGCATGAA